>NC_135612.1:55342142-55950714 GCF_053574225.1 Canis aureus | reverse complement strand
ATTAAACCATATGTCATCTCTGAATAAGGAGATGATACATATACATGATACAACTACCCTTCATACAACCAAAAATACACTAAACCTTTCCCCAGAAGAGGATGCAAACTCCTTGGATGATGTTTGCTCTTGTCCTTAATATCTCGTATCTTAAATACTGTGATGTAAAGTCAGAAATACATACACAATGTTAGATGGCAATTATATCTCAATAAGGCTGGGAAATAAAATTTAATACTTAAATACTATCCTATAAAATCACTACATCCATTTTATGTTGCCTGATACACATACACAATCATATTCATAACAAAATAAGAAAGAAATACTCATTTCTGTAACTGGTTACATGGTCATAGCTTGTAGTTACAATTACTTTCTTCCTCTACCCATTTCATATGCCTTTGTTCTCTGCAAGTACCTCAGTTGGTCATGGTTCCTTATCTGGTGGGAAGACATAGACCTCCATTCGTGAAGGGGCTGGGGCATTAGGAGTCCTGTTCGGGTTGTGTTGTTCTATTTTTCCACTGATATTAAGTACAGGGCACAGTGAATAGTAACAGATGCCCTAAGAGATCTCCCATGTTCCAGACACATTCTTCCTTAGTTCCATGCTGGAGTGGTGATTCCCCGTTGTAGTCAGAATCGGTCACCCCTGCCAGCACAGGAATTCCGCCCTTGCTGGTTGATTTAGAGGCATGAGGATCCCAGAGTGGCCAGGTGGCAATTTTCATATCTACTCCAGTGGAATCTTTGTTGTGTCTTCTTGGTGGAAGCATTCCTCCCTTTGCAACTAAGACCTCTAGGCTAACAGAACATAAGGTCGCAGGGACAGGAAGCAAAAATTTTGCTAGTGAGCCACTAGGGGTAATAGTGAATGGGGCCACCCTCATTTCCCTCAATTCCTGGACCTGTGAATCCTAGCTATGAGAAAAACACCACCATCCACTGGACACTGATTCAGAGCATGTATAGCCTTCTAAAGAACCTTATGCAGGACTCCACTGCACCAGTGATGTACCTGAGTCTTTGAAAGACCATGCTACTGTCTACCAAGCCAGCTGTGTCAGGATGATGTAAGACCATACATCATGTAAGATCAGTGACTCCCATAAGTGTAGGTCATTACCACACTTCATTTATTATGAAGTGAGTTCCTTGATCAGAAACAATGCTGTGTGAAACTCCATAACAGTGGACAAGGCAACCTGTAAGTCCACAGAGGGCAGAAGTATTGTGTGTGGGGAAGGTAGATCTGTATGTAAAGGGAGCATCTATTCCAAGAAGAACAGAATCTGCTGCCTACAAGATAACGTCCAAAGCCTGACAGACACACAAGGACCACCCTATTCCAGCTCCTGCTGACTTCTCCATCCTCATCTGGCATTGCTGTCCTCCGAGATTCCCTGCCGGAGTCCTCCCAGAGATACTCCCTCTTTCCCGACTTTGCCATAATCTTTAATAAGTGTGGGCCTTCGTTTATCCATTCATCAATCCATTTGTCCACATGTCCATTCCATCATTACAGATCCCCTGATGGGCAGGATGACATGGTCTTCCCAGAGAGGATGTGCTAAATAAGTTAACACATTAGCAGAATGATGGCTGGTAGGATAGAAAATATACAGGGTACCAGGACAGGGGACAAAACACCTAATCCACAGCATCCAGGGAGACTCTCCGAAAAGGAGACATTTAAACAGAAATCAGATGAGGACACAGGTATCAGTCAGGTAAAGAAGTCAGAGGAGTGTTCTGCTAGGGGGACAGGATGTGTGAGACCCTGCAGGCAAGAGTGCTGTGACAAAGCTCCAGAAGCCAAAACAAGTGCAGCAAAGCTAGAGTGGGAAGTTCCTGGGAGAGAAGTGATGACTGAGCCTGGGGAGGTGTGCATGGATCTTAGAAATGTCTAGTAGGAGCAATAGAAGAACCTGTGAATAAGTAGCCATGGAGGGTTGGGGGGAGGGGTGCAGGAATGTCTCCAGGTTTTTGGCTGAGACTACTGGGTGGAAAGCGTTGCTAGCTTTGAGACTTCCCTGTTCACTCTTGAGCCTGGGAAGTATCTGTTGACCAGATCAGTGAGTGAATGGGGAAATGAGAATAGTTTGGGAGGAAGATGAGTTGATGCATTTGGTTTGGGACGTGGTGGGCTGAAGGCACCTAGGGGATGTCAGGTGCAGGATGCCCAGGGGGTCATTGCATGTGCAACAGAAATAGCAGTGCCTCCTCTGTCTTGTCCCCACAGAGAATCACACATGAGGAACTGCAGCGGTGCTTTAAAGACCACACATGCTGGAGGGAAGGGTTTAGACGTGGAAACACGCAGGCTGGCTGAAATCTGGGCTTGCCTCTTTATAAGCCGTGTGACTTTGGGTACATCATGAGCCTTGGGTTTGCATGAGGAGAATGAAATTGATGCTGCCTCTCTCCTCTGGTTACTGAGAAGTGACTCGAAGCTCCCTTTGTATCCAGGATAGCGGAAGGGCGAGAAAAGTCACCATCACTATCACTGTCCTGCAACGTCTTTAGTCCTGTCATTCCCAAGTCCTTTGAGGAGGCGTAACTGAGTTTCTTTCCCCTCCACCCAACCAAAACGTCCTACGTGACCTTCACACCACCTCATGGGTCTTCCCATCTTTCTCCCTCATATTCTAGTTGTACTTCTTCCCTCCATCACTAGACCCAAAGCATGGTAAAAATCCGAGTTAGCTTCAGGTCAGTATCTTCCGCAGTACCAAAGGCATTCAAAGCCAGGTTGTAAAGCCAACAAGGACAAGTTTCAAACGCCCACCTTGTAGCTGGGTGACGCTGGGAACTCAACTAACCTCTCTGAACCTTGGTTTCCTTGTCTGTAAGATGAGAATCCTGACAGCGCCTGCCTCATAGGCTTGCAGGAAGGAACAAAGAAAGCTGTGGGAAGGCGGCTTATCAGGGAATCTTGACTCACTGGGGCAGGTAAACAAGGAATTGTTTTATTTATCTAAACTTGCCATTAGGCATGTTCCATCAGACTCTGCTTTCCTGTTGGGCAGTAGTACCCTCGACGGGATGTCACTCTGGTACTATAACTTCTTGGCTATTTTTTGGTTCATCTTCTTTTGTTATTGTTGTTGTCGTTGTTGCGTCAGTCTTATTTCAGTTTTTTAAAACTCAGTTTTGTTCATGAAAAAATGATGGATTCTGGATCCAGCTGCCTGGGTTGGGATCCAGCTCTGCACTCACAAGCTGGGAGCCGGGGGCACGTTGCTTAACTTCTTCAACTCCCTGGTGTTCTCATCTGTTAAATGGGATGATGACGGTGCCTGCCTCACAGAAGCGTTGGCCAGGGTTAAGTGAGTTGCTACAATTAAACCACTAGAAGAGTGCCAAGCACACAAAGTAAGCATTCTGTAAGTATTATTATACCCAGTTCAGAGTTTCTCTCCTTCCCTACCCTCGGCAAGGCTAGACCTGTAGTTTTTTCTGCTTGAAGTTCTGATGGTCTCTCTCATCCTCTTTCCCTCTCATTCCATCTTCCCACCACAAGGCCAGCACTGGGGCCTAGAGGAAGAAGTGGCTGTCATCCCACTTGGCCCAACAAGGAGGACATCACTTCAAAACCCCAATAACATACTGTACATGGTCTTGAGGCGGGCAGGTGGCACTTTCAGGAGGCCCCAGGGGAGTGCTCCCTCCTGGGCATCTCCCGTCACCATTGATGGTCCCTTTAGACTTTGGGCCTGTGTCTTCCTGCCTGGCTCACAGCATCCTGATGCACATCTGGTGCCTCACTCAGTGTGGCCACTGGCTCCTAAATGCACCAACCCTCAGTGGGCCAACTATAGGACCCGTGAGCACATGCAGAATCAATCTTATGTTGCAGCTGAGACAGAAACTCAGCTGGGGCCAAGGCAGGGCAGGGGCCAAGGGAGGGGAGATAAGTCCTGCCCCTTCTCTACCCACAGCTCCCACCATGCAGTTCACCACAGGGCTGCTCCTCTGCACCCTGGGCACTGCTGTGACAGGCTGCATCAAGGGGCTTATTGATGCCTGTGTGAGCCAGGTGTGCATAAGAACCCCCATCCCACCAGTTTGACAAGGGTTTCCCTGAGACCTCCTTCCCTTGGCTTCAAAGAGGGGAGCTCCCCACCTCCTGCTTCCCCGACAGGCCAGGTCTGTGCTCTTCCAGGTGTTCCCTTAGAGCCAGTGTCAGGGCTGGGGGAGGAAGGGGTGACACCCACACTTTCTGCCAAAGTGGTTTCCCCAGCAGCTCTCAGCCACGGTTTTCTGACCTATGCCCCTTGATCCCTTCATTTCTTAGCCACAGCCTTTGTTTACCAATTCAAGTACATCATACCTAGCATGTCCTGTGATACATGATTATTAATAAAGAAAAAAGGGGGAAGAATTACGCAGTGCTTTTAATGTGTATTTGAATAGTGAATGAACAAAAAACAAGCATATTGTAACCAGTATTATAAATACAGTAATAAACTAATAAACTAAGTGGCAATAACTAATAAAATAACAAATAAGATATGGAAGTACCATAAATATAGTCTTTTGTAAATATTTTTAAGATTTTATTTATTTATTTATTTATTTATTTATTTATTTATTTATTTATTTATTATTTATTCATGAGAGACACAGAGAGGGCAGAGACATACACAGAGGCTCCCTGCAGGGAGCCCAGTGTGAGACTTGATCCCAGGACCCCAGGATCACAACCTGAGCCAAAGGCAGATGCTCAACCAATGAACCACCCAGGCATCCCTATAAACAATATTTAAATAAAAACCTTCTTTTATTGTTAAACAAATTAGAACAAGCCGCCTTATGACACTGCCCCTTTTGAAGATCCAATGCAGTCAAATGCTGGTAACTCCACACACGTCAACCTCATGTTTAACTTTTACTGGGGGTCAGGTATTGTTTCAGAAGCTCCACAAATACTCAGTGAAGCATCATGGATCCTATGAGAAAAGAACTGTTGTTGCCATCAAGGCTGTGTCACGGCTGAGGAAACCAGGACATAATTTCTTACTGCAGAGAGCAGTCACACAGCTGGTCTGCGCCAGAGGCTGAGTTCAAACCCACAGAAACTGGCTCCAGAGGCCATGCCCTAAACCAAAGCATTCTTCTTCAGATGCAACACTCTGATGAGCATCTAGCTTCCAACAGAGGCCTTTGCCACTTTTATTCCAAATTTAGGGACAGAAGATGGAACTCACAACCTGGAGGCAGAGCGACCGAGCTCAGCAGCAAACACCCCTCAGGCAAAAGCAACAAGGCCCAGCTCTCCCTGGGCAAACGCAGTGAAGCAGACGTGGTATCATTTCCCTCCAAGAACATCTTTCCTGTCCGTGTGCTCCTTGTCAGTTTTCTCATCAGGAAAATGGGCACGTACCATGTGCACGCATGGCAATAGCTTCGAGAACTAATTAGCGCCTGAAATGTGTATCAAGATCCCCAGCTAGAGATGCTGTAATGGGGGCAAAGAATTCTCGCATGAATTCCAGTTTTGCATCCTGTGGCCCGATCCTCTCTGGGCAGGAGGTGGTGCCCCGTCTTGTCGAGATCTGATCTCTAAATGCAACCATGTGTTTTCTTTCATCCAAATGACTGTGCTCATCTCAGGAGCAGCCTTTAATTTTCTTCTTGGAACCGAGGACCATCCTTACTTACAGCAACAAAAGGTCCCTAGGACGGTGAGGTAAGATTTGAATTAAGATACCTTGGCATATTCCTCTCCTCAGCAATTAACGGGCAGCAGGTTTTCAGGAGCGCCCGCTCTGGTAAGAGCACCCTTTGTCTCGGGACTGCCGGGCTGTCATGCTGTCCATCGTGCTGGTCCAGCCGCCGCCAGTGGCTGGCTTTCTGCAGGGTGATAAGCAAGTGGACATCACCACTGGGACCTCGGAGGGCCCAGCCTGATGGGGAAGCCAGGTGGCTCTCAGACCTTGGTGCGTGTCGCTGACATCAGAGGCAGAGGCGCTGGCTCTCTAGTGTCTTCCTTACCCTCATCTGCCTTTTGGCCACTGCTGTTCATTAGCATCTCTCTCGGGAGAAGAGAGAAAAGGAACCAGAGCCAACTTTTGCTTGTCCGTTTGGCTCTTTGTCAGCAACCCTGGTAAATGTGTAATCTGATGGAACCACCGTCCAAGATGAGAATTTGGACTCCTTCCCTCTCTCTGCCCCTTGCCAGGCATGTGAACTCCTGTCGAGGCTTCAAGTCCCAGCCTTCCCCCAAGGCCCCCAGGCAAAGTCAGAGGTTAGTCACTCCCTCCCTGCCTCCTGCGCCCCGTCTCCAGCACTGGGGAACACTCAGCACATGATGAGCATCAGGCCCCGCTGCCCACCAGCAAGAGGCAGGGAACTCCTGGCCTTCCTTTTGCTCCAGCCCCACTCGTTGTGAGGTGAGAAATGGATGCTGAACAAACACTTAAACCCAAGCAGAACTTCTTCACCATTTTCTCAGAAAATTGAGAGTTAATGCTTTGAGGGTTTTCTGTTTGGGATTTTTCAGGATATGTGTGCATGCACAAGTGCTCACTTGTTGTTTTTAAGAAAACAACATAGAATTTCTATAGATGGGAAGTCCTTGATTCACCTTATTCATTCAGCAAATGTCTGTTGATGATCCATGATAGACCAGTGCTGTTTTAGGTACTAGAGAAACATCAAACCCTCTGCCGTTGGGCCACTCACATACTCGGGATGGTATTCTTCCTCAGGTACTGATTCTCCCCCATAATTTCCTACTTTATATTCACCTCCCTAGTCCTTTTCCCTAAAGACAATGACCCATCTGAACTCTGTCCACCAAATAAGCAGAGATACCCAGGTTAGCAGTAAGTAAAATGGTAGGCACTTCTTTCTGCCCTTTTGGTGGCCCCCTAAAATCCACACTGTTAAATAAAAAGCTCTTTAGGAGACCAGATGGCAGGGGGAGGCAGCAACCTGGGAGCACAGGGGCAGGTGGCAGAACAGGGAAGGCTCGTCACCTCCTGCAGCATAATGGCAGCCCAAGACACGTGGGTCCCCCAAGGAAAGACTTGGGGTCCTTCTTGATATCTGCTTCTGAGCAGGGAGGCACAACAGGAGACTAAACCAGGTCCACTTCCGCCTGAGTCAGGTCTTTAAGGGGAAGAACATGGAGTTTATCTACAGTGCTGTGAATTCCCACAGCCTTCGGCAGACCCATATTCCAACGTAAGCACAAAAACAAATTCTACAGCCAAGTGAATGACTGGTGATGAGCCACAGGTATGCATTATCACGACTGTTGCTTTCTCCGAGAATTCTCTCTGCAAGGGGAGGGGATCCGCCCCACGGATGCAATGTTCAGCCAACTTTTTAGCAACTGCTTTTCGTGCTTGGTACTGAAATAGTGACTGGCAGATAGGTCGATTTGCTCATTCTAAGGGTGTACTGCTAACACCTGAAGGAAGGGGGTATGTTACAGATGAGGCTGTCCCTCTGGGCTTGCCATTCTGAGGATCAACTTTTAAGCAACCAGAGCCGTGACTATAAAGGAAGATCTCTGTGTGGACAGAAAAGCAATAGTTTTTTGATGAGTTGGAGTGATGATGGAAGTCATTTTGGCTTTCCTGGTGTCTGGGTGGAAAAAGAACAGGTGCATCCCTCTGCCCAAAATGACAGCCTATGAGTTCTATGGACACCCAGGAGACAGAGTCCTTCTGTGCCCTCCGTGAATTCCTCAGAGGCTGGGAGGTCTGCAGATAAGCACTGGTGTGTGTTGGGGGGCGGGGGGAGTAGAGCTGGCCAAGACCTGGTTTCTAAGCAATTGGTGGGAACAAGTGTTGAGAAATATTTCTACGTCTGCCCAGCCATATTCGCCCACGAGAACTACATACCACAACTTCTGCTTCAGAGCAGTATTTGGTGCTATTGGCCAACTGAGGGATCGTGGGCACACAGAGGCTTTCCTGATGAGGCTCTGGCTTCATCTATGGGTCTCTGTCTTTGTCTTATGTCTGTCTCTTTCCAGGTGACATCATATCTGGTCGGCTGGCTGTTCTGTCTCATAGACATGTGTGTGTACACGTGTGCAGACGTGTGCCTGTGAGCAAGTATGCATGCACATTTACCCGTCTTTCATCAACACAGGCAGGATTCTTGCAGAGGCTTTCCTAGTGAGTTTAGAACATTTGGAGAAAAATCCACACTCGGGATGGGGGGGCTGTAAATGGGAGGGGCTGGGGTAGTCCTGAGAGCTGGGGTGGTGGGGGAGGCATTGCTGCAGGCTGCCTGAGCCCCTGGACAGCCATACCAGGAGAGAGAGAACCCGGGGATGAGACATTTGTCCCCAAACAGCCTGCATGCGGCCACACTCAAGATTACTCAAAACAGCGTGGAGCTGGACGTCTATACTCTGACACCGGAGGGCAGCTTGTCCCGTCCCAGGTGCGTGGAGCTGGCACAGTGCTGGGTGCAAGAAAGGGAGTTCCTGCTATGCTGTGCCATTTAAGGGCAGATGTTTCAGGAAGCCTCGGAATCAAGCTGACACGCATCCCACGGCATGACAACTGCGGTGCGAGGTTCTCAGGAAGGGCTGAGTGTGTGCATGAGGTCACTGAGCTCTGTTACTGCTCAACCAGCCTCAGCCTGTGTCGTGGTGACACACATCTGCTGACTGGACGGATCAGTGCCTTGCGCTGTAGGCTGACTGGTGGGCCATGCTTGAAAGACTCCTGGCATGTGCCCCTGCCTGCATTTTTCACTCTTGGCTGAAAGCATATGCTCCACACAATCAGGACAGTGTTCGCATGTGGGTCCGAGGCAGCTTCCTACACATCTGGCTGAGGCTGGCTGAATCACTTCCCCCGGGAGGGTGGCTTCCAGCCCTGTGACATCTGGAGAGTGGCAGGAAGTGTCTGGATTCATCCCAGAATGATTTTTATCTCCACATGCTTTTCCAATTTCATCAGGGCCTCCGTGCTACATTCCGAATGACATGTCCACATTTGCCACGGACAAGAATGACAGATGGAGAAAAATCATCTTTGACCCTTGAAAGTCGGTCATGTTTTATGAGGTAAGAGCGTTTGAGCCAGGAGGTATTGTAGCAGAGGGCCCAGAGATGGCTTGAAATAGAGAAGGTTATGGATGTTTAGCTTCTGGAAATAAAAACCCCCTTCCCAAATGACTAGTTTATCAAAGCAATGAAAATGGCATTTAAAAATTTTAATGTTTCAGGGCACCTGGGTGGCTCAGGTGATTGAGCGTCTGCCTTTGGCTCAGGTCATGATCCTGGGGTCCTTGGATCGAGTCCTACATCAGGCTCCTGCATGGAGCCCTGCTTCTCCCTCTGCCTATGTCTCTGCCTCTCTCTATGTGTCTCTCATGAATAAATAAATAAAATCTTTTTAAAAATTTTTTAATGTTTCTTTTGTATGAAGGCAGAGCTTACATCCACTGAAATGCACAAATCTCAGGTGTCTACCTTGGTGACGTTTTGATTTTGACACATGTACATTCCCCCCCGCCCCAGTGGCACCACCCAGACCAAGGGTTTAGGATGCTCCCAGCTCTCCAGAAGCCTGTCATTCCCCTCCCTGTCAACAGGCCACCATGCGGGTCCCCACTGTCCCAGTCTCTCTATCCCCATAGAGCAGTGGAAAGGGCATTTTTATTTTAGGGTCTTACTGCTTACCACGTACACACGATACACAAACAACAGCAGTCATGTAAATTGCCACAAATTGGCACAGGGGGCCCAAGTCAGGGCTCCCATTGAGGGATTGTTGTGACACTCATCTGCCACCGCACATAGGGGTCCTCCTGGACCGGATGTTTCACCATCGAGGAAGAAATGCTCCAGGAAGAACACTGGGTCTTTGGTGATGGGAGAGGAATTCTGGGCTTATGGTTACTGAAGCCTCCTGGGACCTGGCAGCAGAGCTCGTGCCCCAGTAAACAGGTAGCCACAGCCTTTGGGCTCCCCTTCCCTGAAGGACACCCAGGCCCCAGGCCTCAGCCCTAGCTCATCCTTGCTGTGCCTCTCCCGGCCCTTACTCCCGTCCAGGAATGAGGCCCTCGTTGTAGCTTGCTCCTCTCCAGAGAAAATGCTTAGTCAGACCCACAGCTAGTTGCTGCAGGCCCCACACTGTCCTCAGGACATACCAGTAGAGAGGGCCGCAGGAGAGAGGATTAAAGCCTCTGCATGTTCCCAGACCCCACAGCTCCATTCTGCAACTGCCCTCGTTAGGGCGGATGTGCCCACTTACCCGACCGGCTGCCCTCCCTCAGAAACAGCTGTCGCCACTAGGACCTGACCTGCAGGTGCTGGCCTCAGGTACCTGGGCACAGCGTTTCTGAATGATTAGACTCTCTGTCATGTTGCTTTTATTTTTAGACTTGAGGGCAAGCACTTGGGAGGATTTTCAGTTACATTTGAGGGTCAGGAGGAGGGGGCGCCAGGCACCAGGCACCAGGTAGCGGTGGCACTGATGGAAGAGTCCAGAACAAGAGCTATTTTCGTCTGGGTATGACACTGGCTGGCCATAGCATCCCTGCCCTGCGAGGAGCCTGCTTCTCCCTCTGCCTGTGTCTCTGCCTCTCTCTGTGTGTCTCTCGTGAATAAACTCTTTTAAAAATAAAAGTAAAAAAGACTATTAAAGGCAGAACTGTGTTGCTTAGAGCAGGTATAGGGGAGGCCCGCTGGGAGGCCCCCTGGGATGTGGCCTCTAGCAGTGTGGGGTTTTGAATGAGTGTTTTCCTCAGCTTCTCTAACTGTAGAAGGAGGAGTTGAATCTCTTCATGCCCCCCAAGGGCCTGGATTGTTTTGCCATGCCGGTGACAGGTGGCCCTGCAGCTGCCCTAGAGAAGGGGTTCCTTCTAGGAGCGCTCCATGCAAGGGGCAAATCTGAAGGGTCGCCGTACCTGCTGTCACAGGAGGACTTGGGCAAGGTGGGACTCTGAAGATAACTCTGAAAACCCCAGATAGGACAGGGTAATGCACTTCCCCACATGAGGAGGGCGGACGTTTCCCTCATCATGGCCAAGTTCACCATCCGCGGATACCCACTGCCAGCACAGCCACTTGACACGGGCTCACGGTGTTTTGAGAGCTGGTCTTTGGCGGAACTAGTACATATCCTGGGAGAGAACACCCAGGGGGCTGCTTTGTTGCCATATCATGGGGCCCTTGTGGGTATGCCAGTCTTCACGATGGACTGTGGTCACCAGCGTGGAGTCCACCTTGTCCAGAAATGTTCTGAGAAGGCTCTTTTCCAGGACTAAAGATAATATGAATAATTACTGTGTTTGGTCTTTTTATCTATTGGGCTGGTCTCATCCAGGCACTTCATATTACCAAGAATGGAATTTGTCATGTAAAATGTGCCATACATGGGTCTCCTGGGTGCCTCAGTCAGTGAAGCGTCTGCCTTCGGCTCAGGTATGATCCCAGGGTCCGGGGACAGAACCCCCCCCTTTTCCCAGTTTGTGTGCTCTCTCTCTTGTTCTCTCTCTCTCATATAAATAAACTCTTTAAAAATAAAATAAAGTGTGCCATACACAGCTTCTAGAGTAATCAGTCGTGTGTGTGTGTGTGTGTGTGTGTGTGTGAGACTATAATGCCAGTACTCTACAACATTAGGAGTTGTGATGTCCACATTAAATTCTGCACGCTGGGGCCCTAGCTCTATGGGGAAGAGAAAAATCTCTCCCATGCTATTTGAACCTCTTGGATTTACTTCACCCAGTGTCCTCTTCTGGGTCCTATACCATGCCATAGACAACACAGATTGTGTGGGGAGGTCCCCTACCCCGTTTGTGTTGTTCTCATGTCAACGGTGATGGCTAGATCTCTGTACCCACAGTTGCTCAGAGTTGACACACCCTCATCAACACAATTCAGACAGCCCTGGGTCACCCTGTCCCACTGGCCACTGCACAGACTGTGCACATGCCCTGAGTCCCACACACTCAGTGCAGACGCCCCCACCCCCTGCGTGGCTCTAGCAGTGGCACGTCTTTGTGCCAAGCACACTTTGCCCAGAAACTCTTTCCATTCAGCAGTCTGCCTCCCTCACCGCCACTGTAGCCAGGAGGGGTTTTTTGGTGAAGGGAACAATTTCAAGGCTGAGAACAACCTGAAAATCTCTCCCCGAGCATGCCGACATCATCAGCTTCAGTGAGCTCCCTGTGGCAAGACCTTTCCAGGGATTTGCTGCTATACTATGAAAATGTCTGGAGATTGCTTTGTCTGGGGGCCCTCTCTCATCCACCTGCATCCCCGGTGGTGTGGGATGGTGACTTACACATGCAAGAGATGTTCAGTGGATGAATGGATGAACTTGGCATCTTTTCACTTCAACCCAATCTTTTTATTGCATGTACTCGTCGTCTTTGATAAAATAAGCTTGGGTTCAAAAGAAAGCTGCAACTGAAGTGAAGTTTCTTTCCAGAGAGAAAAATTGCCATGCGTGCATTTTAACAATGGGGATGCTGGAATGAAGATGTGTTTTCCCACCCCTGAGATTCTTCAAATCATTTTTAATGAGGTGGGTTATCTATAAATAATGTCAATTTCTGTGACTCTCCTCCTCCCATTTCCTCCCCCTGAACTGTCCTTTTATCCACCCCATCCCCAACTTTGAGTGTCTAATTATGTCTATTATCCAAGACCCACATTCCAAGAAGCTCCCTGCCTAATGTTCCCAACTCCCTTCATTAAAGTATCTCTGTGGCTTTTACAGAGTTCTACCCCACATCCCAGCCGCGTGGATTTTTGCCCAACCCTCTTAATCTGTGCTCTGTAGAGAACTCCTGGAGAATAGGACCAGGCTCTCTCCCAAGAGGTTTTGTTTTTTTTTTTAATTAAGGTATAATTGACATATAACATTATCAAGAGCTTTGCACATGGTAGGCAGTCAGGGAATATGCAGGAATGAATGGTTCAAATGGGAACCCTTTTGTGATTCAGAAGTAATTCAGATTAGCTTTTGGGAACATGGATTTTGATTATTACAACCTTCCATTTCCTTTTTGCGCGTCCAAAAATTAAGCTATGGAAAGTAATCTGCATATTCACTTGTCAATCTTTACACATACATATCATAAAACTTATCTTGGGACACCTGGGTAGCTCAGTGGTTGAGCATCTTTCTTCAGCTCCGGTCATGATCCTAGGGTCCTGGGATCAAGCTCCTTATCAGGCTCCCCATAGGGAACCCGCTTCTCCTTCTGCCTATGTCTCTGCCTCTCTCTCTCTGCATCTCTCATGAATAAATAAATAAAAACTTTTTTTTTATTTATGATAGTCACACAGAGAGAGAGAGAGAGAGAGAGGCAGAGACACAGGCAGAGGGAGAAGCAGGCTCCATGCACCGGGAGCCCGACGTGGGATTCGATCCCGGGTCTCCAGGATCGCGCCCCGGGCCAAAGGCAGGCGCTAAACCGCTGCGCCACCCAGGGATCCCTAAATAAATAAAATCTTTAAAAAAAAACGTATCTTTATGAGTTCCTAGTTGGACTATTTATAATAGCCCAAAGCTGGAAACCATCCAAATGCCCATCACTAGCAGAATGGATAATAAATTGTAGGATTTCACACAATAGAATACTACAGGGCAACTATATTGAGCAATCTACAGCTATAGGCAACAATTTGGATAGATCTCATTAACACAATGCTGAGTAAAGGAAGCCAGGCACAAAAAGTATAATCTCATTTAGGTTAAGAACAATAAGAGGCAACACTAGTGTTTGCTAATAGAGGTCGAGATATTAACTTCCCTTAGAAGTATAAGGACTGGAAGAGGACATGAGGGGAGGTTCTGGGATGCTGATAGTAAACTGTTTCTTGATTTGAGTGCTGACTGTACAAGTTTTCAGTTTATAAAGATTTACTGAGTGTTTCATCTATGACACAGGTACCTCTCTCTGAGTACATCTCTGCCCCATGCACTGACTCTGGAGAGATCTTGGCCTGAATCATTCTTTCCATGTCAAGGGTCAAAAAGTATCAAGAATTGAGGTTCCTGGGTGGGTTAGTAAGTTGAGCATTCAACTCTTGATTTCAGCTCAGGTCATGATCTCAGGGTGGTGAGACTGAGCCCCATGTCAGGGTCTGTGCTGGACATGGAGCCTACTTGAGATTCTCCCTCTCCCTCTCCCTCTGCTACTTGCATGCTCTCATTCTCTAAAAATAAGTAAATAAATAAATAAACAAAGGTAATAGGAATCAAGCTCTGCCACAATGACAGTGTATCTGTTTATTAGTTATCTATTGCTATGTAACAAAATACCCCAAAACATAGTGGTTTTAAAGAGCAACCATTTATTATCTCAGAGCTTCTGTGGGCCAAGAATCAAAGAGCAACTTAGCCAAGCAGTCCTACTCAAATGCTATCATGAGGTTGTAGGCAAGATGTCAGCAGGGGCTGCAGTCACCTGAAGACTTAACAGGGTCTGTAGGATCCAATTCCAACATGACTTATTGACATGCCTATGGGAATGGGACCTAAGTTCCTTGCCATATGAATCTCTCCATAGGACTGCTTGAGTGTCTCACAATACAGCGGCTGGCATCCCCCAGAGCAAGTGAGAAGGTGTGCAAGGAACAGCCTCAGTTTTTTATCACTTAGTATCAGAAGTCCCATATCATCTTTCCTACCATATTCTATTCATCAGAAACAAGTCATAAAGTCCAGCCCACACTCAAGGGGAGGGGAATTAAGGTCACCTCTTGAAGGAGAAATATTAAAGAATTTTTGGATATATTTTTAAAACCATCAAAGTCCATCTCCAATGCACAAACTATTTATATTCTTCCCCTTCCAAGGCCACCAAAATTCTCACCCATGTGAGCATCAGCTATCAGAATCAAGTTCAGGAGCAGAGGAAGCTCCTTTGGTATCATCCTTGAATACACTTCCTCTCACTATGAGCTAAAGATACCAGTTATCTGCATCATTCCCCCACCCCCACCCCAACACACACCCCCAACATACAATGATGGGACAGGCACAAGGCAATCACCATAGATGCACCTATTCTAAAGGAGGTAAAACAGGAGTCACACCAAAGCCACTGGCCAATGGCAGTACTGAAATCCAGCTGGGCAGATGTGGGAAGTTCCCTGACAAGGATACAGTCCTGTATCTGCTCAGGAGTGATTCTCATGGCTCTTGGTTCCACCTCCAAATGTTTCTTTCTTTTCCATGAAAGGTGACATGTGTTTTCAGCTGCATGATTTTGGTTGCTTCTTGCTAATGGAATTCTGGGAGTCCAAAGACCTCTTTTCATTTTGTACTATCTCTTTCTGTTTCAGATTAAATGTGATTTTTTAAATATTTTTTTAAGTAGGCTCCACACACAATATGGGGCTTGAACTCATGACCTTGAGATCAAGAGTCACATGCTATGCCAACTGAGACAGCCAGATGCCCCATCAAATGTGATTTTTTAAACCAAAGAGAACCTAAGGTTCAGAGCCTCTCTCCTGAGACAGGCTCTGAAGTGAATGTGCTGCTCTGTTTCAAACTGGTGTATGGCCACCCCATACAAATGATCTCTCAACCTGCCACTAACATGCCCATGAAAACATAAGGAAATATATATTTTTTAATTCACATTGCTGAAAACTGAGACAGCCCTTACCCCAAGAAAAAGACAAAAATCTCATAGAAATGGATATTAAACAATAAGGGGTAGGCAGAGCAAAAATTTTATAAACTGTCATTTTTTTACTATCATCATCCATGGAATGATCTGGTTTCTCAAAATAGAGATCAGCAGAAGAAAAGAAGGGGAGATATCTGGAGCTTCCTTATCATCACCAGAAAACCAGATAGGTAGCCCTCTACCTTTTGGGCACTATGCCTTCCCCACCGACCCCACCCAGTATAACCATCTCTACACAGAGAGGGGATATCCTGGCAGAAGGTCAGGTAAATGGTGACAAATACTGGATATCCTGAGATGTGGTCCCCATAAGTAAAGCAGTGAAGACAAAAGAACCAGGGTAGCAGGGCACGCTGGGAATTATAGTGTTTGTGTTCTACAGCAATTGAGAGTATTAAAAAAACTAGGCCAAAGAACGGGGGAAATTATTATGAGCCCCAACACCAGCTAAAATAGATTAACTTCTCAATTAAATGCAATTAAATACAAATGTTAACATATTTTTTTAAAAAAGAATCTACATTTTGAAGAAGAATCTGCATCTAAAATCCCCAGACCAAATTTATAAACAAGAGAGAGAAGAAGAAAATTTAAATATCAGCTAGCTAACTATTGACCCTAACAATGAAAGACGTGTGGATGAAAGAAGATTTTGGAAGACTTATGAAACAACTTATGAAATTAGAACTCGGATATATATGTTTCAAAACACTAGACTTCAACCGGAGGAATTCATACGCCAAGAAAGTGTTAAAGAAGAAGTGTAATAAGGTGTGCTAGTGGTTCTCAAACCAGTATGCATCAGAATCACCTGGAAAACTTGTTAAAACCGTTTGCTAAACTCCACCCCTCAAGGGGTTATAATTCAGTGGGTCTGGGTGAAACCTGAAAATTGGCATTTTGAACAAGTTTCCAGGCAATGCTGAAGGTCTGAGGACTCTACTTTAAGACCGTTGAGGTACTAGAAAGTGTATTATAAAATTACAATAACTGGGGTGCCTAGGTGGCTCAGTCGGTTGGGCATCTGCCTTCAGCTTAGGTCATGATCTCAGGGTCCTGGGATCAAGTCCCATGTCAGGCTCCCTGCTCAGTGGAGAGTCTGCTTCTCCTTCTTCCTCCCCCCTCCCCCTGCTTGTGCACCTCTCTCCTCTCTCTCTCTCTAGTAAATAAATAAAATCTTTTTAAAAATTATAATAACTGATGGACAAATAAAGAAAATGTACATCCATACAAAGAAACAACATCTTGATCCATCCTACAACATGGAAGAACCTTGGGAATGTTATGCTAAGTGAAAGAAGCCAGACACAAAAGGTCACATAGTGTATGGTTTCATTTACATGAAATATCCACAATAAGCAAATCCATAGAGACAGATTCGTGGTTTTCGAAGGTTGGGATGAGGAGGAATGCAGAGGGCTGGTAATGGGTATAGGGTTTCTATGCAGGGTGATGAAAATGTTTAGGAATTAGATGGTGATGATAGTTGCATGACTTTGTGAATATGCTGAAAACCACTGAATCCTACATTTTTAAATGGTGAATTATAGGATACACACCAGATATCAATTTTTAAGTGTAACCATAAAGCTTACCAAACAAAAATATAAATGGTTCTCTATGTATTCTTGGGGTAAAGGTCAACACTAAAGATGAAAAAATTACAGATTTGACTCCATGTGTCTAAAAAAAAAACCTTGAAAGATAAACTTCAAAGCACTATTTGCAACAAATATGGTATCATCAATAACTTTACTCTTTCAGACTTTACAAATTATTACAAAAGAAAAAGACCAGTGCCTACAGAAAAGTGGACTAAAGACACAAACGGGTTAGTTCTTAAAAACTAAAATACACATTGCAGGAAAATGTACTTAAAATATTCATTCTAATTACCTAGCAAAAATAGAAGTTAGGGATGCCTGGTGGCTCAATGGTTGAGCATCTGCCTTCGCTCAGGTCGTGATCCCGGAGTTCAAGGATCTAGTCCTGCATCGGGCTCCCCACAGGGAGCCTGCTTCTTCCTCTGCTTGTGTTTCTGCCTCTCTTTCCGTATCTCTCATGAATAAATAAATAAATAAATAAATAAATAAATAAATAAAATCTTTTAAAAAATAGAAGTTACACTAAGACACTTTTTTGTCTAAAAAAGTGGCAAAGAATTTTTAAAAAATAATCTTTGGTAGGTGAGAGTCCAGACTTCCCTGGAGGTGAAAGGGACAATCTGGCAACGTGCATCTCAAACCTTTAAGGTTCTGCATCCTTTGACTCTGCAATATCACTTAAATGATTTTATGCTAAAGAAATAGTTAAGGGGAACCTGGGTGGCTCAGTCAGTTAGATGTGTGACTCCTGATTTCAGCTCATGTCATGACTGAGGCCCATGTCAGTTCCATGCTGGGTATGGAGCCTGCTTAAGATCCTCTCTCTTCCTCTCCTTCTGTCCCACCCCCCAAAAAGAAAGAAAGAGTTAAGAGTGCATCCAAGCAACTCTCCTTCAGGTGGTTGATCAACAATCCTGTTTAAGATTTCAAATCAGAAAGGAGTTGTGTGTGAAACAGTAAGACTTATATTGAAAAGTAGTCCAACTATCAAAGGAAATGGTACTCAGCCATTAAGAATCATGTTGTAGAATTAATATTTTCTGCCGTGGAAAGATGCTCATGATATACAGTCAAATGGAAAATACAGGTCACAAAATTATATATATAGTGAGCCAAGGGTTTTTTTTTGTTGTTTTTTTGTTTTGTTTTGTTTTGTTTTTAGGCTATGTCTGTAATATAAAAGATCCAGAAAGCTGTACACCTGGGGTTACAGAAGGTGTCTCTGGGTGGTGAGAATAAGATGAGTTCTTTTTTTTCTCTCAAGCTGTTTTTTCTGCAAGTACTATGCAGTACCTTTGTAATAAGGAAACAATTTGCACTTTTCTAAAGGAATGTAATGTAAAATTGAGAGGGACACTCAATTTTCTGCGATGACACTCTGATGTACAGGAAATGGAAACCAGGAGCAAAGTGTAAACTGCAGAACGAGACAGAGATGCCTAGGGGCCCCACTCTTTCTGCTCTATTCCTTGCAATAATATTCCTCTGCTGTATTCCTACCATAAAAACACATGATTCTGCTAGCCAGAGGCGCTCTGCTCTTGAGGAAACTTGGTAACATCAAGGAGGAGGCGCTTCTTGAAGAGCATCCTCCATTCTTAGAAAAAATTTTATTTCCCTAAATATTTTATCTGGGAGAGAATTCAGAGACCCCAAATCACTGAGCAGATGAGAACATCAGACCTGAATGCCTTAGTGGGGGGTTATCTTCACCAGCAGGAATAGCCACCATTATTCAACACTCACTACCTGCCAGGCTCCACACCAAGTGTGTTCCATATAGTAACTCATTTAATCCTCACTGCAATCCAGCATGCTAGGTATACTATTATCCCCAGTTTAGAATAAGAAACTGAGGCACAGAGAGATTAAATCACTTGCCCGAGCTCTCAAAATACAATCTAAGCATTCTGGATGTAAAGTCTTTTTTTTTTTTTTTTTTTTTTAGGATTTTATTTATTTGAGAGAGAGAGAGTAAGCATGAGCAAGGAGCAGAGGGAGAAGCAGACTTCCTGCTGGGCAGGGAGCTCAATGTGGGGCTCAGTCCCAGGACCCTGGAATCATGACCTGAGCCGAAGGCAGACATTTCACCGACTGAGCCACCCAGGTGCCCCTCTGACTGTAAAGTCTTATAAATACTTTCTAGTGTCTCCTTGACAATAATTTTGTATTTCTGGGTCCAAGCATCTTGCTGTTGTCATTTGGGAAGGCTTCTTTACTTCTCACCAGGCTATGATCACTCTTCCCGAGAGGATCAAAGTAGTCCTAGAGATGTCTTGCATCATCTTACATCCATCCATTCCTGATCCTGAAGACGTGGGATTCCTTGGACTCTCAGGTCTCCTTCCCTGTTCCCATCCCGTTACCTCACGAGTTCACATCTGAAGAGCAAAATAGGAGTGGGCAACCACTGGGCTGTTGGCATAATGGCTGCTCATAGCACGGTATCCTCAGGGGGGTTAAGGTTTGCAAGTCAGGTCCCTAGTCCCTCCTGCTGCGACATGCCAGGCACACAGAGATCCAGATCCGGTTTGAAATCTCAAGGCATTGATAATGTTCTTGAATTTTCAGGTTTTTCTGACTTTTCAGGAAGTTATTTTGTTTAGTAACAAATGGGGCGGGGAACAAGGGAGGAGTTCCCCTGGGATGCATGGAGTAAGGGAGCACGGGGTCTCTAGAGAATTTTAAAACAATAACAAAATTAGGTATCTGCTTATTTGTTTTTGAGTTGACACAAAGTCTATTTTTTATCATCTCCATGCATCAACAATTCTAAACAATGTTCACGGGGCAGCCCGGGTGGCTCAGCGGTTTGGCGACATCTTCAGTCCAGGGCGTGGTCCTGGAGACCCGGGATTGAGTCCCATGTCGGGTTCCCTGCATGGAGCCTGCTTCTGCCTCTGCCTGTGTCTCTGCCTCTCTCTCTCTCTCTCTCTCTCTCATGAATAAATAAAATCTTTTAAAAATAAAATAAATAAAAATAAATAAACAATGTTCATGATAAAAGATTCCCATCTGGAATCTGGATTCTTCTCCCTCCAACAACCCCCCCCCCGCCCCCCACACTCCATCCACACACACCTTGGCATAACACAGCTTTCATTCCTAGCTTTTTTTCTGTTCTGCCATTTTATTTGTGAGTCATTAACCCCACCCCCCAGTGCCCTCCCTCTTCACTGGGGTTCTTGGTACCCCAAGTGGTGGGGGAGGAGGAGGATGGGTGGGGGAGGTGGGTGATAGGAGGGAGGGAGGGAGGGGAGACGACTGGCCTTTAAATTTTGTCTCCCTCTCCTCCCCCAGGAAGGCCTCTGGGAAACAGGAGCTGGGAACCCAGGTGTGGGGCCCCAACTCCAACTTTCCCCTGAGGACAGACACTGTCCCCAACTTGGAGTCAGGCCCCTGCTGGGAACCGAGCGGGTGTGCCTTTGAAACCCAGCCCTGATGTCCCAGCTTCTGCAAGACATTCCCTGTGCCCCCAGGCAGAGTTAGTCACTTCCTTCTCGAGAGCTGCACAGCCCTCCTGCGTACACCCCTTTGTTAGAGCCCTGGGCGTGCTAGAGCATCCAGCGCACCCCACTCTGCAGGGAGCACCCTGAGGGCAGGGACCTACTTGCTCATCTTCAGTTCCCGGGTTCGAACAGAGGGACTGACACAGAGCCGCTGCTTGAAAATGTTCGGTGACCCCGAAAACAGAATCACACGCTGTCTTCGTCTTTCCCCGGGGAAACCTGTCCGCTCTCACCCCGGTGATGAGTGTGGTCTGGGGTGAGGCGTCATTCATTCATTTGTTCCCCGCGTGCCTGTATATTCTTATGCAATTATCATTCCGGTAAAGGTGCTGCTCCTGATCTGAAGGATCTCATTTGTGAAAGCCATTGAATTCCTGCTAGAGGAAGAGCAGCTCAGTGCAAGGTGGGGACATTTTTGGAAAGGAATTCAGACAGTACGGACAGGAAGCTCATGCAGTTAATTCAGTCTGTGTCCCCGGCCGTGCCACTGGGGCTGGCGGCGACCAGGGCTTTGCTGAGGCCTCGGTGTAGTAAGAAAATTACTTACTAATCACGGGTGGGGATGAGCCTGGAGGGCAATGCGATGGGACTCGTTCAGCCTTGTCCGGGCCACACCCAGTTTAGTCAACCACTTCTGAACCCAAAAAACGTAAAGGAACACAGTGAAGCTTGGATTGAGGGCTGCAAAATAAAATTGTCAACCCGCTTCTGCCGTGAAGCACAATCCAGTTCCTCTTCCAGGAAAAGCGGTGGCAAGGAGGGTCTGCAGAAGGAGCTCTGTCCTGCAGAACACCTGACCCTTCTCCGGATCTGCTTCCTTCCCTTGACACAGGACAACTGGTTCAGTGGCTTCCACCAGACCCGTGTCAGCAGGAAATCAGTGTGACGAACTTTCTGCCAAGATGAAATCCAACCTCCACGGGCATGTGCTGGGGCGGCATTTAAAAATACATTTTCTAGGCCCTTGAAATGTAAAAGCACGTAAAATAAATAAAAGCCAATTAACAACAGCATCTGGGGAGATACCGCTGGGGGGTGGGGTGGGAAGAGGATGGAATGTAGTGGAAAGCCTTGGGAAGCATACAGCTGATGGCTTCAGCAGCACTTCCTGAGGCCTGGCTTTCACCTATGCTCGGAACCTTCCCAAAGTGGCCTCTCCAGCGATGTGAGCAGAGGCAGGGTTTGCAAACTCATATCCCATGGGCCAGATCCAGCTCACAGCTGTGTTTCATTTTGTATGAATGGCATGTTCATTTTTAAAAATTTGAAAATCTGCAAATAGGAGATGTGCTTGACCACAGTCCTTACTACTCCCAATTGTCTTACGACAGGCTGGTCATGTGACCTGCCAGGCCTCTGTGGGCATCGAGGTCTGTGACCCCTTATGCCCTGGACTCTCAACCTTGGCTGTGCTTTGGAATAATCAAAGGTAGCTTTAGAAAATACCTATGCCTGGGTCCCACCCCTAGAAACTCTGATTTAATCTACCTGGTGTACAGCCTGGACAGTGGTTTCAAAAACTCATCAGGTGACTCCAATGTGCAGCAAAATTGGAGAACCACTGCCCTTGAGAAAGCAAAATGGCTGGAGAGCTCTGACCCAGGACTTTTTCCACCAGGCACTACTTATCTCCAAATTGAGTGGTTTTTTGTTTTTTTGTTTTTTTGGGTTTTTTTACCTAAGGCTGGGCCACCTGGTCATAGAAGCACCACCTCACCCAGACCCTTGAATCTGACCTTTTCTGAAAGGGGTCCAGGCCAAAGGCCCCAGAGGATCCCTAATGACTTGGAAGATAATGATCCCTTTTGAAATGATGACTTTAGGGCCACTTTTCTAGAGCTTTTAATGGTCAGTGACTTAACCACAGGCACATTCAGAATCAATCAACCTATATCAGGCATGAAGCACTTTCTCATTTGACTCCTCATCTTAGATCTACAACAACATCATGAAGAAGGTATTACTCTCCCATTTTACAGGTGGGAATATGGTGATACCTAGCCCTAGGGCCATAAAAGCCCTACTTTGTAACTCCGGCTACAGTTGAATTTACTTTTTTAAAATTTATTTTAATAAACACTTAATGTCTGCTATGCAGTCTACGGAGGGCTATATTCCAGAACAGCCCTAACAATTGTTTGCGGCCAGAATATACGCTGATTGCTCAGTGCCTGTGCCATGTTGGTTGGCAAACATTTGCATCTAGAACTAATGGGAATATATGAGGCACCAGGCACTTTGTCCTATCACTACTGCTGCTAGATCCACAACAAAGCCGATTAAGATGCACCCCCGTGCTCCAAGGCTCATCATGCCTTGAGAGGGAGCTAGACCCTGTCATATTTGCAGTGGGATCTGTTGCATGATAGAAGAGGATATAAGCTGAGGATGCAAGAGCATCAGGAGGGACGCATATACTTCTACTTGCAAACACCAAGGAAGACTCACAGAACAAGAGGTATTTAGACCTGGCATCTTGAAAGATGAGTAGGAGTTTCTCAGCAGAGGAGGGGGTGAGTGGGTGGTGATACTTGCAAAGCAAAGGCATCAAGGTGCACCACTACCCAGCGTGTTTGGAAAACTTGGCTTGGAGTCAGGAAAAGATTTCCAGATTCCCTTGAAAGTTTAGTTTATTCTGCCTATCTATAAACTAAATGGTTCTGAATGGCTTAATAAGTTTTTTCAATATTTGGCCCATCAAGATGAGTTGAAGAGGAGTTTCGTGGTTGCAAAGACCGAGCTCACAGTTAGTTATCCAGCACCTCTCCTTTCCAAAGAGCATTCCAGAAATCTAAAAGTGACCCTTATCTCTAGCAAAAAATAATCTCCTTTTCTCTCTCACTGGATACAGTCACAGGCGCACAGGCGTTGTTAAATTACCTTCCACTGGCTAATTCCAAGGGCAGCATTATTTTAAAAATCACAGGGAAAGATGGGAATCCCAGAAAAACAAACAAAAAAACCACACCACGTAAATACTAATATTTTGGATATTTGCTTAAACTCATCTTGGGACAGTCAGAGCCTGCATCATCCCACTAATCAATACACTAACATTAATATAATTCCTCTTCTTTGCCATATCTTTTAAAATCCACACTCTGTCCCTTATTCTGGACATCTTTTTTCTTTAATGCTGTCAAATTCAGAAATTACGGATTTTTATATTCAAACTTCGTGAGTTATCTAAAGGTTTTTATTTGATCCAATTATGGCTCCACCTTCTAAAGTGAATGCATCATCAGAAGTAGCATTGCCTTGTCCGAGATCAGCCAAAATGTCTGTGCATGAGCCTGCATTCTCCTTTTCACGTGCATGTCTGTTCGCCCGGAGCGATGTACATGACTTTGATATTTTTCAATATATTCAGGCTGGAAGGTCTGTACAAGATTAATTACAAACTTAGGAGCCTAGGGTAGGTCAGCCCTTCATTATCATTAATGAACCTTCTTCATCTGTGCTAAGAAACCTCTAATTGGGTTTATTTCTTACAGTAGGCATGTCCTTCAGAAGTTTACTTTGCCAACCTATTTTGTGGGGTAAACCTGCTAATTCGTGCAACCTGGAAGATCCACAGAGGATAAATAAATTTCATGACATTAGCTGGTTGAGGAAGCCACATTGAAAATCCACTACATCACAACATACACTGGGTTCATTAATCTGGAAGTAGTAGAACCTGGCCTTAATTATTCATGATAATAGCCCTTAATATACTAGTTCGCTGCAGCATATTTTGTATCAGTAATGGAGGTCTCTGTCCTTTACGAACTTATTACAACTCTCTGCTATTAAATCTTCACTGAGAGATGGGGTAAGAGCCTGACCAGGGTTTTCATGGGAATGTCATGTTCGAAGCGTAATCATCAGGCTTTACTGTTCTGAAGAGACTTTCATCCTAGGAATCTCAAAGCGCTTTACAAGCCTTCATTAGTGCCAGGAATACCCTGAAGGCACCACGGTTTTGCTATATTTGTTTTATAGGTGAAGAAACAAGACCCGGGCTGGTGAAGTGACTTGCCCAAGGTCACAAAACAAATCAGCCAGACACATTGCAGGGCACAGGCAGGTTTAGGTGGTGACTGGTTTTCTCCGGAAAAAACCATCTGTGTGTCTTTTGGGCTGAAGGACCATGGCCGTGACTGTCAACGTCCGGGTGGCCCCCCATCCAATACCCTGGCATGTTCAAGGCACTTAACAGACCCTGGGTGCCTGCTGAAAGGGGGGATTAGCAATCATCCTGCTGGTGCTTCCGATTTAAAATTCCTTGTGAGTTACCCAAACTCTTTTGTTCACAATTTCTCTCCCACTTGGTCTGGCTTGTGGAAGAGTCCTGGGAAGTATGCTAAATATGCCACTGCTGTCACTTTCACATTCACGCTGCGAAGAAGTGAGTGTTTGCGGGGTTTTGTTCTTAGGAAGAGACACCGAGAGCTTTCCATCTTCCCTATCGTAGGATATTAATAAAAGACCTTTGCTCAGGTTAGGCTCTGCCGTTGTGTTGGAGAGTTCTAGATAATTAAGTGATGGGTTCTCCTTATAAGTCCAGCCATTCTTTCTAAACCCTCAAGCTTCAAGAAAAGCGAGAAAGAGCTTTTTAAGAGATATATTTTTTTATTGCTAGTGACGTCTGGAATATGGATCCTACTTTGAGGTTGGCGAGGGTGGATCTTTTTGTTTGTTTTGCTTCAAATGTGTGTATTTGATCCCAGCTCAGATTTACATTTAAGACATTTTAAAAGCGTCCGCACACTCCCCGTTGTGTGGAATGCCAGGAAACGGGTTCATTCCACGAGGAATGAGCTTTCAGCTCTGTCCTTTGTGACAGATTCCAGAGCGTCTCTACCTTAAGGCAGGCGGGTCACCAGGCCGCTTCGGTGACCCCCCCTAACCTGTACCAGGCTGCCGGCAAGCACTCCTGTCAGCTCTGTTTACTCTGGCAAGACTGATGGCATCCAGGTGGATTTCCCAACCCCCGCGCCTCCTCTCTCCGCCCCCACTGCTCAACTCCCTTAGCTGTGCAGAACCGCACTTTCTGGAAGCCGCATCTCTCCGGAGTCAGAGCACTGGCTCAGCCTCTCCAGAGAGCAGGCCTGATGCGGGACTGCCCCCTGACTCCTCCACCACCACGACCACTGCCTCCCCAGCCCCAGAGTGTGTCCTCTGGCCTCTGGGAAAATGTGACTTTGTGCTTGTCACTGCCCTGGCTTCTCCCTGGATAAAATCACTCGCCTGGGAGGGCTGTGCTGTTAGGCAGATAATCCAGTTAAGCATCTGGAGGGCCTGCTCAGGAGATGTCGAGCTCAAGAATGTGTGTCAGGAGGAGACGGAAGGGTGCCAGAGACCGGCTCCTGGCTCTGGGCTGAGGGTAAGCAGGCTGCTCCCTGGTGCACATCAGCAGCTCCCTTCGCCTGGTGGTGGCTGCTGACTTCCCAGCCTAGTGAGCACACCGACTGTCAGGTGGCGGGAGGCTCTGGACATGGAGCTGAGCGTTAGGGACTCAAATGGGAGTAAGGCTCCATACCCATCCCTGGGCAGTGTGTGTGCGGACATGAGGGGCAGAGTCAAAAGATAAGAAAGCAAGCATTGAATAACATGTTATAGAATCTAGAGAGGCACTCAAGAGGGTGTTCGAAGGCACACAGGGGACCAGGACATGGTGCAGAAAGGAGTGTATTCCTGATGGGAGAAATGCCATAAGCAGAGGGGTGTTCAGGGAGCCCTGGCAGAGGGACAGGGCCGATACCTGGGCCCACACGCAGGGATGCTGACCAGCCAGGGTGGGCCCTGGAGAAGAGGGCCCTGAGTGCCAGGCAGAGGGGTTATTCAGGAGGCAGAAAGAAAAACGTTCTGGAAGAATGAGCCAGGAAGGTGGGAGTGTGGCATGATCCAAGTGGTGTTCTAGAAAATTCATCTGGCTTCAGTGTGTAGGAAGAAAGAAACAGCGAGCAGAAAGCTGGTTGACAAAAGTAACCCACACATGACTTGATAACACTTGCTAAACGTGTTCATGGTCTAGAGCCTTCTTTGTTAACTTCTTAGGTCTTGGCTTAAGTGCCACCTCTTCTGGGGAGACCTCCCTGGCTGACCCCACGTTAGGCAGGGTCCCTCAAAGACCACTTGCTTTGTCACAATTACCTCCTTGTGTTTTGTGTGTGGTTAAAATGACAAACACCTCATAATGTAAAGTTGACCATCTTCACTATTTAAATACACAGCTCAATGATGTGAAGTATATTCATCATTTTGTGCAACCAGCGCCACCAACCATCTCCAGATCTTGCAAAATGGAAACTCCATACGCATCCTCAGCTCTCTCTTCCCTTTTGCCCAGCCCCTGGCCATCACCCTTCTGCTTTCTATCCCTATGAATTTAACTACCCTTAGGTATCTAATATAACAAGTGGAATCATAAAAGACAGTATTTGTCTTTTAGTACAATAGCCAGTATTTGGCTATTTCACTTAGTGTAATGTCCTCAGGTTTTATCCATGTGATAGCATGTGACAGGATTTCTATCCTTTGTCAGGTGAAATAATATTCCATTACATAAATATCCATCATGGAAATAGAGAAAGTTCATATTTTGTTTACCCATTCATCCATTCTTGAAAATTTGCAGACTTTTTGTTTTTAAATAAAATGGACTCTGATAGAATAAAACAGAACAGAATAAAAGTATGAGGGTGCATTCTTCCAATAAAGGTATGTATTGTGATGAGTGTCACTTGTCAGAATTCCTGTATAACAAGATTAGCAAGATGGGAAACAAAAGTTAGAGACATGAAATACTCCCTCCTCTATATTGCATGTAACACTGCAAGCATCCAGGTGGGTACTGATGACTTTATGCATTTGACTTTTCTCACCTTAAACTGACAGAATGAGTGAATGAAGAGTGATAAGTGCTATTTTTTTCCTAGTCACATTTTTGCAGGCATTCTCCACTCTGTGGCACACTCTGTGTCAGAATATGCATAGTCCTCCTAGCTGTGTGATCGTAGAGGCTCTCACAAAATCAGAATGTAATCCTCTGCTACTTACTCAGCTTCCCTGGTCACTGGATTTAGCTCCTGATAGGAGCCACGAACCCTTTGTCTCTCAATGTCCTTCCATTTTGTGCTCCGAGCACTACATATTAAACTCTGGATAGGAGTTCTTCCTTCAGAGCAGGACAAGGGGAGTTAAGACTTATACCTTGCAGCCACAAGGTGTGAGGGGGAACACACATGTGTATGTATACACACACACACACATACACACGCTCATGCATGCACACCCTGGGGCCAAGCAAGCAAAGGGTAGAGGTTGCAATAACACCATGGTGACTGTGGGATGGGAAGGAGAGGATGTGGAGGTAACCATGACCTCAAATCTTTTCTCTAGCTGTCGGCAGGAACATCACCACCACCTCCACCATGTGATCCCTTTGTTCTGGCTATTACACAGATGTTTAATAATGTAAGTATGCACTGAGGTCCAGAGCCTCCATGGATGCAGAGAGGTCCTCTGCTGACCTATGTCTGGTACACTTGCTTGCGCCTGGGCCAGTACTGCGCTGGACCAGGAGCAAAGTCATCAATAAATACCTCCATCAACCAAATCTGTATAAACAAGAACTGTGAGCTGGAAGTAACTTATACTGGTAGTTGGTTAACATAATGGCCATATCCCTTGAGATCTATCGACAATTTAAAGATTCACAAGGCATTTAAATTTAGAGAAAAGCTGTGGTTGGTATAATAATATATAACATGACTATGCTAATTTTCAATATAGGTAATAAAATAGAAATTCAAAATTAAAGAACTGTCTCTGACACTTGCTTGTTGTAAGTGAAGTTTAAAATTGTTCCTGGACCTCAGAATACTTCACTGAGACTTAGAGACACTGAAGACATGAATTGATACTGAACTTCCAATATAAATTATACATTTAGATGCAGGACTCCATCAAAATTGGGTTAAGCTCACACTTTGAGTTCTTCTTTACCTCTACAGGTAACAATGATAGATAAAATGTAAAAACAGAACACTACAAATACATAGCCAAGCTCAAAAAGAAAACAAATACTTCCATGGACTCTAAGTTTATGAGAAATACTAGCTGACAAGTGGTAAGCAAAGTTGATGGATTTAAAAGTACCCCATGAGAGCCAGGAGCACTGCAAAATAGCACAGATTCAAACACTGAGCAATGAGATGGCTTCTCTCCAGCCCTGGATGCCAGGTGGAACTTCTCCCACCTCCACAAGTAGGTGGCTTTTTAAGAGGTCCAGGGGACAGTCTCAGCATATTTTTTTACCCAAAATGTGTTTATTGGAATGATTTCCCACTCACTTTGATTCAGGATGCTTTCAGTGCTGCTCCCATCTGAAGGAACATCCTTCTGTAGGCCTTGTTTTTTCCTCCAGCAGGCTGGCAAAGGACAGTGGAGCAGCCAACACACAAAACTACTGTTTGTGCATGGCTAAGGACGGTGTTGATTTTATAGCATCCTGAGCACTTCACATCCATGAGGTAGGAAATGGGGCTCTGCACCAGGAGTTTCTTCTTGTGCTTCCTCTCTCTTCCAGAGAGGGGTGGAGGAAGCCGTTACTAGGGGCATGTTCTCATGGGCAGATCTTTACCACCAAAAAGACCATATTTTTTTCAGGCTCCTTTAATGGGTCATGGAGTCCTACTTCAATCTCGATTTTATACAGTGATCCTACATCTGGTTACAACTCTTGCATTAATTTTTAAATCAACAGTGAGTAGATGAACTCATTCTAGCTGACGTGAGAATAATATAGCTGTCTGAAAATGACTATAAAATGACAATTTTAGGGTCTTCAAAGGAATAAATGAATGAATAACATCCATAAAAGAATAAAAAAGCTATAAAACAAAATAGGCATAAATGAAACAAAAATAGGGGTGTATAAAGAACTTATAATAAATCTTAGAACTGAAAAATATATTCACTAAGGTAAAAAAAATCCTCTGTATTGGACACAAAAAAGAAAAGTACCAAATTGAGAGTACCAGGAATTTACCCAGCACAATAAGGATAGGTAACAGAGAGAGTTCTGGAACTCTGAACAGGTGATGGATAGAGAGTTTCCAGCATAGGTCTAATAGCAGTCTGGAGTAAAAGGATAGTGAAGATGAAGGAGAACAAAAGCTGAAAAATATTTGCTGAGAATTTTTCCTCATAGTGAAAGAATAAACACACCCAATACTGAGCTGGACAACTGAAAATAAGTCATTCCTAGACACATCATTATGAAGCTGCAGGAAATCAAGGATAACCCCCCAAAAAATCAGAGCTATGTAAGAGGCAAGACAAATTGTGCAACAGAGTATTAGACCAACAGTGGACCACCGTGAGCAGTATTAGAAGCCACTGTGCTGAAGGAAAAAATAATCCATTCAGAATCTTCCATACAGCTAAAGCATCATTCACAAGCAAGAACAAAATAAAAAGCTTTTTCAGATTTGCAGAGTCGAAGGGCATTTGTCATTCACAGATCCTCACTGAAAAGACTACCAAAGGATCTATTTCAATAAGAAGAAAAGTGAACCCAAAGGGATGGGCTGGAGTGTGAACAAAGTAAGCCAAATGAGGAAGAAAATCTAGATTAACTGTGGACTATAAACTTGGGTCAGAAGTTACCTGAAGATGCTTAAGATGAGAAGGAAATGTTGCAACATGATCCAAAACAAAGAAATAATTCACCAGCATGAATAAGAAAACACTTGGTCTGCTCTAGATTTTCTTTGTTCAGCCATCCAGCAGAAGCAGGATGAATGACCTGTACCTATTGATTGATTTATACTCCAGTCTTATTCCAAGAAAGATTTAGGTTAGCTAACCTGCTGCTATTCCTGGTCTATCCTTCATTTTCAGATTCAGGAACTTCCTAAGGGAGTTGTTGGCAGCCTTTTGATTGAACCTTTGGCACTAGTCCCAGGGAGAGCACTCCATGTTCAAATGAATCTTGGGATGTGGATTTTTTAGAAATCCAGTCCCTCTAGTCTTCCAGACAAACACACTAAAGACTTTTAGAAAAATTCAAAGGAACATGGGACCTCTGAAAAAATTCTACAGGACTAAAGAATATGTAAGACCCCAAAGGAAAATCTTCCTCTTCACATAAGTTAACTTGAAGATAAAGCTCTTCTCTATTTCCAATGAGATAAAGGAATTCATTATGCCAATAAACAGGTCAGCATAAAAAGTAGAATGCCACAAAATTATACTCATAATAGCTAAAACTGGGTCTTCATTAAAAGCAGTAAGAGCAGAATGAGAACTGCAGAGAAGTCATTTATCCAAATAGATGATAATGCCAAGAATTATATACCAAAAGCTACATAAATCAATATAAAATACTTTAAGTGATGCAAAAGAAGACAATAGATATGAAGAACAGAACACTGACCTGACTGCCAAACTATGAAAAAAAAACTTTCTTGATAAAGAAGGAACAGCTGATTAAGAATAGGTTAGGGGCACCTGGCTGGCTCAGTCCATAGAGCTTGCTACTTTTGATATCAGGGTTGTAAGCTCAAGCCCTATGTTGGGCATGAAACTTACTTTAAAAAAAATAAAATTAAAATAAGTGGTTATAAAAGTTCCCAGAACTTGGCGGGGAAAATATTGACCTTGGAAATCAGGAGAACTTGCCTATCCCAGATAAGATAAATACAAAGGAAACAATATTAACACATGTCCTCATGTATTCTTAAACCTCAAGGGGGAAAATATGTACATTTAATCAGATCATCAGCTGTGGAGGGGAAAGGCCATATTCAAAGGGGTTAAAATCAAGTTTGCTTTATATGTCTCTTCTGAAATAGCGATGTTAAAAGAGAAAAGAAACACCTACAGTACACTAAGAGGTAGATGTGACCCACGAGAATTTCATTTCTAGCCACGAGTTGTTCATATGTAAGAGAAATCGAAAGACATTTTAAGATTTGCAGAGACTCAAAAACATTAATAAGCTTAGTGCTGTTTATGCAGATAGTCTTCAAGAGTATTCAAACCCTTGGTCAGAATTAGTGAAGGAACTAATTAGTTGGGAAGTTACGATTGAAAAAAAAAAGTGATTGATATTGAAATTAAGTTATGGAGTTAAGTATAAAAATCTACATTAGATTTTTACAATTAACAGGGGGATGTGTTACTGTTATCTAAGTAACTGATACAGATATTGGAACAAAAGGAAAAACATTTTAAAAGAATACAAACAGGATGTTTTATATTGCACTATGCAGCTTCTAAGAGGACTCCCGTAGAGCCCCTCCTCTGGGTGATCTGGTCACTGTGAAACCTCCTGCCCTATAGTGTGAGCAGGACCCAGTGACACTCTTCTAACAGAGTATAGCAGAAGTGAGGGAATGTCACTTCTGAGATTAGGTTACAGAAAGTCTCTGGCTTCCATCTTGCTCACCATCTCTTGTTCTCTCTTGCTTTCTCCCTTACTGGCTCTGAGAGAAGCACCATCATGATGGGCTGCCCTATGGATCGACCCATGTGGCAAGAAACTGATAACTCTGGCCAACAGCCAGCTAGGATCTGACGCCTGCCGACAGCTGCATGAGCGAGCTTGGAAGTGGATCTTTTGAGGCCTGCCAATAGCCACATGGGTGAGCTTGGAAGCAAATGCTCCCCCAGTTAAGTTGACTGCAATCTCACTAGAGACTGAGCCAGAGGACCTCCAGTTAATCCATGTCCTGAGACTAAAGAGTTCATTGTCTGAAGCCACTACATTTTAGGATAATTTGTTACAGGGCAACATATACCAATAAGCTGATTAGATTTTCAATTTTAGAAGAATAGGAAAGGTAAGGAAAGAAGAAAGTGGCTCAGAGGAGGCATAATATTTCTTTTTTTCCATGAAGGGGAGTCAGAAGACACCAACTTTGGTCAAGTAAAGAACAGAGGGGTTATGAGATGTTTCTAGAAAATTGTTACTAGGGTGCACAATATGGTAATGGGCTTGCAGGTAGCCGAAAGTGAGTAGAGCTCCTTCCATAGGTCAGCACAAAAACAGAGAGAAACACTAAGGAAGCACATAATGAAATGTCTAAGTCAGAACAAGGGTTGCACTTAGATCAGGTGCTATTTTAGAGAGCCAGGAGTCTCAAGTTGGTTTAAAAAAGAGAATCCAACAATGTTGACTTATTCCATAAACAACCATCTATTGAGTGCCTCCTGGGATCCCTAGTGAGCTGAGCAGATTCCATCTAATGGTGAATACAAATAAGCAACTGCAACAAGGAATACTAAGTGCAACAACCAGGAAAGTAGGGGCAGTGAGAAAGTTGATTGACACAACTCTTTCAACCTTAGTATTGTTAACCCTTTCTGCTTGGGACTATCCATAGCTCAGCACCCTCCTCCAAGTAGACTTCCAAGGTTCCCAAGCTCTAATCCTAACACAGACACATACATAGGACTGCTCTGAAAACTTTTAATTCACTGTTATTAGGTTGTGACAGACTAAATAGAGCTTGTACCAAAGAAGAATTAGGGAATGGGGAATACAGATAATACAATTTTAAGGTTGAATTAGTAGATGATATTTTTATAAGCAGAAACACAAATTACTTTTAACAAAGCCCTGTCAATAAATCCTAAGAAGTAGAAATTACTTTGGCCATAATCTCTGGTTATAAGTGTTGTAAAGTAAGACATTGTAAGTTAAAGACAAAAAAAAAGCCATCAATCAACTGGAAAGCCTTATGTGATATCTGGCTCAAAGAAAAAATAATAAAAGAAGAGAGGGTTTAGAAAAAAACAATTATGGAAATGTTACACAAAAAGACACAGGAAATGTGACTAATGATATACCCAGCATTAAATTTACAGAATGAAATTTTTTTAAAAGAATTTAGCATTCAATGTAAGCTTCTAGAAATAAAGCGAAAAAAGAAATGCTGAGGAAAATAAGAGGAAGGAAATAATAAAGATGAAAGGAGCTATAACTCTTTGAAGAAACAAATAACATAGACAAGACAGTGGCAAATCCACTTGAGAGGGAAAAAAGCACAACTAGAATTGAGACAATTGACATAACAAGAGTGATAACATATTTTTAAGTTATTATGTAATTGCCCATAACTATGTGCCATTGAACTTTAAAATAGCAATTAGGTGGACATTGCTCTCTAAAAGTAAATAAATTATGGAAGTAGAAGAAACAGGTAACTCAGAAAGAAGAAAACAATTTTTTTAAATTATAAAAACAAAACCTATACCCCTGTGACCAGGTATCAGAAATAAGTGAGTCTATGTGTGGATCAAGTCTTACAGAAGCAGTTAATTTTCATGTTAGAAAACCTTTTCCATGGCACTGAGGAAAATGACAAGCTACCAACTAACTGTACAAACTAAACATGTCTATGGAGTCCAGACTTCTATGTCTTATATATACCTCCTACAGGCCAATTTCCTTTCTAAATATAGATATGAAAACCTAAAATAGATGGAATGCCATGGGACTGGACTCTCCAGTTCAGTACTCCAACAATCATTTATTGAGCAGGTATTACTGGGCACAGGTGGTACTCCAAGCACTGTGTTACACCTTGGGAAATCTTGTATTAGTAAGATATGGTCTTTGCCATCAAGGAGCTCAGGACCTGATGGAAAGGAGAGAAAGAAAGAGAAGGAAAGAAAAGAAAGAAAGAAAGAAAGAAAGAAAGAAAGAAAGAAAGAAAGAAAGAAAGAAAGAAAGAAAGAAAGAAAGAAAGAGAAAGAAGGAAGGAAGGAAGGAAGGAAGGAAAGGAAAGAAAGAAGAAAAGAAGAAAGAAAGAAAGAAAGAAAGAAAGAAAGAAAGAAAGAAAGAAAGAAAGAAAGAGAAAGAAAGAAAGAAAGAAAGAAAGAAAGAAAGAAAGAAAGGGAAGGAGGGAAGGAAGGAAGGAAGGAAGGAAGGAAGGAAGGAAGGAAGGAAGAAAGAAAGAAAGAAAGAAAGAAAGAAAGAAAGAAAGAAAGAAAGAAAAAAGAAAGAAAGAAAACAATTAAACTGTGTTACGTGCAAATGAAAATATTCTTGGAGTGTAGCATGGAGTTGGAGACATCTAGCCCAGCAAGGAAAGGTTGAACAGGGAGCTCCCAGCAAAGACTCCCCAGAGGACAGTGTGCTTGAGCTAAGTCTCAAGGAAGAGTAGAAATTAGCCAAAAGGGAGGTGTGGGGAGCAATGCTCCACCTCAGTGTGTGAGGCTTTCCCAGGAAAAGGGGAAAGAAGTGGAGGCATGGAGGCCGGCATGCTTAGAACACAATCTATGTGCTTCCATGGTCTACAGGCCCACAACAGTGCTCCTAGTTTTCATGTTTTAGTCACTAGGTCTAAACCAAAAGAGGCAGTGTGAAGCATAAAAAAAGCAGATGGCTGTGGACAGAATCTGAGGAACATGAAAAGGGCAGGTGGAGGAAGAGGAGCCCACAAAGGACATGGAATAATAGTGAGAGACCAGGAGGTCAAAAGGACATAGCAATGCATGTTGCAGCGGTTGGCAGAGACCAGTACCAGGAAGAGGGGTAATGTGAGCAACTTAGTAACGTCCCTTCGATTAGAAATCAAGGATCAAGATGGGAAGTGCAGACAAGTTTGAAAAGCTTGGGCGATGGAGTGCCTGGGTGGTTCAGTTGGTGAAACGTCTACCTTCGGCTCAGGTCATGATCCCAGGGTCTTGGGATGGAGCCACATATGGGGCTCCTTGCTCAGCAGGGGAGTCTGCTTCTCCCTCTCCCTCTGCCACTCCCCAATCCATGCTCATTCTCTCTCTCTCTCTCTCTCTCTCTCTCAAATAAACAAAATCATAAAAAAAAGAAAGAAAGGAAGAAAGGAAGAAAGGAAGAAAGGAAGAAAGGAAGAAAGAAAGAAAGAAAGAAAGAAAGAAAGAAAGAAAGAAAAGAAAGAAAGGAGGGAAGGAAGGAAGGAAGAAAGGAAGGAAGAAAAAAGAAAAGTTTGGGCAAGAAGAAGAGAAAGTGGAGGAGTGAGATCAAGGGAATGTTCTGGGTTTTGCTTTCAAGGTTGTTTCAAATATTTGCTCCTGCATACCAAACCGTTCTAAAACTTATGACTTAAAACAAGGATTTGTTACTTCTCAGGATTCTGTGAATGAATGCAGCAGCTTCCCCACTGGTCTTCCCTTTGGTCACTTTCAGGGCTGGATATGGCTGGTGGGTCACCTGCTTGGAATAAGTGTCACCTTATTGTGACACTAGGCTTTTCTCTCCACATGGTCTCAGATCCTCTCTCCCAGAGTGGTCACTCCTGCTACAGGGCCTCTTCCACATGGCCATTCTCTCCAGCAGGACAGTCTGGACTTTCTTAGGACATGGTGGCTTGGCTTCAAAAGGGAATAATCCAGGAGAGATAAGCTCAGTACGCACACACTTACCAAGGCTCTGCTTGCCCCACACCTGCTAATGACCTTTTAGCCAAAATAAATCACATGGTCAAGCCTAGAGTCCATCTGGGAGGAGGGAATCTATTGCTATAATAGTCCACTATCAGGATATTTTTTCCCTTTACTATGGGAGAGAGTTAAAAATGTTTAAAGGGGGAGCCCAAACTAATTGAAAAGGAGACACTGAAGATACAACAAAAAGAGAGATTGTTAACAGGGTCCCAGAGGGTGTGCTTGTGGGAGGACAGAGAGGAACATCATCCTCTGAGACTGGAAAAAGAGAGATTAAAAAGGGTTTATGGGTGTGTTTTGGTTAAAGTACTGAGGCAGTAAAAGGGGGAGTTGTCCATGGAAATGTGGCATTAGGGTAGAGACTTGGCATTTGTGGTATCACCAACTCCACTGCCATCTTGCCTCCCCATCAACACTCAGTCGGCAGGGAAGCCAAGGAAGCTGATTATTGTACTGACCCAGGTTTAGAATTTGGTTGTTGGGGGCCTGGGTGGCTTAGTGGTTAAATGTCTGTCCTGGGGTTCTGGGATCAAGTCCCTCATCTGGCTCCTCGCAGGGAGCCTGCTTCTCCCTCGGCTTATGTCTCTGCATCTCTCTGTGTGTATCTCATAAATAAATAAATGAAATCTCTTAAAAAAGAACAAATTTGGTTGTTGAATGCTGCAGGAAAATAATGGTGCCAGGGAATTGGGGTTACTGGAGAGAATTATTTGAATCTAAGAAACAGGGTTCTGAGTCTGTACGTAAGAGAGACCAGGAGATGAGTGATAGATGATCAAGTCACGAAACTGGAGATCTCTCTGAGTTCAAAATACACTCAAGTGTGAGGGAAGATGTGAGAAAGAGAAGAGAAGGTGAAGCCTGAGCAGGGCCAAGAATTATAGGCTTGCATTATGGGATGGGCAGACCAAGTGAATGTGGAAATCCAGGTAGGGTGCAAAGCTCTAGGCCAGTCTCCAGTGTCTGCAGTGAATGAAGGGAAGTGAGCAGGAAGCGACAGCCCTGCTGAAGGCTGTTCATGAGAGTGGACACTGGGTCTGTTGTGTCCTCAGGCACCAGTATAGCACCTGGCACGGAGAAGGCACTCGGTATTAATAGTTATTTGTGGAATAAACAAATGACTTGAACCCTCAATTTACAGATAAGAACCCCAAGGCTCCCAAAGGTCGAATGTGTTGCTCAAAATTACACAGCTAGTGTTCAGCGAGCCAGAGCATCCCACCTCCTTACAAAACCGCACTGGATGTGGGTTTCCTTCTCAACCTTCCCAGAGGCAGCTCATGATTTTATTATCTCAAAACTATTTAAATGGCATTTGTCATTCCCTGGGTGCTAGGATGGAATATCCTGAAGTTGAATGAATAAAGGGAGTGGTTTGGAAAAAAAAAATCTTCCTTGAGGCCTAGAGGGATTTACTCACTTATTGGAAATACATCACATGTATTTTCAAGACACATGTAAGGAAGCTGGTCCTGTAACCATATCCTTGCCAGTTTGCCAACATTTCATTGTTGTCTCTTCTTCTGCTGTTATGGTCTTATCTTTTTTTTTTTTTTTAAGATTTTATTTACTCACAAGAGGCACAGAGAGAGAGGCAGAGACATAGGCAGAGGGAGAAGCAGGCTCCCTGTGAGGAACCTAATGAGAGACTTGGTCCCAGGACCCCGGAATCTTGCCCTGAGCCAAAGGCAGATGCTTAACTGCTGAGGCACTCAGGTGTCCCTGTTGTGGTCTTATCTTTGTTACGACTCAGAAAATCAGGAAGAAATACACACACACGAGAGCTGTCTATCCATAGTCACCATAGATTCTTCCACAGACTCTATATGATTAAAGAAATTAACTAGCCCTCAGCTGAGCAGGTCTGAGGCTGTTAAAGCCTTCCTATTTTCCTTAAAGAAAGATGAAAACATCTCCCCAAAGGCTATTGTCCATTCTGGAATCCAACTTAAGAAGGAGCGTGGTGACATGCTCCTCTTTCCCACCGGACCAAAATTTCAAAGCTACAAATGTGTGGTAAATCTAACCAAAGATAAAGATTTGCAGGTGTTTTTTGCATAAAAGCAAGAAGCGCAGATGTATCTGGAACGTGCTTCTGACCAAATGGGACATCTGCAATCCATTAAAGGTGTCCCGAAGAGAGAGAAAGTGAGAGGAGAGGTTCGAGCAGAAAGTCTGTTCTGGAGAAGTACAAATGTGAGGCTGTGTGTAGACCTCCCCATCAGGATCCAAGGACCCCAGGCATATATATATGTAATATATATATATATGTTATATATATATATGCTATATATATATAATATATGTAATATATATGTAATACATATGTAATTTATATGCTATATATATATATATAAAATTACCAGGGCACCTGTATGGCTCAGTGGTTAAGCATCTGCCTTTGGCTCAGGTCGTGATCCTGGGGTCCTGGGATCAAGTCCCACATCAGGCTCCCTACATGGAACCTGCTTCTCCCTCTGCCTGTGTCTCTGCCTCTGTATGTGTGTGTGTGTGTGTGTGTTTCTCATAAATAAATAAATAAAATCTTCAAAAAAAGAAAAAGGTTACCTTTCTGGGGGTAAACGCACATCTCTGCCAAATACCCCAGTTCCTCTTTTTTCTCTCCTCCTATCTTTGAAATGTCAGAGCCTCCTCTGTACTCAAATACACCTACACGTTTTAGTGTTTAAGACTTGGCAGCCACCTCAGATAAAGAGAACATTCCCCTCTTTGAGTGCACGGACTCTTCTTTCCCAACACTCAAGAAAAACGACCCATGGCCTGACTCGGCTCCTTACGCTCCAACAGAACAAAGCAAAATTGTCACCACGGGCATTACTTGCGGGTTACTCACTGGCTGTTATGCACCCTGTTCAGACTCCCAAGAAAACCACTAGCTTTTATTAAAGCGTGTGTAGCAAAGCCTATTGCAAAATACCCATGGCTGTGGAAATAATGCGAAGGTGTGTCACTCCAGGATGGTCGTTACGAAGGTCACTAGATTTTGTGCACGTTATAGGATCTATGCCCAAGGCTCACTTTTGGCCTCATGTTGAACTTCAGTAACCAGGCCTGAGCTGAGTGTAACATGTAACCAGGGGGTTCCTTAAATAAATTCCTTCGCTGAGCGTACCAGGTCTGTTTCCTGTGTAATGGCTCTTACTTGCTTACTGGCTTTTTGATAAACCATTAGTGCTGGGGCCTTTTGTTAATTACTAAACTCCTGGTGACAGGGGGGGAGAAAAAAAAAACCCTGGCCTGTTGAAACTTGCGTTGTAATTTGAGGATTAAAAGCCACACCTCTGGGAAACATCAGTATCAAAGCTGATTCTGTGTCGAAGACAAGGTGTTAGAAGCCACAGTTTGACAAAGTGGATTTCCAAGTGCAGTTAGCAATTACATTTGTAGAAGTCCTCAATTATGCCATTTACAAGAAGGTACTTTTAAGAAGGTACAAGTCAGGAATGTGTTTTTAAATCTCTTCATTTATACATTTATAGGGAAAGCCCATGTTTATGAAACATCTCCTGGTGAAGAACACTGTGCTAGCTAGCTACAGTGAAAATCAGTAGACCCTACTCTCCAAGATCTCAAAAGCCAATGAAGAAAAGTCTCTTCAAAAATCAAATAAGTAAAAAAAAAAAAAAAAAAAAAAATTTAAATAAGTCAGTCGTCAGTGCATTTCTGGAAAACACTCAGGTCAAGGATAAAATCCATGGCTACAACATTGACATGCTCTGGGGGAAAAAAAAACTCATTTGGCCTGGGTTTGTGGATTGAGGGTGAGTCTCTCCTGACCCTCTTATCACCAATGTCATCTAAAGTGAAAGAACAGGAGTTCCTGGGTGGCTCAGTCAGTTAAGCATCTGCCTTCAGCTCACATCATGATCCTGGAGTCCTGGGATGGAGCCCCAAGCTCCCTGCTCAGTGGGGAGCCTGCTTCTCCCCCTCCCTTTGCCGCTCCCCTTGCCTGTGCTCTCTCAAGTTCTCTCTCTGTCAAATAAACAAAGAAAATCTTTCAAAAATAATAAAATAAATTTAAAAATAAAAGTGAAAGAACAAAGACTATTATGCCAGAGAGCACTTGGTATTTCATTTACCCTTCATCTCAAAATAATCTTCCAGTAAAATTGAATGTAAGTTTCTACATCAGTTGAGAATCCTTCTACTGAAAAAGAAATGAACAACAACAACAAAAAATCTCGAATTGGATTAAATGATAAAAATGATTTAATTATTCACAAATTTAAAAGGCCAAAGCTTCAGGCTTGGTTTGATCAGGGCTTCAGCTGACTTTATCCACAATGGTCTCATTCTACTCAACTCCATGTGTCAGTTCTGTTCTCCTTCTGATTCTCCTTTATTATCACAAGATCCTGTAAGCAATGACAGGGATCATACGGCTTTTTTCTTTACAACTATAGGGAAAGAAGAAGTTGGCTTCTCATTGACCATCAAACCAAAAGCCCTGAGCTTTGAGCTTATTGGGCCATTCTGGAACCAATCTCTGTGGCCAGAAAAATACCTGGGTGCTGACTGGTTTACACATGGGTTACCTACACCAGTAGCCTGTGGGATTGATGTTGGGTCCCTTCCCAGAGGATGTGGCTGCCACCTGCTAGGAAAGGAATAAAGCAGAGGTTTGAGGAGGCAATTCTAGCATAGGGTCTGCTACAATCCTTTTTCATACATAGCCTCGGGATCAATAGTTGATTTTTATTCAATATCAGATATAAGCTCTATAAAGAGAAATCTACTTCCTCTATAAACTTGCTAAGTCAGATATTGAAAGATGGCATTGGTTTTTCAAACACATAACAAAATGGGTTAACTCTAAGTTTGTTTATTCGTAGCTCTCTTTTCCCTGAATACATTGAAAACCCCAAAGAAATGTTTTTAAAGTTTGATGTACATTAGTAATTGAGAATGATTTAAAATCTGTCCTACAGACTGTCTTCCCTAATCCTTTCTTCCCGATTTCCAAAAGCAATATGAAACCAAGTTAGGATTCTGTTACAGTAACTCAAATAGTTTCTCCTTCAGTTTGGATAATGGGTCATTAAATGTGCAGAAGATGCCAAGTTCCAAAGTATGATGAACCTTGAAGCTTTTCTTCTGATGCATGATCACCAGCTTCTCAAAACTTACCAAAGCAGTCCCTGTCCTGAGCTCATAATATTCACCCCAAACTCATCAACTCCACATGCAAAATGCCAGTAGCAGGGATTTTCAACAACTGAGTATTTCTTTAATACCCTAGTCAGAAATAGAGCTCCGCAAGTTCAGAGATGTAACCAGAGTAGTGAATAAAGTGTCCAGGGAGGAGTTCGCCTGTGATACTTTCCTCTGACTGCCTTGGTGAAGAAAAAATGAGTTTAGAGGCCAGATCACAGCCTTGACTGTTGAAATGCCACCGACGACAGCTTTACGTCACACCCCATTCCCCCCCCCACCCCGCCGGGGGGACATATCAAAACAATGGACGAAGTGTCATAGCTTTCAACTTGTCCATGTGGGAAAGGAGTCTTCTTTTCTGATTACACAGGGTGCCACTGATGCTTCCAACCTGCATCCTGGGCACATGCATTGAGGGGAGCTGCTGAGTAGAATCAGGCCTGGGTTTATTCTCGGTTTGGAGTTTATGACTGTATTTATCACTCTGCCTCACTGACATGCCCTCCTTGAGCTGTGGCAGTCTGGGCTACCATGAGCCAAAGGGCATAGTGCATCCCCCTCCATGTGGCAGGACCCGCAGGCCATTTTGGTCCTTTCAACCCCTCACCCCGTGTGAAAAATGAAGGACAGGAAACAGTTTTCTCTGCCACCAAAATCCTGTGCCACCGTTGCAATGGCTTCTTTTCTCTCTCTCACTAGGGAGCAGCCCTGGGGCTGGAGGGAAGGACTTGCAACACCTGAGCCAGGCCTGTGGCAGGCCGGCCTTGCCCCCCAGCAGGGAGCTGGGGCTGGGGGGGGGGCGGGGGCAGCTTGGCCCAAATGCTGCTTAGTCAGGCTCCCATGCGAGCTGAGCTGCAGATGTGCCCAGACCTGCCGCCACCAGGTGTCTGTGTCTGGGCTGGGAGGTGACGGCACAAATGTGACTCTTGCCTCCTGCTGTTTCCCAACACTGTCCTCAGAAGAATGTGGAGGACTCGGGCAAGGCCATCTTGGAAGGCTTCTGACAGAGCCACAGCTGCCTGGCCACCCTCCACGTCAAAAGCCTTTGCCCAGCCTGTCCCTTTGACCTTCTTCACACAGTGCTGCCGACAGCTCCAGGGCGGGCTCTTCCCCCAGAGCCCTGGGCAGGCGCAGGTGGCAGTCAGCTACCCCTGCCCTGCTGAAATAGGTGCCTTCCATCATCAGTGCCCAAACCTCCATCACTAAAGGTGTTTTTCTTTTCACTACAATGACCCAATGATTAAAAATGCCTTTTTTAATTTAAAAAAAATCCTTTTTTCTAATTCATTTGTCTCCCTGGGGAAAGATCTTACGCTTCCCAAGGAGAAGCTACTCTATATTTAACAGAATTATTAACGACTAGAGCAAGGCTTCCCAGAGTGTAAATATTGGAAAGCTTACCAGCCTATTCGTTAGTGGACTTTCGATGCAACATAAAACGGTTGTTACTAATCTCTGTGTGGCCTCTGGGAATTCATCTTAAGCTCAGGCAAGCTGTGAGCCACTTGCCATTGAGACTGATATGCACTCTACAGAAGTTAATTGCACACCTACTAGGTACTAAGCCCAGGCCTTAAGAAGACACCACTGTACATAGCAGAAGGTACAAATGAACACCACATTGGCCAAATCCAGCCTGCATGCATATTTTGTTTGACTCACACCATATCTATCAAAAATTTGAATTAGTTGCCAACTTTTAAATATCAGAATATTTCCAGCTTCTCTTGAAAACTCAGGAAATCTGGCAAAACTGAGCTCACATTCCTGGCCGATGACAAGCAGAATAACAACTGCCCACTTCAGACAGGCACTGGCACTCGGTTCACACAGCCCCCACCTGCCCTGCTCCCCTCAGATTTAACCTGCCCGGCGCCTCAGCAGATGCCAGCGTTCATCACGATGGGCAGTCACAGCACACACATCCTGCCCTGCCAAAGGCCTCACTCAGAGCAACCCAACGTGGTCTCTCACTTAAGAAGAGCAGCTTCACGCTTCCATAAGAAGAGGTCATAAGGATTTTTCTTATTTTTTGTCTTCTCAACATTTCCTCTTTTCAATAAAGATTCTTTTGAAAATCCTCAGTAATGTCAAGAGAGGGGAGACATTCTGTGTTGAGTGCTCCCTAAGACAAGGAAGTGAACACAAAAGGACAATGACAAGAGAAAAAGCAACAAGGGGACTTTGAGAGCAGGGCAGGCCCACAGGGATGCCCCCCATTGGCCAGATGAAGAGGCCGAGGTCTAGAGAAGGCCAAGGTCATGCCCAGGTCCACAACTGAGCAGTAGGAGAACAGAAGCGTGATCTGAACAGTCTTCACCCAGCTAACGACATATTCTTTTTATACGAAGGAGTGATTACTCTGTCCCAGCCTCTGCTCCCCTGCTTCCAAGGAATGACAGAGAAGCCCATCAGGTTGGCCACCTGGGTGGCCCAGTGGTTGAGCATCTGCCTTTGGCTCAGGTCGTGATCCTAGAGTCCAGGGATCAAGTCCTGCATCAGGCTCCCCAAAGGGAGCCTGCCTATGTCTCTGCCTCTCTCTCTGTATTTCTCATCCATAAATAAATAAAAATCTTAAAATAAGAAAAGAAGAAGAAGAAGAAGAAGAAGGTGACGTCGCCGCCCATCAGGTCTGGAAATAAATGTGAGGACTGATTTCAGAAGCCGCTCAGTAATATCAGATACACGATTCTAAATGAACCTGCAGAAAATTAATAATTAGCAATTTTCATCTAGACCTTACCGGTTCTCTAGATGTGGGTCAAAAATCTATGTGAAAGAAATGTGTCTGTTGATCCTGATGGTGTGTGTTGGGAGAGGCAGCCTGTTTTGATGTTTTCAAATTATGTATTGCCAAAATCCTCCTTGTGTTTTTAACCAGAAATAAACAGGTTGATCCTAATATTTGTTGCCAGTGGAAAATGTTACTAAAACAAATATAATTCACTTGCAACCAACATGAAGCTGCTGACCAAAACTCTTCCATTGGACAGATTAAAGGTACTAGAAGTGGGCGGGCCACTGCCTGGGACTTAGACATTTTGGTATTGTATAATAAGCATATATGGCCATTCAATGATACTACAAACAAGGACTCCTCTGTAACCAGCTTTTTGTGCCGCAGAAAGGAAGGGAAGCAAGCAGCATTTGTAGGACAGAGACAATTCTCTTTAGCCCCACGAATCAGGCCAGGAACACGATTTCATACATACTTTTTAAAAAGTTTTTATTATTATTATTATTATTCATTCATCAGAGATACAGAGAGAGGCAGAGACATAGGCAGAGGGAGAAGCAGGCTCCCTGCAGGGAGCCCAATGCAGGACTCGATCCCAGGACTCTGGGATCACGACCTGAGCCAAAGGCAGACACTCAACCACTGAGCTACCCAGGCATCCCCAAACCCACTTTTATAGAATGAGGACAGAGAGCCAAGAAAGCTGACTTCCTTCGGCCAGTCTTCAATTGCTGGGAACTGGCTACACCTGGCTCCTTCTAACTCCAAACCCTGAACCTCGTCAGCAGCTCACAGCACAGAAGCTACTATGATGAGCAATGGCCGAAGAAGTCAAGACAAGGATGTATCACAAGAGGGCTAGAGAACGCAATGAGCTCGGTGAGAAAGGCAGGGACCAGTGCCTGGGGGTCCAAAGAGAACAAATGCACATGGAGGGAAGGGTTGGTTGGGTAGGGGGAGACTTCTGGGAAGCAGTGACATTTGAGACAAAGACCTCGAAGGATGCACTCACTGTGTCTGGTCCGACAGGGGAGAGAAGGGCAAGAAGGACTAAGTGCTGAGCCCTGGCGGGGAGTGGGGAGGTGCACAGGAGAACAGATGAGACGTTGAGGTCTGGTATTCACAAAGCAAAGCTTCATAAGAAAGTTATCCCATGTGAAAAAACATGAAGGGATCCCTGGGTGGCGCAGCGGTTTGGCGCCTGCCTTTGGCCCAGAGCGCGATCCTGGAGATCCGGGATCGAATCCCACGTCGGGCTCCCGGTGCATGGAGCCTGCTTCTCCCTCTGCCTGTGTCTCTGCCTCTCTCTCTCTGTGTGTGACTATCATAAATAAATAAAAATTTAAAAAAAAGAAAAAGTAAAACATGAATCCTGCCAACACCTGTAAGGCAGGTGGGCAGCTTCACACCTACACGGAAGGGCACCCCACTGCAAACCAGGACACTTGGGTGGCCAGAGGGCCCAGAATGTGCGTCCAGCCTGCAGAGAGGCAGCAGGCCCTTCTGAACCCCAAGGACCCCTCCTCTTGCCCTCAGGGGCCTGAACCTTTCAGCGCCAGAACCAGGCACCCTCTGCCTGCCTGACTGCATCGTGCTTTTTCCTTTTCTCCTTTCAATTCACGTCCTCTCTCCCAACCTGAGATTAATGACAGGTTTTGTTCCTGCCCCAGGATCTACACGGGCAGCAAGGTAGGTCGAATAAACTCCAGCAGGAGGAAACAGGACCCTCTCCCCAACCCCAGTCCAGCATTTAGAGAATCTTTTTAGGGAACTGAGGAGGGAGGGGACAGGAGGCCCGGTTCTCCGCGGGTGGTGTGTCTGCCTGCCCAGGGGCGGTAGAAGAGCGCGTCCTGCTGCAGCAGCTGCAGGTGATCTCTGCCAGCCCCTCGGGGTGAAGCCTCCTGGGCTCTCAGGCCCAGGAAGCTGGTGCTCCCAAAGGCTCCTCCCCCTCTGCACCTGGGGGCCAAGCTCCTGCCCGGTTTTCCAGAACACTGACTCTCCCTTTATCCTTAGCGCCCTATGGGACAGGTAAAAATATCATCCCATTTTACCACGTAAGCCCTGAGGCCAGAGAGCAAAGTCACTGGTCCTGGGACAGTGGTACAGCTGGACGGGAACTGGGAGCCAAAGGCAAGAGGGGCTGCCTTCTGAGTTCTGAGAGCCTCCTGGGGACCCCCATCCTCCCTCTCCTGGGACACGTGCCCACACTTCCCCTGGAAATCAATTTTCTGGGGGCGAGGATGGCGCAGCGCTCGCCCTGGCCGCGGGGGGACCCCCAGGGCGCCCCGGGGCAGGCAGGGCGGCAGAATCATCCCCCAAGACCGGAGCCAGGGAACTTCAGAGTGTTTCGCCCTTCCCGGGAGAGGCAAACACCGACACGTCTGTGTCTCCGCCGACAAGTGCCTTCAAGCCCGGCGGGGGCAGACACCTCCGCTGCGGCCGCGGGCGAGGTCTCCGCTGTCTGCGCGGGCACGGCCTCGCATCAGCTGCGCCGACTTAGGGCGGCCGCGGGCCGCGGGAGCGGGAGGCGCTTCCCGGCGACGCGGCGGCCGGGCGGGGAGGGGCGGGGTGGGTGGGGGCGGGGCGGCGGGGCACCCCCCGGGGCGCCAGGGGGCGGGCGTGCGGGCACACGCGGTGCGCGGCGGGGGCGGCCACCGCGCCGCGCGGCCCGGGCGCCCGGGGAGCCGCCCACTTGGCCGCCGCGGCCCCGACGGTCGAAGCTTGGATGCGGCGGCGCCCGCCGAGCCGGGGCGGACGCGGGGCGGCCCGGGCCGGGGACACGCGCCGGTAGCCCGGGCGCCGCAGCGGCCGCAGGATGGCCGAGGTAAGCGCGGCTCTCCCCACCCCCAACTCCCCGGGACGGGCGGCCCCCTCTGCGCGCGGGGCGGGGCGCGGGGTGCTGGCCCGGGGCGCCCCTCGGCCGGGCTCCGTGGGCACCGGGTGCGCGCCCGGGGCCACCTCGCGGGGCCACCTGCGCGGCGGGGCGGCCTTTCCCCGGGCCCGGCCCGCGGGAGCGTCTCGGGGCGCCGGGCCCCGTGGCCGCCCGACGGCCCGAGCTGCGGACGCGCGCGCGGACGAGGCGGGTTCCCGGCGCCCCCGGGGCGGCCTGGGCGCGTCGGAGGCGCGGGGTCCGGGCGGCACTAGGCACAGGCGCGCTCCCCCGCAGCGCCTCCGGGGCTCGTCCGAGGTGCTCCGCACGGTCTCTCCCCGGATTCTGTTTCTGGAGAGTTCTGGGCGCGCGGTCACCTCCAGGCACCCGAGAGGCGCGGAGACGGGCGCACGCCGGGCCCGGGGAAGCGCTGCGGAGCGCGGTGCGCACGGCCGGCCGCGAGAGCCCAGGGACGCGAGGGCCCAGGGACGCGAGGGGCGAGCGCGCGGACCGGCCGGGGCTGCGGACCTGCGGGCGGAAGCCGACTCCGCGCCGCCGCCAGCCCTTCCGCGGGGCTCCTTGACCCGCCCGTGCGCGGCGCCCCCAGGGGGCGGGCGGGCCTCGGGCGGGACGGGCGGGGGCCGCGCGGGGTCGGCTCCCGGAGGTTTAGGGGAAGGTGAAGGGGGGCGCGCCCGCCAGACCCCAGCCCCGCCGGCCGCCTGGCTTGGCATCAGCCGCTCCGGAGTTGTCAGCCAGATGTGACAAGATTGTGGAGAGGCGAGGGGAGGAGGAGATCTGATATTAATCAGCGCATAGCTCGGAGCCAAACTTTCTCAAATGCGGTGTAGAAACATGCTCTTCTCATTTAAGGCATTTCTTTGTGGCTGTGGGGCTGCCACCGGTCGCAGTTTGACAGTTCAATGGAATGCCAACTAGCAGCCTTAATTGTAGGAGTAAAATTGTGTGTGTTGGGGAGGGGGGGGGTCAGACACTAAGGTTCAGTCATGTCCCCTCGTTTTATGGCCGTGTTCACCGCAGTTCTCTGAAGACAAGGCATTTAAATCGGGCCAGACGCCTGGTCGCAGCCAGGCCTCTGCTGTTAACACTTAACGGGCCTGAAAGAGGCCCCACTGGTGTCCTGGGAATCCCTGTCAGTGCGAGAGTGAGTGTGAGTGAGTGTGTGTGTGTGCGCGCGCGGGCGTGCGTGCAGGGGAAGAAGACATGTGTTCCTGCAGCTTTGAGCCGCACGGCCGACCTAGCAACAATTTTTTTTTAATCCATTCTCATCAAAGTGACAAAGATTTTGGCTTGACAGTAAGCAAATTGAAAACCAGCATTTGGCAGATCACCTTTTCCCTTTCTTTCTGGCGCCTTTTCGTTCCTCGTTTATCGTTTTAATTTGCTATCCAAGTTCACGGAACCTTTTCATAAGATCCCTTAGACTCTTAGCTCACAACTATATGTTTATGCGCTAAAAGTTTAGCTCCATGATAAATATACTGGTTTCTCAATTGTCCCTTCCCAAATCCATTGCTATATATTATAAAGACCTCATTAAAAATGGAATAGGTCAAAATAAAATTTCCGTGTGTCATGTGGAACGACATGACCTCAGACGTGCCTGGTTGTCCAGGATTTGATTTTTGTTTTCAATGAGTGTGAAAAGATCACCATCATGTTTGCGATAAATCTTGATAAATAGCTTTATCCTTTCCGGCAGACCTAGAAGAATAAGACGTGAGTCATTGTTTAATTTCTCATCTGATAGGTTTGCTAAATTTAATTTCACCAGGAAAGCATTAGGATTTCAACTCAACTGTTGGTTTGACCGTGTTCGTGTTGTAGCTCAATGCCGAGGAAGGTTGGCGGGTAAGCTCTTCTCTGGGCAAAAGTGCTGCTCGTGCTCTGGGAACTCATAATTATGTTCAGACATCTACATAACTTAATTTGGAAAATCATGTGTCCCTGTACATGCTATTCCATCAAGAACCGTCAGGATTTAGCCACACGCCCGTCCTCGGGTCAGAAAGTGATGAGCTGGGAAGGGTTATTTGGTCCTTGGTGTTCACTAGGATGAGGAACGAACATCTGTTTGCTCTGGTTATAATTCACATTAGAAATATTAACCAGCATGAGAATAATTCCTGTGAAAGTGCACAGTTTGCGTGGAGTGTTGTTTTTATTTATTTGTTCATTTTTTACATCTCTCTCCTGAAGCAGTGAGGCCTCCGTCCCAGGCTCTTATTCTGTATCTCAGAACCATCCGTGTGGAAAGAAGGTTGATCCACACCATTGGTTGAGAAAAGCTGTGCAGGTTTCCCTATGGAACAAATAATCATCGTCTTTTACACATACCATTATCATTTATGGATGCCTAAGGATAAATATAAACATTTTAAAAGTTTAGTTTGTCGGTAAAATTAAAGCACAGCATACGGGGTGAGGAGCAGTAGTGTCTTTTAGCCTCTGTGTATGGCTTTAGAAGTTATTTTGACAGTGGTCATTAAAAGAGTTGCCCCGAAGGTTCCACAAGGTAAATTACTTGCAGGAGGAGCGTGCTTTATTCCAGGGTGAATTTTCACCTCTACAGATGTCATTTAGAGGGAGTTACTTTTGTCAGGAACAGCCCTGTTTAAAAAGAACTAGAAATACCCCAGGTGAGTTGAAATCTCACTGCTGAGCCACTTTTTTTTTTTTTTTTTTTTTTTGGATCAAGATTTAGAGATCCAATGATTTTTTTAGTTACCTTTTTTCTGAATATCCTACTACAGATTTTTTTATTATATTTATTTATTTACATATTTTATTTTTGATGCCTTATCTGAGAGATGTTAAAGATAACTGGGTTCGGCACAGAAGAGACATCTGGAAAGTTTTGTGGGTTTTTTTTTTTTTCTTTTAAATTGGTTTCCACCTGAGAATGTTATTTCCTCTTATCTTGTCATCCTTTGAAGCCCTCTTCCCTGATTCTGGAAATTCTACATTTCCAGGATAGCCCCCTTTCTCTGCGTGGCCACTTGCCTATTTTATCCAGAAAAGAGTAGATCAAAACAAAGAGCAGACCTTGCTTTGCCATGGTCTGATTTAGAGACTTCTCAAACTTCGTAGATTGTAGTAGGCAGAAGGGCTCTCTCATTCTCGGCCACGCTTGGGCTCGTTGTTATAAACCAGCTAAACGAATCATAGAAGTTTGCCTTGGGGGAATGATAATTTCACTCAGCTAATGTGGCGGGGAATAGTTGTCTTAGTTAAGGACAACTTTAATTCAGGCTGCTAGCTTTTTCTTGCATATGGTTACATTCATTTGTCTCCTCTTACAGATTACTTGTATGATCTTTCCACTCAGACAAACATCAGAATTATTTCCCAGCCCTACATACCAGCTTCCAGAAGCATCGTCTCTGTTCTGTAGCCCTCTGACTGTTAGTTGCATTATTCATGACAAAGGTAAAATTTTTATACGGACAACTCGAACGTTTCGTGATACACTACACTATGCTGGATTTCGAGACAGTGATCAGGATGGCGTAATTTGCTAACTCTGGTCTTTTTAAAAACTTCATTTTGAAAATCTAGGGTTGCTTTTTTTTTTCTTTACCCTTAGTTCTTGAAACTTTGCTCTCATTAAGTCCTTTAAAAAATATCTGCAAAATTTTACTTAGAAGTGTTCACAGTTTCATCATTATCTTGCAGCAGCAGCAGCAGAGGCAAAGTTGCACTGCTCGTGTAACTGGCCACCGTAGTTAAAATTATCCTAAAGTATAAATGTCTTTTTTGTGGGTTGGTTTTTGGTGCCCCCACCCCCACCACGGCCCCAGAGCTGACTTTGTTGCATTCAAACGTCCCTCCGTTTTTTGTTATCAAAAGTTTCTGAAGATTGCCTCTGAGATCCTCCCAAATTTAAGTTATAAAAGGAGAAAAAAAACATGTGTCCATATCATTTATACTTTCATATAGTTTTTTGTTGCTTTTAGGTTGCTTTTTTTTTTTTTTTTTTTTAGTGAAGAAGTATTTGGTTTGGTTTGTAAGGTACCATTTGGATATTTTTTACTTTTTGTGTTTTCCATTTTCAGAACTAATCGTTTTAAGAAAAAAAAAGGGCACAGCTGTTAAATTATTTTGGCACAGAGTTTCTACTTTGATTTATAGAGATCAAAAGAACAAGTATTTTCTCCACCATCCTCTTTGAACTGAGCAACAAGAGAACGAGGCAAGGGTGTCACGCGTACTTTCTACTCACAGGTAGACTTGGCCCAACATCTGTGCCCTGAGTTCTACCTCCCACCTGCCCCTCCTCTGCCAGACCCTTCTCCATGCTTTCATTCTTTTTTGGTCTCTCTTTTCATCCCCATGCGTGCAGTGAGAAAGCAGATTCTGTTCATTCTCTAGTGTTGTTTTTGTATCACAAATTATGCCTACCTGGTTTGGGAGGCTTTCCGGGTCCCTTTTTTCAACTGTGCTCGTGGTAAAGGGTGTCTGCCTGTTGTTGGGAATCCTGATGGTTCCATGAAGCCAGCAGAAAGACTTCTGGCTGCACATCTGGACAGCCCACGCCCATCTTACCCCGAGTTCCTCAATACCCTTGATTATCTGGTAAGCCTTTTTTAACCATTGATGTGTCCAAATCAAGATCCACGTAATGTCCCTACAGCATGCCTCTTAATCTATTGGTTTACACTTTTCTCCTTGCAGTTTTTTATGAAAAAATCTGGGCCATTTGTTCTGTAGAATGCCCCCCAGCCTGGATCAATGATCGCTTCCCTCTGGTATTGTTGACATTGTGGCTATGCCTTGGTCCCTAGGAGTTGACTGAGGGGCTTGATCTATTTCAGATTTTAATGTTTTCCACAAGAACACGGCATCCGTAGTAGTACATACCTTTCCATCCAGAGGCAGATGACCTGACCGTCAACTTTCACGTTAGGGCTTGTGGAGTGGTGGTATTCTAATTCTTCATTTATTCACTGGACACTCCTGTAAAGGGAATCTCTGTCTCATCCATGGTTTGGTTACCCTGAAGTCCAGTTTGTATAAAAAAAAAGATATATACTTGATTCTTTCCCTCTGCTAGCGAGTTTGGGGAACAGTTCATTGTCTCCCTAGCATTCCTTAAAGGTGGCCAGTGAGCCTTTCATTTGTTTTTAGTATCCTTTGAATTGCTAGATTTTATTATAGTGAATGACTCACACTGATTTTTGACGAGCCATATTCTCTGCTCTGCTTTTCTTGACCAGTCAAGCTGTATGGCTTTCTTCCCCCAGTGAAGACACGCATGCTTCCCTAGGGCAGACACCAGGAGTTCCTGGTCTTTGTATCCCCAGGAGGCACCCTACAATTACCAGAACATAGTAGATGCTTTAAAAACAAATGAAAACCAACAACAACAAAAGCGATTTGTTAAAGAAATTGGTATCGTTTTTGTTGAACGGCTCGCAGAGGAGGATGGCAGGAGACAAATGTCTGGTCGTCTGGTTGTGTGTCTCTCTCTAGGCAGCCTTCACTGCAGTGCCACCTGCTGCCTCCCCTAGGAGGCCCTCATGGTCTTTCCCTTCTCTCTTTCCCCACTGGCCTTGTTGCCTGTCTGGCAAAGGGGGATACTATTTCCAGAATCCTAGTTGCTGTACCTCTGTGGATTCATATATGTAAGGAAAACTTAAAAATTGAAAGAAGTCACGGAAAAATGAGAGAACAGAAGGTAGGGAGAAAAAAAAAAAAAACTAAGTCTCACAAAAGAAGTAAGAAGTTAGAAAAAGTGTGTAAGAGGTAGATACTGAGCGGCCTGAAGAGCAGTTTGGTAGAGCCCTCCTACCCTTGAAAGATGTGGTGTCCTGAACCATGAAGGCTGGCCCCGCAGTGAGAATGGGGTGACAGCTTCACTGCGGGAGAAACCAGGTCCTCACCCCACAAGTTGAGGATGGTCTGGTGCCTTAGAAGACATTGCGTATTATAGATCCTGAGTGGCAGTTATCAATTTGCACTACAGCCTCCCAAGACTTGAACATACTAAGGATTGTCTGTATCCACACTTAAAAATATAACTTAGAAACACTTGAAGCCATTTTATGCTATAGTTGGTGACTTAAAAAGTGATTTAGCAGATTGGGTCCTTTGATTTTGTTAGGGAATTAGAATTCTTACCACTGAGAATCTGGCACCGCCATAGACTCTGACTGAAGAGATGACTTCAGACTCTAAACATGGCCTTGATGGATTTCTGCTAGCCACTTTTCACATGATCTTCACATGGCCCTCTCCACAGCCAGCAGGACAATCAGTATGTAAATTAAGAAATACATTTGGCTGCTAGCAAAGCTCCTAACTAACAGTCATCATCCTTTTTGTGCAGCCTTCCTTAGGGCGTGACCTCAGAGTTGCCTTGTGGTCACAAAATGGAATCTCAAGTCCAGCCATCACGTTCTTGTTCCAAGAAGGAAGGAGGAGGACAAGCAAAGAAATCTCTCAGCTGAGTCAACTCCCATTTACAAGGAGCTTTCTGTAAAGCTCCACCTAGCAACTTCCACTTGTATACCACTGGCCAGTACTTAGTCACCTGGTCACCCACAGAGACTCAGAAAGGAAGATCAGGTGAAAGACTGTTGGGTGGGCATCTATAATTAGTGAGCACGGTGCTGCTGCCTCATTCATTCATTTAGTCTTCTCCAGTTCATCCTAGCAGAGGGCCTACAGAGTATCAGGCCCCCTGCTAGCTGCTGTGTGCTGGTTGGGGGTTCAGTGGGCTCTTTTAGGACTGATTCCTTGTGTGGCAAGGTTTGTGGAGTTTCTGTGATAGGTATTTTTAGTAGCTCTGTCTCTGTAGAATCAGACCACCTGCGAGCCTTGTTGTGGGCCTTGTTGAGCCTTGTCACAACACTCCTATCGTACCGAGTGGTCTTTTCGGCTCCTGTGTATCCTCGTTAATATGGCTAATAGGCCTCTGAGGTCGGCAGAAACGGTTGCAGAATCAGCCTTGTTAGGCAAAGGTTCCAAGGCATGGATCTGAAGGTTTAATGGGAAGTCAGAGCTAAGTCACCTGAAGCCAGTTGTAGGTTTTACTGCATCCCAGAGAAAGATGTTCCCTGTGGTAAGGGGCAGCGAGCACAGGCTCTCCACTTCTGCATCCAGAGGTAATATTTTTAACACAGGCAAATCAAATGCATTTCATATCTTTTTATAAAGAATTACTTAGAACAAAATCCAGACTCCTTGGTCTGCCCCCCAAGATCCCACGCAGAATGCTCTCTGCTGCCTCTCAGACTCACATTTTCTGCCTTTAACCTCATTGAGTCACTATCTAGACTGGCTCTTTCTTCCCTGAGCACTCAGCCTCTCTTGTGCCTAAGGGCCTTTGCACTGACTGTGCCCTCTACCCTAAGACACTTCCTCCCTCTCCAGTTTTTCACTGGCTCCTTGGTGTCCCTTGGATTCAGTTCAAATGTCACCTCTTCAAAAATCTTGAGTGATGATCTCATCTAAGAGGTACTCACTTATGCCCCTACCCCTCCATGCCACCAAGTAAAATTGCTAGCTTAGCTTTCTGTTTAGTGTATCCATAGCACCACTAACTCTGAACTGATACTGCCTATTTTTTTAAAAGATTTTATTTATTCATGAGAGACACAGAGATAGAGAGGCAGAGACGCAGGCAGAGGGAGAAGCAGGCCCCATGCAGGGAGCCCGGCATGGGACTCGATCCTGGGACTCCAGAATCACACCGTGAGCCGAAGGCAGAGCTAAACCGCTGAGCCACCCAGGCTGCCCTGATACTGCTTATTGTTTATTCTCTGTCTCCTCTAGATTGTAAGCACCTGGACCAATGAGGGACCTCATTGGTGGTGTTCAACACCTTAACCCCCAGAGTGTAGAACAGTGCCTGGCTCATTAAAGTTCAGTAACATTTATTCATTTATTATAAATGAAGTTTCTTTACAGTGTGAAACTTTAATGCCCTGATCTGCAGAACATGGATGATGATGCCTGACTCAGAGTTTGCAGGAATTAAATGAAACCTTAAGTGTTAGCACCAAATACTGATATTTCAAGATATAACCTCTCTCTAGTACCCAAATTGGAGACTGCCCTGACAGCCGTGAGTTCCTTAGTTTCCTCATCCATAAAATGGGGACGGTAATGCCCTCCCTCCCAGGGAGGCGGTGATGAAGAAATGAGACCATGTAGGGGCATGCTCCCTGCAGTAGCTCACACCCAATTAAGTGCTCAGGAAAGCACACCAACCGTGTGACTTTGGGAACATTACTAATCTTCCATAAGTCTGTTTCCTGAAAAGAATGCCCTCCTCCCAGCCACGTGGTAAGCGTGAGACAAGAACACCTGTGAAGTCTCGCCACCACGTGGCAGGGCAGATTCTGGAAGAATATCTGGTCTCACCATTGGGCTCTGAAGTGTCCAGTAGAACTTTCTGGGATGGTGAGAGTGTTCTGTATCTCCAGCCGTCTGGTACTGTAGCCACAAAACCACACATACCTGCTGAGCACTTGAAAGGTAGCTGCTGTGACCAAAGAATTGAACTATTTATTTATTTATTTATTGGAGAGAGAGAGTGTGTGAATGGGGTGAGGGAGAGAGAGAGAAGCAGATCCCCCTGCTGAGCAGGGAGCCCGATGCAGGATTTGATCCCAGGACCCTGGGATCATGACCTGAGCTGAAGGCAGATGCTTCACCAACTGAGCCACTCAGGAGCCCCAGAATTGAACTTTTAAATGTTTTATTCTTACTAATTTAAATTTAGCCACATGTGGCTGGTGGCTGCCGTGTGGGGCAGGACAGACTAAGTCACCTGAGAGTACAGAGCGGTCCAGCGAACACGCACGTCAGTTTTGTATCTGAGCCAGTTCACAAACTGCTCCTCTCAAAGCATCAACGCCGTGAACCTGGAAAACCCCAGAGGTCTTCTATAACTTTTCTCCCTCACCTTCCATTCAATCCCTAAGCCTACCCCCCTGAATTTATTATCCTCAGTGGTAGGAAAATACCTGCGTGTACCGGAGATTGGACCCTCAAACCTACCTAAAAACGAGGTCATAACTTTCCAGCTGAAGACTGCAAATAACAGACTCCTCTGGCACATACTAGGTGTGTCAGTAATTTCTGGATGGATGAAGGAACAGATGATCAAACCAGAATTTTGAATGTTGATTCGTAGCACATCAAAGTGACTAATAACAATTCGGAAATAGTCTGATTAAAATGAGTGCGTAAAAAGCAATAATCATGTCTTGATGAGTTCAGAATGTTGTAAACATCTGCTTTATGTTTCTAAAGAATGGAAGAAGTATTAGGATTCCAGAGGAAAGGATGTAAGTTTTAAGAGTTTTCCATATTGATTTGCATGAGTACTTTTCGTCCTGTAATTAGAATTTTTTGGTTTGATTTCATTTTAGAAGTTTTAATTTGTCTTTAGATAATGGTGCTATAATTTTTACCACATCGTGGAATTCTGATATGGGTGGAAAAACTCAAGGGCCTTAATATTGGAAGTTTTCTAAGGCACTGTAATTAGCTTTTTTAGCTCATAAATAATTCCTCTGAGATTTATTTCCATGGATGTTTAATGAGCTTTATTAAGCCTTATTCAAATAGGTTCATATAGAGCCACATGAATATTTCTTTTAAAACAGCATTCATACATTGAATTTATAGATAAAGCTGCTTAAAATTCTGTCCCCAAACTAGAAGCTGCTAAAGCTGCATAGTCTGTTTCAGTCAGTGGTCTCAACTTGAGACGGTCTTGCCCCACAGGCACTTGGAACGTCTGGGGAGATTTTTGGTTTTCAAAACTGGAAAAGAGAGAGGTGTTTCTGTGGTATCTGGTGGGTAGAGACCAGGGATGCTGTTAGTCATCCTACAATGCACAGGACAGCCACCACAAAGAATTATGTGACTCAAAATGTCAATAATCCTGGAGTTGAAGAAGCCTGAGTCAGGTATCAAGAGATACAGAAAAAGCAAGTTTCAATCCTAGGCTATGAAATGTGCTTGGGACTGACTGTACCCTGTGTGGTTTCATTTTGCTGGGCCTGAGATGGAATCACCCAGAGCTTCCTGGGGCTTTGCCCAAGCAAGAGCCTTTTAAGCAAAATCTTCAGGAAAAGAGGAAGTATGTGCTCAAGGACATCTCTCTCTGATTGAAGCAGGTCCTATTTTCTGAATAAATGAATGTGAATTTACTCTGAATGATTCCAACGTCTTGCTCCCAAACAACGAACAGCATCTTGGAGAACATGATCCAAAGAATTTTTTTCTCTTTTAAAAATTTCCTTTAAAACAGTCATATTTATAAGAATGTAGGTTGTGAAATATTGCAGAGGCTGAGTATGGAGTATGGAGTATGCTGGTAGCTGTTGAGAATGCAGGTGGCTGGTCCCTCGGTCAGCTGGCGTGGAGAGTCTCAGGGATGTTTGGGAATCTGGACAGCATGTTAGGTGTGCTACAAACAAGGCGAAGGCTGCCTTTAACATTCTCATTGGGACCAGGTGTAATAGAAATTAAACTCATTTTTGTCCTTCCAATCAAGAGAACTATATCATTATGTGTGTAGAAATATAGATGTGTATTTTCATGTATTTAATACATTTGTATATGTATATAGAAGTAGAACCTTTATAACCAAAGTCTCTATAATTTCTGGCGCAGTATTTCTCAATCTTTTCCTCATTAGGAGACTAGAAATTTTCCCTCAGTTGTGCCTCCCACAGTGAGATTTTTAGTATGGTACCATATACTGTGTTTCTGTTCACGTGTGTGTATCTGCATTTTATACATAAAAAGAATATTTTTTCACCTCCCCCAAGAACTAGTTTTCACCCCATTGGGATGATATCACCCCGAATGAGAGTGCACGCATTATTACAGTAAGAAGATGTTGTAATCACAGGGAGCTCTTTGTAGGATATCCTATGGCTGAGCAAACACACCTTCTGCTTTCTGATACACGTTTGCTCTTTTCTGTTTTGTGATCCTTCCTGAAGGGATCTGGTAACACTGTTACTATCTGCTGCATACCTCATTTATGAGGAGCCCTGTTCCTTTACCTGAAAATCTTACCCAGCTGCTCCATTCAGGCCCATTGTGATCCAGAAGGAGTCACAGCAATCAATTCAGGTAGATTTTAACCTCTATTGAAGCAAGGTCATTGATTTTTTTAAGACTTTATTTTTTAGAACACTTTCAGATTCACAACAAAATCGAAAGCAGAGATTTCCCATATACATCCTGCCTTGACACATGCATAGCCACCCCATTATCCACATCCCCCACTAGAGGGTACATCTGTGATAGCTGATGAGCCCACGTGGACGTGTCATCATCACCTAAAGTCCATGGTTTACGTTAGAAATCACTCTTGATGTCATCTATCCGATGGGTTTGGAATGTATAATGACATGTATCCATCATTATAGCATCATACAGAGTATTTTCACTGCCCTAAAAATTCTCCGTGTTCTATGTCATCTCTGGCAAGCACTGATCTTTTTACTGCCGCCATAGTTTTGCCTTTTCCAGAGGGTCATATAGTTGTAATCATACAGTGTGTAGCCTTTTCAGATTGGCTTCTTTCACTTAGTAATATGCGTGTAAGTTTCCTCCATGTCTCTTCATGCCTCAATAGCTCATGTCTTTAGTGCTGGGTAGTAGTCCAGTGTCTGGATAGACCACGGTGTATTTATCCATGCACCCACTAAAGGGCATCTTGGTTGCTTCCAAGTTTTGGCAGTCATGTATAAATGTGCAGGTTTTCGTGTGGACAGGCATTTTCAGCTCCTTTGGGTAAATACCAAGGAACATGATTGCTGGGTCATACGGTAAGAGTATGTTTAGTTTTGTAAGAAACCACCAAAGTGTCTTCCAGAGTGGCTGCACCATTTTGCCTCCCCACCAGTAGTGAGTGAGAGTCTCTAATGCTCTCCTCATGAGCATTTGGTGTCGTCAGTGTTCTGGACTTTGGCCATTCTAATAGGTGTGTAGTGGACCGGTATTTTTCAGTAATATTTCTATTGAGATATAATTTACTTACTATAAAATTTACCCTTATAAAGTATATAACTGAGTGGTTTCGCTATATTCACAGTTGTGCAACCATCACTACTATGTAATTTTAGAACATTTTCACCTGAAAAAGTAACTCTGGTCAAAATTTAAAACATCTGTGCTTCAAAGGACACATGAAGAAAGTGAAAAGATAATCCAAGGGCGGGAGAAAACATTTGCAAATCATCATCTGTTAAGGGACTTGTACTAAGAATATATAAAGAACTCTTAGAACTCAATGCTAAGAGACAAACACCCCAATTAAAAAATGAGCAAAGCATCCACATAGACATGTCCCCAGGGAAGACCTACAAGTAAATGGCCAATGAGCTCATGAAAAGATGCTGATCACCATTAGCCATTGAGGAAACGCACATCAAAACCACAGTAAGACACCACCCCATACCCAGTAGGATGTCTATTTCAAGACAGGAACAAAAGTGTTGGGAGGGATTTGGAGAAGGTGGAACCTTCCTACATTGCTGGAGTGGATACAAAATGGTGTGGCCACTTTGAAAAACTGACAGATTCTCAGGTTAAACAAAATTACTATACGATCCAGCAATGCCATTCTGAGGAAGACATAGAAATGAATACGTATGTCCACCATAGACTTACACACAGGGCTCCTTCTGCAGGTGATAGAAATGTTCTAAAACCAGATCATAATATTTGTACAACTCTGTGAATATACTAAAAATCATTGAGTTGGATACTTTGAGTGAATTGCATGATATCTGAATTGTGTATCAATTTAAAGCTATTTTTAAAAAGATGAAAACAGGGGCACTGGGTGGCTCAGTGGTGGAGCACCTGCCTTTGGCTCAGGGTGTGATCGAGGACTGGGATCGAGTCCCGCATCGGGCTCCCCACAGGGAGCCTGCTTCTCCCTCTGCCTGTGTCTCTGCCTCCCTCTCTGTGTCTCTCATGAATAAATAAATCTTTTTAAAAAAAGATGAAAACAAAAAAAACTAATATTCTGCTCCCACAGCCACCCATTAACATCCTTCCTCATCCCTGCCCACTCTGCACAGCACTGGTAACTGCCAGCTGGCTTCCAGCCTCAGTAGATTGGCCTCTTCTTGACGTTTCATGTAAATGGAGTCCTACCACCTGTGACTTTTTGTCCTTGGTTTATTTCACTAAGCATGTTTTCAAGATTCATGCATGCTGTAGCAATGTGTCAGTACTTCATTTTTTTTTACAGCTAAATAATATTCCATTGCATGGGTATGCCTCATTTTGTTGATCCACTCTTCAGTTGATGGACATTGGGGTTGTTTGCATTTTTTGGCAATTATAAATAATGCTGCTATGAACTTTGAGGTACAAGCTTCTATGTGGGCCTATGTTTTCATTTCTCTTGGGCACATACCTAGGGGCAGATTTGCTGGGTCATGTGACAACCCCTGTTTAACTTTTTGAGGAACTGCCAGACTGTTTTCCAAAGTGGCTGCACCATTTTACATTCCCATTGGCAACTGATTTTTAAGTGAAGACTAGTTATATACTTCTTAAAGTGAGTTTGCCAAGTCCCAGGACAGAATCTCCCCTTCCCTGTCCCCACACAAGGCCACAGAATCCTTTAATTGATAGGTGGAGGTTCCCCACCCCAAACCACACACACACACACACACACACACACACACACACACACACCAGTTTCAGGGCTCTTCTGAACTGTGTAGATTCCACCCAGTGGCTCTTCCCAGGAGCCTCGTGGATGCAGCCCTGTGAGAGCTCTTTCTCTTTAATAATACATACCATTCTTCAGACCTCTCTACTCCCTTTGGAGGAATTCATCTCAAAAATATATGGGAAGCTTTGTTCTTAATACCAGAACTTAGCTGACACGTACCTCTCTGGATTCTCTTTCAGCCGTGTGAACTTGAACATGCAGCTGGGTGAGCGTGTGGGCTGCCAGCCTGGCTGGGCCTCAGCAGCCACCGCGTCCAGTGGGTAGAACCGGGGGGGATCGGCCACGGCATGTCCTCCATCTGTGTGGACTTTGAGCCTTGACCATGTATTGGGGGATAACCACGTCCACATTTGGATAATTCTCCATTCATATCACTCTTGTTACTTGTTTCAGGATGGCCCCTGTATAACTTTCAGGGGTGACTGCTTCGGTCAGCTTAGAGGTCAGTGAAAATGTGACTGCTCATCCTGTCTGTACTCTTAATAACAAGCAAAGGGGCACCTGGGTGGCTCCGTGGGTGATGCATCTGCCTTCAGCTCAGGTCACGGTTCTGGGGTCCTGTGATAGAGCCTCAGGTCAGGCTCCCTGCTTAGCAGGGAGTCTGCTTCTCCCTCTGCCTCTCTCCATTCCCCAACCGTGCTCGTGCATACACGCTCGCTCTCTCTCTCTTTAATAAATAAAATCATTTTTAAAAAATAACAAGATATTTCCATCTAACTCATATTCTTTTCTTAGAGAACATTGTGATGCTCCCCAGCCTGCTCGCACCCCCTGAGCAGCAGTGGGAGGTGTTTGCCCCCCCAGGGCCCTGGGCCAGCTGCTCTTCTTCCCAGGGAATAGGGTCCCCCCTCCCGAGGATGGCCCAGTGTGGGCTCACGGTGTTCCACGAGTGTTCCTGCATGGAGGCCCACATCTTGTTTTGTAAGCCCCGCCCAGGTTCTGTACATCACTCACATCCTATGAATGACCTTGTTCTCTTTTGCAGGCTATCAGCTGCAGTCTGAACTGCAGTTGCCAAAGCTTCAAACCGGGAAAGATAAACCACCGTCAGTGTGAGCAGTGCAGACATGGATGGGTGGCCCACGGTAACTTTGTTTTTCCTCCTCCCTCAGCCTCTCCTGTGCCCTCTGAATAACTTAGAGTAATTGGGGAATGGATTTAATGATCTGAGAATGACAGATGACACTTATGTGTTCCTGCCCTTGCCAGCTAACAGGCTAAGAGCTTTATATACGTTCCCATTTTGAATTGTAACAATTCCATGGGACAGGTGAGGTCTTAGCTCAATTCAGCAGATGGTAGAAACTGGTACTTCAGGTATCCCCAGGTGGCTCAGCAGTTTAGCGCCTGCCTTTGGCCCAGGGCGGGATCCTGGAGTCCCAGGATCGAGTCCCGCGTCGGGCTCCCGGCTTGGAGCCTGCTTCTCCCTCCTCCTGTGTCTCTGCCTCTCTCTCTCTCTCTCATAAATAAATAAATAAATCTTTAAAAAAAAGAAAAAGAAACTGGTACTTCGATCCTGTCTTCTGTGGTGATAGAAATGTCCTGTGGTTGAGATGTCTGGGTGACTCAGCGGTTGAGCATCTGCCCTCGGCTCAGGCTCAGGGCATGATCCTGGGGTCCTGGGATCGAGTCCCATGTTGGATTCCCCATGGGGAGCCTGCTTCTCCCACTGCCTGTGTCCCTACCCCTCTCTCTGTGTCTCTCATGAATAAATAAATAAAATCTTTAAAATGTGGTGTGGTCAGTGCACTAGCCTGCAGGATTGCTAGGCAAAATTCAGAATGCTCAATTAAATTTAAATTTCAGATAAACAAGAAATAACTTTTTAGCCCAAGTATGTCCCAGTGATTATTTTTAGTATAAATATATCCCATTTATTCACTGTTTACATGAAATTTATGCTCACACTTACCTGGGCATCCTGTATTTTTATTGGCTGAACCCAGTAATCCCACACGAGCCCTTGTGGCTGCCATGTACTTGAAATGTGACTCTGAAGAACTGAATTTCTGATTTTAGTAATTTAAGAAAGAAAATAATTTAATAAGGTAAAAATAATCCAAAATTTAAAATGTAATCAATTTACCTAGCCATGTGTGGCTGAGGACTGTCGCATTGGATGGTATGGGTTTTGGTGGTTAACCACCGGACGCGGTGTAGGAAGAGGCACAAACCCAGATGCATCAGATCCCCAAGACTGCGTTCTTCACCAACAGACCCCGTTCTTTCCGATTTAAGCCTTTTGGTTATGTAGCTGCCACCTTTGTGTTTATGCCTTTTCCTTGCACCTGTCCTATGCGGGGCTATTTTTTACTCCATAGGGCCGGGGAAGGAAGAAAAGAAGGGTCTCAGGCCAGTCCATCTTATTTTTAGAAGTTCCTGTGAATAACGTAGAGCCTGATAGCCTGATTGTTAATTATTTGCATATTCCTGGGTTTTTTTTTTTTCTGTTTGAACACATGATTGAGAGCTTGTGCTCGCCTGCTGCCTAGGCAGCATTTCTTTGAGAAGTAAAAATCCTTTAAAAGGGTATTTCGTGGGGATCCCTGAGTGGCTCAGCAGTTTAGCACCTGCCTTCCGCCCAGGACGTGATAGTGGAGTCCTGGGATCGAGTCCTGCCTCGGGCTCCCTGCATGGGGCCTGCTTCTCCCTCTCTCTCTCTCTCTCTCTCTCTCTCTCTCTCTCTCTCTGTGTGTGTGTGTTTATCATAAATAAATAAATAAATAAATAAATAAATAAATAAATAAATAGTATTTTTTGGGACGCCTGGGTGGCTCAGTGCTTGAGCGTCTGCCTTTGGCTCAGGTCATGATCTCGGGGTCCTGGAATTGAGTCCCACATCGGGCTTCCTGCAGGGAGCCTGCTTCTCCCGCTGCCTGTTCTCTGTGTCTCTCTTTGTGTTTCTCATGAATGGGTGAATAAGATCTTTAAAAATAAAATAAATAGAAATAGAAGAGTATTTCTTCAATTTGATCTTTCAGCCCTGAGCAAGCTGAGGATCCCCGCCGTGTATCCCACAAGCCAGGTGGAGATTGTCCAGTCCAACGTGGTGTTTGATATCAGCAGCCTCATGCTCTACGGGACCCAGGCCATCCCTGTTCGCCTGAAAATCCTATTGGACCGGCTCTTCAGTGTATTGAAGCAAGATGAGGTCCTCCAGATCCTCCATGCCTTGGACTGGACCCTGCAGGATTATATCCGGGGATATGTGCTGCAGGTACAGGAAGCGTGGCCACCGTTGTCCTGGAATGTCTTCTCAAATGCGTGTGCGTAGGACTGCTATAACCCCATTGCTGTAGCCGTTGCTGGGCATCCTTTTCTAGCGGCTGAAAAACCCCCACCTTACCTTCTGGGGAAAATCCAGTGTTTTCCTCAAGATACCTGTGAAACTTCCAGACATGTGCTGTTTATTTACATATTCTCCGATTTGGGCATCACTAAGCCAGCTCACCCACAGGAAAGCCTTTGCCCCGTGTTACTATCCGCAGGCCACCGCCTGACACAAGACACCATCTGTGCCAGGTTTTCATGAGGGTGTGGGGTGAGAAAGGAGTGTTCCAGAACCACACAGACAGCTTCAGTTCATGCCACCCTGTTGCTGGCCTTCCTTCCCAGGCTCCATCATCCTGGGATATGTCTGTGTTCCGGTTCCTGCTCATTTTCTTTCCTTGCATCCCCTTTGGCCTCTCCGTGTGTTCTCTGCATCCCTCCTTTGTGCCTTTCACCTCTTGTCCTTCTTGTTATTTTGCAGAGTAGTCTTACCTCCTTCTAGTCCATGTCATGGGGTCACAGCCACAGGCAAAGAACATGTTTCCTGGTATGAATTCTATCATTTCTCTGACGTAGGAATCAGCTACAATTTTTTTTTCACCCTTCACACTACACTTGAAAATGTTAAAGTTTCAATGACGCGGGATGAATCTACTTCTAAGACTGATAATATACACTTCATTTTGACTCAGGTTGGCCATGTCACCAACACAAACACTTAATCTTTTGTCTCACAGGGCAGGTAAATTCTCCTCATTTTCCACTCAAAAAGCCAGAGGCACAGAGTGCTTCTAAATCCTGGCCAAAGTCAGACCCAGGATTTGAACCCATTTCTTTCTAACTCTAAACCCCACAATCATTCCATGGAGGCCTATTTGCTCACCTCAGGCGCAGGACCCCCAGCAAGCTAGAAGCAACCTTTTATGTAGAGTAGCATTATGATCTTACATTATGACATAGATCAATATTTAATGATCCTAATAATCTTGCTTTCTAGTGTTAGGATTAAAAATATGGAATCAATTACCTTGAACCTCTAGTGCATCAAAAATTTATGATGTTACATCCCTCATCATCTTCAAAACTCTTCCATGCATTGTGAAAAATCTCAGTAGGCCATCAAATACATGTTCTGTGATAAAATATTTATTGTAGTTTTGGGAAAAGTTAGGCCTTGCTAGAGTTTGAAAGATCTCCAACGCTCCAGTGTAATTACAGCTCTGCTTTGTGAACACGGGCAGTAGATCAATACAGGTTCATTTGTTTTCTGATGTTAGTTGCTGGGGAAGATTATTAAACTTGCAGCAAATAAATACTTGAGCTCTGCCTAGGTCTGACTGCTCCGTCTCTACTTCCTAGATAAAGAAGTTACTATTGTACAGATGATACATATTTTCATTTTAGTGGGGAAAATTATTACACCTAATGCAAAACAACCAATTGCTTTGAAATAAGATGGAAAATAATCACCAAATTTCCTTCAGGCTTGAGTAATATTTTATTTCTCTCTTTTAGAGCACCACTTACGTTTGTATGGTTTATTTCCTGCACAGGGTTTCTGGCCTAGGAGATTAGCGTGAGTGGGGGCTAAACTCTACAAGCCCTGTGCGTGTCCAGAGGGGGTGTTTTGCACAGAGGTGCCCTGTGGGGCTAGTGAAGGCCCTGACCATGTGACTCTTTCTAGCGAAGAGGGTCAGGAGTAGTAAATTAATTGCACTTTTTGATTCTGGTTTGGGTTTTAGGATGCATCGGGAAAGGTGCTAGATCACTGGAGCATCATGACCAGTGAGGAAGAGGTGGCCACCCTGCAGCAGTTCCTTCGTTTTGGAGAGACCAAGTCCATAGTTGAGCTCATGGCAATCCAAGAGAAAGAGGAGCAGTCCATCATCATCCCACCGGCCACAGCGAACGTGGACATCAGGTCTTTCATCGAGAGCTGCAGCCACAGGAGTGCCAGCCTCCCTACTCCTGTGGACAAGGGCACCCCCGGCAGCCTGCACCCCTTTGAGAACCTCATAAACAACATGACTTTCATGCTGCCTTTCCAGTTCTTCAATCCCATGCCTCCCACGCTGATAGGATCGCTGCCTGAGCAATATGTGCTGGAGCAGGCGCAGGACCAAAGTCAGGACCCCAAACAGGAAATCCATGGCCCTTTCCCCAGCAGCAGCTTCTTAACTTCCAGCTCCACCTCATTTCAGACTGAAAAGGAGCCATGTCTAAACTGTCCAGACACGATTACTAAAAAGGAAGACAGCTCCCACTTAAGTGACTCCAGCTCATACAACATCGTCACCAAGCTTGAGAGGACACAGTTATCCCCCGAGGCCAAGGTGAAGTCAGAGAGGAACAGCCTGGGTCCAAAGAAGGGCCGAGTATTCTGCACGGCGTGTGAGAAGACCTTCTATGACAAGGGCACGCTCAAGATCCACTACAACGCTGTCCACCTGAAGATCAAGCACAAGTGCACCATCGAGGGGTGCAACATGGTGTTCAGCTCTCTGCGGAGCCGGAACCGCCACAGCGCCAACCCCAACCCGCGGCTGCACATGCCCATGAACAGAAACAGCAGGGACAAGGATCTCAGGAACAGCCTGACCCTGGCCGCCTCGGACAGCTACGAGCGCCCCGGCTTCGCGGTGACCTCTCCGGACTGCAGGCCTCTGCCAGGCTACGCTGCTCCGGGGGACGGTGCCACCGGGGGCCAGCCAGCCTTCCCGAGCATCGGCCAAAATGGAGTACTGTTCCCCAACCTGAAGACCGTGCAGCCGGTCCTTCCTTTCTACCGCAGTCCAGCCACTCCGGCCGAGCTAGCCAACACCCCCGGGGGGCTGCCTTCTCTCCCTCTCTTGTCCTCTTCAATCCCAGAACAGCTGGTTTCCAGCGAAGGGCCATTTGAGGCCCTTCCCAAGAAGAAATCCCGCAAGTCCAGCATGCCCATCAAAATCGAGAAGGAGACCGTGGGAATAATTAACGACAAGAGGCATGCTCTCAGCTCAGATGAGGATGTGCCCCTGCAGGTGGCCAGCGAAGACGAGCCGGAGGCCTGCAGTCCTCGGTCAGACAGGCCACCCGAGGAGCGGCACGCACAGGCAGGAGGCCCCGGGAGACCCCTCCCGGCAGGGGACAGGGTCTGCCGCCTAGAATCAGGGATCGAGTTGAGCAGAGCCATCTGCAGGACCCCTGAGCAGGCCACGCAGCACTCAGAGAGGGAGGCTGAGCAGAAGGCAGCAGTGACCGCAGTGCCCAGGGAGATCGAGAGTGGTGGCTGTGAGCTTCAGCTCACACCTGGGCCAGAGCCATGTGTCCCCTTTCCTGACTACATCAAACTTCAGCAGCGCCTGCTGGCCGGTGGGCTCCTCAGTGCTCTGTCCAACAGAGGGATGGCTTTTCCTTGTTTCGATGATTCTCAAGGGCTGGACCACATGGGTCAGCACACGTTGGGAAGGCAGAAGGAAGAGAATCGCTTCCAGTGTGACATCTGTAAGAAGACATTTAAGAACGCTTGCGGTGTGAAAATGCACCACAAGAACATGCATGCCAAAGAAACGCACGTGTGCACAGTGGAGGGCTGTAAAGCCACCTTCCCTTCTCGCAGGAGCAGAGACAGGTAAGACATCTGTTGGCAAGCATTGCTTCTAAAGCAGGGATGCTTAAACTTTAACATGCATCTGCGTCACCTGGAGTTTGTTAAAACACATACTTCTGAGCCCGGCCCAGAGTATTTCTGCTTCATCAGGTTTGGGAAGAGGCCTGAGAGTTTGCATTTCTGAGTTCCCAGGTGATCTTGCCCTTGCCATCCACGGTTTGAGAAACACCGTTCTGTAGAATATTCAAATTTTCCATTCCAAATATAAACTCATTTGGCCACAAAACCCGACCCAAAATTACATGAAGCTATGGGTTGTCTTTTTTCTTAAATCTCCCTTTGTGTGAGTTTTTTATTATATATTCATTGCAGAACTACTAATGGATTTATTACAAGGACAGGAACAAAATATTACAGTTTATGCATTATTTGCCTTCCTAAAGTCTGAGACACTCTGAATTCAGAAACACATCTGGCACAGATGGTTTGGAATAAGGAATTGTGAACTAGGCTCACGTGAAGGAGAGGTTAAATCATCACCATAGCTTCCCAACACTTGCCTAACATTTCATTTTGTGATACGAAGCCCATCAAATGAAACCTTTTCTCTTATGTCTGGTTAACCAGCTATACTCAAAAGGAAGAATGACTGCGTGGTTGGGGAATTTTTAATAATTAAGATATAAGAGCAAAGGCACTTATTATTAGCATGTTGCTTCAAGGGTTTGTGATGTTGGTTGAAAGATGAGAACTGTTTGGGTGCCAGCTGTTGGTGAGCCTCACACAGCGTCAACCTGTTTGCCCAGTGCCCAGGCAGACAGTGTATCTCATCACTCTGGGGACACAACATTGGCATTACTGTCTTGCTTGTGCCTCTCTTCATGAACTTAGTCACAACCCCAGCCTGTGAACGGAAGCAAACACATAACTCAGAGGTGACCCCAGAAGGCTTAATGGAAGGACTAGCTTTCTGACGAAATGCACTGGTTCACGGAATAGTAAAATGTTCCATTTGCTCAAACAAGCTTGACTTGAAACAATTCAGCATCCCCATGACCTTAGTCCAACCTCTAAGATGAAATTCATTAAGAAGGTGGAGATGAACAGACTGCCATACACATTTCTGCATAGGGCTCATAAGAACATATTCGCATTGAGCAAAGAGGATAGAGCATGAGTGATATTGGTTAAAACTCCAGCTTCTGTTGCTGGCATATTGAACCAAACCACCAGGATCCCCTGATTTGCAAACTCATCCTTCTCCTTCATCCTTCCAAAAGGAGGGTTTGTTCATGGACAAGCTGTGATGTTGAAAAAGAGATAGTCCTATCAAGCATCCTTGACAGTTAAGATAGTGTTGTGGCCTACAATGTTGCACTAAATTAGAAGGCGTATTGAATTTAACATATTATACCTTCATTTTCTATTTATTTTTTCACGTAATTAATATTTTCCTATATTCTGGACATAATATATTGTGGACACCAGCCTCCTCCCCCCACTACAGGAAAGCATCTTGAATTCTGAATCTAAACTACAAATTCTGGTGGTCTGGAACTTGGAATGCATTTTTAACTAGAATCGGATTAATATGGCACCATTTTTAAAAGAGCTTTGTCGACAGACTGGGGGCCACCATCCTGTCTCTGGGTCAGCGATAAGAACTGTGTTGTTGGGATAGCTATCCTCCCCTCTGGACTCTCAACAGCAGTCACTAGGACCACTCAGAAAGGGGCTGGGATAGCACCCTGGATGCTTAGTTAGCCAAAAAATACTTAAGAACTTTCTGTTAGTTGCTGTAGACCCTGCTCGCAAAGGCCAGTGGGGGAGACAGAGCAGTAAAGAGCAGAGACTGAATGTAGTGGCTGCTGTAATGAGAGAGACTCTGACAGGTTGCTATGGGCACATACTGGCAGCCCCTGACTAGACTCTTTGAGAAGTTAGGGAGGGCTTCCTGGAGGAAGGGGCATGACTAAACCAGCAGCTCTCAGACATTTTGGTCTCAGAACCCCTTTACAAATTCTTAAAACCCCAGGACCCTCAAGAACTTTTGTCTGTTTGGGTTTATAAGTATTGATGTTTACCGCATTAGGAATCAAAACTGGGAAAAATGATTAGTATTCATCTCATCATTTAAAATAATAAACCTAAAAAATAAATAAAATAAAATAAAATAATAAACCTATTATATGTTAACATACGGAACATTTAATGAAAAATAACTCCGTGTTCCAAAACAAAAAGTCAGTGAGAAGAGTGGCTTTGTTTTACATTTTTTGCAAATCCCTGTAACGTCTGGCTTAGCAGAAAACAGCTGGCTTCTCACATGGGCTTCTGCATTCGACCTGTTCCAATACCACATGTCACGTAGCCTCTGGAAAACCACGGTATGCTCATGAAGGAATGATGGTGAAAAAGGCAAATAATGTCTTAGTATCGTTATGAGATGAGCTTTGACTTCAGGGCACCCCTGAAAGCGTCTCAGGGACCTTGAGGGGTGGCCAAACCACACTTTGAGAACCACTGGTCTTAACGAGGCAGAAACAGGGGAGCAAGAGGGTGTGGGGTTAGGGATGGAAGACTCAGGGCTCACACACACACACACACACACACACACACACACACGGGCAACAGGCACGGCATTAGCAGTCCTGGACACAGGAAGCCTGGGATGTGGTCCAGAGGGTTTTGCAGCTGTGGTCGTCCCTGGTTTTAGGGGATGTGGCACCCAGGAAATGCACCTAACCCTCCAAGGCTTAAGGAGAAGGCTGGAGGACGCCAAGGGCTCGCTGTCAGTGTTCATGGGATACCCGGGCCCAGAGCTTTGCTTTGTTGCAACAGGGACTTTCCTTTGCAAGGTTCCAGGAAACCTGTCTGTCTGACTTTTTTTTTTTTTCAACCACTCTTATGTGCTGGGACCTGCGTGTCAATCTAGTGTCTGGTTTTCTGCCGACATATACCTGCCGCTTCCACCCAGAACGCTGACATAATCACAGGGCAGAGCTGCTGTTGATAAGAGTTGTTTGCAGAGTGGGTGATCTGGGAGAACAGTTCTGATTATGTCCAGAAAAAGAATGTAAGGCCTAGAAGAGACACGTCGAATAGCAAATGTTAGACGTTTTATGAAATAAGATTAAATTTCCACCCGCCCTACCTCCTACTGTGTCTTTGAGGTTGCGAAGAGAACACTCAATTCTAGTTATTTTGGTGGAGGTCCATTCCCCACCACCCACCACCAACCACCCCCCCATGTGGTCCTAGCATGCATCTCATCTGTACCGATAGCGAGAGGTTTCTTCGCTGTTGGGAATCATTTTCTCATATTGTCTTTTTTTTTTTTTTTCTCATATTGTCTTTAAGCTTGTACTCCTATAGGAAGGGCTATTTTTGCCGGTCAGAAGTCGGCAGGGGATCTCTGAGCAAGGCCGAAATTGATTTACAAGTTACATCCAAATGATATTGTGTGAGCAAGAAGCATATGTCATAATGGATACTCATTATCTGCCCTTGAGGAGTAATCATTGGGTAGAAGATTGGTGGTGTGTTCAGTGCTGCATTTGCAAAACTCCCGTCTGGTTTCTAGTGAAACGTTGCAAATATGAACTGAACCTAAATTCTCACTCGCTCTCTCTCGCTCTCTCTCTCACACACAATTTGTAGCCAGTCAGATTTTCTCACCTATAGCACTTCTGTGGTGATGTGAGGGCAAATGCTGTAAACCATGACACAAGCCATATAGAAAACTAAATTTTCCAGTAGCCACGTTAAAATATAAAGAGACACAGGTGAAGTAAGGATTAATTATGTATTTTGTTCCATTCAGCGTATCCAAAATATTATCATTTCTGTCTATGACATATCCATGCGTCAGGTGCTCACTAGACACATAGGGGTAGCTCTCCTACTGCCACACTGGAATATAATTCTTGGTTTCATTGTAAAAAGTCCTTTGCTTAATTCCTTATTGTGACCATTTCTCTGTGAGATCCCCTGGTTCCAGTATCCCAGGGGAATTGAGCTAACTGAAGTAAGCTGGCCATTCTCTGTAGATGAGGTATGGGAAATTATATGTCTGTCACATGGTAGAAATTAAGAATACATATTCCCGTCTTCTAGACTATAGGCTTTCCTGACCAGTGCTACCTTTTGACAGGGACTGAACAGCACTGGATCAGTGTCCACCGACATGCATTTCATCCCACTCTCTCTAGGGTCGCTTCTTCCACGCCACAAGATTTTTCTGGTATCTCCCTAGCGTCTCCCCGTGGAATGATGACTGTTTTTACAACTGCCCAACCCATTGCTAACCATCTTTTCACTCTTGTAGACACAGTTCAAACCTAAACCTCCACCAAAAAGTGTTGACCCAAGAAGCACTGGAGAGCACCGAAGACCATTTCCGTGCAGCTTACCTTCTGAAAGATGTGGCAAAGGAGACCTACCCGGATGTGGCTTTCACTCAGCAAGCCTCCCAGACATCTGTCATCTTCAAGGGAACGAGTCGGATGGGCAGTCTGGTTTACCCAATCGCCCAGGTCCACAGCGCCGGCCTGGAGAACTACAACTCTGGTCCACCAAGTGAGGGCACCATCTTGGATCTGAGCACTACCTCAAGTGTGAAGTCAGAGAGCAGCAGCCACTCCTCTTGGGACTCAGACGGGGCGAGTGAGGAGGGCACCGTGCTCATGGAGGACAGTGATGGGAACTGTGATGGGCAGAGCTTTGTCCCCGGGGAAGATGAGTACCCCATCTGTGTCCTCATGGAGAAGGCTGACCAGAGCCTTGCCAGCTTGCCTTCTGGATTACCCATAACGTGTCACCTCTGCCAAAAGACGTACAGTAATAAAGGGACCTTCAGGGCTCACTACAAAACTGTGCATCTCCGCCAGCTTCACAAATGCAAAGTTCCGGGCTGCAACACCATGTTCTCATCCGTTCGCAGTCGAAACAGACACAGCCAGAATCCCAACCTGCACAAAAGCCTGGCCTCCTCTCCCAGTCATCTACAGTAATATGATGGTGGCCCAAGCACACTAGGATAAGTGTTCACCACAGTTCAGGAATAGTCCAAAGAAAGGTCTCTAATTTTGTTCATTAGCACCCTTGAGGCAAGCCAGGCAAAACATCTTTGGGTTAACTTGATAGTCTCGTGTGGCAAGGTTGAGCAGAAGACAAGCCTTGTTGGAAGTCAACTTTGGGGCAGTCCTTCCTATTATTTTTCTTAGTCTAAGGGGTTTTTTCCCCTGACATAACAAAAACTCACAGAAACACGGTTTTTCCCACATTTGTTTACACATTCCCTGGAATTGTTCCGGGGCTGCAGATGGACGATGGGGCCCAGGACCTTGGGGCAGCTTGACGTAGGCCTGCAGTGTGAAGGGTCAGGGGAGCGCCCTGGAGAAGCAGACTGCCAGCACGGGTGAGGAGCCAGTCCCAAATATCACATTTTTCAATTCCTGCTTTTAATGAGTCTGAAATCCAGACTCGGGTTTGGGAAAGTGACTTTTTGAGACTGTTTTGCCTCTGTGGAGTGGAGAATTGCTTTTATTTTTTTTTTTCCCCCTTCAGAGGTCTGGTGGACCTCTAGGAGTTCCCAGAAGAAGCAGGTGGGCTTCCAGCACATAGGAACCAGGATGTTACCAATGCTGTCTGTTCCCGCTGGGTAGCGGGAGAGATTTCATGCACTTAAACATAGCAGTCTTCAATTTAATTTAAAATAGTTTTGATAATATTTAATTTGTGTTTGTTACATGAGTAGTTGGGGTGAGTGCAGATGTGTCACAGTGTGACCTCTGGGTCTCTGCTGGAGAGCAGATCAAGGGTCAGCCTGAACTTCAGAACGCTGTCTATGTCCATTCAGTGAACCTCAGAGTCTGGTCATTTCAGTCCCCTGTGGTTGGAGTGCAGGCGTGATCGTGGCAGGACATTTGTAAATACTCGGCTGAAGCATCTAGAGAATGTGGCTCTGACCGTCGGGTATCTTCAGAATCACTGGGTCCCTCAGTCCTCATCCTTTTATACACGTGTAAGGTTAGGATAAACTTTCCAAGTTACACGATAGAAGAATAATAGGGCGTTACTGCTATACTGTACGTCTTAATATTTAACTTATTCTGAAATGTACCCCACACCATTGTACACATTTGCTGTTTGTAGAAAGGAAGTTTCATCGGTCCTGTAAAAAGAGACCATCTCTTGAAATTTGGCATTTATGGTACTCGGAAAGCCTGTGGCAGGGAGAGAGAAATTGGCTTTGTATTAAGACTTCAGGTTCACCTTCTTTTAAACTTACAGTTAAAGTAATGAAAAACACCCTCAAAGAGAATCGGAGGTTATATGAGAGAGATTATCCTCCGCAAATGCTGACAACCTGTTGTGGATTGTTTCAACATTTTTTAAAAAATAAATGTGACAACCCTTGGTCTCTGCTTAAAGTGAGATGTATCTTTCCACTGTTTTGTTACTCAGCTGTTTATTATTCCAGTTTCCCCCAAAGTAGCACAATTTGTATACAAATGAGTTTTCTATGACTTAATAAAAATGTATGCCACACGTTTTTGTTTAAAAAGGCAAACATTTGTAAGACTGGTTTTGTTACATGGAGTTCATGGTGCACGCACACTGCAGTCTTTCACAAACACAATGTACGCGCTCACTCGTGCACGCAGGTGCACACACATGTTACAGATTTTACAGAGCTGAAAACCCGGGAGGCCAGGTGGGCAGGGAAGAATGGCCGTAACTATGGCCTCATCAAAACAGGGAGTGCGGCTTTTTTTTAAGATTTTTTATGCCTGCTTCTCCCTCTGCCTGTGTCTCTGCCTCTCTCTCTCTGTGTGACTATCATAAATAAATAAAAATTTATTAAAAAAAAAAAAAAGGGATCCCTGGGTGGCGCAGCGGTTTGGCGCCTGCCTTTGGCCCAGGGCACGATCCTGAAGACCCAGGATCGAATCCCACGTCAGGCTCCCGGTGCATGGAGCCTGCTTCTCCCTCTGCCTGTGTCTCTGCCTCTCTCTCTCTGTGTGACTATCATAAATAAATAAAAATTTATAAAAAAAAAAAAAAAGATTTTTTATGTATTCATGAGAGACACAGAGAGAGAGAGGCAGAGACACAGGCAGAGGGAGAAGCAGGCTCCATGCAGGGAGCCCCACGTGGTTCTCGATCCCGGTCTCCAGGACCATGCCCTGGGCTGAAAGTAAACCCTAAACCGCTGAGCCACCCAGGAGTCCCTTTTTTTTTTTAAGATTTTATTTATTTATTTATGAGAGAGACACAGGGATAGAAGCAGAGACATGGGCAGAGGGAGAAGGAGGGAGCCTGATGTGGGACTCGCCCCTGGACTCCAGGATCATGACCTGAGCGAAGGCAGACACTCAACCTCTGAGCCACCGGGGTGCCCCGGGGAATGCAGCTTATAATAAGTGGAGTGGCTACTTCACGGGGAGCAGGTGCTGGGTATCAATTCATTATTAAGAAAAATACAAAATAAAGTGATTGTTTAAAAACTATAAGGTCAGAGATAAGTCTTTCAGGCAGTGCTGGAAGTCAAATGCAGTGAGCGATTTCCGCTTCTTTGTTAAACATGCAGGTTTTTTTTTTAAGTCATTTTTCATAATCTTTTAATTTCCTCACCTCTTTTATCTGCCCTTCCAATGGACAGATAAAAAGCATGATCCCCGCAAAGGAAAAATAAAATAAGAGGAAAATAGGGAGACAAACCAGAAGAGAACTTAATTCTAGTAAACAAACTGAGGATTGCCGGAAGGGAGGGCAGTGGGGAGATGGGGTGCCAAGAGGATGGGGTGCCTGGGGGATGGGCATTAAGGAGGGCACATGGGATGCCTGGGTGGCTCAGTGGCTGAGCATCTGCCTTTGGCGAGGTCATGATCCCAGGGTCATCCCAGGACCAAGTCCTGCATCAGGCCCCCAGCAGGGAGCCTGCTTCTCCCTCTGCCTGTGTCTTTGCCTCTCTCTGTGCCTCATGAATAAATAAAATCTTAAAAAAAAAAAAAAAAAAAAAAAGGCAGGTAATGGAAGGAGCACTGAGTGTTATCTGCAACCGATGAATCACTGAATTCTACCTCTGAAACTAATACAGTACATGTTAATTAAAGTGGATTTAAAATTTTAAATTTAATTTTAAAAAGAAACAAAAAAAGATCCCCTCTACCCTCCAGCGCCCCGGCCAGAGGAGGTCCATGTCCCTGCCTCATGGTGGATTGAGAGGAAGAGGCCACCAGACGGGGGGCGTGCTCATCCACCAGCACCTGCTCTAGACCAGGTGGCCTCCTAACTGGTCCATCGTGTCATGCTCACCTCCTAGAACAGCAAGAGTGGTCCTTCTAAGATGTAAACGACATCACGTGGTGCCCCAGCTCAGTACCCTGCAGCAGCTGCCGTTAGCTGTTAGGATAAAATCCAGAGACTCTCTCAAGGTCAACAAGGTCCTAAAACATCCTCCCACCCCTGTGACTTCTCCATCCTCTTTCCTGCTCGCCTTTCATCACGACCTCTGTGGGCTGTCTCCGTGTGGCAGCTCCTCCGAACCTCCACTTGGCATGATCCCACCACACAACTCGCCGTAGCTACAGTAGCCGACTCACCTCCTGCTCTCAGAGAATTCAGTGTCTCCCCCTTGGCCACCACCCTGTCATTTGTCTATATGGACACCTGTACCCCTGGGCTGTCACACTCACACCCACCATGGTCTCCTTAGGCTCCACACTTCTCCCTGAGGTATCGGGAGTCTCATCACTCAGACTTTCGGATTTCATCCACTTGTGCCTCTGGGCAGCTACGTTCGTCTGGGTCCTCCAGGAAGTGGATGCCAGAAGGACTAAATGTGCAAGGGTTTTATTAAGATGGAAAATGCTATCGGAAACAGGTAGGGAGCTGGGGGAGCCAGACACAGGGCAGGTCGGAGCCCCGAGGGAAGACAGAAGGATAGAAGGTTGGTTGGGTGAGGGAGTCCAGGACTGCCACATAGTCTGTGGAGGGTTCAGCCAGGACCTTGTGGAGTCTCTGGCCCAAGCCGGCCATCGGAGCAGCCCTTCATCCCCCAGGATGGGTTCCCTAGGAATCGGACCCTTGCCACACCCCATGTGGCTGTGAGCAGCCTGCTGGAAGCATGGCCTCTGTGCCAACGCGACAGTGGGTTTGGGACATGGTCCCTGGAGCCCTTGGCCAAATCCTACCATTCTGAAGTCCCTGGGTTTTATTCAAGGTGGATTCAAACCTGTATTTTTTTCTGGACTCAAAGTAGTGTTTCAGTTCTTTCTGCAGGCCAATACCCTCACTCACCCTCCACCCCACAGCTGCCTCAAGGGATGGCATCCCATCACTTCTCCCCTCTCCCATCTTTGTCAAACTCATCCTCTCTACCACTTCCATCTCTCTAGCCTATGACTCCTGCAAGCCTCTCTCATCTTAATGATTAAAAGAAAAAATAGCTCTCCAGACCCCTGGTTCCTCCTGGTGACTCTTCTTCCCTTTTCTTTGCGTAGCTGAAGACCTTCAAACAGTGGGTTTTACCTCTCCCCTAAATCACTGCATTTCTTCCCTTACCTAATGAGGGTTCCACCCTCACCAAGCTTCCAGTGACCCCCCCAGACAGGCCTTCTCCAAAGGATACATGTGGCTCTGTGGTGGACACTGGTCCCCCCTGGCTTTTTCTCTCCTCACACTCATGCTCTTTAGGATGTCTCATTCATCCCCATTTCTAGGCTTCAACTATCCAGGCTGATGCCTCCTGAGTCTACACCTCTAGAGCTGCCCTCTTGACTAGCAGATGCCCACTGGATGTCACAGAATTATCCATAGCACTCCTTTCCAGCTCCACTGTGCTAAACTCGATTTGTCATCTCTCCAGCAAACATTTTCCTCCTTTCATTTCCTTGGCTTCGTGGATTGAGGGAGGGATGCCATCACCTGGGCGACCCAAACTGAAACCCCAGGGGCAGTACTAGGTATGGTCAAGAGTATTGCTCTTCAAGTCCAACCTTCCTTGGCTGCTCTACACACCAACCGGGTGGATTTGTCCACATAACAGCTTCTCAGGGTCTCCGTTTTCTCATCCATATGATGAGGATAGAAATAGTCTCTACCTTGGTGGATCCTGATGAGGCTCAAAGGACACCGTGCATGAAAAGTGTGCAGCCCAGTGCCTGGCACGAGCCGTAAGCAGTCAACAAATACTAGCTGTAAGCATCACCATCACCTTGTCATCATCATCACCACCACTACCCTGACTTTTCCTTGATCTCACTCCCAGCAGCAGCCACCAGCCACCAAATTCCACGACAGATCTGCATACCAGAAGATGTTCCCCTTTTCATGCTGGTTGTCAGAGCCCATCCAACAAGGCAGGTGCTCTGCTTCTGAATCCTCCTTCCCCAAGGAGGGAACAGCCTCCTGCTGTTACCAATCTCTCCAACCACCCTCCCTATAGCAGCCCTGGGGAGCTCCACCACAGCACAGGACAGACTGTCCCTGCTCCTCCAGGTGCTCCCCGCTGCCCCTGTGAGGATGGGACCCCCGCTTTCCCACCTCAGCCAGGCTGACACCTGCCGTTGGGGAACCCCATCGGCCCGGTTCCCAAGGCCCCGCATCTGTCGCCTTCTCTCCAGGAATCACCTCTCCACTCTCTGAGCCCTAACCCTCCATCCTGTTGAGACTCAGGTCAGGTGCCGTTGCTTCCAGGAAGCCCTCCATGACTTCTCTGTCCTTCCTCCTGGGTGGGGAGTACAGCAAGTCCCTACGGGCAGCCATGTGTTATCAGGGCTTGCTCACCCCCAGCCTTCACTTGGCAGATCTACTCTCAGCATTCACCCTTCACCAAGGGGCCTCCAGCTGTCAACCAACAGATTGGATGCACCAGGCGCTCCTCAGCATGCACTAGACATGGTGCCTTCTCCTGTGGGACAGATATGAAACCAAAATAAGTAAAAAAAAAAAAAAATAAGTAAATAAAAATACATTATAGAAGCTTAATTAGCTTAAGAGGAGAGGTCTCTATCTCTGATTTCTCTGGATAACATCCCCGCCTCCGCCAGCCAGGCCTGAGGGCACAGGGTCGTGACCCGCCCCCCCCCCACACACACCTCTCCCCCTCCTAGGTTGAGCACTCTGGACCTCCCTTCCAGGCCTGCAGCTACAGAAATGTAATGTAACTGTCAATTGCCAGCACGTCCCTAAACTTTCAGCCTTGTGGGGTCATCTTTATGTTTATATTCAAATTAAATAACCTGAACTTTCTCCTTCACCACCCCCCCTTTTAAGAAGACTGACCTCGGCCACCACTTTCTCCCTCAACCTTTGAACAGAAGAGAGACACAAGCCTCTCGGGTTCTGGGCACATACTTTCAAATCAACACAACTTCAGCTGACAGCTTAAACCTGGCGGTTTCGCCCTAATCACAGGGATCTGACAATACCTCCTCCCCCAACTAAGCTCTCAAACCATTTACTCCCCCACCCAGCAGAGGGTCAAAGACCACGGAGGGGGCACATCTATGGCCTTTTGGTCTAGCACAGGGTGGTTTCCTCCAAACAGCTAATTGACTTCCGCCCAGATTTTGTCTGATTTCTCAAAATCCACCTCTCCTGGGAAAGTTCATATGTCACTGATTCTATGTCTTTCTTTCCTTTTTTTATTGAGATAAAATTCATACAGCATAAAGTTCATTTAAAGCATGCAGTTTAGGGCAGCCCTGGTGGCACAGCGTTTTGGCGCCGCCTGCAGCCTGGGGTGTGCTCCTGGAGACCCTGGATCGAGTCCCACATCGGGCTCCCTGTGGAGCCTGCTTCTCCCTCTGCCTGTGTCTGCCTCTCTCTCTCTGTGTCTATGAACAAATAAATAAAATCTTTATTTTTTTTAAATTTTTATTTATTTATGATAGTCACAGAGAGAGAGAGAGAGGCAGAGACATAGGCAGAGGGAGAAGCAGGCTCCATGCACCGGGAGCCCGACGTGGGATTCGATCCCGGGTCTCCAGGATCACGCCCGGGGCCAAAGGCAGGCGCCAAACCGCTGCGCCACCCAGGGATCCCCTAAATAAAATCTTTAAAAAAAAAAAAAAAGCATGCAGTTCAGTGGCATTTTGTACACTCACTATGCTGTGCACCTCTGCCCGGTTCAGAATGTTTTGATCACCCCAAAATAAAACCCCATCCCCGGTAACATCACTCCCTGTTAGTCTGCTAACTAATCCACTTTCTGCCTCTGTGGATTTGCTTTTAGTGGACATGTCATGTAAATGGAATGGTACACTAGGTGGTCTTTTGTATCTGGCTTCTTTCACTCACCATGATGTTCTCAAGGTTTATCCACCATGTAGCATACACCACTCCTTCTTAGGGCTCCATAATAATCCACGGTGTGGAGATACCACATCCACTTTAATTTGTCTCTCTTCTCATCAGTTGATGGTCATGCAGGTTGTCTCCACTTTAGGGCCATAATGAATAATGCTGCTATGGACATTGGTGTACGGGTTTGGTTTGGACATGTGTTTTCTATTCACGCAGGTATATATCTAAGAGTGGAATTGCCGGGTCATACAGTAACTCTATGTTTGATGCCAGACTTTTCTAAGGTCACTGATTCTAAAGCACAGTTGCATGTTGGGGGTCCCTAGAAATCTTTTTTTTTTTTTAAGATTTTATTGATTTATTTAACAGAGAGCCAGAGAGCAAAGCAGGGGGAACAGAAGAGGAAGAGAGAGAAGCAGGCTCCCCACTGAGCAGGGAGCTTGAGTGGGGCTCATCCCAGGACCCTGAGACCATGACTTGAGCCAAAGGCACCAAACCGACTGAACTACCCAGGCACCCCACAAGGCATCTTTTTAAAGTACTGCTTCCTGGGAACACCTGGGTGGCTCAGTGGCTGAGCACCTGCCTTCAGCCCGGGGTGTGATCCTGGAGACCCGGGATCGAGTCCCACGTCGGGCTTCCTGCATGGAGCCTGCTTCTCCCTCTGCCTATGTCTCTGTCTCTCTGTCTCTGCGTCTCTTGTGAATAAATAAATAAAATCTTTAAAAAAAAAAATAAAGTACTGCTTCCTACTCCTACCCTTAGAGGGTCTGATATAATCCCTCTGCTCTGTGGCCTGCGCACGGAGAGTTTTGAAGCTCCCCAGGGATTTCTCACAGCCCAGGTGGAGAATTTCTGCTATAGACAATGGAGGGATCCCTGGGTGGCGCAGCGGTTTGGCGCCTGCCTTTGGCCCAGGGCGTGATCCTGGAGACCTGGGATCGAATCCCACGTCGGGCTCCCGGTGCATGGAGCCTGCTTCTCCCTCTGCCTGTGTCTCTGCCTCTCTCTCTCTCTCTGTGTGACTATCATAAATAAATAAAAATTAAAAAAAAAAGACAATGGGGACTCACAGATGACATTAATAACTCCTGAACTTGCCCTCTGAAGTCAATATTTTGAGACCTGCTTGATCATGAGAATCTTATGGGGACACTCTTAAAATTCAGATTCCCAGACCCCTCCTCTGGAAATGTCCTTAGTGGGCCTCAGGGCAGGGGAAGCCTGGGAATCTCAAGTTTCAGCAGGCACTTCAGGTCTATCTTATGATCTGGCAAGTTTTGTGACCAGCATCTTAGATTCTTCTCAAAATGTGGCCTCTTGCAGCAGCAGCAGCTGCTAAAACTTGTAAGAAATGCAAATTCTAAGAACTACTAAATCAGAATCTGCTTTTCCACCATTCCTACGGTGATTGTAAGCACACTGATATCTTAGAAGAACAGTGTTACACTACTTATCATAAGCAGTATAGCCTGCAAATAAGTGGTTCTCAAACCTGAGCATGCATTAGGTCATCTGAAAGGCTCATAAAAGCGCGGGCTGGGATCCCTGAGTGGCACAGCGGTTTAGCGCCTGCCTTTGGCCCGGGGCGCGATCCTGGAGACCCGGGATCGAATCCCACGTCGGGCTCCCGGTACATGGAGCCTGCTTCTCCCTCTGCCTATGTCTCTGCCTCTCTTTCTCTCTCTCTCTGTGTGACTATCATAAATAAATAAAAATTAAAAAAAAAAAAAAGCGCGGGCTGATCTTGGAGCTTCTGATTTTGTAGGCCTGATGCAGGATTCCTGTCGCAAATTCCCAGGTGATGCCAATGCACTTGGTCTGGGAACCACACTCTGAGAATCCCAGATCTAGAATCTAGACTAAGGTTTCTCAAATTTGGCACTATTGTTTTAAGCCAGATAATTCTTTCTTGAGGGTGGGGGCTGCCCTGTGCGTGGTAGGTTATTCAGCTGCTTCTCTGACCCCCACCCACTAGATTCCAGTAGCACCCCCAAAATTGTGGCAGCTAATTATGTCTTCATACATTGCCAAATACCTCACCCCAGTGGAGTGGGTGGCCGAGCAGCCCCCAGTTGAGAATCACTGGTCTAGAACATTCCTAAAAGGGAGGGGTCCTGCCACTCATCCCACTCATGGGGAGAGTAGACTTGATTCCTAACTTGGGCAACAGCCTCTCCTCTCAGATTCTGGAGCATGTACAGAGGAGCCTGAGGCTCAGTGGGCAGGGGAAGCAACAGCCTTGAACCAGGATTTCCTCATCTGGGGAAATGATACCGTGTTCCTCCCTTGCTGGCAATGATGGGGCTGCAAGAGAAGCATCTCTCTGAACACCAGATGTGAAGTCCCAAGCAGATAGCCCAGTCTCTGTCACCTTCCTTTCCTCATCCAGAGATCCTTTTTTGGGAGGTATGCTTTGTCTAGTCATAAAAAGCAGACTTTCTAAGAATTTTTTTAAAGCTTTATTTATTTATTCATAAGAGACACAGAAAGAGAGGCAGAGACACAGGCAGAGGGAGAAGCAAGTCCCCCCACATGTAACTTGATCCCAGGACCCTGGGATCACGACCTGAGCCAGAGGCAGATGTTTCACCACGGAGCCACCCAGGCGCCCCTTCCAAGAAATTTTTAAAGTGGCTACAGAAAAATTAAAAAATAAATAAAAAATAAAAAGTGGCTACAGGTAAACTATAAAGAACCAAATGTCTATTGGTCACTTGATGATTTTAAAGCTGCACCCTAGGCATCCGTGTTATGGGTAAGTTTGAATGAGTCTGAATGTTATACTTCCTATATGTTCCTTGCAGAGAGCTGAGAATATCGAAGGAGGGAAAAAGACATTTTTAAAAGAAGCTTCTGGCTCTCGCATCTTCCTTGACAGGTGAGTCCCATTTCGTATTGTTGGGGAACAGTGCCCTCTGCTGGAACTTTCTGGTCATTGCGCTTGCCGCTGAGCGCTACTCTGAGTCCTGCAGGACCAGGCAAGTGTGTTTGGAAATTCCCCTGGTGACCCATCCATGTCCTCCAGCTGAAAGGCTAGCTGAAAAGAGAAGGAGTTGAGTGCCTCGACCTAGGACGCTGGTTAAGGTGGGATTCACACGGGCCCCCTGACGCTCCTCAGCTTGGTGCATGTGGAACAGAAGCTGAGATCAGGACCCCTGTGACCCCCTTGCAACCAGCCTGCACATGGAGTGATGTGGTGGGAGGGACACGTGGGGCCCCAGGCTCCTGGCTCCTCTTGCACCGCTGCACATCCCCAGCTGTGCGGGCCTTAAACACCTCCACCTCTCTTTCTCCATCTGTAAGATGATGGTTTTAGACTGTGCTTTAGGGTGTCCTGGGGAACCTCACAGAAGCCTCACAGGGGACCTGAGCCCATCTCACTTCTATCTGGTTTTAGACATTAGGGTTTAGTATTTTGTTTTGTGTTCTGCTAAAAAGACTTTCTTTTTTGAAAATCATGCAGCAGCTGATCTCTGAACTCCCTCCAGGGCTTCCTGTGCCTCCGGCTGCCCTGCATAGGTGTGCGAGATGTGTGCCAGGGTCAGGTCACTGCATCCTGCATGACCTGCCCCACCTGTCAGGCTGAGGGCCACCTCTTTCTTCACCCTGAACACACCCAGCCCAAAGGAAGTACTGCATCTGTGTGATCACAACTCCCTCTGAAACCAGCTTTGTGGCAACAAGTTCTATACCTCATCAGATTTCAGAGTTATCTTAATTATCCTCTAAAATGAAATTATGTTCATTTTATGTCAGTGAAAACAAGTTAGGTCACTGAAATTGGTCAGTAATGTTTGGTGCCTCGAGCCTCCTTGGCCTGCTCCATTGTACATTTTCCAAAGTTTTACCTTTAAAATGTAAGCCTGGGGTGCCTGGGTGGCTCAGTCAGTTCAGTGTCTGACTCTTGATTTCAGCTCAGGTCATGATCTCAGGGTCCGGGGATCGAGCCCCATGTTGGGCTCCCTGCTCAGCTGAGAGTCCTCTTGGGATTCTCTCTCTCTCTCTCTCTCTCTCTCTCTCTCTCTCCCCCCCCTTTGACCCTCCCCCTGCTGTCTCTCTTTCTCCTTCAAATAAATAAATCTTTAAAAAATAAAATGTGGGATCCCTGGATGGCTCAGCGGTTTAACGCCGCCTTCAGCCCAGGGTATGATCCTGGAGTCCCGGGATGGAGTCCCGTGTCAGGCTCCCTACAAGGAGCCTGCTTCTCCCTCTGCCTGTGTCTCTGCCTCTCTCTGTGTCTCTCATGAATAAATAAATAAAATCTTTAAAAAATATTAAAAATATATAAATAAATTAATTAATTAATTAAATAAAAATAAAAAATAAAATGTAAGCCTAATGAAATGGTAGACACTAAAGACCAGAGCCTGTGAAGTTTGATTTAGATGCTATAAAGGTATTTATAGGTATTTATACCTTTATCTCTATGGTTTTTTAATATGTTTACTTTTTGGCAAATAAAAGTTTATTTAAGGTGTACACTGTAATGTTTTGATGTGCGTATATCCTGTTAAATGATTTCCACAACCAAACTAATTAACATATCCATGACCTCCCATATTACTTTTTTGTGTGTATGTGGTAAGAACGCTTGATATCTACCCTCTTAGTGAATTTCAAATGTATCATACATTATTACTAACTACAGTCACCATGCTTCACATCAGAATCCCAGAATTTATTCACCTGAAAACTGGAAGTCTCTACTCTTTGTTCAAAGTCTCCCCTTTCTCCAACTCCAACCCTCTGGTAACCACCATTCTTTGTTACTGTGAATTCAACTTTTTTTCTTTTTTGTTTTTTTAGATTCCCCAGATAAGTGAGCTCATAAAGCATTTGCTTTCTGTGTGTGGCTTATTTCACTTTGTCCTTCAGGTTCATCCTGTTGTTGCAAATGGCAAGATTTACTGCTTTTTTGAGGCTGAGTGATATTCCATTGTGTGTAGGTACACCACATCTTTAGCCATTCATCCATCCATCCATGGACTCTTGTTTCCATGTCTTGGCTACTGTGAATGATGTTGCAATGAACATGGGAGTTAAGATGCCTCTCTGAGATAGTGATTCTATTTCCCCCCAGATCTATACCCAGAAGAAAGATGGCTGGATTCCATGGTAATTCTATTCTTAACTTTTTGAGGAACCTCCATACTATTTTCCATAGTGGCTGCACCAGTTTGCATTCCCATCAACTGTACACGAGGGTTCCCCTTTCTCCACATCCTCACCAATCCTTATTGTCTTGGGAGTCGTTGATAATAACCATCCTAACAGATGTGAGGTGCCGTCTCACTGTGGTTTTGATTTGCATTGTCCTGATGATGAATAATATTGAGCATCTTTTCATATTCCCACCAGCCATTTGTATGTCTTCTTTGAAAAAAATGTCTGTTCAGGCCCATTTTTTAATCAGGTCTTTTATTTATTTGTTGCCATTGAATTGGGAGTTCCTTATATTTCTTGGATATTAACCCCTTATCAAATAGATAGGTTGCAAATATTTTCTCACATAGGTGGCCTTTTAATTTTGTTGATTGTTTCTTTTGAGGTACAGAATCTATTAAGTTTGATGTAACCCTGCTTATTCATTTTTGCTTTTGTTTCCTGTGCTTTTGACATCTATTCCAAAAAAATCCTTGCCAAAACCGACTTTAAGGACGTTTTATCCTGTGCTTTGTTCTAGGAGTTTAATAGTTTCAGGCCTTTAATTTAAGTATTTAGCCCATTAATTGTATGTTGTGTATGAGTTTAATTTCATTCTTTTGCATGTGGCTGTCTGGTTTTCCCAACCCTATTTATTGAAAGGACTGTCTTTTCCTCTATGTATATTTTTGCCTCCTTTGCCATAGATTAATTGACCATATATGTGTGGGTCTCTATTCTGTTCTATTGATCTGTGTGTCTATTTTTGTACCAGCACCATACTGTTTTGATTACTACAGATTTGTAGGGTATTTTGAAATCTGAAATTGTGATACCCCTGGCTTTGTTCTTCTTTATCAAGATTGCTTTGGCTGTTTGGGGTCTTCTGTGGTTCCACAAAAATGTTAGTATTGTTTGTCCTACCTTTGTGAAAAATGCTGTTGGTGTTTTGTATTTTGATAGGGATTGCATTGAATCTGTAGATTGCTTTGAGTAGAATGGACATTTTGACAATATTAATTCTTTCAATCCATGAGCATAGTATATCTTTCCAATTGTTTGTATCTTCTTCAATTTCTTTCATCAATGTCTTGTAGTTTTCAGAGTACATGTCTTGTACTTCTTTAAGTTAGGTTTATTCCTAGGTATATTATTATTATTGGTACAGTTGTAAATGGTGCCGTGGTTTGTTTGTTTTTTCTCTTTCTGTGACTTCACTGTTAGTATATAGAAATGCTACTGATTTCTGGGTATTAGTTTTGTATCCTGCCACTTTACTGAATTTATTTATTATCCAGCAGTTTTTCAGTGGAATCTTTAGGATTTCCTATGTATAATATCATGTCATTAGCAAATAGGGACAGTTTAAACTTCTTATTTACCAATTTGGATGCCTCTTTTTTCTTTTTCTTTTCTGACTGACTGCCATGACTAGGACTTCTAGTACTCTATTGAATCAAAGTGGTAAAAGTGGATATCCTTGTTTTATTCCTGACGTTAGAGGGAAAGCTCTGTTTTTCACCATTGAGGATAATGTTAACTGTGGGTTTTTTATATATGGCCTTTATTATGTTGAAGGATGTTTCCTTTAACCCCATTTTGTTGAGAGTTCTTATCATGAATGGATTTGAATCTTGTCACATGCTCTTTCCGCATCTGTTGAGATGATCATATGATTTTTATTCTTCATTTTGCTGATGTGGTATATGACAATGATTGATTTGCAAGTATTGAATCATTCCTTGCATCCCAGGAATAAATGCCACCTAATCATGGTAAATGATCTTTTTAATGTATTGCTGTATGCATTTTGCTAGTATTTTGTTGAGGATTTTTGCATATATGTCCATCAGGAATATTGGCCTGCAGTTGTTTTTTTGTTTTGTTTTTTTTTTTTTTTTTGTGGTATCTTTGCCTGATTTTGGTAATAGGGTAATGCTGGCCTCATAGAATAAATTTGGAAGCTTTCCTTCCTCTTCTATTTTTTGGAATATTTTGAAAATAACAGGTATTAACCCTTCTTTGAGTGTCTGGTACTCATCATTTATGAATGCATCTGATCTTGGATTTCTATTTTTTGGCAGTTTTTTGATTACCAATTCAATTTCTTTGCTAGTAAATTGGTCTATTCAGATTTTCTATTTCTTCCTGGTTGCTTTGGAAGATTGTATGATTCTAGGAATGTATCCATTGAACACTATTTTATCTGATATCAGGATCACAACTCTAGCTTTCTTCTCATTTGCATTTACCTGATTTGCCTTTTTAAAAAAGCTTTTCTGAAAAACTTTGTTTTCGATATGTCTCTTTAGATCTTCAATACATTTTGAGTTGAAGCCAACTTGAAAATTCTTTTATTAGATAAGTTAAGTCCATTAACATTTATTGATATAGTTTGTATGTTTGGCCTCAGTACTGTCTTATTAGTTTATAATTACGACATATGTGTATTTATTATATTTCTCTATTTGATGTATTTTCTTCTAATTTTTAAATTTTGTTTTGATATTTAGGAAGGTTTGCCAGGTCATAGAATATTTATTTAGTTACCTTTATAGTTAAACCTTTTATAATGATGTTTGTCCTATATTTTTTATTCATTTGGTTTGTTAGTTATGAAAAACATTCACTGACTCCTCCCTTGTACAATAATCACTTGTACAATAATCCATAAATTTAGTTTCCTGTCCATTTGTATATTTTTCTTCCACCCCTTCCCTCCCCTTTGTTTTAGTCTTAGAGCTACAATTAAATATGTTAAATGAATTTGAATTTATAATATTCTTTGTCTTCTAGTATACTAAATGTGTGGGTTAATAGTGATTTTATTTGTTCTTATTGTTCTGTACAGTATTTTGGAAGAAATGTGGAGAGATACAAATTTAGGTACCCACCATCATGCAGGGATACCTGGAAATTCTCTTGCACTTTGAGAACCCAGAACAACAAAGTGTCTACTGCAAACATGTGCTTTTCTGGCTCATGAGCATTTTGTTAGCCTCCTTTCAAGTCATAAAATATTGCTTATCTGTATATGCAGATGTATTTATTTAGACTTGGATGCTGAGAGTTCCATCTGTGCCTGTATTTACCCACCATGTTCTTAGATCATCACATGCATGACTCAGGTGCTGCTGCATTCTTCTTTCATATCTTATGGTCAAGACCTTGCTACAGTTCTGTGATCAAGACTTCAAAGGGAACAGGGAGGAGGCCAGAGCTGTGGGCCAACATCTCTATTTTCTCTGTGTCTATTAGAGACTCTGCATCATGAACCAAGACTTGTAAGTGGTACCGATATTTATAGGCAAGCAGCTACTAGGTTGAATGTTGTGAATGTGTCTTTTAGCCCACATTTCCTTCTACATTAAAAATATATAAAGAAAAGAAAAGAGGGGAGGCTGGATGGCTCAGTCCGTTGAGCATCTGACTCTTGGTTTCAGCTCAGGTCACAATCTCATGGGTCATGAGACTGAGCTCCAGGTTGGGCTCTGCACCCAATCTCCTTGAAGATTCTCTCTTCTGCCTCTCCCCTCTATTCATGCAGGTCACTCACATGTGCGCGCGCTCTCTCTCTCTCTCTACCTCTCTCTCTAAAATAAGTAAATATTAAAAGAAAAGACGAAAACCTAGGGCATATTCTCAGATTCAAGAATGCCCAAGTCCAGGCTATTCTCTTGGAAAGGGAATTACAGATTAATTCTTGATATTCTTGTTTTTAAAAGATTATATTTATTTATTTGGCAGAGAGAGCACATGCACACAAGCAGGGAGAGTTGCAGAGGGAGAGAGAGAAGGAGGCTCCCCACTGAGCAGGGAGCCCTATCCCAGGACCCCAGGGAGCTCAATCCCAGGACCCTAGGATCATGACCTAAGCCAAAGGTAGATGTTTCTGTGATGCTTCTGTGACATCTGTGACTTCCAGAAATTAATTTTCTGTCTCTTCCATAGAAAAGGATGAGACAATTTCTATTGTTTTTATTCACTTGTTTATTTCCATTGGGATTTATTTTTTAAAAATACTTAATTTATTTATTCATGAGAATACACAGGGAGGAGAGAGAGGAGAGAGGCAGAGACACAGGCAGAGGGAGAAGCAGGCTCCATGCAGGGAGCCTGACATGGGATTCCATCCTGGGTTTCCAGGATCAGGCCCTGGGCTATAGGCGGCGCTAAACCGCTGAGCCACCAGGGCTGCCCTCCATTGGGATTTAGATAGGAGTAGATTGCCTTTACTCAAGTCAACAATTAGCCCTGAAAACTTAAAGATATTATACTTTTACAGCAACATCTAAATACAGTGTTAAGAAAAAGTATAGTGTCAAAAAAAAAAAAAAAGAAAAGAAAAGAAAAGAAAAGAAAAAGTATAGTGTCATTCTTAACAGATGTTAATAGCTCATTAACTGCCCACCCTGTGTGCTGGACTCCAGAGATAAAACATGGTCCTCAAGAAACTTGTACTCTTGTGCATCAGGGGAAGGATGGATATATAGGATAAATAACAGGCAGTAATAAAATGCCTGGTATGGATACCAAATGCTACAGCAATTCAGGAGGGCCTAAATCATAGAGGGGAGTTTAATGCAGGAGAAATGAACAGAACTGGGGCCCAAAAGGAGAGAACCCTCAACCAAAGTGAACTTAGGGAAGAGAAGATAAACAAAGGTGATAAATAGGACATCTGCTGTGGTCCAGGTGTTCTATAAGGGTGCTTTATTTTCATCACTAGCTAATGCTAGTTACCTTCTTTCTCTGATAGCTTGGAAGAAATTCTGGTCTTCCCAAAGCTGTGGGTACAGTTACTGACTCATCACCAGTAATTGTTGTTGCCATCCTCTTGAATGAATAAAATGCCACCTACTGGGTCAGCCTGTATTGAAGAGTATAGATGTTCACCTCAGAAGCTCTGTGCTTCTCGAAAGTACAGTTGGCTGGTGAAATCCATTTTATATGTCTGAAGGTAATTTCCCATTTCTGGTTACCCATTTTTTCTCAGCACCACCCATTCAGAAAATACTGGCAGAGTACTATGATGGTTAATTTTATGTGTCAACTTGGCTGGGTCACAGTGTTCAGATATTTGGTCAACCATTATTCTGGATGCTTCTGTGAAGGTTTTTCTGGATGAGATTAACATTTTAAAAAAATGTTTATTGTTTTAGTTGACATATGTTACGTGAGCTTCAGGTGCACAGCACTTTGATTCAATAGTTCTATATATACCATGCCCACCAAGATAAGTATAGTCACCATATGTCGCCAGATGACATTATTACAGTATTATTGTCTATATACCCTTTCCTATCCTTTTCATCTCTGTGACTTATTTTATGCCAGGAAGTTTGTACCTGTTAATTCCCTTCATCTGTTTCACCCATCTCCCCAACCCCCTACCCTCTGGCGACACTAGTTTGTTCTCTGTATTTATGAGTCTGTTTCTGTTTGTTTTGTTTTTAGGTTCCACCTGTAAATGAAATTTTATGGTATTTATCTTTCTCATTCTGGCTTTTTTCACAGCATAATACCCTTTAGGTCTATTTATTTGTCACAAATGGCAAGATCTTATTCATTTTTATAGCTGAGTAATATTCCATTGTACATATATTACATATATATATATATATATATATATATATATATATATATATAATACACACATACATACCACATCTACTTTATCCATTCACCTACCAATGGACACTTAGGCTGCTTCCATATCTTGGCTATTACAAATAATAAACTTAGAGGTGCATATATCTTTTTGAATTAGTGTTTTCATTTTCCTTGTGTAAATGTCTGGTAGTATAATTACTGAATGATATGGTATTTCTACTTTTATTTTTTTGAGAAACCTCTGTACTGTTTTCCAGAGTGGCTGCACCAGTTTGCATTCCTACCAAGAGTGTAAGAGGGTTCCTTTTTCTCCACATCCTCACCAACACTTCTTATTTCTTGTCTTTTTAATTCCTGGCATTCTGACAGATATGAGGTGATTTCTCATTGTGGTTTTGATTTGCATTTCTCTGTTGAGTAGTAATGTTAAGCATCTTTTCATGTGTCTTTTGGCCATCTGGATGTCTTCTTTAGAAAAATGTTTATTCAGGCCCTCCTCTGCCCATTTCAATCAGATTAGGTTTTTTAAAAAGATTTTATTTATTTATTCATAGAAGACACAGAGAGAGAGAGAGAAGCAGAGACACAGACAGAGGGAGAAGCAGGCTCCATGCAGGGAGCCTGACGTGGGACTCGATCCTGGGTCTCCAGGATCACAGACTGGGCTGAAGGCAGCGCTAAACCACTGAGCCACCCAGGCTGCCCAGATTAGTTGTTTTTTGATGTTTGATTTTATAAGTTCTTTATCTATTTTAGATATTAATCCCTTTATCAGTCATGTCATTTGCAAATATTCTCTCATTCAGTAGGTTGCCTTTTTGTTTTGTTGATAATTTCCAGTGCTGTGTAAAAGCTTTTTATTTTAGTGTAGTTCCAGTAGTTTATTTTTGCTTTTGTTTCCCTTGCCTAAGGAGACATATCCACAAATATGTTGCTAAGACTGATGTCCAAGAAATTTCTGCCTTCTTTTTAGATTTATGTTTTCTCAGGATGCCTGGGTGTCTCAGCGGTTGAGCATCTGCCTTTGGCTCAGGGCGTGATCCCACATTGGGCTCCTTGCATGGAGCCTGCTTCTCCCTCTGCCTGTGTCTCTGCCTCTCTGTGTGTGTCTCTCATGAATAAATAAATAAAATCTTTAAAAAAAAAGATTTCTGTTTTCTTTTAGGAGTTTTGAGGTTTAAGTCTCCGGTTTAAGCCTTCAATCCACTTTGAGTTTATTTTTCTGTCTGGTGTGAGAAAGAGGTGAGGTTAAATTTAAATTGATCGCCTTTTGGGCACCTACATGGCTTAGTGGTTGAATGTCTGCCTTTGGCTCAGGTTGTGATACCGGGGTCCTGGGATCAAGTCCCACATCAGGCTCCTCACAGGGAGCCTGCTGCTCCCTCTCCCTATGTCTCTGCCTCTCTCTGTTTGTCTCTCATGAATAAATAAATAAAATCTTTTAAAAATAAATAAATGAAAATAAACTGATTGCCTTTCAGTAAGGCAGATTACCATCCAGAATGTGAGTGGGCCCCATCCAATCAGTTGAAGGCCTTCATAGAGCAAAGACTGACTTCTAAGAAAGAGAGTATTCTGCTAGTAGACTGCCTTGGCATCAAACTGCAGCTCTTCCCTGAGTCTCCAGCCTGCCATCCTACCCCCTCAGATATACACATACACATATGCTGTTTAGTTCTGTTTCTTTGGAGAACCCCAACTAGTACAAGTACCTAGGTAACTTCTTTATGAGGATGAACAAGTCTAATCATGGATAGGGCCATTCACAAAGGATGGACTGCCACTCCTTCAATAAATGATTCCAGATCTTTAAACAAGTGAAAAATCCTAATAGGCAACAGAAGTACTCTAGGGAAACAAGGAAATACCAGGAATAAATGTGTTGTGCCCTCACAGTTGGAGACCATGCAATGTCTGAAAGAAAAGGTTAAACATGCAAACATAATTCAATAGACTAAGAAGAATAATAGGAAGATTTCAGAGCCAAGGAAAGAAACTGAGGACCAAAAAGGGTCTCTATAGAACTAATTCATAAATAAGAATAAAATTCAAGGAAGATAATGAATTGTGCACACACACACACACACACACAAATCCCACAGAAAGGAAAAAGGCAAACAAATGAAAGCAATTAGAGGTAAAATGAACAATATGGAAGACACACACAGATAAATGATGTCCCTAAATAAAGAATAAACAAATGGAATGCAAAAAAATTGTCCAAAATTAGGACAGATGAAAACATTTCTGAAATGAAGAAAGAATTATCATCAAAGTCAGGCCATGGAAATGTTGCTGAGGGGAAAGACAGTAATATCAAAACTGAGACCTATCCTGAAGAAGTTTCTCAGCTCTAAAGATGAAGAACAGTGTTGGTACATAGGCAAGCATCTCCAAAAGGACAAAGCCAGAAGACAGGGGAGCAAGACAAAAATAACAGCTCCATGCTTCCACCTAACAAGAGGTGACCATTTCCTGTACATCAAAGCCCTCAGCCTTTTCCCAAAAAAATGAGACACAAAATTCTAACCATCCCCACACACATCTCTGAATGAGGCTAATTTCTCTTCTAATTCAGTTGGAATCCATGTTGTGAACTGTTTGGAACCTGAAGACTAACAGAAAGCCTTATATAAAATAACAAGGAGAAATGGGAAGGAAAGAATAATATACATGCAGATGTATATGCATATATCAAGCAAGGAAAAAGTATGCATGGCTACTCTACCACATGTCTGTAACTGGGACTGAAGAGGCAGTTCTCAGACCTGCTACAGAACCTTTTCTTGTTAGAGGCTGAGCTGGAATACATTGTAGCAAATGTGACCTCCAAGAGGTAAATCAAGCATTTTGTCTCTTTTATAATGGTAGGCAGTCTAAGATAGAGTACTGTGTCAATCCCTTTGGAAGGGATATCCCAACATGTTTTAGACCCATGAACTCACCAAAACTGTTAAATATGCCCCTGAAATCTTGTGGTTCTAATTTCCTATCTTCTGACACACATGTATCTTAATAAGACATCTAAGCTACTTCTTACTTCCTGTTCATCAAAACCAGTCATCATTATATCATCAATGTAGTAGGTTATTATGATTTTCTATAGGATGTCAAAACAACCAAGATCTCCCTGCTGATTAGATTATAGTAGAGAGCAGAAGAATTATCGTGGCCCTAAGGCAAGTGTACCATTATCTCTGCTAGATAAAAGCAAACTGCTACAGGAGACCTTGCAAACTGATATAGAAGGAAAAGAATTTGCCATCTCAGTGGCTGTGTACTAAGTATAAGGAGGAGCTGAGTTGATTTGCTTCAGAAAAGATGATACATCCGTAACAGCAACTGCAATTGGTAGCTCCACCTGATTATATGACAATAAATGTTAAACTTCAAGATCAAACCGCCTCTGTGCAGGTCAATTAGGCAAGGTAAATGGACACGCAGTAGAATTAACATCTCTGTGGCTTTTAACTCTTTGAGGTGGCACTGATCTCAGAAATACCTCCAGAGATGTTTTTGGCTTACATCCTGGTGGAGGGGAGGGGTTCCAGGTCTTCTACTTGGCTCTTCCTATCATAATAGTCCTCATTCAATTGATCAGAGAGCCAATGTAGGGGTCTTACAGCTGCCAAACATGTCCATTTCAATTATACATTAAAGAACTATGGAAATAGCCTGGTTTATTTTGTTAACCTCAAAATGTATTAATGAACAAAACCTAACTCATGTATCTAAAACAAAACATCTCTGAAAGGTTGAAAGGCAAAGTATGGACATAGACATAGCAGGAAAATGAAAACATAAAAAACACGGTGCTTAACACTCAAGTTACCATCTCTAAATATCTTTACCTGCTGAAGAGAGTCAGAGCTTCTTGGGGAAATGACTGACTTCATACCTGGGACAAGAAAATTGCATGTGGGACATCTTGTCATACCAGAAAGCAAGGAACATATCAAAGACTTCTTCTATGGTTGTCATATCAAAGGGACTCATGATGTAACTTGAAGAGCACCCAAAGTTCAAAGATGAGACAACTCCAACATCAATAAAAAATGACAATTTCCAATTAATTGAGCACATCAAATATGTTTAAATCTGCGAGTTCATAATAACACTGCAAAATATAGAAAAGGAGAAGTTCATAGATTACTTTTGGTGAATGCTAGAGAACCAACTCATTATTTTGAAAACTTAAGTAAATGGAAACTGACTTTCCCATGTGAACTGTACCTCAGCGTAACCAAATAGTTGATTAGATGGTCTCTTCTTTGAGGAATAATCCAGTTAATAAATGAAGAAGAAATTATAGAATATGATATTGTACCTTTTTGTTACTTAGAATGTATTGTGGATCGTTTAAAAATGAGGTATTATTGGGGCACCTGGGTGGCTCAGTGGTTGAGCATCTGTCATTGGCTCAGATCGTGATCCCAGGGTCCTGGGATTGAGTCCTGTATCAGGTTCCCTGCAGGAAATCTGCTTCTCCTATGTCTCTGCCTCTCTATGTGTCTCTCATGAATAAACAAATAAAATCTTCAAAAAAATAATAAAAATGAGGTACTATTAAAATGAGAAAAGTAGGGCAGCCCTGGTGGCCCGGCAGTTTAGTGCAGCCTTCAGCCGTGGTGTGATCCTGGAGACCTGGGATCGAGTCCCACACTGGGCTCCCTGCGTGTGTCTCTGCATCTCTCTCTCTCTCTCTCTGTCATGAATGAATAAATAAAATCTTTTTTTAAAAAAGAAAAAAAATGAGAAAAGTAGACATTACGCTGATTGATGGAAGTACATAACACCACCTGTGAAGTATTCTTGCCAAAATATTGAACCTGAATCTGATCAAGCCTCTAGATCTAAATACCAGTTTGTAGGAAACACAAGGGATTGAGGAACACATGACGTACTATCAAGGAAAACTCTTTAAAGTCAAAGCTCTGGGAAATGCTACAGAGGAAAAAATATAGTATCTCTGACAAATATATTACAAGGAAAGAAAGGGATGGAGCAGAAAACCTATAGTCTAAAAGACACAATGGGATTTATCATGATTTGGATAGACCATAAGTAATTAGGAAACTATTAGGTGAGTTTGAATGCTATCATGTTATTTCATAATGATGTTAAAGAATGACTGTTAATTGTTTAAAGAATGGATAGTCATCTTATGGTTACTTTCTTTTTTTTCTTGATAACATTTCTTTTTTTTTAATATTTATTTATTTTTTTTAAATTTTTTATTGGTGTTCAATTTACTAACATACAGAATAACCCCCAGTGCCCGTCACCCATTCACTCCCACTTATGGTTACTTTTAAAGAGTCATTATCTTTTGGAGATATATATTTAGAGATGAAGTTATATAATATTGGGGATTGGCTTCAAAGTAATCCAGGTATAGAGGGAGTTTTCAGAGACAGACAAGATTGGCCATCAGTTGATAGTTGTTGGAACTGCATACTAAATGCAATATGGGTTCATTATACTATTTTTTCATGATTTTGCACATGTTTGAAAATTTCCTCAATCAAAAGCTTTAAGGATTTCATAAAAATAATATACAGGGCAATAATTTAAAATTGGGTAAGGTAAATCAAGTGAAAAAGTAGTTTATAAAACCAAAAGACTTTAGAATGTTGAAGGGAACAATCCACAATGAAGTTACAGCAGTAGTGACTCTTTTTGCAATAAATAAACTCCATAATACAAAACTCCAAAGAAATAATAAGAAATTGGCAAAAGCATAATAGCAGTAAGAGACTATAATTCATTTCTCTGAGCAAGTAACAGATACAATAGACACCAAAATAAGAGCTATAAAAGTTCTGAGTTATATAATCAATAAGGTTGCATTCCATAACCTGAGCACACTGAAGTTTTTCTGCTTAAGTATCAACACATTTATAAAAATCAATCTTATAATGCCATAAAGACAACCTACGTAAATTCAAAGAAGTAGAATAAAATCAGACCCCATTCTGTTTTAATAATGCAATAACACTAGAAATGAGTTAAAAATAAGATCTATTATGCTATAGGTTGGCAAATAGAACTCCAATAAAAAAATATACAAAAATAAATAAATAAAAATTTAAAAAATAAGATCTAAAATATTCTCCTACATTGCTAGTGGGAATGTCAAATGGTTCAGCCACTTTGCAATACAGCTTGGCAATTTCTAGTAAGTTGAACGTAAATGTATCATATGGCCCAAACATCTCACTCCTCCATATAAGTCAAAGAAAAGAGAAAGTACATGTCTAAAAAGAGATTTGTACACAAGTAGTCATAGCAGCTTTATTTGTAATAATCAAATACTAAAAAACAACCCTAACGCCTTCAGCAATTGAATGGATAAACAAGTTGTGGTATATTCATACAAAGGAATAGTACTCAGCAATGGAGAAAACAAACTATGGATACATGGAACAATGCGAATGAATCTCAAAATAATGATGCTGAGTAAAAGAAGCCAGGCATGAAAGAGTATACATCACATGATTCCATTTGTGTACATATCACATATTCGATTCTAGAAAACACAAACTAATCTCTAGTGACAAAAAGCAGATTAGTAGCTCCTTGAGGAAGTGATGATTACAAAGGGTCATGGAGGAACTTTTGAGAGTTACAGATACGTTCATTGTCTTGATTGCATTAGTGCTTTCATGATTACACACATTCGTCAAAATTTATCAAGTTGTGCACCTTAAAAATGTGCAGTTTATTCTATATCAATTATACTTCAATTTTTTTAAATCCTAGAAATAAACCTAATAAGAAATATGTAGGACCTAAATGAAGAAAGTCTTGAAAGTCTATCAAAACACATGACATAGATGTGAACCATGGAAAGGCAGACTTTAATCTCATGGGGATGCTCGATTTCATAAATTTAGTGCAATAAAAACATCAAGGGATATTGATTCACTTAATTATTTGAAGTTGAAAAATGATTCCAAAATTATTCTAGAAAAAATTAAACCCATGAGACTATCCAGGCTACCCAGAAATAGAAGAGTAACATTGGCATAGGAATAGACAAATCAATGGAAAACAATTGGGAGTATAGAAATAAACCCCAAAATAGACAGGTGTCTGAGATGTGATTAAATGGTATTTCAGATCAGTGGGGAGAGGATTATTTAATAATTGAAATTGTATAATGAACTAACAATTGTGAAACGGAGAAATTGTATCTCTCTTTTCTCTGTCTCCATCACACACATTCCCTCACAAAAAAAAATTATTTTAAATAATCAAAAATTTTAATGTAAATGAAATCATCAAAGTACTAAAACAAGGCATGGATAAACATTTTTGTAACTGTGAATTGAGAAAAACCTTTCATAAATTTGAATCAAAATCTAAAAGGTATAATGGAAAAAAAATTGTCAATTAAGCCACAATAATAAAATTGTCAATTAAGCCACAATAATAAAACTTCTGTAATGGAAAATACAGTCAAAAAATAATCAACTGTGAAAAACATGGTATAGTACATATGACCAACAAAGGGCTGATTTCCTTGGTATAGCTCTTTATATATTACCAGTAAAAATAAACGAGCAAGTCAAAGAAGAAAGAAAATAAGTAGCCATCAAACATTCAGAAAGATGCCAAATCTTATTCAAATTAAAGCAAATATGAATTAAAGCACTGTTTTAGCTATATATTGCTATGTGACAAATTACCCAATGCTTAGTAACTGAAAACAATAGACATATAGATTTTTTTAATGGGGGGGGGGGTAGGTAGTGAGAGGCGGAGAGAGAGGAAGAGAGAGAGAATCTCAAGTAGACTTCCCAATGAGCACAGACCTGGACACAGGGCTCGATCTCACAACCCTGAGATCATGACCTGAGCCAAAATCAAGAGTCAGAACCAGGCACCCCAACAGATGTTTATTATTTCTGATTTTTGTAGGTGAGAATTCAGAGTGGCTAAGCTGGGAGATTCTGTCTTGGGGTTTTTTCTTGAAGTTGTAGTCAAGATGTTCCCTGGGGCTGAATTCATCTGAAGGCATGAATAGAGCCAGAGGATCCATTTACAAGATGGTTTATTCATATGGCTATTAAATTGGTGCTAGCTGTTGGCAAAAGGCTTCCGATCCTCCCAATCCCCAGGTAGGCATTTCTGAAGTTCTGACCTCCCTTTGGCAGTCATATATATCACTTTTGGTTACCTGGGGCTGCTTTCATGAGCATGTAGTCTGCTCAGTCACACAGGATCTGCATTCAGAAGAGTCCTGCATTTGGCTTAAAGCTCTGCTATTGCCATATTGATATTCTTAATAATTTTCTCATTGGACTTTTGTAAGGAAAGTCCATAGGAACAATGGAGATGACATGTGAGCAGAGGGGATACATGCAATATGTGTGCACACCACTATTTTTTTGCCACCCCTTTGCATATAGTGTTAGCTATGCCCAGAATTTTGGTGGGAACTCAATGAGACTCAAAGCATGGACAAAGTCAGTATGTTTAGGAAGCCACCAGCTTCCAGAATGCTGGGAAAATATGCATATATTAAGAAGTAAAATTAAAAGGGGGCACCTGGGTAGCTCAGTCAGTTGAGCATCCGAGTCTTGATTTCAGCTCGGGTCATGGTGAGATCAAGCCCCGTATTGGGCTTTTCACTGGGTGTGGAGCCTGCTTCAGATTCTCTCTTTCCTTTTTTTTTTTTTTAATTTAAAGATTTTATTTATTTATTCGTGAGAGACACAGAGAGAGGGAGAGAGGCAGAGACACAGGCAGAGGGAGGAGCAGGCTCCATGCAGGGAGCTTGACATGGGACTTAACCCCAGGGTGCCTCCAGGATCACACCCTGGACTAAACGTGGGGCTAAACCGCTGAGCCACCCGGGCTGCCCAGATTCTCTTTCCCTTTGCCCTTTCCCTTGACTTGAATGTGCTCATTCTCTCTCTCTCTCTCAAAAAAAAAAGCAAAATAAAAAGTTAATTTTGTACATCACTTCTACTACTCTGGTAAGAAAAAAATACATATGCATATACAGGCTATAAAATATGAATTGTGTGATTTGGGTGATTCTGCATGAGTTAAATGCTCTCATAATTTGCATTTAAACTTGGCATTGTTGGGCAGCCCAGGTGGCTCAGCAGCTTAGCGCCACCTTCAGCCCAGGGCATGATTCTGGAGACCTGGGATCGAGTCCCATGAGTCCCACGTTGGGCTCCCTGCATGGAGCCTGCTTCTCCCTTTGCCTGTGTCTCTGCTTCTTTCTGTGGGTCTCTCATGAATAAATAAATAAAATATTTTTTTTAAATTAAAGGTAAAATAAAACTGGTATTGCATATATAAAGATGAATAGTAACATGTGCTAACATGTTACCATTGTGATTTTTCTTTACTTAAGATGGCATTAATTAGCAAATTAAAAAAAAAAAACATGACACGTTAAGAGAAAGATTGCAGAAGAAAAACTTTTATTTATAGTACCTTTAGTCCCTTTGTGGCACTTTTTCCTGCTTTTTGAACAAGCATTTTCGTTTTTTCACTGAGCCTTACAAATGATGCAGCCAGCCATGGTCATGCAGATGAACTCCAATTCACTGTGAGAGGAAACTCACAGGTGTGCATACCAGTAGGTTGGGATGATGGGAGGCCATCTTGGAGGCTGGCTACCACAAAGATCAATGGGTTTATCTCTAAAGTTGGCAAAGGATTTAAAGATAGGTGTCCAAGAATGTGTTGAGAAATAGACATGTTGCAGTGGAATGGTCCACTGGTAAACTTTTGGAGGTAATGTTGATAAAAAATTCAAATACATGTGTAGTTGAACTTGAACAACACGGGTTTGAACTGTGTGGGCCTGCTTATACATGGAGTTTTTTCGATAAATACAGTATTGTAAATATATTTCCTCTTCCTTTTGATTTTCTTACAATAAAAAACACAATATATAGTACATATAACATACAAAATGTCTTAATCAACTGACTGTTAAAGGTAAGGCTTCCAGTCAACAATAGGCTCTTTGTAGTTAAGCTTTTGGGAAGTCAAATGTTACGTATGGATTTTCAACTGCACAGGGGCTGGCAGCCTTAACCCCTGCATTGTTCAAGGGTTAGCTCTACCTGTAACCCAGCAAATTTCTTTCTAGGAATTTTGTTCAGAAGCACTTCTAAAATTATGGAGAAGAATATGCACAAGAATATTCACTGCAGCATTGTGAGTAAAACATTGGAAACAATATATTAGTGAAAATTTGAAAACAATGTAAAGATACATCTTTATCTCCTGACACCAAAGATGTCTGCCATTGATTGCTAAATGAAACAAGCAAGTTGTAGACCAATATGTTTAGTAGGATACTGTTCATGAGTTTTGTAAATAGAAGATGTTAACAGTGAACTAGAGAGTGAAATTGGATTTGGACTAAATAGGAGAGGGTAGAGGGGGATATTTTGCTTTTCTTTCTCTCTGTGTTAAAATTAACACAAAGATACTAACATTTTTAACAAAATTTTAAAATCTATTTTTTTTCTATTCCAAGGTGTTAATGATGTTTTCCAATTACATAATCTAAAAAAACCATAAAGAGGTGCCTGGCTGGCTCAGTCAGTGGAGCATGAAATTCTTGATGTCAGGGTTATGAGTTAGAGTTCCACATTGGGTGCAGAGATTATTTAAAAATAAAATATTAAATAAGTAAATAAATAAGTATCCTCAGAACATTAATTCACATGTTCAAATCATGTCTAAGGCCAAAAGCAGAGACCAGGTACATATCACCAGAGTCTGTCTCCAGATTGCCAGGAATCCATTAATCAATACTCTTTTGATAAGATTACTTTTTAATCAGGTCCAATTGATTGCTTTGCTATCAAAGCACATTAAGTGTCTTTGTAAGACATTGGACACATGATACCTTCAGCATTCTCCTACGAGTGTGTCTAGCATACCTATCTAAAAAGAAAAGTCTTCATGAACCCCTTTTTCCTTTGTAAATAGTCATAAACCATTTCCAGTTGGTTTTGCATTGATGAGCACTAAACCCTTGCTCCTAATAGGTAGGGTGTGCCCTCCTCAGGTAACTGCCAAATGCAAATTAGCAGCCCATGAATCACATTCAGCTTGTGAATGTACTTCTTTATTCTACACACTGTTTTTTTAACATTAGAAGCCATAGAAATACTTGGACCTCATTCCAACATGGTCACAATCAGCTGAAGCTAAGCATAGCTGCCTCCCTTTATGAGTGCCCCCCCTAGCTTGCCACAGCCCCCACCATTCCTTATCTTACACTTAATTTTTTCGACCACTTAACATTTCTTGCCTAGCCCTGTAGCCATTTGACTATAACTGGTTTGTCAAAAAAAAAATCCAACTTATTTTATTTTTATTAAAACAAAATTTACTCTGTACCTCACTCATTCCTAAGTGCTTACAAATAGAAACTCTTTCATGCCCAAAATAACTGTATGAAAGAGATACTCTTATCAAGCCCATTTTACAGAGGAGGTAGCTGAGTCCCAGAGAAATTAAGTAATCTGCCAAAGGTCACTCAGCTAATAAAAGGAGGAGCCAACATTTCAGCATAGGTAGTCTGGCTCCCAAATCTATGCTTTTAACCACTACTATGAAATAATTTTATTTCTATCTTCTTCTCTGGAGAAACCCCTTTCCTACTGGAAACCCCTTTCCTACTGGAAGGGTAGCAGGCCCTTTTTCAAGCTATTTCCCTAAATTCAGGGAATTTCTGATTTTTTTAAGATTCAGTCCAGTTGACTTTAATGTGTCAATCACAAACCTGACTTAAACCTTCCTTTCCACTTCATCTCCCAAACTGAAGTCTTACTGCAAGTGGCAGGTCTGCTCCCATGGCACCTCTTCCTGATAACTTCCTCTCTCCAGGGCAGGAGGAGGGATAGAAAATTGGGGCTTTCCATGTTACAAACCTCTCTGAGCTCACTGTCCGTTGGCTTGGTATGGGCGATGGGGCGGGCCTAGCACTGGTGCCTTAGGAGACTTAGCCACATCTTTACAATGATCTCCAGCTGGTGGTACATTCCTAAGATGCATTCCTAAGATGTTGCATTCCTAAGATGTCTGTACCAATTCATTCCTCTGGCAGGTGGTCCCTGCAAGCTTCAAGCTCCTTATGTCATCTGCTCTCGGGGGCAACCTGCAGACCCTTGGATTTGTGTGGGATTTCTCTTCATTTGTCCTGGCTTCTGGGCAGTAGAGAAAGTGGTACTGGCTCCTTCTCTGTCTGACCATCCCACACACACTTCAACATTCTTTTCCCTTGCTCCAATAGCACAGAGAAAGTTAAGCAAGTGAAGTGAGTCATCCGGCACACATCAGGATGGAAACCCCAGTCCCCCCCCCACTCCTTACAGACTCCCCAGATTCTGGGAATGATTCTCTTGGGGCTCCCTGACTTGGCTTTGAAGAAGTAGGTGGCAGGAAGAGCTTCTTCACATACACTGCACGGCTCTACAAGGTGGCTTTCTGATCCCTCCCAGCCCTTGTGGAGAGGAAACTTTGTACACTAATGTATAGCCACATTCCCAAACTCTGCTCCCTGGAGCACACCAGTCCTATGAATTGTTTTAAAACTAAAGGACCCCATGGGTGAATTTGTTTGGGATGAGCTACATCCTTTGTCCCACTTTTGAAGATTCCCAATTTTGTTAGATTTATAGCCCTTTTGTTAGCTTCTCTAACATAATTAGAAGCTCTAAGAATGTCCACTGTAAAATGACTTAACTGTGCATTAACTTAAATCGAACAAACTTATATACGATGAGGTTCTTTTTGCCCTACACTTATTACTGTACCAGTCACTGATCCAGGCAACAGGGAATGTTGCCCTGGGCCCTGCCTATTGCAAACAGTGTTTAGGACTCAGAGCAAAGTTTCTGTCCATCAGTTTCCCTGCAGCCTCAAAATCAAAGGTGACTATGTCAAAACATAGAAGTTTGTGGGTGGCTCTGCTGCCAGGGTGAATGATAAACTCTGGCTGGGAGCCTGGAGAACATCTGAGTGGGAGAAGAACTTAGGTAAAAGAAAAGAAAAATAAACTTGTCAAATCCTTCTCTGATAGTTGAATACATTTTTGCATAACAAAATATCCTTTCCAGGTAGAACTAAGCTTCCTGTTTTTCCTTTCTTTGTATTCCAATTCATCATTCTACCATGCATTAACAAAGTTACCAGCCAACAGTTGCATGGGGTAGCTGAAGAATATTTTGCAGTACTAAACAATTAAAACTAATTGTTTTTTTAAAAATTCAATGTAGTTACCATAGTGCACTATTAGTTTCAGGGGTGAATTTGGTGATTCATCAGTTGCAGGTAACACCCAATGCTCACCACATCAAGTGCCCTCCTTAATGCCCATCACCCTGTTGCCCTATGCCCCCATCACCTTCCTCCCCTCCAGCAACCCTGTTTTTCCCCTATAGTTAAGAGTCTCTTATGTCTTGCCTCCCTCTCAAACTATCTATATTTACCTTAGCATAAAATAGACATTTATTTTTATTTTATTTTTTTTTAAATAGACATGTTATACTTGAATGGGAAATAGTTTTATCTTCATGAAAATATTTTATAAAGTTTAACTAAAGTTCAGATTAAAACATTTTGGTTTTATACAGATAAGTAAATAATATGAAAAATTGTAGAGGGCTGTACAACCAACAGGTATTTTAAAAGGTACTCAATATCACTAATCATTAGAGAAATGCAAACCACAATAAGCTATCACCGCACCCGTCAGAATGGCTAATATTAAAAAGACAAGAAACAGCCGATGTTGGCTAGGATGTGGGGAGAAGGGAATCCTCCTGCACTCTTGGTGGGAATGCAAACTGGTATAGCCACTAAGAAAAAAAAAAGAGTACAGAGATTCCTCAAAAAAATAAAAATAGAACCACTCAGGGCAGCCCAGGTGGCTCAGGGGTTTAGCACCACCTTCAGCCCAGGGTGTGATCTTTGAGACCCAGGATGGAGTCCCACATTGGGCTCCCTGCAAGGAGCCTGCTTCTCCCTCTGCCTGTGTCTCTGCCTCTCTTGCTCTCTCTCTCTCATGAATAACTCAATAAAATCTTTAAAAAAAGGAACTACCCTATGATCTAGTAATTCCACCCAATAATTCTACCTAGTAATTACCCAGTAATTCTGGTTATTTATCTGAAGGAAATACAATCACTCTCTAAGAGGTATTTGTACTCTTGTGTTCGTTGTGGCATTATTCACAGCAGCCAAGATGTGGAAACTACCTAAGTGTCCATCAACAGAGGGATGAAGAAAATGTGCAGTATGTGTGTGTGTATGTTTGTGTGTACACAATAGAATATAATTCAGCCATAAAAAAAGAAGGAAATTCTGCCATTTGCAACAGCATGGATGACACTTCAAGGCATTGTGTTAAGTGAAATAAGTCAAGCAGAGAAAGGCAAATACTGTATGATCTCATTTATATGAGGAATCTAAAAAATAACTCAGCTCAAAGAAACAGAATAGATTGGCAGTTGCCAGGGGCTGGGGTGGTTTGGGGAATGGGTGATGGTGGTCAAAGGGTCCAAACTTCTAGTTATAAGATGAATAAGCTCTGAGGACCTAATGTACAGCATTGTGGCTGTAGTTAGCAATATTGAATTATACTTGAAAGTTGCTAAGAGAGTAAATCTTAAAAGTTCCTACCACACACAAGAAGACAGTAGCTACTTGGGGTGATGTGTTAACTAACCTTACTGTGGTGATCATCTCACAACATATATGTATTTCAAATCATCATCTTAATGTACCTAAATTTTCACAATGTTATATGTCAATGATATCTCAATAAAGCTGGAAAAAGGGACTCCTGGGTGGCTCAGTAGTTGAGCATCTGCCTTTGGCTCAGGGCGTGATCCCAGTTCTGGGATCGAGTCCCACATCGGGCTCCCTGCATGGAGCCTACTTCTCTCTTTATCTATGTCTCTGCCCCTCTCTCTCTGTCTTTCATGAATAAATAAATAAAATCTTTAAACAAACAAACAAAACACCAAAATGTCTTAAAAAAAAATAAAGCTGGAAAAAAATTGTCAAGGGCACTCACAGTTAATAAAGAAAAGAGTATATAAACCAGAACCTTGGCCCCCAGATCCAGAAGTGTTCTTTGCATCGTATATGGCATACTGTGTGAATTTGATATGAGGCCTCATCTGTTTGATAGAGGCATTGTTTGAATCAGTTTGAAGGCTCACCTGATATTGAAGGACATCAGAATATGCCATCTCAAAATATGCCTCTTTGACATGAGGATTATTTGGAGCCAAAGGCAATAGGACAGCAAATGCAAAACAAAACAAAACAAAACAAAAAAACCCAAGAAACAAAAAAAAAAAAAAAGAAAAGAAAACAAACACAAAACCCAGCTTTTTACCCTCCCCCTATCTTCCTAAAAGCAAGACATCAGTTTCCCTTTGTGAAGGTTTTCCTCCTCTTCTCTCCCCATCAGGAGAACAATTCTCACTGCAGACAGAAAGTACCAGGGTGAGTCTGCACAAATAAATCTTACTAATCAGCTCCCCCATATACTTCCTTTCCCACAATTTGCACCCCTAGAGGCCTCTGACCCCCCTTTTCCATTTGTCTTGTTTGCTTCTCTGAATTCATCACGCTTTGTTAAAATGGTGTGTAAGCCCCAGGTCTTGCTACGGGAGGGCTTGGTTCTTGTCTCACAGAGTGGAAGAATGAATCCTCACAGACACAAGAAATTGTGTCTCTTGTGTAAAGGGATAGAAGTTTATTAAGTAAAGATACAGATAAAGCTCTCAGGAGTGAGAGGGGTCCCGATGGGGTTGCCATAGAGGGCTTGTAGAGTTGGTCTCTTATTGAGAGCTTAATCAGGGAACCTAAATCCTTTTAACATTATCTATTGACATCACCATTGAGTAAGGACTATTGATAACATCTTTAATGGCTTACTTCTTCTTTGGGGTCTGGTTATTCTTTGTTGGTCACAAGTAGCTGTTATGACAAGATACCCTCCCCACACACATCTTAGGGCAGGGTGGTCTGGTTTATTCCTTTATCTCTGGTTTCCTTACACCTCAGCATTTTGGGGATTTTTGTGAGCCTGCTTCCCTATCTAACCCTGCCTAGCCCTGTTTGACCCTAACTCAGTCTCACCACTCCTTTGGGGTCTTAATTCATTTTCTGTGAAGGCCTGTATACACACAAAAATTAAAATATTAACTTCAAGTAAAATGTGTGTGCCTTTTCTCCTGTTAATCTGTCTTTACTGGCTTCATTCTCAGGCCCCAGTCACAGAATTTAAAAGGGTAGAGGAGTAGTTTCTTTCTTTCCCTACAAATCTTCTAGATCTTCTCAAAGATAGGACAATCTTGATGAAAATAAATCAAATTTGACCTTAAACCCATTTTAGGACACTAATTAGTAATCCAACTAAATGTTGTTAAGACAATTAGATTTCATATAGACAAGATATGAAATGTCCACAAGAGTTCAACAAAATAACTAGAAATTCTCAAATTAAGAATGAGTCATGGTATTCACTGGAAAATAAAAATAATTTTGAATTTGCACTATCCAGTTATTTGGCATAAACCATGGCTAGCTACTAACCATGTTAGCAAAAGTTTATTTAAAAAAAATTGTTTCACTTTTTAAAGGATTAGATTCTTTTAATTTTAGAGAAAATATCTTTCTTTTTTTAAGATTTATTTATTTATTATTTGAGAGAGAGAGAGAGAGAGAGAGAGAGAGAGCATGAGCAGGGAGAGGGCAAAGGGAGAGAGAGAAAATCTCAAGCAGACTCTCTGCTGAGCTCAAAACCCAGAGGTGGGACTTGATCTCAAGACCCAGAGATCCTGACTTGAGCTGAAATCAAGAGCTGGACCCTTAACCAATTGAGCTCCCCAGGTGCCCTCAGAAAATGCTTTTCAACATCAAGAGAAAGTGTATATTAAATCTACAACAATGAGGGGAAGCCCAATAAAATATTAAGATATCGGAACATGGAAACAGTTTGTATGATTCTGAAGAAGAAGATTTACTTGCAAAAGATCCTAACACTAATTTCTATGGAGGCTACTTTCTGATAAAAGTATGTCAATTAAAGAAAAATTTGAGCCAATTAGGCAAGATACTGGTATTTTGGGTTTTCTATAGAATATCTGAACATTGAAAAAGATTTTAAAAGAACTTAAGAGGGGTTCAATTGATTAAGGTCTGCCTTCAGCTGGGGTCATGATCCTGGGGTCCTGGGATCGAGCCCCACATCGGGCTCCCTGCTCAGTGAGGTGTCTGCTTCACCCTCTTCTGCCTGCAGCTCCCCCTGCTGATTCTCTCGCTCAAATAAAAATAATAAAATAAAAAATAAAAGAAGAAATGCCATGTGTATCCAGTCATTCCTTTAGGAAATAATAAAAAACTATTATATAAATATTAATAATATATGATGAAATAAAAATATTTTTATAAAAATTCTGTAATAATTATCATCTTATGTATGCAATCCTATTGTTGCTTATCATGATATACATGACGTGTAACATTCTGAGTTTGTTCCCAAATCTAGATATTGCTTTGGGAATATTATTGGCAATTATAATTGTTATTGCCCCAGCAGAGCAGCATTCCTCCCAAATGAAATAATTTTTAAAAATCACCCAAGAACTACAGTGATACATCACAGACATTAGTAATGTCTAATTCAACATTATTACCAGTAAAATGCATGTTATACAAATCTTGATTTTGCTGAAATGAAGACAAGGAAATAAAGGTTGTGGAATAAATATAAAATAATTGATTAATCATGCATGCCTTTATGTTATTACTCACCCAAACATCACTGGACCATCTACATAACAGCCAGACATACATGATAATAATTATATTCATCATCTTTGGTCATCTTTTAATCATATACAGACTGTAGCTACTTATACATTTTTCAACATTATCATTTCAAAAGTACATTTCCCAAAATAGGGAGGTAAAACACATTTCATCTAACAATATGTAAGCTTGATTTATAAATTTTAAGTATTTTCATTTGCTATGTGGCTTCACTTCCTATTCTTGCCTGGGGTATCTCAATGTTAAGAGCAAACCTGCTTATGAATGTCCTAAAGCGGGGTTTTCTGCAGAACATTCTTTGGGGAAGAGTTGATGTGTAAATATTGGAGATCAGAAGTACTGTTTCCAATTCCTTTCCATGTCACTCTCACAGCCATCTTCCCTTACTATTACTTTTCTCTCCATCAAACATTACTTCCTCCATCGTCACTAGTTTTCCTGATTGATTTGTTGACTTTTCTTTTGTAATGGGCATTATTAGCCTCAAAGCCATTGGTCCTATGGTGAGTTCCTGCATAAATGATGCTCTCAATTCAGTGCTCTGCATCATTGGCCAAGACCTCATGGTTGTACTGTTAAGCTCCAGGAGATTCGTATGTGTTGCATATATCACCATTGTGGTTTTGGTACTCATGGCAGGGATCCCTGGGTGGCGCAGCGGTTTAGCACCTGCCTTTGGCCCAGGGCGCGATCCTGGAGACCCAGGATCAAATCCCACGTCAGGCTCCCGGTGCATGGAGCCTGCTTCTCCCTCTGCCTGTGTCTCTGCCTCTCTCTCTCTCACTGTGTGCCTATCATAAATAAATAAAAATTAAAAAAAAAATAATGGTACTCATGGCAGACGCTACTAACTAATCGTAGAATCTTGGCCGTGGGTACAGCTGCAGAAGGCAGTCTCCTACACAAGTTCTAGGAAGCCATTGCTAATAGTTTAGAGTTGACACAGTTGGTAAAACCTATCAGCTACACCTGGCCTAGGTCTGCCTCAGCTCGTGTGATGGGCGCTGGGCATCCAGAAGTAAATGGAATAATTTCTCTCCTTGAGAAGTTCAAAATTTATTGGTAAGTGGCCCTTTAGTGATCTGGAAACCCATATACCTACTAATTACCTCCAGTTCTTGAAGCTCCTTTGAAAGCCAGAAATCCCCTTCATTTCTTTAGGAATTTGTTCAAGGAAACCAACATTGGACATAAAAGCATTTAAATGGACTTGATTTCAGAATTTTTAGCCATGGTCCAAAAACCCAACATTCATTTTGTTTTATTAAGATTTTATTTTATGGGGATGCCTGCGTGGCTCAGTTGGTTAAGTGTCTTCCTTCATCTCAGATCATGATCCCAGGGTCCTGGGACTGAGCCCCGAATCAGATTCTTTGCTCAGCAGGGAGTCTGCTTCTCCCTCTCCCTCTGCCTGCCACTGCCCCTGCTGTGTTTTCTCCCTCCCTCTCTCTCTCTCTGTCAAATAAATAAATAAATACAATATTTTTAAAAAATATTTTATTTTTTAAGTAATCTCCACACCCAACGTGGGGCTCAAACTCACAACCCCAAGATCAAGAGTCATCTGCCCCACTGACCAAGCCAGCTACTTTATTTTTAAATAAACTTTATTCAACTATGGAAATTATAAAGATGTGGGAATAAACATGCACAATGTGATTAATTGTCTTAAGGTGCAAAGAATTGTGTGAATACTCCCCCAGATGGAGAAGAACATAACCAGCACCCAGAAGTTCCCAGTGCTGCTTTCCTACAATTATCTGCATCTGCCTTCCTAAAGGTAATTACTGTCTTGAATTCTAATATCAAAGACACATTTTGAATTTTCTGTAAGTGAAATCACAAAGTATGGATACTTTCATGTGTCTGGCTTCTTTGTCCAACATATTATGGTTAATCCATGTTACTATATCCTCATCCCTATGAAATATTCTGCTATATGACTATTATAATTACATCATCTTCAAATAACAATGTTTTATTCTTTCTTTTTTCCTTACCTTATTTCATAGTTTATCCACTGTAGTGTTGATGGACAACTGGATTATTTCTAGGTTTTGACAATTATGAAGAATGCTTCTAAGAAAATTCTTGTTCATGACTTTTTTGCACATATGTTCACATTTATATATCTAAAGAGTGAATCTTTTTTTATCTTAAATTTCAGTGGATCATATCTTCAACTTTAGGAAATAATGCAAAATTGTTTTCCAAATGGGTTGGACCAATTTATACTTCTGTTAGCAGCATTTGGAAGCTTCAGTTACCCTCCATCCTTCGCAACACTTGGTAGTGTTAGTACTTATAAATTTAGCCTTGTGGAAGGAAGTGTAGTGGTATTTCATCATCACCATAAGTTGCATTTCCCTGATAACTAATGATTTGAGAAGTTTTTCATTTGTTTCTTTTGCCATATATCCAAAACCTTCTGAGAATGCCTGTTCAAATTTTTCAACCATCTTTCTTTTGGGCTGTTGTTTTTTATTATTGGTTTGTAGTTCTTTTTTATATTCTAGATATAAGCCCCTTGATGATTACATGTCTTGCAAATATTTTCTCATACTCGGTAGTTTGTCCTTTTACTGGCTTAATGGTGTCTAAATATCTAATTTTAGTGTACTTTCATGAATTAATTCTTTCTTTTATAGTTATTCAGGGATTGGGGATGGGGTATCCTATTTAAGAAAGTTTTGCTTTTCCCACATTCATTACTTTATTCTTCTACTTTTCACATCTAAAATCACAACAAAGGGCTATGTGGGTGGCTCAGTCAGTTAAGTGTCTGCCTTCAGTTCAGATCATGATCTTGGGGTTCTGAGATCTAGCCCTGTGTTGGGCTCCCTGCCCAGCAAGGAGTCTGCTTCTCCCTCTCCCACCCCCCTCCCTCTTGCTCTCTCTCAAATACATAAATAAATAAACCTTTAAAAAAATGAAACCAAAAATAAATAAATAAATAAATAAATAAATAAATAAATAAATAAATAAATAAATATTAAACAATAAAACCACAATATACCTGGAATTGATTTTTGCATATATTTTGAGATAAAAGTCAAAAAATTTTATTGACCCAGCAACTATTTATATAAAAGGCAGGACTTTCCCCAAAGTGTATCTTTCTCATAAGTCAAATATCTGTATATATATGGGTTGATATCTCTTGCAATTTTGTCTCACTGTTTATTTATCTATGTTGGTGCTATAACTCCACTATCTTAAACACTTCACCTTGATAAATATTGATATCTGATAAAGTAATTCCTCCAACTTTGTTCTTCAGTGTTGTGTTGGCTATTCTTGACTCTGCCTTTCACATACGTTTTAGAGCTTATCATTTTACACACACACACACACACACACGAAGCTGCTGGAATTTTAATTGGTTTACTTGGGACCCATAGATCAATTTGGGCAAGATTAATTTATAATCCTCCCCAATTTATAATTTATACTGTTAACTCTTCCAATCTAAGAAAATGGTATCTCTTTCCATTTGGTCTTCTTTAATTTCTCTAAATAATATTTTATAGTTTTCTGCGTAAAGTTCCTACAAATCTTTCATTAGATTTATTCCTACATAGTTGATGTTTTTGATTGCTATTGAAATGGTAACATTTATAAAATTTCATTTTCTAGGTGTTTATTGCTGGATACAGAATTTCAATTGATTTTCTTCTATATTGACACTTTGTGCAATGACATTGCTGAATTCATTTAGTTTACTAGTTTACCAATAGATTCATTTACACTTTCTACATACATAATTATGTCATCTGCAAATAATAGTTTTATTATTTTTTTCTTATCTTATTTCACAGGATAAGAATCTTGAAAAAATGTAATAGTGAAAATATCTTTGCCTTGTTCACAATCCTAGAGAAAATTTTCAATACTTCACCATTAGGAGGAGGGGCAAGACGGCGGAAGAGTAGGGTCCCCAAATCACCTGTCCCCACCAAATTACCTAGATAACCTTCAAATCATCCTGAAAATCTATGAATTCGGCCTGAGATTTAAAGAGAGACCAGCTGGAACGCTGCAGTGAGAAGAGTTCGCGGTTCTATCAAGGTAGGAAGACGGGAAAAAAAGAAAGAAACAAAAGGCATCCAAGGGGGAGGGGGCCCACAAGGAGCCGGGCTAAGGCCGGGGCGAGTGTCCCCAGGACAGGAGAGCCCCGTCCCGGAGAAGCAGGAGCTGCACCAACCTTCCCGGGCAGAAAGGCCTCGCAGGGAGTTGGAGCAGGACCCAGGAGGGCGGGGATGCCCTCAGGCTCCCTGGGACACTAACAGACACCTGCGCCCCGGGAGAGTGCGCCGAGCTCCCTAAGGGCTGCAGCGCGCATGGCTGGACCCGGAGCAGCTCGGAGGGGCTCGGGCGGCAGCTCCCCAGAGGGGGCTGCGTGTCCCGGGAGCAGCTCGAGGCGGCTCTGGCAGAGGAAGAGGCTCCGTGCGGAGGGGGCTGCGCGGCCGGGAGCGAATCCAACGGCGCAGGCCGGGAGCACAGAGCGCCGGGACACAGCCCAGGATCCGGCCTCCCCCCCAGGACAGGCAGAGGCCGGGAAGGGCCCAAGACAGCAAGGACGCTCCTGCCCCGAGCTGAGCAGATCAGCGGGCCCGCCCGGAGCCTCCAGGCCCTGCAGACAGAGAGCTCCGTAGTTCCTGCGGGGGCTGAATCCAGGGCTCCAAAGCTGGCCCCGGAACTGCGGTTGTTCCTCCCGGGGCCTCACGGGGTAAACAACCCCCACTGAGCCCTGCCCAGGCAGGGGCACAGCAGCTCCCCCAAGTGCTAACACCTGAAAATCAGCACAACAGGCCCCTCCCCCAGAAGACCAGCTAGACGGACAACTTCGAGGGGAAGCCAAGGGACTTAAAGTACACAGAATCAGAAGATACTCCCCCATGTTTTTTGTTTGTTTGTTTGTTTTTTGCTTTTTGATTTCTGTTTGCTTCCCCCACCCTTTTTTTTTCTTTCTTTTTCTTTCTCTTTTTCTTCTCTTTTTTCTTTTTTTTTTCTTCCTTTTTTCTTTTTTCTTTTTCTCTTTTCTTTACTTCTTTAACCCCTCTCTTTTTCTCCTTTTCCCAATACAACTTGTTTTTGGCCACTCTGCACTGAGCAAAATGACTAGAAGGAAAACCTCACCTCAAAAGAAAGAATCAGAAACAGTCCTCTCTCCCACAGAGTTACAAAATCTGGATTACAATTCAATGTCAGAAAGCCAGTTCAGAAGCACTATCATACAGCTACTGGTGGCTCTAGAAAAAAGCATAAAGGACTCAAGAGACTTCATGACTGCAGAATTTAGAGCTAATCAGGCAAAAATTAAAAATCAATTGAATTAGATGCAATCCAAACTAGAAGTCCTAACGATGAGGGTTAACGAGATGGAAGAACGAGTGAGTGACATAGAAGACAAGTTGATGTCAAAGAGGGAAACTGAGGAAAAAAGAGACAAACAATTAAAAGACCATGAAGATAGATTAAGGGAAATAAACTACAGCCTGAGGAAGAAAACCTACCTTTATTTTTTTTAATTTTTATTTATTATTTATGATAGTCACAGAGAGAGAGAGAGAGGCAGAGACACAGGCAGAGGGAGAAGCAGGCTCCATGCACTGGGAGCCCGATGTGGGATTCGATCCTGGGTCTCCAGGATCACGCCCTGGGCCAAAGGCAGGCACTAAACCACTGCACCACCCAGGGATCCCCCACTGCGCCACCCAGGGATCCCGAAAAACCTACCTTTAATTGGGGTTCCTGAGGGCACCGAAAGGGACAGAGGGCCAGAATATTTATTTGAACAAATCATAGCTGAAAACTTTCCTAATGTGGGAAGGGAAACAGGCATTCAGATCCAGGAAATAGAGAGATTCCCCCCCAAAATCAATGAAAACCTTTCAACACCTTGACATTTAATAGTTAAGCTTGCAAATTCCAAAGATAAAGAGAAGATCCTTAAAGCAGCAAGAGACAACAAATCCCTGACTTTTATGGGGAGGAGTATTAGGGTAACAGCAGACCTCTCCACAGAGACCTGGCAGGCCAGAAAGGGCTGGCAGGATATATTCAGGGTCCTCAATGAGAAGAACATGCAACCAAGAATACTTTATCCAGCAAGGCTCTCATTCAAAATGGAAGGAGAGATAAAGAGCTTCCAAGACAGGCAGCAACTAAAAGAATATGTGACCTCCAAACCAGCTCTGCAAGAAATTTTAAGGGGGACTCTTAAAATTCCCCTTTAAGAAGAAGTTCAGTGGAACAATCCACAAAAACAAGGACTGAATAGATATCATGATGACACTAAACTCATATCTTTCAATACTAACTCTGAACGTGAACGGGCTTAATGACCCCATCAAAAGGCGCAGGGTTTCAGACTGGATAAAAAAGCAGGACCCATCTACAAGAGACTCATTTTAGACAGAAGGACACCTACAGCCTGAAAATAAAAGGTTGGAGAACCATTTACCATTCAAATGGTCCTCAAAAGAAAGCAGGGGTAGCCATCCTTATATCAGATAAACTAAAATTTACCCCAAAGATTGTAGTGAGAGATGAAGAGGGACACTATATCATACTTAAAGGATCTATCCAACAAGAGGACTTAACAATCCTCAATATATATGCCCCGAATGTGGGAGCTGCCAAATATATCAATCAATTAATAACCAAAGTGAAGAAATACTTAGATAATAATACACTTATACTTGGTGACTTCAATCTAGCTCTTTCTATATTCGATAGGTCTTCTAAGCACAACATCTCCAAAGAAACGAGAACTTTAAATGATACACTGGACCAGATGGATTTCACAGATATCTACAGAACTTTACATCCAAACTCAACTGAATACACATTCTTCTCAAGTGCACATGGAACTTTCTCCAGAATAGACCACATACTGGGTCACAAATCGGGTCTGAACTGATACCAAAAGATTGGGATTGTCCCCTGCATATTCTCAGACCATAATGCCTTGAAATTAGAACTAAATCACAACAAGAAGTTTGGAAGAACCTCAAACACGTGGAGGTTAAGGACCATCCTGCTAAAAGATGAAAGGGTCAACCAGGAAATTAAGGAAGAATTAAAAATATTCATGGAAACTAATGAGAATGAAGATACAACCATTCAAAATCTTTGGGATGCAGCAAAAGCAGTCCTAAGGGGGAAATACATCACAATACAAGCATCCATTCAAAAACTGGAAAGAACTCAAATACAAAAGCTAACCTTACACATAAAGGAGCTAGAGAAAAAACAGCAAATAGATCCTACACCCAGCAGAAGAAGAGAGTTAATAAAGATTCGAGCAGAACTCAATGAAATTGAGACCAGAAGAACTGTGGAACAGATCAACAAAACCAGGAGTTGGTTCTTTGAAAGAATTACTAAGATAGATAAACCATTAGCCAGCCTTATTAAAAAGAAGAGAGAGAAGACTCAAATTAATAAAATCATGAATGAGAAAGGAGAGATCACTACCAACACCAAGGAAATACAAACGATTTTAAAAACATATTATGAACAGCTATACGCCAATAAATTAGGCAATCTAGAGGAAATGGACACATTCCTGGAAAGCCACAAACTACCAAAACTGGAACAGGAAGAAATAGAAAACCTGAACAGGCCAATAACCAGGGAGGAAATTGAAGCAGTCATCAAAAACCTCCCAAGACACAAAAGTCCAGGGCCAGATGGCTTCCCAAGGGAATTCTATCAAACGTTTAAAGAAGAAACCATACCTATTCTACTAAGGTTGTTTGGAAAGATAGAAAGAGATGAAGTACTTCCAAATTCGTTCTATGAGGCCAGCATCACCTTAATTCCAAAACCAGACAAAGACCCCACCAAAAAGGAGAATTACAGACCAATATCCCTGATGAACATGGATGCAAAAATTCTCAACAAGATACTAGCCAATAGGATCCAACAGTATATTAAGAAAATTATTCACCATGACCAAGTAGGATTTATCCCAGGACACAAGGCTGGTTCAACACTCGTAAAACAATCAATGTGATTCATCATATCAACGAGAGAAAAACCAAGAACCATATGATTCTCTCATGCAGAGAAAGCATTTGACAAAATACAGCATCCATTCCTGATCAAAACTCTTCAGAGTATAGGGATAGAGGGAACATTCCTCAACATCTTAAAAGCCATCTACGAAAAGCCCACAGCAAATATCATTCTCAATGGGGAAGCACTGGGAGCCTTTCCCCTAAGATCAGGAACAAGACAGGGATGTCCACTCTCACCACTGCTATTCAACATAGTACTGGAAGTCCTAGCCTCAGCAGACAACAAAAAGACATTTAAGGCATTCAAATTGGCAAAGAAGAAGTGAAACTCTCCCTCTTCGCCGATGACATGAAACTCTACTTAGAAAACCCAAAAGCCTCCACCCCAAGATTGCTAGAACTCATACAGCAATTTGGTAGCGTGGCAGGATACAAAATCAATGCCCAGAAATCAGTGGCATTTCTATATACTAACAATGAGACTGAAGAAAGAGAAATTAAGGAGTCAATCCCATTTACAATTGCACCCAAAAGCATAAGATACCTAGGAATAAACCTAACCAAAGAGGTAAAGGATCTATACCCTAAAAACTATAGAACACTTCTGAAAGAAATTGAGGAAGACACAAAGAGATGGAAAAATATTCCATGTTCATGGATTGGCAGAATTAATATTGTGAAAATGTCATTGTTACCCAGGGCAATATATATGTTTAATGCAATCCCTATCAAAATACCATGGACTTTCTTCAGAGAGTTAGAACAAATTATTTCAAGATTTGGGTGGAATCAAAAAAATATATAAAAAAATAAAAATAAAATAAAAATAAAGATATGGGTGGAATCAGAAAAGACCCCAAATAGCCAGGGGAATTTAAAAAAAGAAAACCATACCTGAGGGCATCACAATGCCAGATTTCAGGTTGGTCAAAGCTGTGGTCATCAAGACAGTGTGGTACTGGCACAAAAACAGACACATAGATCAATGGAACAGAATAGAGAACCCAGAAGTGGACCCTGAACTTTATGGTCAACTAATATTCGATAAAGGAGGAAAGACTATCCACTGGAAGAAAGACAGTCTCTTCAATAAATGGTGCTGGGAAAATTGGACATCCACATGCAGAAGAATGAAACTAGACCACTCTCTTTCACCATACACAAAGATAAACTCAAAATGGATGAAAGATCTAAATGTGAAACAAGATTCCATCAAAATCCTAGAGGAGAACACAAGCAACACCCTTTTTGAACTCAGCCACAGTAACTTCTTGCAAGATACATCCACGAAGGGTGACGGGCACTGAGGGGGGCACTTGACGGGATGAGCACTGGGTGTTATTCTGTATGTTGGTAAATTGAACACCAATAAAAAATAAATTTATTATAAAAAAATACTTCACCATTAAACTGAATGAGCCACACTGGTGCCCCATCCCCTCTTTGATATATTTTTATAGCTTATTAATTTCTGCTCTTTGTTATTCCCTTGTCTTTTTTGTTGTTATTGTTGAGGGAGCTTACCTTTCTGTTATTTTTCTACGTTCTTGAGATATATGTGTAAACCATTGCTTTTTATCTTTTTCTTAACATATGCATTTAAGACTTTCTAGGGATCCCTGGGTGGCACAGCAGTTTGGCGCCTGCCTTTGGCTCAGGGCGTGATCCTGGAGACCTGGGATCGAATCCCACGTCAGGCTCCCTCCATGGAGCCTGCTTCTCCCTCTGCCTATGTCTCTGCCTCTCTCTCTCTCTCTCTCTCTGTGACTATCATAAATAAATAAAAATTAAAAAAAAAAAGACTTTCTAAACAGGTTTAGCTTCATCTTAGAAGTTTAGGTACCTTGTGTTTCCAGTGTTATTCAGTTCAAAATATGTTTCTATTTCCATTGTGATTTCTTTCTTGACTCATAGGTTATTCAAGATTAGGCAACAAAATATTGTTTAATTTTCAAACATTTGGGAATTTCCTAGTTTCTTTTTTGCTGTTGATTTCTAGCTTAATTCCACTGTGGTCAGAGAATATACCATGCCTAATTTTAATCCTTTGAAAGCTGCTGGGACTAACTCTATGAGCTAGCACATAGTCAAATCTGGTAAATATTCTATATATACTTAAAAATGCTGTGATTCTATAGATATTTGGCACTGAGTTACAATAAGATTATATTTGGGATCCCTGGGTGGTGCAGCGGTTTGGCGCCTGCCTTTGGCCCTGGGCACGATCCTGGAGACCCGGGATCGAATCCCACTTCGGGCTCCCGGTGCATGGAGCCTGCTTCTCCCTCTGCCTATGTCTCTGCCTCTCTCTCTCTCTGTGTGACTATCATAAATAAATAAAAATTTAAAAAAACAATAAGATTATATTTGTTACTTCTGTTATCTGAACCATCTATCTTATTGATTTTTTCATCTACTTGTTCTATCAGCTCTCAAGAAAACTGTGTTGAAATCTCCCATCATAATTGTAGATTTGTCTATTCTTTTATTTCTGCCACCTTTTGCTTTATATATTTTGAAGCTGTGTTATTAGTGTATTCAAATTATACATTTTATTTCTCTCTGGTGAATGGACCTTTTATTTTTATGTAATGTCTCTTTATAGCAGCAATTTTCAGTTGTGGCACTATTGACATTTTGAGCAGAATAGATCTTTTCTGGGGGGATGGGGTGCCATCCTGTGTACTGTAGGATGTTTAGCAGCATCCTTGTTCTCTATCCACTAGATGCCAGTAGCATCCCCACCCCCAGTTGCAACAATCAAAAATATCTCTAGACCTTGCTAAATGTCCACTGGGGGGCAAAATCGCTCCTAGTTGAGAGCCACTGACCTATCTATAGCAATACTTTGTGCCTTGAAGTCGATTTTATCTGATTATTAATAAAGACACTTTATATTGGTATTTGCAATAGAAAAACTTTTACTTTCAACCTTTCAATTCCCTACTCATGATAGTGTCTCATATTAGCAGTATTAGGTTGACTATTTTTTAAATCCAGTCTGACAATCTTTTCACTGTAATTGGAGTATCTGTCCCCTTTACCTTTAATGTGATCACTGATGTTTGGGTTTAAATATGCTATATGACTATCAATTTCATATTCAACCCATGTTTTATGTTCTTTGTTATATCCCTTTTGTGTCATTCTGTGTTGTTTTCTCTCCTTTCCTGCTTACTTAGGTTCTGTATTATTTCACTATTTTGTTATTCTTCCCATTAGTTGAGCATTCTTTTATTATTCTTTTAGTTGTTGAGAGGTTACAACATATATCTTTAACTTATGAAAAGGTCCTGTTAGTATTTGTGCCACCTTCTGTGTTAGTACCTGAATATCTTCTATAGTAGGACCTTAGACCTTTTTCTTCTATTTACCTCAATCTCACATTTTGTGGACTATTTCTCCATAAATAGAACCAAAGTAACTCATCATTTCTTAATTTTATATAGTCAACGTTTACTTAGACTTACTCAAATATTAATGTTTTCCATTATTCTTCATTTCTTCCCTGATCTCCCTGCCTCCACCTGGGATTATTCTCTTTCTACTTGACTAGCTCCCTTTAGTCTTTCACTTAGTGCAGACCTAGGATTGCTGAATTCTCTAGATTTATACTTGCCCAACAATCATCTTTCTCTTTTATTTGAAAGACAGTTCCCTTGGTTTGGAATTTCTCATTGTGGTTATTTTCTTTCTGTTGATAAATCAGGATTTGGCTGCACCTTTGAAGAGAATGTGGTTTTGTGTTTGTCTTCTCTTTGTCTAGGGGTTTCAGCAATTTTACTATAATGTTCTTGGGTGTGGTTTTCTTTATATTTACCAGGTTTGGCACTCAAAATACTTTTTAACCCTTGGCATAAGAGTTTTCATCAGTTTTAGAAAATTCTCGGCCATCGTGGCTTCAGATGTTGTTTTTGTCTCATTCTCTTTTTTACCTCTGCATCTGGAACTCCATATTAGACTTTCCAATCATATCACACAAATAGAAAATACCTTACAAACACAAACCAATAAAAAGCTAATGTGGGTATATTCCGGGTTTTTTTTTTTTCCTTTATCTTTCTGGGTTTCAGTCTGAATATTTTTCCTCTTGACCTATCTTCCAGATCACTAGCTCTCCTTAACTGTATCTAATCTACTATTAAACTCCGTTTCAGTTATCTGTTGCCACATAATAACCTACCCCAAAATTTTGTGGCTTAAAACAATTGCCACCACTTATTTGCACATGATTCTGCAATTTGGGCAAGGTTCAGTGGGGAAAGTATGTCTCTGGGCCATGTGATGTGGGCTAGGGTAGCTTAATTGCCGTTGGGGGATCCAAAATGACTTCACTCACATTTTTTAAAGATTTTATTTATTTATTAACGAGAGACACACAGAGAGAGAGAGAGGCCGAGACACAGGCAGAGGGGGAAGCAGGCTCCATGCAGGGAGCCTGATGTGGGACTCGATCCCAGGATTCCAGGATCACGCCCTGGGCCGAAGGCAGGTGCTAAACCACTGAGCCACCCAAGATCCCCTTCACTCACATTTCTGCCACTTCAACAAGGGGGAATAGAAGAGTTGGGGACTGGGTGGGTGTCCTCTCTCTCTGTCTCTTTGCATTCTTTCATTCTCTAGGGCTTTTCTCCCTGTGCTCTTCCCCTTCCATACCAACAGGATGTTTGTAAATATATATATGGTACATTGGAACTCCAAGAGGGTGAAGATGGAAGCTGCTACACTCTTACTGTCTAGGCCTAGAACTAGTCAGGCACCATTTCTCCCATACCCTTCACTCCACACAGTAGCCCATCAGATGGTTGAACTTAGATACCATACCATCCCCAGACTTCTGCAACACTATTTCACCTGGCATGGTTTTGACTCCTTCACCATCCTCCTAGTTCTCCATGGCTCCTAGAGCTAAGAAATGACTGGTACATAGGGTTACTCAACAAATATGTTTTCAATAAACAAAGAAATGAATGCAAACTATTGATCCAATGCTCTCTTCAGCAGCGTCTACACTAAGATTGGAATCATGCTAGCCAAAATGTTGGCCAACGCTGCAAGTTCTTTCAAGCCTTTAATGTCGTTTACATCTTGAATCCCTTCCTCCACAAAAAGCTAGTAACTCATTAACATTCTCTAGTTTGCTCCTCAGTGGCAGGACAGTGAGGGGGTGAGAAGGAGAGCAATCGCAATGGAAACAGCCTTTGGACTTTGAGTGTCAGGGAGGAGACTTCCCAGGACCTGAAACATTCCTCCTTTCCTTCTGCAAACAAGATCGCAGGTGACTTACATAGTATCTTCAGAGAGTATACCATGCATCTTGGGATCATTATCAGGGTGTCTCTTCTCTCCTTGGTGGCCTGAGTGCAGTTGCTGCTGGTATAGCTACCAATGAGACTGACCTCTATTTTTTTTTAAGATTTTATTTATTTATTCATGACAGACACAGAGAGAGAGAGAGAGAGAGAGAGAGAGAGAGGCAGAGACACAGGCAGAGGGAGAAGCAGGCTCCATGCAGGGAGCCTGACGTGGGACTCAATCCCGGGTCTCCAGGATCACAACCCGGGCCGAAGATGGCGCTAAACCACTGGGCCACTGGGGCTGCCCAACTGACCTCTATTTTTGACACCTATCTTGTCCTATCATGGTCCATGTTGACTTTATTGTTCCTTCTACCAACTGACAACCGCCTGATGCTTACACCAAGGTGGGTGTTCTCTCTCTCAGCATAGGTAGTACATGGCAGTCCTTTCACTGACTTTCAAGAAAGTGTCAATATCTTATAGCCCTCTCTCGTTCAAGGAATATGAGATCAGTTCTTCTGGGACCAGGTTAGAAGACATTGAAAGATGCCTCTAGCGGCAAAAAGAAGTAGAGAAGTAGAGGGGACTCTGATGCAAGGTCCATGGAGTTCCCTCGGACATCCTGGTGTGTGTGTGAGAGAGAGATTAACACCAAATTTTCCTAAGTCCCTTTCAACAGTTCTTTTCACCGTACCATGTTAACAACAACAAATATAACAACACTACCGATAGTTAATGAGAATTTACTATTTGCCAGGCATTGTTCTAGGTGCTTTATATATACCATCTCGTACATAATTTGAAGAATCGATTTTAGGCAACGAAAGCATCACAGAGTGGGTGAATCTGAGGGACAGATCTGAAGGAACTGTTAGAGGTTTATTAGGAACTTGAGTCGATATGAAAGGAGAAGGCAGGGGTGCCTGGGTGGCTCAGTTAGTTAAGCATCTGCCTTTGGTTCAGGTCATGATCTCAGAGTCCTGGGATGAAGTCCCATATCACGCTCTCTGCTCAGCAGGAAGTCTGCCTTTCTCTCTGCGCCTCCCCTTGCTTGTGTTCTCTCTGTTGCTCTCTCTCTCTCAAATAAATACATAAAATCTCAAAAAACAAAACAAAAAAAAATACATAAAATCTCTTAAAAAAACAAAAACAAAAAAAGAAAGGAGAAGGTGAAAAACAGACAGAGCCAACAAAATGTATGGATATGTGTGAGCAAGAAGAGGAATGGCAAAAAGCAGACCAAAGTGCCAAGGGCAGGGTGAAGATCTCTATGGGATCTTAGGATAATAAAATCAAAAGTGACCAAAGGATATTGATATTATTATCATTTGTGAAATGTGTTCTTTCCAAGTTTCAGAAGTAAAATTAATGTGCTCTATTCTGACATAGCAAAGAGAGCAACTCTTGGGGGCCAAACTAAAATAAAATACATCAGACTCTTAATGGTCTTAGTGGTATCTCTAAAGGGTTACTTATTATCTGTTAAATATTTGAATAGAGCATTGTTCTGGAATAGCCACAGGAACAGCCGTTTGCATAAAAGCAGAGGAACCAGTCTGAAAGCTCTGTCTGCAGTGAAAGCCACAGGGCAATGCTTCAATCCCAGCAACACTGTGTTGACAAGGTGGTCTGCATCCAACCTGGCTGCGGAGACAGATGGGCTCTTAGCCAAGCACATTAGGAGATTCCTGAGGACCAGTCAGAAGGGGATCCCCTGTGCGTTGGTTATTAAGGTTGACTTGGTCAGGGCATGAGAGGCAGGCAGATGATGTATACGCTAAGCAGGGAGACCAGGCTCTGATGAAATCCTGATACCAAAGCCTAGCTGGGAGAAATCTCCACATTCTCAAAATCAATCAATCAAACCCTATCAATTATCCCCTCTTTGGCCTCTGTCTTCATCCTCTCCATCGACTGCTTCTCCTCATTATAAACTTACATTTCTCCAATCTTTGACAAAGTAGCCTATCACAGCAGAACAACTCACCCTTCATGCGTTCTTGCTAGTCTTTCTCCACTGCCAGGAATGAATGAGGTGTCTATACTTCCTGACTCCAGATTCTGGCCTCTCACTCATGTGTCAAGTCACTGCTCCCTGGTTTCTTCCCATCACTGTTTCAGTGAGATAGTGCTCACCAAGGTCACCAAGGATGTCTCAGTCACCAGATTCAGTGCATCCACATCTTTTCTTAGCTCACTTGACCTTCCTGAGGCATCTATCTGGACAGGTCCCTCCTTTTGGAAATTCTTGAATTTTTTTTTATTTTTTATTTTTTTTTTACTTCTCCAGCACTACTCTCCTCTTCTCTTTTCTGCCTGACGCTTAAAGGTTTAGTGTTACCCAGCTCCATCCTTGGCCACTGCTTTTCTTACTCGACATAGTCTTCTGGGAAACTCCCAAGGGGTTTCAACTGCCACCTGGATACTGATGTCCCTCAAATCTCTATATTTTGCCTTGACTTCTTTCTCTAAGCTGTATATTTAGCTGTTTGTGAAACATCTCTTTTTGGATGCCCCATGGAAATTTCGACACACAAAACCACTCATTATCTCATCCCCAAATTGCCCTTTCTTCATGGATTTCCTCGACGAGTGCCAAAACTAATCATCCTGTTGCTTAAGCCAGAAACCAGGGAATGGCTTTTGATTTATTCTTCCTACCCAGTGAGTCAGCAGGCCCTGTCTTGGCCCCTCTCTCTCCTATGAGAGCCCCCCAACTGAGCCTCTGTCTCCAGACTCTTACCCTCAAATCCACCTCCACACTGGCCACCAGAGTAATTTGTCTAGACCCAAACCATGATCATGTCCCTCCTCTGCTGAAAGTCTCCCTGTGGCTTCCAACTGACCACCTTTCTGTTCTCATTTCTTTCCTCTCCCCAATTCCTACCCTGTGCCCACGGGGAGACCAGTTCGTAGGGGCAAGCAGCCAACAGCGAGGGCTTTGGCAACTAATCAGAGGGATTTCAGTTTGACATAAGAGCATATAGGAACTGTTCACAAGTTCATGAATGGGGCATGATGACAGATACACATGACAGGTCATGGAAGCGGGAGACCCATTAGCAGACTGCTGCGAATTGAACGTTTGTGTCCTCTCAAAATTCATGTGCCAAATCCTAATGTCCCATGTATTTGGAAGTGAGGGCTTTGGGAGGGGACTGAGTCATGAGGGTGGAGACCTCATGAATGGAATTAGTGCCCTTATAAAAGAGGCCCCATGGGCAGCCCGGGTGGCTTAGGGGTTTAGTGTCACCCTCGGCCCAGGGTGTGATCCTGGAGACCTGGGATCGAGTCCCACATCAGGCTCCCTGCATGGAGCCTGCTTCTCCCTCTGCCTGTGTCTCTACCTCTCTCTCTCTCTGTGTATGTCCCTCATGAATAAATAAATAAAATCTTAAAAAAAAAAAAGAGGCCCCAGAGAGCTGGCATGCCCTCTTCCACCGCTTACCTGTGGAAGCACACAGGATAAAGACTGTCTATGAACCAGGACGTGGGTCCTCACCAGACGACAGAATTGCCCGCACGGTGTTTTTGGACTTCCCAGTCTTCAAACCTAAGAAATAAACTTTCCCTGGTTTATAAGCCACCCTTTTTGTGGTATTTTGCTATAGCAGCCTGAAGGGACTAACACCGGCTATTACAACTGAGGCAAAAGGACCTAGACACATCTTCTCCAGTGAGAAGAGAGGACAGGAGAACCTGCAGGACCTATGAGGAAGGCGTGATCTCTAGAAAGGAAAATCAGCAGACACAAATAGGAAAGAAATGCATGAGTAGGTCATGTCAAGCGCTAGTAAGGACGCACACGATCTTCAGGGTGGCTGGAGACTTTCAAGCCCCAGGATTGGAGGCCTGGCACCAAGAACAGGTGCAGGGCTTGGTCCACTCCATAGGCCAGCGCACACACTCTCCAAGGCAAGTGAGGGAGGCAGACGCCGATAGGAAGGAAGAGCTTCTGTAAAAGCAGGAAGAGCAGGAAAGCTCAGAAGAGGGGACAGACAAGAACTGTCCTTGGGACAAATGATGGCCACACTCAGGGTACATTCAGGGGCTGTGCCAGTTATTGCTTGCAGGTGGGCTTCTGGATGATGAAAAAGAAGCCGCCTTCACCATTAGGCAGATTCAGAACACGTTGTCCAAAATGTTGCCAGGATTGGAAACCAGTGACTGTGGCCAGAGGGAAGTCCGTCTCACAGAACTCCAGGCCTGCAAGACCCACTCAGGGAACAGCACAACCGCGTTGGACTTCGGAACCGTGCAGCTCCGCGTTCGAATCCTGACGGTGCCGCCTGCCGCTGAGAGCCACGTCGCGTGACTCTGGCTGAAGAGCCCGCCCTGGGGGGCGGTCACAGTGCAAGGTCAAGGGCACACCTGGGGCGAGCACCCACCAAGGTCGCGGAGTGCAGAGCGGGGGGCTCTGTGCAGTCAGCCTGATGCTCAGGGCGGCCGTCTCCCAGGCCTGCAGCGCCTTTGTACCCCACTCCCGGGAGAGCACCCGCAGCAGCGGCCCGCGGGGGGCGCAGGGCCGGGGGCCGGGGGGCTGGGGGGCGCCCCCCAGAGCGGCGCGGGCCGGCGGGGAGGGGGGCGGCCAGGTGGTGATTGGCTGGGCTGCGGCGGGCAGCTCCGGGCCCAGAACAAAAGAGAGCGGGCGGCGGGCGTCCTCCGGAGTAGGCGCTCCCGCCCGCCCCGCGCGGGCTTGGGTGCTGGGGGGAGACGCGCCCCCCGCCCGCCCGCCCGCCCGCCGAGCAGCCCGGCTGGCGCGCGCGGTTTCTGGGCGAAAGCCGGCTGTGTACCTAGGAATTAACCGGCCGGCGCGGGAGGGGAGGGAGCGGGAAGCGGGGCGGGGGGGGGGGGATGCTGAGCGCGCGCGAGAACAATAATAAGATCGTGTTTGCGGTCGCTGCCCGAGGAGGAATTCGGAGGAGGCGCGAGGCCCGGCGCTCGCGCCGCGCCCGGGAGCCCGGGACGGAGGCCGGCGGCGGCGGCGGCGGCGGCGGCGGCATGAGGCAGGCGACGCGGCGCCTGTGAGCAGCGCGCGGCGGCGGCGGGGACCTGGGCGCGGGCGACAGCCGAGCGGCCGGGGGCTCCCCTCCCCCGCTGCCGGGCCGTGATTTGCCGGGCCCGCTGCGCCCCCCGCCCACCCCTCGCCTCAGCCGCCGCCTCGCCGCTTCCCCTCGTCGGAGCGGCCGCTCGCCCGCCCGCTCGAGGCCCGCGGGGAGCGCGGCGCAGTCCGTCGGCCCGCGGGGGGGCGGCCTCCCGGCATCTTCGCGGCGACCAAGGACGAGCGGGGGAGGCAGCGGCCGGGATGGCGCGTCCGCGGCCCCGCGAGTACAAGGCGGGCGACCTGGTCTTCGCCAAGATGAAGGGCTACCCGCACTGGCCGGCCCGGGTGAGTACGGCGGCCGCGGGCCCGCCCGCCCACCATTTTCCCCTTCATGATGGCGCGCCCGCCCCCTTTCGCCATCCGCCTCGGCCGGGCGCGGGGCGCCGGGGGCTCGGAGCCGGGGCTGCCGGGGCTGCCGGGGCTGCCGGCGCGGCGCACGGAGGACGTGCCCGGGCCGCAGGGATGGCTCCGGGCCGCGCCCGCTCGGCGAGGGCGGCCATCCTTCCGCCTCTTCTGGCAGGCGGCTCGGGCCGGCGCAGGCCCGCCGCGGGGTGGCCGGGCGGCGGGCGGCGGGCGGCGGGCCTGGGCGGAGGCGCCGCCGCGGGCAGGGTAGCGGCTGGGCAGCCGGGTCCCGGGCGAACGTCGGGGCACGTAGGGGAGCGTCATGCAAATGGCTGTCTGCGAGCCGGCGGCGGCCGCGGCCGCCAGTCCTGGAAAGGGCCGCCGGTCACCCGGAGGCCGGCGGGCGCCTCCTGGCAGCCGCGCACCCGTCTCGCGGCGCCTCGTTCGCCATCCAGACTTGTTGAGTTCTCCCGGAGCGCGGTCCCGGGAGCCCCGGCGGCCGGGAGCTCGCAGCCTGGCCGCGGCCGGCGGGTCCGGGCAGCTCCGCGTGCCTCTCCACCTCCATGTTTGTTCCAGGTCGGATCCCAGACCTCCCCGGCCTCGCGGGCCTCCCGGGCCTCCCGGCCTCCCCGGCCTCCCGGCCCCCCCCCTCCCCCCCCGGCCCCAGCCCACAATAGCGCTCCCTTCCTGGCCCGCAGCGGTTGTCGCTGGGCGCTTTCTCTAGAAAGCATCTGCGTGTGATGCACAGCATCAGATGATGATGATGATGATGATTTTTAATCAGGCCATTTGAGTGAGGAGATCAACACCGCTGTGTGTATGTGCTTTGTGCTTTAAAAACGGATCGCTTTTACTTTTGATTTTTAATCCTGGTTGGCGGTTGTTTGGAATCAGAAATACAGTGAAAAGGAGGGTCAGAGCATCTTGGAGGCTCCGTTGGGATCCGTGGGGAACTGAAGCAGATGTGGGAAATAGTATAAATAAAGAGTGTGAGCTCTAAAATGTTGTGTTACAGTCCAGGGAAGGTAGCTAGACCCAGGAAAGGGGAAAACACACACACACACACACACACACACACAACACACCCACCCATTCACAAAAGGAAGTGACATCACGGGTGGCCAGGCTGAAATTAGTGAAGTTGAAGTAATGGATGGACATCACTTTTTTTGTATTTAGTTTGGCATGATTGTAAAATGGAAAGAACAGTGGGCCCAGAATTGGGGGGGAGGGGGCCTGGTATTTGGCCCTGGCTCTGTTATGGGCTAATCATTTCAACGTCTGAATATCCATTTCTGCAACTATAAAATGATCATCTCTAGGATTCATTCTAGTGCCAACAACCTCAGATTTCAAGTGAGGTTCAGTTTCCCTTAGGCTGTGAAAATAACTTTTGTCCTCATATGAGCTGTAGGTTGTCCTCAAACAAGGCAGAGTTTTCATTGGGCAGGGAATAACTGATTATTTTTCATACTGTTGTGCCATGTTGCTAAAAGGGGCAAGACTTGTGAATTCAGGAGTCCTTTAGGGATCCCTGAATATATTTATCAAGAAATAGCTTTTTGGTGCATGTGCCTGTAGGTGATCACGAGTGAATTAAAGATTGTTATCACCAGTTGGTCAGTTCCTTGTAATCCAATAGCTTGCTTTAATCTTACTTTGGAAATATATCTTGAGAGTCCCCCCCCCAAAAAAAAACCTTAAAATTTCATTAACAAGTTACTTATGTACATTGGCCACCTGTAGTAGTTTTGGAACAAAAAAGTGCTGCAGAAGAAGTTCTGGTTGTAGATCTAATTGCACATGAAATTCCTAGAAGTTATAATTCCAAACCAAGGCAAAATGGAAAATAAAATCAGGTTGTTAGATAAAATAAGTACATGAAATCTATGTCTCTTCCCTTTTAACATAAACTCCTCAAGGAAAGAACATCTCTCTCTCTCTCTTTTTTTATAATGTAAGAAGAGATGAGTGACATATTATAATTTCCAAGGAAATGTAAGTGTAAGAAAAAGATTTTTGAGTCCCGACTCTACTAGTTACTGTGCTCTATGCTTCATAGATGTTCTCATGTTATTTCCACTCCAGTTCTGTGAGATGTTATCCCCATTTTACACCTAGCTATAGCATTGTAGATGATGTTACAAAATGTTAACTGCAGAAAACCCTACTTAATCAAATTTCAAATAATGTCACTTGATCTGAAGGCCAGTCATGTGGGGATTAGAATCTGTATGGCCCCAAAGGGTCAGACCTCGGAGGAAAAACATGGGGGGACAGATTGCAGTTCAGACTGTAGGAAGGACTCTTCCGTCAGAGAAGGTCCATGCTTGAATAGAGAAGCAACTTCCCTGCTGTAGGAAAGACGTTGGATCCAAGGCAGCCCCTTGTATGGAACATGGGCCTGGAGGATTCAGACATCCAGCACATTTGGTCAGGTTGCGTTCAGCTTTCGTCTGGGCTTCATACGTTGTGACGGTAGGCATATTTTGTAATCTTTCTAAATTTTGATTTACTAGTCTGAGAAATAGGCATAGTTCTCAAATCACAGATTGTGTGTGTAAAAGCACCAAACAGCAGTGCTTGGGTGTTCTTACCTTTTTTTCCTTTTTGAATTTCTAACTTTTCCCCTGTTTTCACCACACTGTTTTTAATATTCAACTTTTGAGTAAACAGGTTATTTTTCCCACCAAGTTATGAATAACTTCAAAGGTATAGAAAAGTTAAAATAATTGTACAGTGGACACCCTTCTACCACTTAAATTCTACAATTAACATTTACCGTACTTGCTTTATCATGTTATTCATGTATCTATCCCTTTATCCATACAGCAGTCCATCTTATTTTAATGCATTTTAAAGTAAGCCGCAGACAGTATAATTTACTCCTAGACACTTCAGCATATATTATCATTAACTAGAGGTCAATATTTTTTATAGATCCCCCCCTTTTTTTTTTTGCCTCTTGAGATAAAATTTATGTAAACTGAAATACACTCAAACGTACCATTCAGTGAGTCTGACATGTATGCCCTGGGATAATCCATACCCCTTGCAAGAAAAGGGTAGTGTCAGTACCCATTAAAGTTCCCTTGTGGCTCTTCCCAGTTAATCCCTGTCCTCTTCTTTGTTCAGATGTATTAACATTTGGTAGCCCACTAGCTGCTCTTTTTTCTTTTTTTTTAATTTTGTTTATTTATTCATAAGAGACAGAGACATAGGCAGTGGGAGAAGAGAAGCAGCTCCCTGCAGGGAGCCGGATGCAGGACTTGATCCCAGGACCCCAGGATCATGACCTGAACCAAAGGCAGACGCTCAACCTCTGAGCCACCCAGGTGCCCCCACTAGCTGCTCTTAATGGAGTATATTTTATATTGTGTATGACTTAAAAATACAAGTTCATTTGTATTCTAATGATTAAATGCTAAAACAAGAGTCTCTGAATGAACCCTTTTGATTGTGACTCTATGAGTTAAAAAAAAAAAATTTGAACATGTAGCCCTAATTGTAAATTTACTTTATTTTTTTATTTTTATTTTTTTTTTGTAAATTTACTTTAAATTATACTTTGTACTATTACATACGTTATAAAGTAAATACAAAAGAAACTAAAGGGGATGACATAAAATTTGTGTTTTAGAATTCTTATTAGCAAAAAAAATTCTTATTAGCAAAATATTAATAGTAATAGATTAAGTCTATATTTTTTTTAAATATTAACTTTTGGAATATTCTTTGCCTGTTTCTTGTGAGATGACTAGATAGTCACAATTTTTCTGAAGAGCTTTTCCATAATAGAACTGTCAGTTTGGCCATTTCTTGTTTGCTTGTGCTTACAGTATTGGTATTATCTTTGCAGGACTCCTTTTAGCCACTTGTTCATTTGGCAAGAGTTCATTTAGAAGTGAATATTCCCTAATTTTGTTCAACCAAGCACTCTCAAATGGCAATAAATCACAGTTTGCCCAAAGTGAATAAATATAACCATCTGAATAAGGACACTAGTGTCAATTTATGTATTAAATATTAGTAAAATTTACTTTTTAGGTAAAAAAAGAAGAAACTAAAAAAAGAACTTGTACATTTTCTTCTCACACCCTCCCTCCAAATCTTGTATATCCTGAGGTGTGAGCACTCTCTGTATGTTATCCCTGCTCTAAAAGATGGAAATATAAAAAGCAAAACTCTTGTGTTTCAACCAGAGAGCTTTCTTTAAATTTAAAAACTTTAAAAAAAATAAAAATAAAAACTTTATATGAGAACTCAAGTGCCAGCATTGCTAATCTAGAGTAAATTGATACGATCACTTTAGAAAACTGGCCCAATCTACTACAGTAAAACACATGCCTACCTTGTAATTTAGCAATCTGTTCTAGGCATATACCCGAGAGAAACGAGTGTTTATGTCCACCAAAAGACTTGTACAAGAATGCTAATACATGACAGCTTTATTCATATTAGCAGAAGATTGAAAAACACCCAGATGTCCATCAGTAGAATGGCTAAACCAAATTGTAGCCTGTTAATGCAATGGAGTACTGCTCAGCAGTAAAAATGAACAAACTACCGATGCCCACAAAAATATGGGTGTATTTCAAAATTTTGAGGTTGGGTGGAAAAAGCCAACACGAGTACATTCTGTATGATACAAAAACATGCAAAATTGGTTAGTGATCTGTTCATGATGAGTGAAGGAAGGTGTTAATGACTGGGAGGAAGCCCTGAAAATGTTCGTTATCATGATCTGGATGTGTGCATTTGTAAAGACTTCCCAAACTGCACATTTAAGATTTGCACATTATACTATGTGTAAGTTATGCCTCAATTTAAAAAATACATACTTTGTATGAATTGGGGGGAAAGAATCTAATACTCCAGTCTTCTTCATGGATTGTATGTATTGTATTCTTCATGTATTGTATTCTTAGCTTTCAGTGAGAAATTGTTTCTCTTGTTTAAGGCTTCAGTGCTCCCAATTTGCATCTTCCTGTTCCCTTTTGACTGTCTTAGAACTTCATTTACTACTTCACAGCTTTCTCTTTACATTTCTTTTTAGTTCTGGTTTCCGCCTATCTTTTGTTTAACTGTATTTGGGTCCTGCTATTCCTTTCACTACTAAATCATTGCTCATCATATTTTTTTTTTAAGATTTTATTTATTTATTTATTTTTTAATTTTTATTTATTTATGATAGTCACAGAGAGAGAAAGAGAGAGAGGCAGAGGCACAGGCAGAGGGAGAAGCAGGCTCCATGCACCGGGAGCCCGATGTGGGATTCGATCCCGGGTCTCCAGGATCGCACCCTGGGCCAAAGGCAGGCGCCAAACCGCTGCACCACCCAGGGATCCCCAGATTTTATTTATTTATTCATGAGAGACACACAGAGAGAGAGAGAGAGGCAGAGACACAGGCAGAGGGAGAAGCAGGCCCCATGCGGGGAGCCCGATGTGGGACTCGATCCCGGGACTCCAGCATCACGCCCTGAGCCAAAGGCAGACGCTCAACCACTGAGCCACCCAGGCGTCCCTGCTTATCTTATTTTTGATCTAGGATCTAGCTCTCAACTTTTTACCTGATACAACTCAAAAATAAAGCATTTGACTTAACCATTCTAGGACAGCTTGAAGAGCTAAACTCTTAGCCAGACTTTTACTGAACACCTACTGTATGTAAGGTACTGTGTTAGGTAGAGTTTCATTTTCTAAAACAGATTAAATTTGCAGCAATTTAAAAATATAATTCCGTAATTAAAGTGTTTCTATATCCTTTATTAGTATAAATACAGATTGAGAATCCTTAGTTCTGATCCATAGCAGTTTGAATTTTTTTGCTTTTGACAATAAATTACTAAACTGTGAACCTTTATTTCTAGAGGCTAGGCTACATAATTTCAGGGAATCACTTGGGACTTAAATTCTTTTTAATCTTGACATAAAATAAGATGTTTGTAATTCCCAATTTTTTTGGCATGAGTCCAGAGAAGTCCATCATTGTTTCATTCCTCAGAGTGGCAGGGATTCATTCGGCTTTCCCCCGGGGACTATATTCATGTCACCAAGGGATTGGTAAATTGTCTCATTTTCTTCTGCTTAACTCTGGGAGCAAATAGGCAACTTAAACTCTCAGTATCAACATGAACATTTTTCATTGCTCCCATTTCAACCAGAGGAATCTGTATTTCTGGCACATCATCCCTTTGCTTTGCCCTAATGACTATTGTTTCCCCAGGATTTGGAAAATGTTAATTCTCTGAAGTCAGGTTTTTACTATATGAGATGGTGTTTGCTTCTTTTGGAAAATGACTGGTGGTTTAAAATTATATATGACTTAATTGAAATTGTCTATTAGCATAAGAAAAACATTGTAGGCTAGTAAATATGATAAACATAATAGGGGAAGAGCCCAAATGCTCCTGTTTACTGGAGAAAGTTCTCTTCTGTTGCAGAAGATTGTCCAGATGTTCAATGAGAATCCAGTCTACTTGATGCAGTGATTAGTCCAGTGCAAAAAGGCTTCTTAATCACTCAGAGCCTTGCTTACCGAGAGCATGGTCTGCAGAACGTTATCTGTCAATGACCAGATTGGTGCAGGAGTTGAGAGTAAGAGTTTAGAAATTTTTTTTTAAAGCCATCTGATAGAATGACTTTATGTTTGTGAATCTAGTTTTTAAAACGAAACTTCTATTTTTCTAATAATTCATCTTTCACATATTTTATAAAAATGTCAGTCTATAACAAATTAGAGATTTTAAAAAACCTGGTCTTTTACCACAGAGTACTGACTGTAGAGGATCCTTAAAAGTCACTAGTGTTCCTTGCATCTAAAACAATCTTCTCGTACTATAAACTTTTAAAGATTTTATTTTGAGGGCACTTGAGTGGCTGTCCATTAAGCATCCAACTCTTAGTTTAGGCTCAGGTCATGATAAGATCAAGCCCTACATGGGGCCTGCACTGAGCGTAGAACCTGCTTGAGACTTTCTCTCTCCCTCTGTCTCTCTCCCTCCAAACCTCCAGCTTGCTTGTTCATACTCTCCAAAAAAAAAATTTTTTTATAGTAATCTCTATACCCAACATGTGGCTTGAACTCAAACCCCTGAGATCAAGAGTCACCCTCTCCACTGACTGAGCCAGCCAGGCACCCCTCTTCATACCGTAGACTTTTAAAATATCTTTAATTATTTAAAAGAGAGAATGGATTGACTTTTATGTTATAAATATCTGTGTAAAAAGTTTTTTTTTTTTTAAGATTTTTATTTATTTATTCATGAGAGACAACAGAGAGGGAGAAGCAGGCTCCACGCAGGGAGCCCAGTGTGGGACTCGATCCTGGGACTCCAGGATCACACCCTGAGCCAAAGGCAGATGCTCAACTGCTGAGCCACCCAGGTGTCCATGTAAAAAGTTTTTATTACATAAGTCATAATATTCATTATAGAAAGATTAATACCCCTCTACCTAGTCATAAGCATCATGAATATGCACCTACATGTGTAAGTACATATTTGTAATATATATAGTTTTGTAGCCTTTTATCCCCACTAAAACACTATATCTTAGATGACTTTCAATGGCAATGAATATATTCCTATAACGTTATTTATAATAGCCATCTGGTAATTTATAGTATAGATCTGTTTGTCATAAATTATAACCAGTTTCTGTTATAGGACATCTAGGTTATTTTCAGTTTCATACTATAAAATAATACTCTGAGAAATATGCTTTTTTTTTTTTTTAAGATTTTATTTATTTATTCATGAGAGGCAGAGAGAGAGAGGCAGAGACACAGGCAGAGGGAGAAGCAGGCTCCATGCAGGGAGCCCTATGTAGGACTCGATCCTGGGACTCCAGGATCACGCCCTGGGCGAAGGCAGGAGCTAAACCACTTACCCACCCAGGGATCCCCGAGAAATATGCTTTTAGCTAAATCATTAGTTACTTCCTCAGGACAGTTCTCCAGGAATTATATTTCTCAGTCAAGGGGTGTGTGCATGTTTTAAAACTTTGGATTTTTATTGTCACATTGTTCTCCAGAGAAGTTTTGACTGTCTTACCCAGCAGGAGAATAAGAGAATATCTATTTTCTCACATATTCATTAAAATTTGAGGATTCAAATTTTTAAAAATATTTGTCAGTTTAATAAATACTAATGTTCAGGCAGCCTGGGTGGTTCAGCGGTTTAGTGCTGCCTTCATCTCAGGGCGTGATCCTGGAGATCCAGGATCAAGTCCCATGTCAGGCTCCTTGCATGGGACCTGCTTCTCCCTCTACCTCTGTCTCTGCCTCTCTCTCTCTCTCTCATATGAGTAAATAAGTAAAATATTAAAAAAAATAATACAAATGTTTAATTGAATTAATTTCTTTGTTTACAAGTTAGGCAGAGTGTATATATATATATATAATATATAACATATTGAATCATGTATCATATATGTCTTGATTACAAGTTAGAACAAATATCTGATAACACTGCTATAAGGTAGATACTCCCATAAGATAACCAAGACTTAATAAATTCACCTAAGGTTATACACTGAGTAAGAGTGCTAATCCCAGACCATTAAGAATGTCACAGGAACATAAGAAATGCAGAGTAAGTAAAGGGGCTTAAGACGTATTTGGTGGTAAGAAGACCATATGTGTATATATGTAGTACTCAGAAGCTAGTGGAAGGCTGGCACTCAGAAGTCAGCATTTATTGTGACATTTATTATGTTATTTTCCTCTAGCCTATATCTCTTTGAAAGCCCTTTGACACAAGGCAGTATAAAACTAAACAAGATATTAGTTATGCATACAGAGAAAGCAGAGACCCATTAAAATCAATTATGAATGAATAGCACAGTGCTGACTCAGTATAGGTTCTAAAACCTTTATGTGTGAAACAATACATATACTTTGAACACCAGTAGGGCAGTTACGAGTGTTACTGGTTCAGTACAGCCTAGAAGCTAAATCTTAAGAACTACTACTAGCCACTGTCTTCTTAATCCCTATAATAGCATCTTCATGTGTTATTTCATTGCTACTTATATATGTAATCACTTCTCAGCTGTATAGGTAAGTGAATTTTTCTATTCTATCTTCTTACCAAATAGGAATTTGCTGTAGTTGAGGTAAATAGCTGTATGGTCACAGAGAACCACATACAGGTAAAAAGAATGAAGTAATCTAATAATTGGTGAGCTTAAGCCTTTAGAAGGATATCCTCTAGATAACTGAGCAAGATTTCCTGTGATGTTGGGAAGAACAATGAGACAGAGGAGTTAAAAGACACATACTTCATCCCACCATTGTCTTGGCTTGTCAGGTTTGGGCATCAAGCCTCTTTGTAAAACAGGGAGGATAATTCTTATTCTCTTCCCCTTTTTCCTATGGGATCAGATGTTGAAATGTATATGAAATAAGTGTTTGCTAATTAGGGATCATAGACCCTATATTATAGTCTGCTAACTTGTAACCAAAGACATTAATTCAGTTAAATATTTGTGTTTATTAATATACAACATCATAAAGGCCATATATGAAAGATCCGCAGCTAATACCTTTAATGGGGAAAAACTGAGAGCTTTTTCCTTAAAATTAAGAGCATAACAGAGATGTCCACTATCACCACTGTTGTTTAACATAGTGCTAGAAATCATAGCCTTAGTAATCAGACAGCAAAAAGAAATAAAAGGCATCCAGATTAGCAAGGAAGAAGTCAAACTTTCACTCTTTGCAGATGACATGAGACTCTTATGTAGACGACCCAAAAGACTCCACCAAAAATTGCTAAAACTGATACTGCAAAGTCTCAGGATATAAAATCAACAAAAAGAAATTTGTTGCATTTCTATACATCAGTAACAAAACAGCAGAAAGTGAAATCAAGGAATTGGTCCTATTTACAATTGCATCAAAATCCATCAGATATCTAGAAATAAACCTAACCAAAGAGGTAAAAGATCTGTATGTTGAAAACTATAGAACACTTATGAAAGAAATTGAAGAAGACACAAAGAAATGGGAAAACATTCTATGCTTCTAGATTAAAAGAATATATTATTTAAATGTCTGTACTATCCCAAACAATATACGCATTCAGTGCAATCTCAATCAAAGTAACACCAGTGTCTTTCACAAACTAGAACAGTCATAAAATTTGTATGGAACCAGAAAAGACCCCAAATAGCCAAGGTAATGTTGAAAAAGAAAAGCAAAGTGGGAGGCATTACAATTCCAGACTTCAAGCTGTATTGCAAAGCTGTAATCATCAAGATAGCATGGTACTTGTACAAAAACAGGCATATAGATCAGTGGAACCAAATGGAGAACCTAGCAATGGACCTTCAACTATATAGTCAACTAATCTTAGACAAAGCAAGAAAGAATATCTACCAGTCTCTTCAACAAATGATGTTGGAAAAACTAGACATCAATGAGTAGAATATGCAGAAGAATGAAACTGGACCACTTTTTTTTACACCAAACACTAAAATAAATTCAAAATGGAGGAAAGACGTAAATGTAGGATAGGAAATGATCAAAATCCTAGTGGAGAAAACAGGAAGCAACGTCTTTGACCTTGGCTGCAGCAACTTACTAGACATGTCTCTGGAGACCAGGGAAACAAAAGCAAAAGTGAACTGTTAGGACTTCATCAGAGTAAAAAGCTTCTGCACAGTGAAGTAAACAATCGACAAAACTAAAAGACAACCAATGGAATGGGAGAGGATATTTGCAAATGACATCAGGTAAGAGGCTGGTATCCAGAATCTATAAAGAGTTCATCAAAATCAACACCCCAAAAATAAATAATGCAGTTAAGAAATGGGCAGAAGACATGAACAGACATTTCTTCCAAAGAAGACACACAAATGGCTAACAGACACATGAAAAAATGCTCAGTATCACTCATCAGGGAAATATAAATCAAAACCACAATGAGATAACCACCTCATACCTGTCAGAATGGCTAATATTAACAACTCTGGAAACAACAGATGTTGGTGAGGATGTGGAGAAAGGGAAATTCTTTTGCGTTGTTGGTGGGAATGCAAACTAGTGCAGCCACTCTGGAGGATAGTAGAGATTCCTCCAAGTTAAAAAATAGAACTACCCTACAATTCAAAAATTGCACTACTAGGTATTTATCCAAAGGATACAAAAATGCTGATTCAAAGGGGCACATGCCACTCCAGGGTTTATAACAGCACTATCAACAATAGGCAAGTTATGGAAAGAGACCAAATGCCCATCAACTGATGAATGGATAAAGAAGGTGTGTATGTACACACACAGGAATACTACTCAGCTATCAAAAGAGTGAAATCTTGGGATGCCTGGGTGGCTCAGTAGGTTGAACATCTGCCTTCAGCTCAGGTTGTCATCTCAGAGTCCTGGGATTGAGTCCCGTGTTGGGCTTCCTACTCAGTAAGAAGTCTGCTTCTCCCTCTGCCCTTCCCCCTGCTCGTGCACTCTCAAATAAATAAAATCTTGGGAAAAAAAATGAAATCTTGCCATCTGCAACAACGTGGATAGAACTAGAATGTGTTATGCTAAGCAAAATCAGTCAGAGAAGGACAAATACCATATGATTTCACTCATATGTGGAATTTAAGAAACAAAACATCAACATAGGAGGGAAGGAAAAATAAGATAAAAACAGGAGGCAAACCATAAATGACTCTTAACTATAGAGAACTAACGGGATTGCTGGAGGGGAGCTGGGAGGGGGGATGGGGTAACTGGATGGTGGGCATTAAGGAGAGCACTTGTGATGAGCACTGGGTGTTAATATGTAAATGATGAACCACCATATTTTACTCCTGAAACCAATACTACACTGTATGTTAACTAACTTGAATTTAAATTTTTTAAAAATGTGTTTATTGAATTCTTACTCAGTTTCCCTTCTTTTTCCCTGTCATCATGTGTTAAGATGTACCTAACAATTACCTACCAGAAAAAAAAAAAAAACAATTACCTACCAGGAGCACCAAACTCCTTATCATACAATGGTAGAAACCTAGTGAAGTCTCAGTAAATGCTTTTGTGGTTTACCAGGTGTCTTTCAGTAGTTTCCTTGTGGCTTTATAATATTGAGTTGGCTCTGGGCACTTCTCATTGGTCCTTGTCCCTCAGAGTCCTGCATGTGGTGGGCCATTTCTAGAGGTTCCAGATAGCTTTAGTACTTGGGGGCAAACTAAACTAGACTATGTAGGCCTATAGAAAGGATCTGTGAGAAAACTACTCTTCCCACTTGATCACGGACACTAGAGCTCTGAGTGGACTCTCTGAGTATAATCTGTAAGCCTACGCAGAAGTGGAAGTTATCTGGTGTCAAAAGTGGAGGGGAGAGAAAGAAAAGTGGAGGGAAGTCCATGCTAACAAAAAAGTTGGCTCCATGAGGCTGGAGAGTTCTTAATAACATAGCATTAACTTCTCAGTTTCTATTGCAAAATGTATTTAAGATGAGTGTGTTAGAAGTGGTGCTGGGTTTGTTAGGTTCAGAAGAAGTTACCAATATAAAAATGAATGTCACAGAAAATTCAAAAATTTTTATGTAGGAAGAAACATTAAAAAAAAGAAACCCTAATGGCTTTAGAGCTCTTTTACCTTTTTGTCACCAAAGTAGAACTTCTGTGTTAATGACATCTTTAACTTTGAAGGAAATGCATATTCAGAGGGAGCAGTATGACAGATCCTCAGTTCATTTTTTTAGAGTTCTATATGTTGAATGGATTGAAAATTAAATCCCTCTAGGCCTCTGTTTGACTTTCAGAATGAGACCAGCTGCTTTCAAACAAGGCATAACTGTTCTTATTTCCCTCACTTAACTGCTACGTGAGGATTAAGTCAATAACTCTGAAAATATTTAGATCTTGGAAATGAGTCATTGTTGCTGATTGATCCTGATGCAGTCAGGTCTGGTGGCTTTCAGACCTTTTTTTTTTTTTTTTTACTATAGTAAGAAATAAAGCCTATAGTAAGAAATAACTACTAATTTCATACACGAGAAATAAGTCTTCACCAAATCATACTATATGTGATACATTCTGATATTTTAATATTTTTATTTTGCAGAAAATCAGGTTGCAATCCACTAAATTAGTTTCACTCCCTGCAGTTTGAAAAGCAGTGGTCTGGTCTGTTAGGCCAAAGGGAAATTAATCTATGTGAGTTCTGTGTGTGTGTGTGTGTGTGTGTGTGTGTGTGTGTGTGTATCTATGACAGTAATTGGATTTTTAAAAAAGATATTTATTTGTTTGTTTATTTATTTATTTATTTGAGACAGAATGAGCCAGGAGGAGGGGCAGAGAGAGAGGGACAAACAGACTCGCTGCTGAGCAGGGAGCCCAATGTGGGCTTGATTCCAGGACCCCGGGATCATGACCCAAGCAGAAGGCAGATGCTCAACTGACTGAGCCACAGGGGGGTGCCCCGACAGTAGTTGGATTTTTGAGATAAGGTAGCAGTCCTGAGCTTTTCATTCTGCTGTAGCCACAATCTTACATGAAGATCACATGAGCATAAACAATGAAAGTTATATTATTTTAGGTCATTTACCCATTCAGAACAGTATTGCCCTTGATCTCAAAAGGCTTGGTGTATAAATCCAGTGTTTCTACTCTCAACTTCTTTCTAATCTTTGAATTGTACATGAATCTACAACTCTTTCAAAGCTAGTTTCATATATATGTCTTCTTTTTTTTTTTTTTTTAAGATTTTATTTATTTATTAATGAGAAACAGGGAGAGAGAGAGAGAGGCAGAGACACAGACAGAAGGAGAAACAGGCTCCATGCAGGGAGCCCAACTTGGGACTCGATCCCGGGTCTCAGGATCAGGCCCTGGGCTGACAGTGGTGCCAAACTGCTGAGCCACCCGGGCTGCCCATATATATGTCTTCTTAAAGATGATAAGCTCTCTGCATTTAATTACCCAGCTACGTATACTGTTGGACTAGGTAGTGTTCACTGGCTGATGGTATTGAGGCTCTGGGGTCTTGGGTTTGTGGGACTAGACTGGAGGGTATTAGGCTGTCCATGACTGAGGATGAGGTGCTTTTGTGAAGTCCAGAAGACATGTACATGGGGCGTGAGTGGTACCTTCTGAGGTGGGTGTAAAGTTATGGGACTAACACATTTCTAATGGTTCTGTATTTTCTTTTTAAATCACTATCCAATCAAAAAAAAGATTTCCTTGCTACTATTGGATAGAACAGCCTCAGTACAGAAAACCTAATATTGATGATAGTAAGGCATTCTAAAGTTTCTATAAAAGATACCTTTCTGGGGGATCCCTGAGTGGCTCAGTGGCTTAGCACCTGCCTTTAACCCAGGGTGTGGTCCTGGAGTCCTGGGATCGAGTCCCGCATCGGGCTTCCTGCCTGGAGCCTGCTTCTCCCTCTGCCTGTGTCTCTGCCTCTCTCTCTTTGTCTCTCATGAATAAATAAATAAAATCTTAAAAAATAAAAAATCTTTAAAAAAAAAAAGATACCTTTCTGAAAGGGTATAGTAAGCAAAGTTTTATATCTCACATCTGGCAGGTTGACTCACAAAATAAATATACTTCTATGAGAAAATAACCCCACTGTACTAAATGGAAATATCTTGGAACTAAGAGGATACTATTAGGTTAGCGTTTGTGCTATGCCAGATATTCAAGAGCTCTGGTTGTTCGCCAGCCCAGTCCTTTGTGTTTTCTTTGTTTTGTTTTTTAAAATTATTTATTCATGAGAGACACAGAGAGAGGCAGAGACACAGGCAGAGGGGGAAGCAGGCCCCCTCACAGGGAGCCTGATGTGCTACTCAATCCCTGGACCATGGGATCACGCCCTGAGCCCAAGGCAGGCACTCAACCACTGAGCCACCCAGATGTCCCAGCTCAGTCCTATGTTGCTCTTGTGGTCTGCTGGCCCTGCCTTGTGCCAGGCCAGGTGGGAGAGTAAAGACAGAGCCCATGGTAGAACCATGAAATAGGATGGTTTCCACTGTTTGTTTTTAATAAGCTCCTTGTCTAGGGCAAAGATTTATTTAACTACAAGGGATCAGGTAACCCAGAACAAATGTGTCCCTTATTTTTATGTTGTCCTAAGAGCAAATTACAGGAGTAGAGCAGTTCAACGAGAGTGGGCAGTTGGAGCAGTTTGCCACTGAGTGGACAGTGATTGAGGATGCCTCCATTGCTTCAGTAGAGGTGTCTCTCATTCGGTGTTCTTGTATACTCTGAGTGAGTCTGGACCTCTCCGCTTTCTCTTGCTAAGTCCACTGCCTCTGGGCTTCACTCCTCCTTATCCTGATTTAACCCACATGATCACTTGAACTGCTCTCACCCTAGTCTCCTTTTTTACTTTGGTATGTTCATCCTAGAAACCCCTTCCTGGGTCACTCTTCGAGTCTGCCTTGTCTGCTTAAGCAGGTGGCCTACTGCAACCAGTGGGTGTAATCACAAAGACATGCAACCTGGGCCTGCCCCAGGATTGCTTGTATCTAGGTTCTCAGTGCTCCTTGTCCATGTTTCTTGGGTACTCCGAGATACCATTACTTTTCTCTTCCAACTCTGGTGCTTTCCCCTCGTTTTCAGCAAATCATTTTATCTTCATATTCCACATGTTCATTTTCAAGGTGAAATGGAAGAGCAAGAGCTTAGTGGACAGATGAAGCAGTATCTGCCTGTCACCTCTGTCCCTCAGCAGGTAAACGACCTTGGGTAAATCACCTAATATCTTGGCCTCAGTGGACTCATCGGTAAAATGGAGACAGTTCGGGTTTGTTTTTGGGATCAAGGATTTGGAACATAAATAGCCTGGAATTTAACATGATTAAAAAATGTTTGTTTCCCTCCTGTTCACCTCTTCTTTGTCCTCCCTACCAAGACCCTCCTCTTGCTTGACTCTACCCTTTTCCTTCTTGTGTTCAGCAGTTAGTAAATATTTTTGAAATGTTTGCTATGTCCCTAATAGGTGCTCTAATTGATCCTTGGAGTAGAGAAGTGACCTCAACAGCCTTTTTTCCTCCATTGGCTTTTTCTCTTCAGACCAGAAATAATCCTCTCTCCCATCTTCTCGGCCCTGCTCCCTCTACTTTCCTTGGTAGCTCAGCTTCTTTTTTTTTTTTTTTTTTTTTTTTTTAAATATTTTATTTATTTATTTAGGATAGTCACAGAGAGAGAGAAAGAGGCAGAGACACAGGCAGAGGGAGAAACAGGCTCCATGCACCGGGAGCCTGACGTGGGATTCGATCCCGGGTCTCCAGGATCGCGCCCTGGGCCAAAGGCAGGCGCCAAACCGCTGCGCCACCCAGGGATCCCCGGTAGCTCAGCTTCTTAAATAACTGACCTTACTGTCATTCTGCCGCTCTCCCAAAGGTCACCATGATCTCCCAATCCAAGGAACACACTTCAGTCTTTATTTTTGCCTCTGTGGAATTTAATGCTGCCTTTTAAAACATTCTCTTCCCTTGGCTTCCCTCATGTATTTCTTTTCTCGGAAGGTTCTTCTCCTCTCTTACTGTGCCTTTGCAGGATCTTCCTTATGTTCAAGCCACCATTCTGCAGAGTAATATCTTCTAAACCTGTTTCAGGCCTAGACTCAACTATTGTGAGCCTCAAACCCATACATCTATTTACTGTCTAAACAGCTCTATATAGCCGTCTGTCAGGTACTACAACTTCATTGTCAAAACTTCTCTAGCTGCCCCTCCCCACCTAAATATTTCTATTTCAGTGGAAGATTACTATTCCACTAGTTACCAAAAAAAGACACTTCAGATTATCCTAGGGGCTCTTTTTCCTTCCTCTCCCACTTCCTACTGGTCACCTAATGATATCTAGATGGGCAATGCAAATGAAGGCCTGCTGGTATTTCAGATGGAGAAAAGTAGTGTGATATCTCATTAATCACACAGCCTACAGCAAAGTAAGGACACTAAGGGGATCCCTGGATGGCTCAGTGGTTCAGCACCTGCCTTTGGCCCAGGGCGCGATCCTGGAGTCCTGGGATCGAGTCCCACATCGGGCTCCCGGCATGGAGCCTGCTTCTCCCTCTGCCTGTGTCTCTGCCTCTCTCTCTCTCTCTCTCTGTCTATCATAAATAAATAAATCTTTAAAAAAAAAAAAAGTAAGGACGCTAAATGCAAGAGAACCTGAGGCAGATTTGTGTTGTACACAGGATATAATTTCAGCAGAATAATAAGACATTAAACTAAGATTAATTTGGATTTTATTGATGTTATTTTATTTCTACTTAATATATAGATTAATTTTGGTTTTTTAGTATATGGTTATAATAGTACTGCTGTTATATTTGTGCATGTTTTAGAATTGATATTTAAAATGATAAACTTTTGTGACAGCTGGAGGTCTACATGATTTTGTTCCCTTTAAAAATGATTACAATTGCCCCTTGAACGAGGAGGGAGGGGTAAGGGACACTGACTCCCACAGTTGAAAACCCAAGTAGAACTTTTGACGTCCCAAAAACTTAAGTACAAGTAGCCTACTGTTGACCAGAAGCTTTGTCAACGACATAGACAGTTGATTAATGCATATATATATGTTTTTTCTTACAATAAAGTAAGCTAGAGAAAAGAAAATAGTGTTAAGATTATAAGGAAGAGAAAATACATTTACAGTACTGTATTTATTGGAAAAAATTCAGGTATACATGAGCCCATGTGTTTCAAACCCATGTTCAAGGGTCAGCTGTAATTTAAGATGCCATAGTTTAAGAGCCTTAACAAATTAGAATGAATTCTTGATGAGGGACCTAGAAATAAAGACATATAAGGAGATAATCAGAGATTTGAACGTTTAGTCAGAGAAGGAAAGATGTCTGTGCTAACAGTGATTTTCAAATATTTAAGGGACTCATATGAAAGAAGAAATAGGATGTTGGGGTAGCAGAAAGAGCATATACTTTGGAGTCAAGGTATAGGTTCAAATAGCTTTACCACTGAGAACTGTGTGATCTTGGGCAATTACCTAATTCTCCCTTAGCCTATTTCCTCTTTCCTAAAGCGAAGTTAGTATTACTACCCCCGCAAGGTTAATGAGAGAACTTAATACCTGACACATAGTTGAAGCTGATAAACAAATACTAGTTTCTTCCTTTCTTTTTTTTTAAAGGGTAGAACTAGAGTTAGGGGATAGAAATTTTGGGGGAACTGATTTAGAAGTAGGCTTATTGTAGGAAAGAACAATTAAGAGAGAGGAAGTATTCACATTAATTATTGAGAGCTTGTATGTCATTACTTCATTTGTCATCACGTAAGCCTGTGTTATTCAAGTTGATACCCCCTCTTTACAGGTAAAAACCTGAAGTTCAGAGAGATTTTAAGTATTTTCCCAAAGATTACCCAGTTTTACAGTAAGTGATTTCCTGGCTCCAAAGCTTGTACTCTGAACCACTGCAGTGCACTGTGTTTGATCTCTGGTGATGCACATTTATTCATCCATTCATTCAACAGCTGTTGATCGAACACCTACTCTACTCCAGGTGCTCCACAGCAGTTTCCAGTACAGAATGTGACAAAGAACCTACCTTCCAGTGACTTTTCTCTAAGATGAAAAATAGTTGAAGGGGACAGGGAGTGCTAGCAGTGGTACAGAGTAAAGAGGATCTTGCTGTGTTTTACATAGAATGTTCAGGGAAAGCCTCGAATAAGGTGGCCTTTGAGCAGAGACCTGAAGGAAAGGAGGGAGCCTCGTGGATATTCACTTTAGGCAGAAAAGAGCAAGTTTCTCATAATGAATGTTTTTATTAAGAATAATTATTCTTAACCATTTTCACTTATTTTTCTAGATGGACTTTAGAAACACCTTGAGTTTCAAGAGAAATCTCAATGGAATTTTAGTTTGAAGTGAGTTAAATTGTAAATTAATAGGAAAAAGGACCCGCCAGAAGCATGGAATGTTTCTATTTATTTTTCTGTCTGAGTTTTGTAGTTTTCTTCCTAAAGGATACACACACATACACACACACACACACAAATTACTAGGTGTTGTTTCCTGTTCCTGGTGGAATTATACATGAAATTTTAGTAGCTCAGAACAAACACTTTGGTTTAACCCGACATCATAGCTTTTCTCCCACACCTAGTGTGCTGGCAAGTCCTGTTAATTCTAACTTCAAAGTATATGTACAATCCAAAAACTTTCATAGCCACCATCCTTATCTAAGTCCCCATTGCCTCTTAAAAATATTATTTGAGTCAATTTCTAGTGGTCTCCCTTTCCATTCTTGCCCTCTGAAAGTCTGTTCTTAGCAGTGTGGGCATGGCCACCTGGTAAAATGGAATGAACAAGCAGCCTCCCCTCTTCCTTACTCTAGTCCAGCCCAGGGCCTCCTCCCTGCTCCTTAAAGGGTGAGGCTTGCTACTGCCTCAGGGACTTTACTCAGGCCCTCCCCCTAGATCCCTCCCAGATCTCTTCCAATTCTCTATTCAGGTCACATTTTGAGAAATTTTACCATCCAGTTTTTTTTTGGGGGGGGGGGGTTCTTTTAAAAAATTATTTATGAGAGACACAGAGAGGCAGAGACATAGGCAGAGGGAGAAGCAGGCTCCATGCAAGGAGAGCCTGATGCAGGACTGGATCCTGGGATTACTCCTTGAGCCAAAGGCAGATGCTCAACCACTGAGTCACCTAGGTATCCCTACCATCCAGTTTAAAATCACAACCCCATCTTCATCCTTGGCTCTAATTTTGTATAGCTCTTTTTTTACATTCTTATGTACTAAATAATTTACTTATTAATGAGTTATTTTCTATTTTATTTTGCCCCTTGTTTGTTGCTGTATCTTAACACCTATAACAGTGCCTGGCTCACAAAAAAAATAATATTTATTTAAAGACTGAATTCAGTCTTTTATATTTTCAACCTGGTCTCTGGCGATATATGCCAAAGCTTTTTATTTTTACTCACTTGTCATCCTGCTATACGTTGGTGTTTTGTGTGGTTTTTTAAAAATTAATTAATTTATTTATTTAGAGAGAGTGAGCGAGTGGGGAGAGGGGGGAAGGGGAGAGAGAATCCTAAAGCAAACTCCCTGCTGAGTGCAGAGCCTAATGCAGGGTTCAATAACAGGACCCTGAGATCATGGCCTGAGCTGAAATCAAGAGTTGGCTACTTAACTGACTGAGCCACCGAGGCACCCCATTCTGCTATACCTTAATTCTATTTTTCTAATTATATACTTTTTCCTAAATCATATACAAATAATCATTCTTTTTTCCTGTTTCAGTATTTGTTGGAAGGTGGGGTGGGAATTCTTTTAATATATTAACTAGAACTTTCAGAACAGTGTTAAGCTCTGGAGGTAATTGACATCCTTGTCTCCTTGATTTTTAGGAATATGTCTTTATTACTCTATAATTTTGGCTATTTTCAGATAGATAGTCTTTATCATGTTGAAATATTCTCTTATTCCTGTTTTTCTAAGAATTCTTATTAAGTTAAATTTTGTCAAATGCCTGTTTGACCATCCATTGTAATAATTATATAAGCTTTCTCTTTTAACCTTTGTATTGATTATATAATTAGATGTTAAATGTTAAATTGTACTTGCATACCTGGAATTTACCTACGCTCTCTTGGTATATATATGTATACCATGTATACATGTATGTGTATGTTTCTTTCTTTGTTGAGATATAATTCAAATACCATAAAATTCACCCTTTTAGATTATGTAATTCAGTGGTTTTTATCGCATTCGTAAGGTTGTACAACTATTATCACTAATTCCAGAACATCACATCACCCCACACGAAAACCCTATATTCATAAAGCAGTCACTCCCCACCCAGTCATACCCTTGCCAGTCACAAATCTACTTTATCTCTATGAATTTACTTGTTCTGAACATTTCATTTAAATAGGCTCATAGAATATGTGGCCTTTTTTGTCTGGCTTCTTTCATTTAGCATCATGTTTATCCATATTTCATCCATGTATAGCAAATATCAGTACTTCATTCCTTTTCATAACTGAATAACATTCCATTGTGTGGATATTCCACATTAAAGTCACTCACAAGCTTGTGGGTATTTGTGTTGTTTCCACTTTTGGCTGTTATGAATAATACTGCAATGAACATTCTTGGAACAGTTTGTTATGTGGATCTAATGTTTTCAGTCTCTTGAAGATATACCTAGAATGGAATTGCTGGGTCATATTTTTACTCTATGTTTAGCCCTTTGAAAAATTGCTGGACTTTTTTTTTTTTCCCCATTTCTGCTTACTACTTTACATTCCTAGTAGCCTAATTGACCTGGCTGAACCTCTAGTACAATGTTGACAAATGATGAGAATGAACATCCTCGTCTTGTTCCTGATCTGATGGGGATATTTTTTAGTCTTTCACCATTAAGTATGAGGTTAGTGGGTTTTTTTTTTTTTTTTTTTTTTATAGATGCCTTTTATCAGCTTAAGGATATTTCCTTCTGTTCCCAGTTGGTCAAATGTTTTTTATCATGAAAGGTTGTTGGATCTTTTCAAATGTTTTTCCTGTGTCTCTTGAGATTATTGTGTGGTCTTTGTCTTTGGTTCTAGTAATACGGTATATTGTATTGATTGATTTTGATATGTTGAACCAACCTTGCATTCTTGGGATAAAGTCTCTTGGTCATGATACGTAATTATTTTAAAAAGACAAAAACCACTTTTATTAAAGAAGTCTAAGTCCTTTTTTTCCCTGTCATTCATGCTTTCCGAATCTGCAAGCACACATGGGTGGGTACCCATGAAATTAAATACAAATTGACCCTTATTATACATTGTTTCATGAATGAGAAACCTGATAACAGTCCTAACCCATTAATCTTAAAAATGTCCTCTTAGAAATCTTAAAAATTAATCTTAAAAATGTCAGTGAATCAGTGTCTACCTCATTCCCCTCTGTTCAATAGAATTAAATACTTTCTCTTCCAAATGATGTCTTTACAAATTGTCTTCTCTTTTGGTCTTTCTTCCTACAGGTGAATTTATTTCTTTCACTTCTTAAATGATTTGGTTTCATTTCTTTGCTTTATAATGTTCTGTTACATTGGAGCAGGTTCTAGTTTTAGCAATTTGATTATTTTCCTTACTGTCCCTTTTTATCTTGTGTTCTGAAATTCCTTCCATAAGTGGCATCTAAGTCCTTTGGTGCTTGGTGCTTTTTTGTTTTGTTTTGTTTTGTTTTGTTTTTGAAGTATAGTTAGCACACAGTGTTTATATTAGTTTCAGAAGTATGACAGTGTTTCACCAGTACTATACATTATGCTGTGCTGACCATTATAAATGTAGTTACATCTGTCACTATACAGATGTATATGTTATTACAGTATTAATGACTCTGTTCTCCTATGCTATACTTTTCATCCCTGTGATTTATTTATTTTATAACTGGAAGTTTGTATTTCTTAATTCCCTTTACCTGTTTCATTTATCCTCCTAACCCATCCCTTCATGCAACAACCAGCTTGTTCTCTGTATTTAAGATGTTTCTGTTTGTTTTGGTTTTTAGATTCTACACATAAGTGAAATTATGGGATTTGTTTTTCTCTGTCTTATTTCACTTAGCAAAATACCCTCTAGGTCCATCCATGTTATTGCAAATAGCAAGATTTCATTCTTTTTTATGGCTGAGTTATTGTAAATAGCAAGATTTCATTCTTTTGTATATGGCTATGTATATACATATACACAGCTATACACACACACACACACACACACACACCCCACATCTTTATCCATTTGTCTACTGATGGACACCTAAGTTGCTTGCATAACTTGGCTATTGTAAATAATACTGCAGCAAATACAAGGGTGTATATATCTTATTGAATTCGTGTTTTCATTTTATTTGGGTATTAATTATTGGAGTCATAGAGTATTTCTATTTTTAATTTTTTTTAGGAACCTCTACACTATTTTCCCACAGTGATTACACCAGTTTACATTCCCACTAACAGCACAGGAGGGTTCCCTTTTCTTGACATTCTTGCCAACACTTGTTATTTCTTGTCATTTTAACATTTTAACATCCTTGTCATTCTAACAGGTATGAGGTAATATCTCATTGTGGTTTTGATTTGCATTTTCCCTAATGACTAGTGATGGTGAGCATCTTTTCACATGTCTGTTATCCATGTGTATGTCTTCTTTGGAAAAATGTCTATTTGTGTCCTCTGCTAACTTTTTAATCGGATTTTTTTTTTTGTTTGTTTTTTTTTGGTTGTGAGTTGTGTAAGTTCTTTATAAATTTTGGGTATTAACCCCTTATTACATATAAACAGTACCTTCTCCCATTCAGTAGATTGCCTTCTTATTTTGCTGACAATTTCCTTCTCAGAAAGCTTTTGATTTTGGTGTAGTCTCAGTAGTTTATTTTTGCTTTGCCTAAGAAGACAAATCTAGAAAAATGTTGCTAAGGCCAGTGTTCAAAAGATGACTGCCTATGTTTTCTTTTAGGAGTTTTATGGCTTCAGGTCTCACATTTAAGTCTTCAATTCATTTTGAGTTTATTTTTGTGTATGGTATAAGAAAATGGTCCAGTTTCATTCTTTTGCATATAGCTGTCCAGTTTTCCCAGCACCATTTATTGAAGAGACTGTCTTTTACCCATCGTATACTCTTGCTTCCTTGGTCATAGATTAGTTGACCATATAAACGTGGGTTTATTTCTGGGCTCTCTGTTCTGTTTCATTGAACTGTGTGTCTGTTTCAGTCCCAGTGCCATGCTGTTTTGATTACTGTAGCTTTATAGTATATCTTGAAATCTGGGATTGTGTTACCTCTAGCTTTGTTTTTCTTTTTCAAGATTGCTTTGGCTCTTTGGGGTCTTTTGTAGTTCTACACAAATTTTAGGATTACTCTAGTTCTGTGAAAAATACCACTGGTATTTTAAAAGGGATTGATTGAATCTGTACATTGCTTTGTGCAGTGTGGATATTTTAACAATATTAATTCTTCCAGTCCATGGACACAGTATATCTTTCCATTTGTGTTGTCTTCAGTTTTTTCATCAATGTTTTATAGTTTTCACAGTACAGGTCTTTTCACTTCCTTAAATTTATTTCTAGGTATTTTTTTTTTTTTTGGTACAATTGTAAATAGGATTGTTAAACTCCCTTTCTGCTACGTCATTATTAGTATTTGAAAACACAACAGATATTTCTTTATATTAATTTTGTATCCTACAACTTTACTGAATTCATTTATTCTAGTAGTTTTTTGATGGAATCTTTTTTTTTTTTAGAATTTTTAAAAATTTATTTATTAATAAGAGATACAGAGAGAGAGGGAAAGGGAGAGGCAGGCAGAGGGAGAAGCAGGCTCCATGCTGGGAGCCTGACATGGGACTTGATCCTGGGTCTCCAGGATCAGGCCCTGGGCCGAAGGCGGCACTAAACTGCTGAGCCACTAGGGCTACACTTTGATGGAATCTTTACGGTTTTCTATAATATGTCATCTGTAGATAGTGACAGTTTTACTTATTCTTTACCAATTTGGGTGCCTTTTATTCTTTTTCTTGTCTGATTACTGCTGCAGCATTCATTACTATGTTGACTAGAAGTGGTGAGCATGGATATCCTTTTTCTTTTTCCTGATATTAGAAGAAAAGCTCTGTTTTTCACCATTTTGTATTATGTTAGCTATAAGTTTGTCACATGTGGCCTTTATTATGTTGAAGTATATTCCCTCTAAAGCCACTTGGTTGACAGCTTTTATCATGAATGGATGTTGGATTTTGTCAAATGCTTTTTCTGTATCAAGATTATCATACAGTTTTATCCTTCATTTTGTTAATGTAATATATCACATTGCAGGTATTGAACCATCCTTGCATCCCTGGAATAAATCCCACTTAATTGTGGTGAATGATCCTTTTAAAGTCTTGTTGAATTTAGTTTGCTGATATTTTGCTGGAGATTTTTGCATCTGTGTTCATCAGGGAAGTTCGCCTGTAGTGGGATTTTTTATGTTTGTACCTGTTTCTGTAATGTCTTTGTCTGGTTTTAGTATCATAGAGTGAATTTGAAAGCTTTCTCTTCTATTTTTTGGAATAGTTTGAGAGGAAAAAGTATATGTTCTTTAAATGTTTGGTAGAATTAAACTCTGAAGCCATCTGGTCATGAACTTGTGTGTATTGGCAGTTTATGATTACCAATTCAATTTAGTTACTACTAATTGCTCAGTTCAGATTGTATGTTTCTAGGAATTTGTCCATTTTTTCTAGGTTGTTCAGTTTGTTGGCATATAATTTTCATAGTAGATTCTTATAATCCTTTGTATTTCAGTGATGTTGGTTGGTGTTTTTCTTTCATTTCTGATTTTCTTTATATGAGTCCTCTCTTTTTTTCTTGGTGAGTCTGGCTAAAAGTTTATCAATTTTATCTTTTCAAAGAATCATCTTGTGGTTTCATTGATCTTTACTCCTCTTGTTATTGTCAGTCCCTATTTTGTTTATTTATGCTCTGATCTTTATTATATTCTTCTACTATGGGCTTTGTTCTTTCTATAATTCTTTAGGTGTGTGGTTAGTTGTTTGAGGTTTTTCTTGCTACTTGAGATAGGCCTGTATCACTTTTTTTTTTTAAGATTTTATTTATTTATTCATGAGAGACACAGAGAGAGGCAGAGACACAGGCAGAGGCAGAAGCAGTCTCCATGCAGGGAGCCTGAAGTAGGACTTGATCCTGGAACTCCAGGACCACACCCTGGGCCAGAGGCAGGCACTAAACTGCTGAGCCACCCAAGCATCCCCCGAGATAGGCCTGTATCACTTTAAATTTCCCTCTTAGAACTGCTTTTGCTGCTTCCCAAAGATTTTGAACTGTTGTGTTTCCATTTTTATCTGTCTCCTTGTATTTTTTTATTTCATCTTTAATTTCTTTATTGACCCATTGATTGTTTAGTAGCACATTGTTTAGACTACATGTATTTGTTTTTTCCATTTTTTTCACTTGTAATTGATACCTAGTTTTATACCATTGTGGTCCGAAAAGATGCTAATAGGATTTCCATTCTTAAATATATTAAGACTTGTTTTGTGGCCTGACATATGATCTGTCCTGGAGAATGTTCCATGTATACTGGAAAAGAATGTGTATTATGCTCTTTTGGGATGGAGTGTTCTATATGTGTGTGTGTGTGTGTGTGTGTGTGTGTGTGTGTGTGTGTGTGTTAAGTCTATCAGGTCTAAAGTGTCATCCAAAGTGACTGCCCCTTACTGATTTTCAGTCTGGATGATCTGTTCATTGATGTTAGTGGGGCATAATTCTTTTTATATGTTGCTGGATTCAGTTTGCTAGTTAATATTTTGTTGAAGATTTTTGCATCTGTAATCATAAGTGATATTGACCTATAGTTTTGTTTTCTTGTGATGTCTTTGTCTGGTTTTGGTATCAAGAGTATTGACTCCCCAAAAAAATGAGTTGAGGAATATTTCTTCTCGTCTGTTTCTTGAAAGTTTATTTGTGTATTATTTGTGATAGGACTATATAGTTTTATTCATTAGAGAGAGATAACACTGCATCTTAAATGAACCTTACCTTACATTTTGTTCTATTGCTTCTTCACTCCCTGCAGACAATTGAAGTATTTAATGGAAAGTTAAATGATAGTACCTCCTGAGACAGGATTTAAGATGACTTCCAGTGTTGTTATTACATTGTTGTTATTTTGGGGGGATAGATAAGAAAACTAAAATGCGTTAATCTTTTTGATTAAGTGATTTGCTCAGGGTGACAGAGCTAATTAATGGAAAGAACTGCACTAAAACCCATTGCCCCCTTTATTCACCTTCATGGGATGAGAGGAAGAAGAAAAAGGATATAATGGAATTCACACTAACCATTTTGACAGAGAGAAACCTGATTTAATTTAGAAAATTAAAAGTTCAGGTAAGGAAAGGATCAAAACCAGACTTGGGATGAGCTATTTATATGTTTGTTATCTTTTTTTTTTCCTTTTTAATTGTGGCAAAATACACATAGCATAAAATCTACCATCTTAACTATTTTTAAATGTGTAATTCAGTAGTATTAAGTATATTCCCACTGTTGTGCAACCATCACCAACCATCCCTCTAACACTTTTCATCTCACAGAAGTGAAACTCTGTACCCATTAGACAATAACTCCTAATTACCCACCCCAAACCCCTGGCAACCACAGTTCTACTTTCTGTCTCTATGTATTTGAGTGCTCAAAGTACCTCATATAAGTGGAATCACACAATACTTGTTTTTTAGTGATTGACTTATTTCACTTAGCATGATGGCCTCATGGTTCATCCACATCATAGCATTTGTCAGAATTTCTTCCTTTTTATTTTTTATGTATTTATTTTTTTAAAAATTTCCTTTTTAAAGCTAAATAATATTTCATTATATGTATATACCACATTCTGTTTATCCATTCATCCATTGATGAATATTTGGTTGCTTCCACTTTTTAGCTATTATAATGTTGCTATAAACATGAAGGCATAGATATATCTCTGAGACCCAACCTTTAATTCTTTTGGGTACATGTCCAGAAGTGGAATGATATATGATTATATGATTAGGTTATATGATAATTCTATTTTTAATTTTTTAAGGGAATGACATAGGGACTTTTTTCATAGGGACTATACCATTTTACATTCTCACCAGCAGTACACAAAATTTCCAATTTCTCCATATCTTTGCCAACATTTGTTATTTTCTGGATTTTTTTTTTTTTAATAGTAGCCATCCTAATGGGTGTGAGGTGGTATATATCTCATTGTGGTTTTGATTTTCATATCCCTAGTGATTTGTGATTTTGAGCATCTTTTCATGTGCTTATTGGCCATTTGTATATCTTTGGAGAAATATCTGCTCAAGTTCTCTGCCCATTTTTTAATTGGTCATTTTCTGTTTTTGAGTGGTAGGAGTTCTTTATATACTCTGAATGTTAACTACTTATCAGTAACATGATTTGCAAATATTTCCTCCCATTGTGTGGATTGTCTTTACTCTGTGGATTGTCTTTTTTTCTGTGTTGATTGTTGTGCTCATTGTAATTTATTTAAATAAGCAAGCAAAGAACAGGACTCTGAAGAGATGTTTTCAAGACAGATTTTATGGGGATCCCTGGGTGGCGCAGCGGTTTGGCGCCTGCCTTTGGCCCAGGGCGCGATCCTGGAGATCCGGGATCGAATCCCGCGTCGGGCTCCCGGTGCATGGAGCCTGCTTCTCCCTCTGCCTGTGTCTCTGCCTCTCTCTCTCTCACTGTGTGCCTATCATGAATAAATAAAAATTAAAAAAAAAAAAAAGACAGATTTTATGGTAGCATATGTAGGGAAGGCCAGAGCTAAGGAATAAGGCATTGGGGTCATTGTGATCTGCGTTATCAAATACATAGACTGGAACAAGAGAGGAAGTTACAGATGAAAAGGTAAGACTGAAGACAAACATCCCTAGTTTGTCCAGTCTTAGCCTTAGATGAGGTAGTTGGATAGAATTGATAACAAGGGAAACAAGAAGTATTTAGAAAATAACTGTGGCTGATTATTTAAATGATCAAATGAGTTTTTGCACAGATATGGTGGTCAAGATGGTTCAGCTAAGCCACCACATTTATTTGTCAAAAACAAGCATAGTTCACAAATATGGTTTATGGAGCACCTGGCTGGCTCAGTTGGTAGAACATGTGACACCTGATCTCAGGGTTGTGAGTTCAAGCCCTATGTTAGATGTGGAGCCTACTTAATTAAAAAAGACTAAATATGGTTTAATTTTGTTTTATACCAAGAATTATTGAAATTTTCATGTGATGAATTTCATTCCGATGCAGAAACTGAAGGAAGGAGCCTCTGAGAAAATTATACAAAAAGTGTTATATTTTCTGGATGCTATTGTGACAGGTACTAAGTCTTGTCCTCTACTTGTAGAACTATAACAGTTTGTTCTTTGTGTTTTGTTTTGTTCTTATTTTATGGACAATTACACTGAAACATCAAAAGTTAACATTAGTGACCGCATCAGAGTACTTGCCATTGTCTGCTCTTCACTGTGGCATATATTGCTGTTTTCTTCCTACAGCCTGCCTTCTATTACTAAATATTTGTTTAGCAACCCTGTCAGGAACACATGTCCATCGAAGTTTTTTTTGTTTTGTTCTTCGCTTTTGTTTTTTATTTTTACATTGGTGCTTTTGACAGAAAGACAAACTATCTTCACATTTTTATCCTTAAGAAGAGATAGATTACAGTAGGATGCATTTTTAACAGATGGTTCTAAACTCTATCATAATTCTACTATAGTTAAATTTTTCAGGCATTTGATAAATTATCATAGTTGTACTTTGATTAAATGATTTTTGCCTTTTGTCTGGTGTCAGCAGTCAAGAGAGCACAGATCCCTTTCCAAAGGTATTCAGAGTAATTGCTGCTATCCTAGCTTTGAAAGCACATGTTCTCTCCCTTTAGCCTTTCCACTGTTTCTTCCTTCTCCCCCAGGCTTTTATTTATTTTTCCCCCCAGGCTTTTAAAAGTCTTTTTGTGCAAAAAACAAAAAAAGTCTTTTTGTGCAATGCCTTATGAGAGTCCAAAGCCCTTCTTTTCTGGTAGTCTACGACATCTGTGTTCCTCAAATGATTTTTCCGGTGAAGAAAAATAGTTATGTATATAGTGAGTCTGTCAAATAAGAAAGGCAAGAACTGAGAGTACACCCCAAACAGCAAGCAGAATCAGTGGTATAGAAAAATAAATTGGCCAAATAGAAGACAGACTCTGCGGAACCTATCTAGAAAGCAAAAGAGGTGGTTAGAGACCAATATAAGGAAAGAGATGATAATTAGGCATCAAATATATCTCAGAGTCAGCTTGCAAATAACACGGACTCAAGAAGAAGACAGGGCAGATCAAAATGGATTATCAGAATTACAATGAAACTTTCTAGACTTTAATAGGAAAAAAAAACAGTCCTAACACTGGATATACATAAGGCCTGCCACATTTTGGATTCCAAGACATACTTTGGTCAGAGTCTTATATCTTATGCTAAACTTGTAATTCTCTATGCTTCTAATCAAGGAGTGGAGTGCAAACATCATATTAACTTGTTGAGATTCACAATAAAAAGTATGTTGAGATTTTGATTGCACTTGGATTATATCCATGGATTGATATGGGAAAATTGGTATCTTATAATACTGAGGTTTCTAATATTGTGAATGTGGTCTGTTTCTCCATTTATTTGGGCTTGCTTAAATGTTTTTAAATTGTTTTATAATTTTCTATATGCATCTGTTTTTAGATATATTCTTAGGTATCTTATACTTTCTACTGCTGTTATAAATGTGTGTATGTTTCTAAATGATGTTTTCTTTTTGTTTCTGCCCTTTAAAATGTATATGGATGAGTGGAGAGCCAAGACAAGATGTTTCTAAACAGGAATAACACAGTGGGACTTAGCCTACCAGATATCAAAATGTAGAATTCTTCAAATGGTAATTAATAGTAAATTAAGACAACATTTGTTTCAAGGAGAGATACATTGAACAGTAGAACAGAAAGATTACCTAGAAACTAGTCCACAGATTTATGGAACCATGATATGTGACAAGGGTGGCATTGCACATGGGGGAAGTCATGAGTTAAATATCTGTGTGGGTTAATGATACCGTTTCTGTATGAAATTAGATCTCTGGGCAGCCCCGGTGGCGCAGCGGTTTAGCGCCGCCTGCAGCCCAGGGCGTTATCCTGGAGACTCTGGATCAAGTCCCACGTCAAGCTCTCTGCATGGAGGCTGCTTCTCTCTCTGCCTCTCTCTCTCTCTCTCTCTGTTGTCTCTATGAATAAATAAATAAAATCTTAAAAAAAAAAAAAAGAAATTAGATCCCTATGTCACAGAGTATACAAAAATCATTTCTACATAGATGAAAGTGTTGAAAAGCTTTTAGGGCATATGGGAAATATGTCCCTGGAATAGGGAAGAATTTCCTGTCGAGATATAGAAAGGACTATCCATGAAAGTAAAGATTAATAAATTTGAGTATATTAAAATCAGGTGCTCTATTCCACAAAAAAAAAAAAAAGGCTCCTTAATGAACTGGAAAATAGAAGCCACATATCGGGAGAAGATGCTGCTACACACAGAACAAATAGAGCTTTAATATACAGAATGAATCAGTAAGAAAAAGACAAACAGCCTGATAGAAAAATGGGCAAAACCACATGAATAGCCATTTCATAGAAATACATTAAGGCCTATAATTTGTGAAAAGATGCTTGACTTGATTAGTGATTAGGGAAGTGCAAATTAATAATCATATTGAGATTACCAAAATTAAGAGATTTGCCAGTATCATATGTTGGAGAGGATGTGAATCAACAGGAACTCTTGTTACACCACTGAAGGAATATAAATTGGTCCAGCCACTTTGAAAAACAATTTCACTTTATGTTATAAAGTTGGAATTTTGTGTACTTTCTGACTCACCCTTTCTTTTCTTTTTCTTTCTTTATCTTGCTTTCTCTTGCTTTCTCTCCCTCCCACCTCCCTCCCTCACTCCCTTTCTCTGTCTCTCTGTCTCTGTCTCTCTCTCTCTCTCCCCCTCTTTCCCTCCTTTCCTCTCCCTGCCCAGCAGGGATCCCAACACAGGGCTTGAATTCATGATCCTGAGATCAAGGCCTGAGCTAAAAATCAGAAGTCTGGACCCTCAACCAACTGAGCCACCCAGGCACCCCACTGACTTAGGCATCTAACATCCTAGTTAGAAAGTTAAATTAGAAAAACATGTGCACTAGAAGGTATATACAAAAATATTCATACCAGCACGATTCATAATGGCAAAAAGAAACTTGTAAATAACCCAGATGTCCTTTGACAAAGAATGGAACATTAAGTTATGGTATATTGACATAAAAATATTATTATTATTATTATTCACCATTAAAAATGAATGACCTACAGCTATACATAGGTTGCTTTCAGTGTAGTCAGGCTAGCTTTACAATGATCAGTGTCAAAAAATAAATAATAAAACAACATTTACTCATTTGTTAAAAAAAAAAAAAAAAAGAAAAACACAAAACTTACTGAATTCCTGCTATGGATTTAGTAGTGAATAAGGTGGATAAATTTCCTATCCTCATGAAGCTTACATTTCAGTTTGGAAGGGGGACAGATTAATAAGCAAAGCAGTATGTAATTTAATGTAATTCATAAAAGCTGTAGAGAAAGATGAATCAATCAGGGTAAGAGGATAGCATATGATGGAGAGTGTGTGTGTGTGTGGCATGCATTTCTGCAGATTAAGGAAGGGTTTTTTTTGAAAACATAACAGTTGAAAGGAGTTAAATGTCCTATGGGAGAAGTGTTACTACTTTCTGGGGGGAAAGTAGGAATGAGCTTGGCATTTATACAAAGAAGAGATGAAGGCAAATGAATCTGGTATAGAATGAGACTGGACTAGGGGAAGAGGGTAGGAGAGGAGTTCAAGGGGATAGACAAAATTCTTTTTTTTTTTTTTTTTTTTTGCCAAAATTCATATCAGATAGGGTCTTACAGCTTTAGTAGTATAAGATTTTTTAAAATAGGGATAATCATCAGAGAATTTGGGGCAGAATGACATAATCTGATTTATATTTAAGGTCTGAAGAACTGATTGTTGGGAGCTAAATTGGGGAGTTGGGAGGTAGACACAAAAGACCTAGTTAGGAGGCTTTTGTTGAAGTGCAGGCATTAGGTGGTGGTAGCGTGGACCAGAGGGATCGACAACGGCTCCAGAAAGCAGCAGTTAGTTCAATGATATATTTGGGGGGTGTAATTGAAAGGACTCCATTATAGATGAATATATCTGTATGGGAGAGATATAAATCAATAAAGACTTCTAGCTTCCTACTGGGAGCAGATAGTTGGACAGTAATGCCATTTACTCACTTGGAGAATACTGAAATATAAGCAGATTGGGCCATAGGATTAAGAGTTTGTTCTTAAATCTCTGGAATTTGAAATGTCTGTGGGACACCCAGGTATGTGAGAGTGAAGCCCTCAGAAGGAAGGTCTGGAGTTCAGGGGTAGGAATATGAGATTCATTAACATACAGATGGCATTCATAACCTTGGTGTCCAAAAAGACCACTGAGGGGTAAGTGTAGAAGAGGAACTAGGAAAGGAGGCTACTGAGAAGTGGATGGGAGGGAAAGGGGAGAAGTGCCAGGAGATGTGGTGTCTGGGAACTCAAAAGAAGAAAATGTGTCAGTAGACATATTATGTAATGGAAAAATATATTTGCAATAGAAATTACAGATATCAGGTTACTGTATCACAAATGAATAGTAAAAAGACTTGTGTAGAGAAATGCAAAAATGATTTGAATAGGTAATTCACTGAAGGGTAAATCCTTATGGTCAGTCCACCTATGAAAAGATGCTTAACCTCACCATTAATCAGAGAAATGCAAATTTAAAAGAGCAGTAATACTTTAATGCTGTCAAAGTTTGGAAGGGAGGTCATCTTCATACCTTAGTAGAAATGTGAATTATTACAACCTTTTTTTGAAAGCAGCCTGGCAATATCTATTAAAGTGAAAAATATCTCTGATCTATGATCCAACAGTTTCACTCCTAGAAATCTGTCTCCTGGAAATAGAAGCACCAGTGCATAAAAATCTAAGTATGTTTACTATAGCCTTTTTAAAGGGCACAAACAGTAAAAATAGGGTAAATGCCCATCTCTCAGGGAAAAGTTGAATAATTATAGGTTATCCAATTATTGGATTATTACACAATCAGTTGAAGTCAAGGACCTCTCATGATGCAGACAATTTTATAAAATATGGTTCACACGTGTGAAACACAGTAGTCTCCCTCTTTCCAGAAAAACATCTGCCTGTGTATACAACATTTATATATGATTATATATATGAAGTGGAGAAAAGCATAGTTCTAAGTAATGATTGCCTGGGGATAAGTAAATCTGAGGGAGATTGTGGAGGTAAGCCTCTACTCATTCACTCACTCAATAAACACACACATCTCCATTTAAAAGAAAAAGGATCCCCAGGATAAAACAGCTTCTGTGATACATTTATGTAAAATATATGTGCCTATATATAAAGACGTGAAAAGATAGTCACCAAAATTATAATTCTAAAGTAAAATTAACTTTTTAAAATAAAATGCTAAATTGGTATTCTTGTCACTTTTTTTTCCTCCTTTGAATGCCGGTTCAAATGGAGAATCTTGATATTAACCAGATAAATTTCATTTTCAAAAGAATTTTTATTTTTTATTTTAATTTTTATTTAAATAATTTTTAAGTTAATTTACAGGATTAGCACCATTTTATGCTCTTCATTAACTTCTATTTCAAGATCCATTTTCCTCTTGCTTTCTTTGCTTTCAGTCTTTAACCAGCAGTTTGTTTTGGGTATAAACTAAAATAAAAATTAGAATAGATTAGCAGTCAAACCCGCAAGTAGCTAGCTGTGTTCAATTGAGTGATAAACCTCACTGAATATCTGAATCATGAACACAGTTATCTAATATTTACTGTACATATTTGTTCATGAGGTAGAAAGACTCATACTGTTCAGTTTTAGAGAGAAAATATTTAAATTATACTTATTGATTTTTCAAATATTGTCTGCTTTTTTTTTTTTTTTTTTTTTTTTTACTTTGAGTATGGTTGACACACAGTGTTACATTAGTTTAAGGCATACAACAGGGATCCCTGGGTGGTGCAGCAGTTTGGCTCCTGCCTTTGGCCCAGGGCGCGATCCTGGAGACCCGGGATCGAATCCCACATCGGGCTCCCGGTGCATGGAGCCTGCTTCTCCCTCTGCCTATGTCTCTGCCTCTCTCTCTCTCTCTCTCTGTGACTATCATAAATAAATAAAAATTTAAAAAAAAGGCATACAACATAGTGATTTGACAACTCTATACCATATGCTGAGCTCACTGCAAGTATAGCTACCACCTGTCACCATACAGCTCTATTACAGTATCATTGACTATATTCCCTGTGCTGTACTTTTTATTCCTGTGATTTACTCATCTCGTAACTGAAAACCTGGACCTCCCAACTCCCCTTCACTCTTTTTACCTGTCCCTTGATTCCCCTTCCTTCTGGCAATCTTCAGTTCTCTGTGTTTATCAGTCTGATTCTACTGTTTATTCATTGTTTTTTAGCTTTTACTTAGTATAATACCCTATAGTCCGTCTGTGTTGTCACAAGTGGCAAGATCTCATTCTTTTTATGGCTGAGTAATATTCCATTGTGCATATATACTATGTCTTTATCCATTCATCTATCAATAGACACTTGAGTTGCTTCCATATCTTGGCTATTGTAAGTAATGCTTGTCTATTTTAAGTAATAAACACAGGAGTGCATATATCTTTTCAAGTTAGTGTTTTCATTTCCTTTGGGTAAATAGCCAGTAGTGGAATTACTGGATCATATGGTAGTTCTATTTTTAATTTTTTTGAGGAAACCTCATAGTGTTTTCAACAGGGGCTGCACCAGTTTGCATTTTCACCAGCAGTGAACAAGGGTTCCTTTTCCTTCATATCCTAATACTTGTTATGTCTTGTCTTTTTTTATTCTGCCCATTCTGACAGGTGTAAGTGTATTTATTGATTTTTAAATTGAAATTAAAACAGACATCATGACTGTCATTAATTATGTGACTTCTCAGAGCACTGTGGGAGCCAGTGGGCTGGAAAACTACTATGTACAGAAGATTGGATCTAGCCTGGCTAATTTTCTCTGAAGTCTTATCTTTGTGCATTACTTGGTGTTAATCTTGACAGATCTCCCACCTTTGCTCTTTCTCTCTCTGATTTAGCTACTGTGTCTTTCCTCATTGTACTTATTTGAAGCTGTTTTGCCTCTACTCCGTGTTCAAAGCCATTTTGTGATGCTAGCAATGTTCCTGTCCCTTTGGATAAGGTCTTATAACTATTCTGGTCACTGTCTGCTAATGAAAAGCCCCCAAATCAGTTCTAGTCACAAGCAGACTAAATTCAATAATTAGTATGGTCAATTCTGTGTAATAATTTAAAAATTTAAACTTTATTTAAAGGCAAAATTTTTCTCTCCCAAAGAAGCCTATAACTCCTTAAAACAGCCTACTTAGTGGGAAAGAGGGGTTAACTATTTTTTCTGCCTCTACCTAACATACTGACTGCTCTTCCAGCATTTTTTAGCCCTTTAGGGACACAGTGGGCTAGAAGGTGGCAGGAAAATTCTTACTCAGTTGTAACTGTTGTGAGCTGGTGTTGATTCTGTTTGGACTTGGCAGCTGTTTAGAGCTGATTGACTAATGAACTCTTTTGTAGTTTCTTCAGAGCTACCCAATATTATCTTTAGCCACATAACACATTTCTCCAAAATTTAGTGGCTTAAAATAACACACATTTTTTATTTCTGTGGATCAAGAATATAGGTAGGCATGGCTTACCAGAACCCTCTTCCTCTATGTCTCTACAAGATCAGAGTCATCTTAAGGCTTGACTAGGGTAGATTTGCTTCCAGACTCACTTCAGTAATTGTTCACAAGATTCAATTCCTCATGCGGTAATGGCCTCATGGCCTCATTTCTTCATGAGCTATGGGCTAGAGCCTTCCCTTGGTAACCTTACCACATAGGCTTCTCTATAGAGCAACTCACAATATGGCATCTGGCTTCATTAGAGCAAGAGGGGAAGAGTTAAAAACATGAAAATGACAGTCTTTTGTAACCTAGTCTTGGAAATTACATCCTATCACTTTTGCCATATTTCATTCATCTGAGGAAAGTAACTAGATCTAGTGCACACTCAAAAAGAGAGGAGTACACAGGCCATGAATACCAGGAAATAAATATCATTGGGAGCCATTTTAGAAGCAGCCTACCATTCTACCACCAGTATTCCTGGGATTATCTCATCTTCACTTCTTTGATACAGGGAATTATATCTCTCTTCTAAGTCACTTATAACTCCCTCCTCCTTGAACATCTTTCTGCTTGGTCCCCTCACCTCCAGATGGCCCTCTTGAACAGGATTAAGACAACGTCTATACTATTATCTATCCATAGCTAATGGTGCATGGAAAATTTGCATCCTCTTCTGTAAGAAAATTTGGGAGAGGGGATCCCTAGGTGGCTCAGCAGTTTAGCACCTGTCTTTGGCCCAGGGTGTGATCCTGGAGTCCCAGGATCAGGTCCCACATTGGGCTCCCTGCGTGGAGCCTGCTTCTCCCTCTGCCTGTATCTCTGCCTGCCTCTCTCTCTCTCTCTCTCTCTCTCTCTCTCTCTTTCTCATGAATAAATAAATAAAATCTTAAAAAAAAAAATTGGGGGGAGTACATGCCAATCCCAGTGTAATCATCACCCATTTCAGTCTGCCACTAGAGCAACTACCAAAAAATCGGTACTCTTTCTCAAGATTTCTCAGTCTTGAGTCAATCACTGGTCTTCTGTGACTCCCTAGCTCTACAGTCAAACTCTTCCAGTGGTCTTGTTGAAGATTCTTTCCCTAGGTCAAGGCTTTTGGGGTAGGAGGGCCTTTTCTGAACTCTTTACCTCCAACTTTTTTTTGCTAGAGCTAAAGTTTACAAGGAATTTTGACCACATTCTTGGATCTGCAGCTAAAACTGACATTCAAGTAGTTCCATATTGACATTGTTTCATCTGCTGTTTGCCTTCTTCCTAATCCTTTGAAAGCATTTGCTTTGGGTGGTTGCCTACAGTCATTGTAACAAGAAAAATGATTACCAATTTATTAAGTCAAACAGTGGAACATAATAGAGAAGAAATGGGAGAAAGATTAATAAATAATGAGAAAGGGAAGGGAAGAAGATAGGAGAAAGCACTAGATACCTTATTTGGTTTCAGATTAGAATAAATAGGTAAATATTGTCTTAATGTTATCGTATAATTACTATTGTTTTAATAGTGTTCTTGAAATATTTGAGGTACTTATAGAATTAAAATTGAGATATTTGAGTTTAATTCATAGAATAAAAGTAAACATGAAGAGAGAAAAGAGGCATAAAAAGCCAAACATTATACTGGAAGCATAAATATTCTTCATTTAGACCTATAAATAAAATCCAACAATATAATGTTTGTAAGAAACTGACCTAACAGAAAATAGAAGGTAAAAATTATTCCCAAATTGGAAAGGTCTATTTATCAGATTTGAATACAACAGAAAAATGACAGTAATTTATATCAGACAAAATAGAATTCAAGTGGGAGGAAAGCAGACAGTGCATATCATTTTATATTGACAACATAAAGTCTGATGAAATTGACACCAAAAATAAAAGATGTGCCCAAATTGGCACAAGTTTTATGAACTGGATTCACAAGTATTCAAATTTAGTTTTACATGATTTTCTTTAAGTTTTTTGGTAGAGGAAGCAAGGTTTGGAAGATCTGGGTGAAGCAGTAAACTCTGTTTCTATTAAAATGTACTACAGGGGCACTTGGGTGGCTTAGTGGTTGAGCGGCTGCGTTTGGCTCAGGTCATGATCCAGGGCGTTGGGATCAAGTCCTGCATCAGGCTCCCTATGGGGAGGCTGCTTCTCCCTCTGCCTATGTCTCTGCCTCTCTCGGTGTCTCTCATAAGTAAATAAAATCTTTATAAATAAATACTTGAATGAATGAATGAACTATATAAAATTTTGTGTATAGCTACAGAAGTTTTCCTGTTGGAGGACCAGCTAAGAATCCTTGCTGGGGAAATGGGAAAGGCAAGATTAAAGTTTTACAAATATAGTTTCCTAGGAATTCAAACCAGGTTTGGAACTGGAGGCTCGTGTCACACCCCCTTTACGTTGGGAAAAGATGCTCTTTCTATCCAATCAGACAAGGTTCTCATGGGCTTACGGAGAAGTCGTCCTCAACTGACATAGATAGAAGAGTCTGAGAAGTTTAATTGTCTAGCTGTTCTTTACCTAATAAAAATTCCATTCTGCAGGTTTTGTTTTTGTTTTAAGTCAGATTTTCTGAGGCAATCTCTAAGCATTTATATACTTTTATTGATTTACTTTTTAAAAATAGTTAATATTTTGGTTTGTTTTTAATTTTAGGAGAAATGTAGTTTTGTAACACTACCATTCCTACTACCCTGATGTAATTAGCATTGATAGTTGGCAATGTATCCTTATGCTTATATAAGCGTTTGTATATATAGAGATATATACACACTCATAATTTGATGTAGTTAACATTTTCTAATCTGCAACTTGCTATTTTCACTTGTCTTGATATACTGCTATCTTTCCAAGTCAATACATATAGATCTTGGCTATGGATGTGCCTAGTATGGCTGTGGCATAATTTAATTAATCATTTCTATACTGATGGCCCATTAGTCGTTTCTTCTTTTGGCAGGAGAACTTTGGTGAACATCTTGGATTGTTTATCTTTACGTGCTCATGCTCTTCTATAGAATAGGTTGGTTCCTAGAAGTAGAATTGTTAGGCATGTGGTATGTATGTTTTTAATTTTATAATATATGAAATCATACCCACTTCTTAGATGTTTGTAGCAGTTCACATTTTGTTTATATAATCATTTATGTGGGTGCTGATTTCTCTACATTTACTGTTAAGCACATTTCTAGCTTAAGAAAATAATTCATTAAAACCACAAAAGTGATACAAGGGAAAATGTGAGAAAACTTTTTTATAGTCTTAGAATAGGAAAGACCTTTTAAGCAAGATACAAGCCCATAAGCCTTAAAGACAAAGATTAATAACTTTCACTATATAAAAATTAAGAATTTCTGCTGGCCAAAAAAATATTGCAGATGAAATCAAGACAAGTGATAAATGGGTAAAAAAACATTTGTAGGGATCCCTGGGTGGCGCAGCGGTTTGGCGCCTGCCTTTGGCCCAGAGCACGATCCTGGAGACCCGGGATCGAATCCCACGTCAGGCTCCCGGTGCATGGAGCCTGCTTCTCTCTCTGCCTCCCTCTCTCTCTCTCTCTCTCTCTCTCTCTCTGTGACTATCATAAATAAAAAAATAAAAAAAATAAAAATAAAAAAAACATTTGTAAAAAAGTAAAAAAAAAAAAAAACATTTGTAGCGTATGATAGAAAAAGGGTTGAGATATACACAAAATGAGCTTTTACAGATCAATAACAAAAGACCAACAACCCAATAGAAACATGACTATTGGATATGAAAAGCAGCTTATAAAAAACATAATACAAGTAACTCTGAACGTATGAAAAAATGCTCAACATCATCTATAATTAAGAAAGTACAAATTAAAACACCATTTTCACATAGCATATTGAAATAAGATATACTGCTAATCCCCATTATTAGTGAAGCTACAGGGATATAGGAACCCATATTATAGGTGGAAGTGTAATTGTTACAGTCTTTCTAATTGGCAGTTTGGTGGTTTTAAAAAATTCTTTTTGAATTGTTTTTAGCTAAAGTGTTGTATGTAATTTTACAAATCTACCTTTGCTTATAATAAAGTACAACAGTCTCCTTTCTCGTCTTAATTTATTGACTAGACAGTGTCTGTTAACTTCCTATCATAAGACACAAGGGTGTAACCAACTTGCTCTGCTACCTCGTATTCTCTCCCTTCTCCTCCTAACCTATTTTTACCAAAATATGAACATTTTGAACGTAACAGAAATGCTTAAATATGAACACCATATACCCACCTCCTGGATTCTACAATTAATATTTTGCTAGCTTTGTTTTATCACACTTCTATCCTTCTGGCATTCTCCATCCATCAAGTCATTTTATTTTTTATGTGTTTAAATTAATTTGCATATATTATTTCATCCTATACACTTCAGCATGCATAAAATTAACTAGAATTTAACATTTATTTACATTTTTGAGGAAAGTTGATACACATTGAATGTGTAAATCTCGTGTTTTGTAAGGTGAGTTGTGACACCATTATACACCTGTGTAACCCAAACCCTGTCAATATATGTGGTATTACCATCACCCCAGAAAATTTTCTCATGGTTCTTCCCAATCACTCACCACCCCTAAGTCCTCCAAAGTTAACACTGTTGAAATTTTTTTCACCATAAAGTAGCTTTTCCTTTTCTAGAACTTTATATAAATGGAATCATGCAGTATTCCACTATTATTTTATGTAAGACTTCTATCATTTAGTGTATTTTTAAGATTCATCCATGTTACTGTATCATTATCACTACATTCTTTTTTATTGTTGAATATTATTCCCTTGTATGAGTATACTACCGTTTGTTTAGCCACTCTCATGCTGATGAATGCCTGGGCTGTTTTCAGACTTGAGCTACTGTGAAAAAAAACCTGCTGTTGTACATCCTTGTACAAATCTTTATATGGACACATACTTTAATTTCTTTGGGGTCAATGCATAGAGTATTGTGACAGTTTGGTATGTTAAAAGATAATCACAATAGATTTCACTTCATACCTAATAGAATGGCTGAAATTAAAAGGCCTGGCCATACTAAATATTGGTTAGGATGTAGAGCAACCGGAGCTCTCATGTATTATTTGAGAGAACAATATGATAGAATAACCACTTTAGAAAATAGTCTAGCAGTTTCTCTCAGAATTAAACATTTACCTGTGCTTTACCCTGTAATCCTACTCCTGGGTATATTTATCCAAGAGAAGTGAAAGCATATGTCCAAAAAAAAAAAAAGTGCAAGAATGTTTATAGCAGTTTCATTCACGATAGCCAAACCTGGACACAATACAAATGTCCATCAGTACATCCACAGGTGAACAGCTGCAGTGGAAGATTACCTGGCAGTATAGAAGAATAAACTACTTATATATATGTAATTTATTGAGCAAGTGCCTGGGTGGCACAGTCAGTTAAGTGGCAGACTCTTGGTTTTGGTTTAGATCATGATCTTGGGGTCATGGGTTCAAGCCCTGTGTTGGGCTCCAAGCTCCCTGTGGAGTCTGCTTGAGTTTCTCCCTCTCCCTTTTTGCCTCTCCCTCCTTGTGCTCTTTCTCTCACTCTCTCTCTCTAAAATAAATAGATAAATCTAAAACAAAACAAAACATACACTGAGCAAAAGAAGCCAATAACCAAAGACTTCTTCCTTATTTACTTTTTTTTTTTTTTTTTAAGTTTGGGAACAGGCAAAACTAACCTGTGGTGATAGAAATCAGGAAAGTGGTTGCCTTTGGTGGGCAGGAAATTACTAGTAGGGAGTATGAGGAAACTTTCTGAAATGACTTAAATGTTATGTACTTGATTAGGTTTGGTTATATGGGTTTATGATGTATCAAATTATTATTATTAATTTAAAATGAGTATATTTCACTACATGTAAATTTTTACCTTGATAAAAGTGAACATAAACCCTAAGAATGAGTGTATTTTATACCTCTTCAAAATAGAATTCATGTGGACAGTTGCTTAGAAGACTGGGGACTGAGGGAGAGTTTAGGGAATATCCTTTATTTCTTACTATTCAACCTGAGTTTTTCCAATTGTCAGAGACTGGCTCTCCCTAAGGTATACTGAGGATGAAGGATGAGTCATAATACCCAACATATGCTCCTTCTCCAGAATCAGCAATACTAATGAGGGATGACAATAAATTATCTGTCCTATCCCTTCCATAGAGCCTACCACAATGTTAAAAACACTGCCTTTTAAGTATATCTCTACTTCTCAAAATTATTTATAATTCTTTTAAAGATAAAATTGTTGGGGTACCTGAGGCTTAGTTGGTAAAGTGTCTGCCCTTGGCTTAGGTCATGATCCCAGGGTCCTGTGATTGAGCCCCATGTCGGGCTCCTTGCTCAGTAAGGAGACTCCTTTTCCCCCTCTCTCTACTGCTCCCCCTTGCTTGTCTTGTGCTCCCTCTGTCAAATAAATAAAAAAAATTTTAAATGCTTTAAAGATAAAATTGTCAAAGTTTATGAAAGTTTTATGGAGTAAAAACCAAAATGTCTTTATAAAACTGCTCTTTCAGCTAATAGGAGGTGGTTTTTATATACTTAAAGATATTAGTGTCTAGTTTACTAGAGATTTTTTTGAATTGTTATTTTGGAAACTATTTCCATATAGTTATGTTTGTGATTCTTTAACAGAGTGTTACTTTCAAATATTAAATTGATGAATAACCTGTTTATTAAGCCAAATATAGTCACATTTTAAGAATTCTTTAACCTTTATCTTGTGCACATTTCCTTTTTCCATAATGTGCTTTCCTCTTACCCTGCAGTAAATCTTTTGACTCCTTTGTAGTACTCTCTTTATCTAAAGCCATTTTTATTACAACATCACAAGTTTTTTTTTTCCCTCTGTAACTTCACTTTATACACTTTGATGCCTAAAATAGTCTTTTTTTTCCCCTCTGTATTCTTTTCAATATTCTTTTCAGCTAGCCCCCCAAATCTTTCTTATTGGCATACTCAGACAAGTTTGCTTGTTATTCCTACTTTTTTTCTTAAGCATAGAGACTCCTTTATATTATAACTTCAGGGGATCCCTGGGTGGCTCAGCGGTTTGGCGCCGCCTTCGGCCCAGGGCATAATTCTAGAGTCCCGGGATCAAGTCCCACATCAGGCTCTCTGCATGGAGCCTGCTTCTCCCTCTGCCTGTGTCTCTACCTCTCTGTCTTTCTCTGTCTCTCACGAATAAATAAATAAAATATTTAAAAATATATAGAGAGAGATTATAACTTCAGAACAATTTTTCTTAGTAATCTACTATTGATGCTTTCTCTTCTCTATCTTAGTTGGGATCTCTAATTCTCTCCCTTTGTGAGTGAGACTTCTTCAGGTCTTAAGAAACCTTGGTCCCCAAGGAATATTTATTATGTACCTCCCATGTAGCAGGCACTGCTTTAGGCAGTTGAGCAACTGCTGTGATGAGGAACACGTTTCCCCTGCATAGGGATTATATTCTAATGTGAAGAGGCAAACAAAATACTCAGTGTCAGGACAATTCTCAGAATAAAAATAAAGCAGAATAAGGAAATAGAGAATGACAGGGGAAGAGGTGCCATTTTTAATTGCGTTGTAAGGAAGTGTCTCCGATGAGGCACTCTTTAAGCAGAGTTGAACAAAGTAAGGGAATAGGCCTGGGGGCACTTCTGAGAGAAAAGGCGTTACTGGAGGAGAGAGCTTGGGTATCTTTGTTTACCCTTCTGGCTCTTAGGACTCCTCACCCTCCACTCTACCCTCACCTTCACCTACTGTGTGGACTACAATGAATGAAACCGTTAAGCTACCACACTTAGAAATTTGAGCCACAGTGTGGAACTCCTTGCCCCCAGTATCCTGATTAGATTCCCTGGTGTTGGTGCCTTTCTGTGTTCTCATCCCTTCTCATTCACCCTATTGCTGAGAGAAGGATCCCTACCGTATAGTTATGGGACTGCCTCAATGTGTATCTGGACAGATGAGACAGACCACAGCTTATTAATTACATACACTCACATCCCAGAGGAATAGGACACCACGTGCCACACAGGGCCATGCGGGAATGGCACTGACGAAGAAAGTGAACAACCAGCAGGTGGGCTTTGTAGTGTCTAGAGCAGGGCTCCCATAGAACAATGTGGGTGGCTTTTTCGAATAATGTGGTCGGCTTGCAATATTGAGCTTCAGACCTTACACCACAATCTGAGCCAAATAATTTGTTTCCCAGGGAGTACTCTGATCTCAGCAGCATCACAAGAGTTCTCAGAGAGGGTCACTTGATTATATTAGGACAGGAACTTAGAAATTTGAGAATAATGAATAATGGCTTCAAGTTATAATGTTTTAAATTAACACAGATGATAGTAACTCAACTTTTTTTTTTAAGAACCCTTAACTTTTTTTTTTAACCCTTAACTATTTAGCGAGGAACTTTTGTTTGTTTAAAAACAAATTTAAGGATATGATAGCACAAAGTCTAGGAAGTTATTCTAGTGAAATATGGTATCTGCTAACTATGCTGATTTTCTGAGAGTAAGGAGTACCTCCCTGTTTTTTTTAAACCATATCTTGTTAGCAATAGACAGGATACTCCAACACCAATTTGTAATTTAACAGAGAAAACCAAATTCTGGTTTTGTATTAATAAGTATTAGTGGATTTTTAAGCTCACCCTTTTTAATCTTTATGAGTAAGTCATAAAAACTGAGCCAGCTATATCAAAATGACAAAAATAACAAGTTTTGGCGAATATGTAGAAAAAAGGGAACGCTTATACCCTGTTGCGGGAATGTAAATGCAGACACTATGAAAAACAGTGAGGAGCTTCCTCAAAAAACTAATAGAAATATTGTACAAGCCAGCAATTCCACTGCTGGGTATTTATCCAAAGAAAATGAAAATACCAATTTGTAGAGATATATGCATCCCTGTTTATTGTAGCATCATTTATAAAGCCAAATATAAAAGTAATCTAAATATTTGTCAATAGATGATTTGATTAAGATTTGGTATATGTATACAGTGGAATATTGTTCACCCATAAAAAAGATGAAACCTTGTCATTTGTGACAACATGAATGGAGCTAGAAGGTATTAATAAGTGAAGTAAGCCAGAGAAAGACAAATACTATATGATTTCACTTGTTTTTTTTTTAATTTTTTATTTTATTTTATTTTATTTATGATAGGCACACAGTGAGAGAGAGAGAGGCAGAGACACAGGCAGAGGGAGAAGCAGGCTCCATGCACCGGGAGCCCGATGTGGGACTCCATCCCGGGTCTCCAGGATCGCGCCCTGGGCCAAAGGCAGGCGCTAAACTGCTGCGCCACCCAGGGATCCCCTATGATTTCACTTGTATGTGGAATCTAAAAAGCAAATGGACAAATTCCAGAAACTTATAAAATTGAAAAACAAAACGGAGACTCATAGATAGAAGAAACTGTTGGTTACAAGACTAAGGAGGGGTAGAAGATGGGGCAGACAGAATAGATGAAGAGAACTGAAAGGTACAGATTTAGTGATAAGTCATGGGATGTAGAGTCCCTAATATTGTGGTGACTCTCTGTGGTGACAGATGGCAACAAACTGTGTGGATCATTTCATAATATATAAAAATGTTGACAGATATGATGTACACGAGAAACCAATAGGATATTGTATGTCAGTTGCAGTTCAATTAAAAAAAACTGAACCAACTTTGGCAACATTTTTAGACTATTTGCAGTTTTATAGTCCAAAGCAAATAAACTTTCCTTTCTACAAACCTACAGCTTTCAATATTCATCTGGGTTTTATCCTCCTTAATCCTTTCCCACATGCTGGAACAACCCAGGTGCTTGACTTCAAGTACAAAACTAATCTTTTCCCTTTAATAAGCACAAATACATCCCATTACCTTGCCTACCTGGTTATACTTCTGTGCCATTATTGTTAGTAGTCTCAATCTCCATATTTATCATTTTAACAAAGTAACCTCTGTTTCACAGAAAGTCAGTTATTTGAGGAATTATTGTCATAAACACTGTTTCAGCAAACCATCAAAGCTTATGGACAAATATAATGCACATATTCTTTCTCTGCCTTCTTAGAGTAGCAAAAATAGTCACTACATAACACATAAAAGTTAAAATTCTATGTATTTTTTTTAATTCTATGTATTTTAAAACTACACATGGTTACCAATGTTTCAGTATTCTATTTTATTTAGAAATTATTCAAGGATGCAAAGATTATCCATTAATTAATTCAATTCAATACTAGTCCAACATCCTAAAGTTAATGATTGGAAATTAAGTTTATTTATTTATTTTTTTTTTGGAAATTAAGTTTAATCTAACATACCACAGAATCTAATTATTGTTGATATAGAAAAGTTTGTCAGAAATATAGTTCATTTACGTTTTCTTTAATCTTTAACATTATGTGGAAGTAATAGTAGCCTGTTAGTAAACCTGTTTAAGAAGTTCCAATGTAGGGATCCCTGGGTGGCGCAGCGGTTTGGCGCCTGCCTTTGGCCTAGGGCACGATCCTGGAGACCCGGGATCGATTCCCACGTCGGGCTCCCGGTGCATGGAGCCTGCTTCTCTCTGCCTGTGTCTCTGCCTCTCTTTCTCTCTCTGTGACTATCATAAATAGATAAAAATTTAAAAAAATATTTAAAAAAAAAAGAAGTTCCAATGTAATAAGTCTCGTCATGAGAAAATAAACCCAAATTTTACTTAAAAAAATAAAACATTTGCTTATATTACATTCTACAATGATTAAATCCAGACAACGTTGTTTTTTTTTTTTTCAAAGTTGTTTTTACACCAAAATTATCAACCAGTCTGATTTGTTCATTTTGATTACTGAAATTTGGAATTTTTTTTTTTTTTTTATACAGATGCCTCTGACCTATTAGCTTCTGGGAGAAGGATGTTTTTCTTAGAAGGTCACCACACTTAATATAACACAATACTCTTTTAATAAAAAATAGAAATGTTGGGGCACCTGGGTGGCTCGGCCGGTTAAGCATCTATCTGCCTTTCGCTTGGGTCATGATCCCAGGGTCCTGGGATGGAGCCCTGTGTCAAGCTCCCTGCTCAGTGGGGTATCTGCTTCTCCCTCTCCCTCTTCCCCTTTGCCTCCCCCTGCTTGTGCTCTCCCTCTCTCTCAAATAAATACAATCTTTAAAAAAAAATGAAATGTTGATATTTTATACATTTTAAAACATTAGGAAAGCAATCCTGCATTGGTGCATTTTTGCAATCTCAGTGCAAAAATCCTACGATATGGTGGGACTTATATTAATCACAAGAAATGAAGGCAATCCACCCACAGGAACAACAGTAAGAGGATGAAAAGTCTTATAATGTATGTATTTCGAAATCAGCTGGAGGCTTCTTAAAACACTTAACTCCCAAGGTGTCTAAGTCAGTTGGCCAGGGTTCTGCACTGAGAACTAGCATTTCTAATGAGTTCCAAGTAACACTAATGGTGAAGGTCCAGGGATGAAGCTCTGAGGTTTCCTAGGAAATAAGAGGTTACCTGCCTCCCTCCCATAGGGCTGTAGACTTGTAGACTCAAGGGATAGAAGCTTGGTTTCCATCTGACATCCTCTGAGTATCTCTGCAATGATCAAAGCAGACAAATAAATAAAGAACAATAAGGCTACCAAATTTAAAGTACTGTACATTCACTTTTCTTTCCCCCTGAGGATTCTTAGTTTATATTAGATTTTTATATTTCCTTATATTATATATTAATATAAGGAAACCTTATATATATATAAATGTGCATATTTTTACATATTTTTTGTTTATATTAGATTTTTCTAAGTTGTATTAGTATCTCTAAATCAATAAAAAGAGCTCTTTTAAGAAAATTAGATCAAATTTATTAGGACCCTCTCCCAAAGTAGAAAAATGTTTCAAAATCACAGAAGGAGGGATAAAATATGCTATTTCAAGTACAAACAGAGAGAGCTTATGACTTCAGGTCTAAAACTTAACTACAGGTTAAAGGAAACAGAATACACACATTCACTGATCTAGGTCTCCAAAGGGCTTTTCTTCTAGTAGAAGCAAGACATTCTTCTACAAAGTAAAACACTAATATACCAGACTCTTTGCCATGTCATATTCAAAAGACAAGAGGTCACCATATCATCTTGTAATGGGGAATAACACATTGGCTGTGTGCAAACCAGAATCAAAACCAAAAATAGGGGCAGCCCAGGTGGCTCAGCAGTTTAGCACCGCCTTCAGCCCAGGGTGTGACCCTGGAGTCCTGGGATCGAGTCCCATGTTAGGCTCCTTGCATGGAGCCTGCTTCTCCCTCTGCCTGTGTCTCTGTGCCTCTCTCTGTGTGTGTCTCTCATGAATAAATTAATAAAATCTTTAAAAAAACCCAAAAAAACAAAAAACAAAAATAGCCAAAAACTAGAAACAAAAGTAAAAATACAAAGTACAAAATCAGGAAAACAGAAACAGTGAAAAAACAAAACCAAAAAAACCCCTGAAAATAAAGTTCTGTTGCCACTTGCTATCATTATAGGAGCCAAAAAACAGTGCCTGGGAGGAACACTTTTCTTTTTTTTTTTTTTTTTTTTTAAAGATTTTATTTATTTACTCAGACGCAGAGAGAGAGAGAGAGAGAGGCAGAGACACAGGCAGAGGGAGAAGCAGGCTCCATGCAGGGAGCCCAGTGTGGGACTCGACCCTGGGACTCCACCCAGGATCACACCCTGAGCCACCCAGGTGTCCTGAGAGGTACTTTTTAATTGGTTCAGGAAGGTGTATATACTTGAACAACTTGTTATTCCAAAATTGCCAAAGTATAAATTCGAAAGAGTTAAAAACAAGACTCTCAATAAAATGCAGTGAGTACATGTCAACACATTATTTAATACCTTTCTTGTGGAACCAGCATGGTGGTAAGGCCCATTCTACTATTTTTGACAGTATTTATTACAGGGGCACAAACTCACATATTCCAAGGGGCCAGGTAAGCAATATGAGTAAGGAACGCAGGCATTTACAACACCATCAAGAGAGTGGTGGGTATGTAACATACCGAGGGCACATATTTTGTGTAAAGGTGGCACATACTTTGTCTAAAGGGCACATACTATTGAAAATGTTGGCGAATTGTTGCCTTGTGGGAATGCTTGCTTATCCTTGTCTTTAAGTTTCTTTTTTCGGAAACTATTAATCTGGATTTTAATGTGAATCTTCTCATTTTAAAGTGTTGGAACTAATTTACTTTAAAAAACAAAACACTGTATGAGCCAAACAGAACTTACCTTTAGGCCAGAAATTGCCCAAGGGCCATCACTCTGCAACCTCTGCACTAGATATTACTTATGTAACATTATAGTAAATGAAAAGTTTAACCAAAAGTTGTATTTCTTTTGGAAAGAAAATTTTAAAAGATGTCTTTTTGAACTGTTTACTTTTAGTTATTTTATAAGAGTGACAAAAACTTGATGTGGTGGTGTTTTGTCAGATGGTATGCTTACCACATACTTAACATGCATTGCCATTTTAAGTTCTATTTTTTCTCCATTAAAAATCTAGTTACCTGCTTTCTGGAGATCTGTTTCACAGTAATGTGAATATCATTACTACTGAACTATACATTTGAAAATGGCTAAATTAGAAAATTTTATGTCATGTTTTTCACCATATATTATCTCACACACATTATTGGATGTTTAATGAATTGATTCAAATGAAATTAATTCATTTTAAATTGTTTTTGTTAGGGTAGTATTGAATGTAACACCCACAAGGTTTTCACAGAAGTTATATAGTAGGTAACAGGAAAAAGCTTGGAGACAAGGAAATACTTCTGAAGGCTACTATAGTGGCCATGTTGAAAGAGCATAAGAACTTGTTTAAGGAACGAAATTCACTAAGAGAATGGTGATCAATTTAAGAGACCTTTCTGGAGCTGAACTGGGAGAATTAGGTGAAAAACTGAATACGGGGCTTGAGGAAATAACTAACAAGATTAAGGTTTGTACCAGTAATTAAGATAGTAAACAAAAACAGGGGAAATTAATTTAGTTTTTGACAAGCCATGGTATTTTAGGACTTGAAGGAAATCTAGAAGTCACCAACTGCACCCACCACATTTGAGAGATGTGAAAGTCAAGGCCCCAAGATATGAGGTAATACCTTTGCTATCACAGTTTAAATCAGAAGCAGGACTTAACGTTTTCTAGACTTGAAGTTCATCTTTCCTCTGTACACAGAGTGTCTACTCTGACGTGAACGTGCGGTAGTGTAATCTGCAGGCTGCTGCCCTGTGTGAGGAAAGGAGGCCTATGGGTCTCCTCAGGAGACAAGCCCTGTTTCTTGCTCTCTCAACTGCAGGTGTGCCTCTCCTCCTCTTCGTAGCCTTTTCTTTGATTTTGGCAGCTTAAAGACCTGTAAATGCATGTGGTTTGTAGACATTGGCAGTTACATGCCTGCAGTTCAACATAATCCTGTCAGAATTATAGGAGTTCAAAGGAAAGGCTGGAGCTGCTTGTGAGTCAAGGGCCATTTCCTGAAACACTGTAAGGAATTATGAATATGCCTGTATAATAGCTAAGGAATTTCAACTTTACCTTATTAGAGGTTCTCAACCCCAGCTATATATAAGAGTCAGTAGGTCTCTGGGGGAGCATGGAAGTGTATATTTCTTTAAGTTCCAGAGGTTTCATATGCATAGCTAAAAATGCTATAAGCAATAAGAAGCTATAGAAGGATATGAAGCAAGAAAGTGAGATAATCAAATGTGCATTTTAAAAGGTGATTCTAGAGGTGCCTGGCTGGTTCATTCGGTTGGGCATCAGACTCTTGATCTCAGCTCAGGTCTTAATCTGAGGGTTCTGAGTTTGACACCCATGTTGGGCTCCATACTGGAGTCAAGCCTATTTTTAAAAGAATTAAAAATTTTTAAAAAGGTAAATTCTAGCTTAAATGGGAGAGAGAGACTTGCGGTAGTCTAGGCAAGAGTTGATAATTTTTAATGACAATATATTCCATCAAGTTAATTTTCCATAATCTCTATGATGCAACACATTTCTGGGTGTGTGTGTGTGTGTGTGTGTGTGTGTGTGTGTGTAAAAATTCACTTATCTCCAAAGTGTATCTTTTTATGTTTTTTTGTTGATACTTTTTAAAATTTCACTAGGACAGACTCCCAGCAGTAATTTTATTAAGTCAAAAGAAATGAGTAGTTTTGGCTCCTGATTATAAATTACCACAATGGTTATAATCAATTTATAGTGTTACTCTCCATGTGATGGATCAAATATGAACTTTGGAATCATTTGTAAGGTTCAAAAAAAATATTGGAATTTTGATTAGAATAATTTTATTTTGAAATTATCAGAACAATGTTTATATCATGTTTATGCTATTTTTACATGATTTAGATGAATATTTAATAACTAAATTTGTCTTTCACAGATTGATGAACTCCCAGAGGGAGCTGTGAAGCCCCCAGCAAACAAGTATCCTATCTTCTTTTTTGGCACCCATGAAACGTAAGTCAACAAACAACTTAAAGCTTCAAGAGCTCTAATTTGGCTCTACCAGACTATATTGTTTATACCTGATCTATAACATTTTATATGTTCTTAAAAGGATCACAATTATATAAAATTACCGAGCTTAATAATGTATTTTTCTTAATGTGAAGATTTTTCATTCATTTTGCTTTTGAATGTTCTTTCTGTGTAAATGTTGGACATCACCCAGAATCTCCTTTAGGACACTTTTAAGTCCTAGAGTAGTCTCCTTACTACTCTCAGTGATTCCTTTCCCCGGTTTTGTATAGTTCCCATTTATATTTTGTACAATAAAGTTATGTTGTCTCAGGCTTTTTCAATTTGTTGAACCCTGAAGCAAACATACCAACTTAATAAGGTTCTAACATTTTATTGGTTAAAGTGCAGACTAAACTGTTAAGTAAAGGAACCTGAAAATACAGTGTCTCATATAATACAGAAATTTCTTTCTTTCTTTTGAAACAGTCCAGAAATGGGCAAGTAGATCAAGGAGGGTAGGCTACTCTGCTCTAGGGACCCAGGTTCCTTCTGGGTCAGTCACATAGTCCTGCCTTTCCCTGGAGTGTTGCCCTTGCCTGCTTATTTAAAAACAAACTGACAAAACAGGGCTTAGCAACATCTGTGCAGCTTCCAGGTAGAGGGAAGGGGGAAAGAGAAAACATGAAGAACAAGAAACTTCTTTTTTTTTTTTTTAAGATTTTATTTATTTATTCATGAGAAACCCAGAGAGAGAGAGAGAGAGAGGCAGAGACACAGGCAGAGGAAGAAGCAGGCTCCATGCAGGGACCCCGATGTGGGACCCGATCCTGGGTCTCCAGGATCATGCCCTGGACTGAAGGCAGGCGCTAAACCGCTGAGCCACCCAGGCTGCGCAACAAGCAACTTCTTTGTAAGGAGATGACAAGGAAGGTGCACATATCACTTACACTTTCATTATTCTTTGCAGTGGCAAAAACTCAGTCATGCGACCACATGTTACTGTAAGGAATTGGGAAACCTAGTCTCTAGCTGGGCAACTTAAATAGGGAAAAAGCTGGAAATAGTAATCCATAAATAAAAGACAGAAGATGGTAGATCCTAGGAGATGGTTGGCAGTCTTGACACAATAAAAATGTGTATGGTCAGTCACAACAAGGACATAAATGGAATAGGAATTGCATATGTGCGGAAAGCTAAAAACTACTATGAAGTCTCACAAGTCTTCAAATTCAGGGTCATCCCATATGTTCATTTGAATATAGTAGAGCCAGGCATGAATTTTTTTTCTTAGCTTGTTGTCTCTGCAACTCTGACCTTTTCGCCTGGGTGGCTCATTTGGTTGAGTGTCTGATGCTTGATTTTGACTCCAATCATGATCTCAGGGTCATGAGATTGAGCCCTGTGTTGGGCTCCATGCTCACCACAGAGTCTGCTAGAGAGTCTCTCTCTCCCTCCCCCAACTTGTGCTCTCTCTCTAAATAAAAATAAATCTTTTTTAAAAAAATAAAAATTTTTAAAAAGAGAGAAAAAGAGCTAACCAGGAGAGAGAGCCCTTAAGACATATTTATTTCTTGGCTTCATGTAAGAAATAGTTGTGTTTCTTTCAGAAAGTTGGTTTTATTTTCTTTTGTTTTAATTTTTTTATTTATTTATTTATTTATTAGTCACAGAGAGAGAGAGAGAGAGAGAGAGAGAGGCAGAGACATAGGCAGAGGGAGAAGCAGGCTCCATGCACCGGGAGCCCGACGTGGGATTCGATCCCGGGTCTCCAGGATCGCGCCCTGGGCCAAAGGCAGGCGCCAAACCGCTGCGCCACCCAGGGATCCCTATTTTCTTTTGTTTTTATTGAATAGACACTGTGTACATACTATGCACCTTACCATGTTTTCCTCCTTAGAGTGCTAGAGAGCTTAAAGATAAATGTTTTACCTATAAGGGTAAAGGGCTTTATGATACATATTTTTCTATTTGCCTCATTCCTTTTTCCATGTTAATCTGTACCATTATTTTGCTTTTTTCTCTAGGACCTGTTTCCAAATGATTTGAATGTATTTCTGGGACCAGGCAGGATTTAATAAACAAGATTATCACATTTCCACTATATAGGACAAATCAACCATTTACTAATATTATGTGGTCATTTTTATTTACTTAGTAAACATTTTCTAGGCATTCCTTAAAGCACTATAAATAACGAGCTTGCCACCTAGTGTATTGCTGGTGAATGTAACAGGATCATTTCAGTGAACAATGTGAAGGGTTTCACAGAGCTGTTTCTTATAGCATCCTTAATATAAGCCAATGGTAGTATTTCCAATGCTCAATTCACTAAGGGCAGTTCCACCACGGAACAGTATAATATAGTCCATATGTGAGTTTTTTGCTGGTTTGATCATCCAAAAGTAGATTTTGAAACATCTGGAGGAAAATGAACTTCATAAAACCTGCCATAAGTTTGCTTCAGCAGAGCATTTATTAGGTACTGGGTGTCCCTGCCCCTAAGACTGTATGCCTTAGGAGGTACCTAGTGTTCAGCCTCTCTGGAGGCTGACTTGGGGGTGGGGCATGCTTGCTCCAGGGGACACACTGCTTAGCACAGTGCCTGGCCAATGGTAAATGTTCAAAATAATAGCTGTTGGATGAATTTAAGTTAAATTAAGTTGAAATGAAATATATGAAAGGGGGGAAAAGTATATGAAAGGTGAAGAACTTAACAAGAAAGCTGTGTGCAGGTCAGCCAGAGGAACACCCCCAAGCAGACAAGAATTTTCCTCAGACCATGGCCTTGAATTTATCCTAAAGCACAAATAGGTAATTGGAGCCCTCAAATTCTTCTGCTCTGTGTAACTTAACCCCAGCAGTTTTAGTCTGGACAATTTTCAAGGCAGTCTTGGCCAGGAAATAAATAAATAAATAACATCCTTAGAGCATGAAGCTTTGAAAAATTTTATTTCCTGGCCTATGCTTTAAGATTTGTGAAACATGCAGGAAAGTTAACCAATTGATTGAGAGATTTGATCTGTGGAATTATCTTTCTATAATCTAGGAAAAAACAAGGTTGTGTATCAAAAATAAGTTGTTTTATTTATTTATTTATTTATTTATTTATTTATTTATGATAGTCACAGAGAGAGAGAGAGAGAGAGGCAGAGACACAGGCAGAGGGAGAAGCAGGCTCCATGCACCGGGAGCCCGATGTGGGATTCGATCCCGGGTCTCCAGGATCGCGCCCTGGGCCAAAGGCAGGCGCCAAACCGCTGCGCCACCCAGGGATCCCCAAAAAAAATAAGTTGTTTTAGAACAGTTCATTCAGGGCTCTTGTTTCCGGCAGCAGCTAACATGCCCATCTGAACCACGAACCCTGTCTTCTGTGGCATCATGAGAGTACAGGCCAGCCCTGATTAGCAGCCAGAGCTATGTGAATTCCTACACACAGAGTCAAATGCTGGAGAAAGGTCAAAAACCTTAGTCTAATAATACATGACAAACTTCTCTAAAAGTAAAATGGACATACCGAAGTCCATTTCTTTCTCATGTTCTGTTTGTCAAGCAAGACAGTGATATGCCTTTGATTAAAATGTCCAGTAACCTAATAAATTATGCCTGGATTCAGAGAGATAGAATCCTGTCGAACAGGCAATTAAAGGTCAAGAGAGTTTTGGTGGTTGGGGTCAGAAAGCTTCCCCAGGTATTTTCATCAACTTGGAAGTTTTTTATTAGCTAGGCGATGAAGAGTCAGTACTAAGAACCAGTCAGAAAATGGAATTTATAAAGATCAAGAGTGAACTGTTAACTTACAGTCTCAGACCTTCCTCTGAGTTCCAGAATCACCTCTCCAAATGCCAACTTGACCTCCTCACTTGGATGTCAAACCAGGATCTCAACTTCACAGCTAAAGCCGAGCTTTTCACCTTCAAGTCTTATTCTCTCAAAAATCTTTCAGTTCAGCAAATGCCAACTCCATTCTTTCAATTTCTCAGTCTGACACCCTGGAGACAGACTCACCTCCTCCCTTTCTCTCACGTGCCATCGCCAGCCCATTAACAGTCACATCGACTCTTTCTTGAGCATGAATTCAGAATCCAGCAGCTTCTCACCCACTATACCTCTTACAGCCTGGCCCGAGTCCTCATCCTTACTTCAGCAGTCTGGTTTGTCTCCTGCCTCTTTCTTTCTTTTTTCTTTTAAGGTTTTATTTATTTATTCATGAGAGACACACAGAGAGAGGCAGAGACATAGGCAGAGGGAGAAGCAGCCTCCATGCAGGGAGCCTGATGTGGGACTCAATCCCGGACTCCAGGATTACACTCTGGGCCAAGGGCAGGCACTAAACCGCGGAGGCACCCAGGCCTCTCCCTCTCCTGCTTCTTCCTATGGTGGTACCCACTTCAGTCTCTTTTCAGCACAGCAGCCAGGATGCACCTATGAAAACACAAATTGTCACTTCTCTTCTCAAACCTCTCATGGTTTCCAATCTGACTCTGAGCCTCAGTAGCAGCCTTCAAGGCCCACATGATCTGTGCTCCCACCAGGTCCCCACTCTGACCTCTCCTCCTGCTCTGCCCTCACTCCTCTCACTCTAGCCACCCCAGCCTCTTCCTTCTTAAACACAGCAAGCACTTCCACCTCAGGGCCTGTTGCACTTGCTCCTCCTGAAGTCTGCTCCCCTCTCCTGCTCTCCCCCTGGGGGACCGCAGGACTTAACTCCCTCCCTGCCTGTGCTTGGTGGATGCTCCCCTCTCTCAGGGAGGCCTTCCATGATCCATATATCTGAAATTATCAAATCCACTCTCAATCTTACCATCCCCTTTCTCTGCTTTATTTTAGCACAGGGTACTATGTTTTTTCTTTTGTTTGTCCAAGCCCTACTTGCACTCCTAGAACGTGTGCTCCATGAGGTTAGAGATCCTCATCTGTTGGTTCCCTGCGGAACCCACAACAGCTCAGCAGTGTCTGACACATTATAGATGTGTGTTCAGATTTGTCAAACAGAGTAATATAGGAATGTTTCAAATGTAAGCTTCTTGGGTGTCATTCACCAGGTTAATATATTATAGGTAATAATGCTGAAGACTCTAGTTTGAATGCTCAGATCTATTAGCTAGTCCCAGGATTTATTCAAACTCATTTTCTTTTTCTGGTTGTGGTTAAGTTAGGATAAAGTTTAAATTGTCTAACCTTCTGTCTGTTTGCTACTTCTGATTGTTTTCTTGTTTGTGCCTCATTAATCACTAATATGATTTTTTAATTTATAGAATAATGAATAAATGTACTAATGTGATACATAGAGTTAGTCATTTTTTTAATCCAGTATTTATATTTTTACTGTAAGTCTCACAAAACCCTAACCTATGGAAGATTAGCATAAATAAGTCTTAGTTTAAGATGATGATTTAAGTGATCAGCATTTGGACATCTTTAAAATTTTATGTGTAACTAAAAATCCATTTTAAAACAAAAAATAAATTGGTAATTTAAAAGTAAAATCAAAGTAGCACACTCCAGAGTTGCTGGCTTACATAGCCAGGTATCTGTTTTTTTAAGCCTAGAAGCATATGTGTAAACTTTTTTAAAAGTTTTTATTTTATTTGAGAGAGAGCATGAACAGGAGGAGGGGCTGAGAGAGAGAGAGAAAGAGGGAGAAACAGGCTCCCCACTAAGCAGGGAGCCCACTTGGGCCTCCATTTTAGGACCCTGAGATCATGACCTGAGCAGAAGGCAGACACTTAACTGACCAAGCAACCCAGGCACCCCATTTACGTAAACTATTTTGTGATATGTGCCCAACTCAGAGGGTTTCTGTATACTTTGGTTTACTGAAATATGCTGTGACACCTTAGTTGATATTGATATTAAAAATAGCTTACATTTGAAGGTTAAAGTATCAATTCTATTTCTAATGTATCTCTGCAGTGCATTTTTAGGTCCGAAAGACCTTTTTCCATATAAGGAATACAAAGACAAGTTTGGAAAGTCAAACAAACGGAAAGGATTTAATGAAGGATTGTGGGAAATAGAGAATAACCCGGGAGTGAAGTTTACTGGGTACCAGGTAATGGTTTGCTTCATTGTTAGAATTCATTTCTTTGGTTTTAACTCTCTTTGGGGTCTTTCTTACATGTCCTTTGTACTAGTACTTGCCCTCCATCTATTTGAAATCAAAATTCTTTTTAGCTCCAGTAACATTTTGGATTAAATGTAATTCTGTTACCCAAGAAGGTTCAAGTCAAGTGGTCACTGGAAAATTGAAGTTGACAGTCCTTTATTTTTAAAATCTTAAAAGTAAGCTGAACCCTTTCAGATTAAAATAGAATGATTCTTTTCACAGTCTGTGTTCTCTGCTATTTTTTCAAAAATATAATTAGCCAATATCTTGCTATTTCTTAGGCAATTCAGCAGCAGAGCTCCTCAGAAACTGAGGGAGAAGGCGGGAATACTGCAGATGCAAGCAGTGAGGAGGAAGGGGACAGAGTAGAAGAAGATGGAAAAGGCAAAAGAAAGAATGAAAAAGCAGGCTCAAAACGGAAAAAGTCCTACACTTCAAAGGTGACTAGAACCTTTTCCATTATTATTAATGTTATTTGCATATTCATTAAGGCTTTAGATTATTCTTTGATCATTCATTGGGCCCATAGAAGTATACTAGCTCTGGGGACCTCTGCCTTTAGAGACAGGAAGATAATAAGCAAGGGAACGGGGTGGATAACCTTAGATGTGAAGGCGATGCAGGGCTGGTCTGGCACCGAAGACACCACTTCTCAGTTGGAAAAGGACTCTTCTTTCGTTAAGGGTACAAGAGTAGTAGGTATGTCTCCTACAAGAACTTCCAAATGAGCTCTGAAGATTTTAGGAATATAGGAAATTCAGTACCATTCAGGACATGTATATGTAAATACATACATGCGAGGTCTGTCTTTCTGCTTTAAAGACCAGGCAAATAATAAATATAAATTATGAGAGGGCTCTGAAGGAAATGAATGGAAAGAAAATGTGCTTCAGGTAGAGTGGCCAGGCTTTTCTGAAGATGCACAGTTTATATGGAGGCCTGAAGAAAGAGCAGAGGAAGAAGGCCAGGTGGGGCAGAGCAGCCACAATCTGAGGCAGAAAGGGTCTGGCATGTCCTGAATTGAAAGAAGACAATCATGGTTGGGGTGTCATGACAAAGAAGGAGAGGCAGGGAAAGGTTCAGTGATGGAGACTTGGGTGCCATGTTAAGGAATTTGGATTTATATGAATGATAATTTGAATGAATGATAATTTATTAAAGGCTTTAAACAGAAGAGTGACATGATCCTAGATTTACAAATTGAAAGTCTAGATTTTCATACCATAATTCAGATAAGATACGCAGTTGAACAAACTGAGATTGTAAAAATTGTTCACCTTTATAAACTGAAGCAAGACAAATAGATCTTTGAAGACCAGAGATTAGTACAGGTTTCACTATAATTGGTCTGTCACACGATTGAATACTTGGACAAATTACTTCCCTTTAGATTCTGGTATTTACTGGCTGGGCAGACTTGGCAACTCCTTAAAAACCAAGCACCAGGAGTTGATTAGATTATTGGCATTTTATTTTACGATCTATAAAATCCACCCAACTAGCATCCAGGTGAAATTGTATGAATACAGATTACTTCCTGTGCACCTAATGAAAAACCTGGTATCTGCCTTGGATGGGGATAAAGTTTGCAAATCACCAAAAAATAATTAGAATTTTCCTTTTGAGACTGTATCTTCCATTGCATTTTTTTTTTAAGCTAAATTTTTTTTAGCATTTTGGATTTCACTTTACCCAGTTCAATTGATATTTTTAATTTAATGATCGCCTACTGAGCTATGTGATGTTTTGTACCCCTGTAAATTAACCAAGCTGCCTGAGCCATCTGAGGCATTTGATAGTGTGGATATCCGGCTTTTCAATGTCATTATTTCCTCCCTTGTTATGAAGACCAGAAATCATCAGGCTCATAGCTGATGTGGATATATAATTTAAAGCAGTGAAGAAGACATACTTTACTTACTAAGGTTTATCTATTTTAGTTTAAGGGATCATCTTTTTTTGCTTTTCCTTCAAGATCACAACTTCTATGATCACTTGAGAACCATGATTTTTAAATTTTTTTGAATTTACTATTTTGTCTGTTGTCAAGATAAATTATGCACAAAGACTTTGGAAGAGCACAAATGATTTTTAATTTTTAATATTGACTGAGAAAGTTAACACAGTGGTTCTTAAACTTGGACCTGCATCAGAATTAAAATATACATTATTAAAAGGGCTTGTTAAAACATATGTTGCTAAGCCTCACTGCCTGAATTTCTGTTTCAGTAGGTCTTGAGTGTGGGGTCTGAGAATTAAATTTTCAGGTAATGCTGATGCTAGTGACCTGAGAATCACACGTAGAGAAGCACTTACCTGACATAATCTCCTTTCTCCTTGGCTTCACAAATGTTTCCTTTTTGTTGAATAGTAGTGATTTTTTTAACACCTGTTTCTTAAGGTTGAATAATCTTCCTTTGCCACTAAAACCACTGGTTCACAAACTTCTGACTACATCTCAGTCAAAAAGCAGATTTGAAGGGGATTATGTGTATATCTCTTTGGCAGTAACAGATACTGGAAAACTATAGGTCAAAATATTTTGCACATACATTATTTACCATATAAAGTAGGGCAAATCAGAGAGCTTCACAACATAGCAAACTGGTTATGATGTTAAACCACCAGTAATCTTAGTTAAAAAAAAAGGTTGGCAACAATTGGACACACGACCAATTCAAGACTACAGTGCTGGAAAAGATGGAGGGTCCCTCCCCAGAATTACGAGAATTGCCATGATGTGGGTTTCCAGCACAGTAAGAGCTTTGCAGGGTTACCAAATCTAGCCAGGCAGCCAGATTTCTTTGAATACTGAGTGTGACTCTTCAGCAGAACTTTGGTATTTCCCTAGTTCTGGTCCTCGAGCAAGACTATAGTACTTATAAATTCACTGTGGGTTGCTCGTTAGGATCCTTAGTTAAGCATTGTGAACTTTAGGGATGTGTATTATTACCTCTAAGGACTGTAGGCCAGAGACTATTATTTGAGAATTACTACATAAAGTAGTTACTACATTTTAGTAATTATACTGACTTACTAGGAAAAGAAAAAGTAGTTTGCTTTTTGTATCATCATACTTGATCTTAGCATTCACTGTAGACATTCCACATTTGGATTATTAAATCTCTGCTTTCCTTCCTCCAAAAAGTAAAGATGACCTCACTTTAAACTGACATTTTGGGCTTGGTTGGTGGTTTCAGTTAAGTAAAATAGAAGCAATGTAATTATATATTCTGTCGCATAGCTAGAAGATACTTTCTCTTTGAGAGTTGTATTTAAAATGTTGATTGTCTGAGGAAGCTCCAATTTGCTAATTCATTTCTGGAAGACCAAAAGTGATGTGGCTAAATCAGTTTTGCCTCAGCTCTTATTTGCCGTGTGCTTAAAGATTCTTAAAATTCCTCAGAGAGGACATATTAGTGAAATGGTACATTTTACTTTCCTAAAGGTGCACAATGGGGCTGGCTTTTGATTTTAATGCTGCTTTGCAAAACAACTCTAGCTGTAAACTAGAACTGTATTTTCATCTTCCTTAGAGTTCATTTTGATTTCAAAAGCAAGGTGATAAGAAAAAGGGCTAGTTCCCCTGGGCTCTTCAATAACCATCCGTAATTTAAAGATTAGTTTCTATCACATGATGATAGAAATGTCTTCTCTTAACCAAACAGCTTCAACAGGTGTCTTAACAGGAATATTTATATAACCTCTTAGAAAGTTCACCTCACCCTCTGGACCTGAGTTTCTCCTGTAAAACGATGAGGAAGGATAAGATGGCCTTATGATGCCCTGTAGCTCTACAGCTTCCTAAGTGGGTGTCGTGGTGTCCATTCAGCTATCATTTATCCATTAGCAGTGCTCTAGGTACATGAATCTTTATTTTCTGCTTTTAACATTGCACTGCTAGAAAGAACTAGGAGATCATCAAGCACACCTCTACCTCCTTTTCCAGCTGGTTACACTGAGGCCCAGCCTCAAGACCCAGCACTGTTATGCTGCTCTGGCCTGTAGTGAGGCATATCAGCCACTTCTACACTTCTTACTTACCCTTGTGCATCGGAGTTGTACTTTTGACTATAATTTTTAACTTGTCCAAACGTTTAGAAATCCTCTAAACAGTCCCGGAAATCTCCAGGAGATGAAGATGACAAGGACTGCAAAGAAGAGGAAAACAAAAGCAGCTCTGAGGGTGGAGATGCTGGCAATGACACAAGGAACACGACTTCAGACTTGCAGAAAACCAGTGAAGGGGTAAGGAGGGCACGTGATCTCCCTCACCTTCTAGCCTAGACGCCACTGTGCTCCTGGGCATGAGACAGTACACCCTGTCCTCATAGACGGAGAGACGGTCACAGCCTCACGGGAAGACCCACCACAGCTCCTGGTGAACAAGGAGCCACTTAGTGTCCAAGAACACCTGAGAGCCAGGGCGGGGATGCGGGGAGTATACCTCCCTCTCAGTTTGGAACTCTATGAACACGTTTATTCTTTTTTAAACTAACTTCAACTTGAGAGTCTTTTAAAAAGTAAGGTGTGAAATAGTGAAATTATGAAATGCCATCTCAGAAATCTACAGTTGCAGTTCCTTTATTATGAGATGAATGGCGTGTTCAAAATAGGGGATTTCATACAGCAGCTTCTTTACTTGAAGCAGTTTGTACTTTAATGTACCCATGGAGACTTTAAATATTTAAGTATTCCAGCAAAATGTGAAGACTGGTATTTAAAGTACAGAAGGGGAAGACTTGTCCACTGTGAATTTTGTTAACTCTATTTTAAAGTATAGTTGACAGTTGACATACAATATTGTATTAGTTTCAGGCATTCAGGCACACATCAGTGAATCCACATTTACAGACATTACTGAATATTCCCTGTGATTGTCTGGTTCCAGACCTTCATGATACAGTTACTGCCGTGTTCTTGACTCTGTTCCCTGCTCTGCACTTGACATCCTTGTGGCTCACATGTCGTATAACTGGGAGGCTTTGCCTCTCCATCCCCTGCCACTGGTTCCCCCATTTCGCCCACCCCTCAACCCCTCCCTCTGGTGGTAACCACAGTCTGTCTCCTATATCTGGGACTCAGTGTTTTGTTGTGTTTGTTTTGTTTTGTTTTGTTTTGTTTTGTTTTAGATCCCACATAAGAATGAAATCATGTGTTTTTTGTCTTCTCTGCCTGACTTCTCTCACTCAGTATAATGCCCTCTAGGTCCATCCATGTTATGACACATGGTGAGATCTCATTCTTTTTTACAGCTGAGTAATATTCCACTGTATATAGATACACCACATCTTTATCCATTCATCTATCGATGGACACTTGTGTGGTTTACATATCTTGGCTATTGTAAATAATGTTTCAGTGAACATAAGGATGAATCTATCTCTTTAAATTGGTGTTTTCATTTTCTTCAGATAAATACCCAGAAGTGGAAATGCTAACTTTTTAAGGAACCTCCATACTATTTTCCACAGTGGCTATACCAGTTTATATTCCCACCAATAGTGCCCAAGGGTTCCTTTTCTCCACATCCTCACCAGCACTTGTTACTTAACCTTTTTGATTCTAGCTATTCTGACAGATGCTAGATGATCTCTCATTGTGGTTTTGATTTGCATTTTTCCCTGATGATGAGGGGTGTTGAGCCTCTTTTCATGTGTCTATTGGCCATCTGGCTATCTTTGATCTTAACTTTTGTTAACCTCTATTAACTTAAAAGTGTTAGTGAAGGCACATTTTGCCCTTGGTCATTTCCTGTTAGTCTTTTCTAATTGGATAGTGGTAATCATTTTGAAACAGTAATCCACAAAATACATTATTACTGTTCTGTGAGATTCTGGTTTCAGCTGAGTTCTTAACTATGCTTGTCAGTACTGTTTACTTCTCAACTCCTCCTTCATGCAGTTATCCAAAATTACTCCCCAGTTGTTCTCTTATCCCTCTTAGCCACTCAGCTTTACTCAGTCCCCTGCATACCTTTCTTCTCTTGACCTCTTTGCAGTAAAGAGCCCTCTATCGTTACCTTTGCCAGTAGCCCTCCCAGGAACAGGCTTGCTAACAGTCACCAAAGCCTTGAGTACCTGACTGGTTTGAGTTTCTTTTTATCCCACCTGCTATCTTTATCCCAGGTGGCTTCAATATGGAGACAGCAAAACCCTCACAATTTGTCTCCCTTTATACTTCTATCTGTAATTTCTATGACAGAGGAAGAGATAGTCTACACCTGTACTGCTCAGCATGTGATCTGTGGGCAAGTAGCAGCAGTATCACCTGTAAGCTTGTTAGAGATGCAGAGTCCCAGGCCTGACCCCAGACCTTCTAAAACCTATTTTAGTTAAAATAGATTCATGCACAGGTCACTCGTGCACATTAAGGTCTGAGAAGCATTATTCTGCACTTTTCTGTTGCCAGGGTCCAGAGTACGGTCTCTTCCTCCTCTCCAAGGCCTCACCTTCTCTGTGGTTTCCTGTCATCCTGGACCTTTATCTTCTTTCTCCATCTGCCCAGAAACCGTGTTAGGCCTCCTTCCCTCATATATCCTACTCTTTTCACTTTTCTCTTCATCTCTCAACTTCCTTTTTTTTTTTTTTTTAAGATTTTATTTATTTATTTATTCATGAGAGACAGAGAGAAAGGGAGAGACACAGCAGAGGGAGAAGCAGGCTCCATACAGGGAGCCCAATGTGGGACTTGATCCACTTGATCCCGGAACTCCAGGATCATCATGCCCTGAGCCAAAGGCAGATGCTCAACCACTGAGCCACCCAGGTGTCCCATCTTTAAACTTCCTGAAAGAGTTCTCTTCCCTCCTGTGTCCACTCCCTCACCTACTCATGCCTTACTTAATCGCAATCGTGTTGCTTCTTCACCATTTCATGGAAACTGCTCTTGTAAAGGTCCGTGGTGATCCTCTCATTGCCAAACCCAGGGTTGTCTGTCTTTATTTTACCTGTGGAGCATTTAATGCCATTAGCCAACTTCCCCTCCTGACTTTGCCTCCAGGTCACCAGTCACTTCTGCTTCTGCATCCATTTCCTTTTCATTCTATTTCTAGAGCTCCTTCCTTCAATCTGTCTTGGCATACTGCTATTCTAGAAGCTTCTCCTGTGTCCATCTTATCCACTCTCATGGTTTCAACTATTATATATTATTGATGACTTACCATTCTGTATCGCCTGCATTGTAGACCCATTTTTCTAACAGTTAATGAAACCATTTCTACTTGAATATCTTGAAAGCACTTCAGAAAATACTTGCTGTTAGAAGTAGCAACAGTAGCAGACTCAGTAGTAATGGCTAACATCTTTACTCTGTGCCATATATTGGGCTAAATGTTGTCTGTGCACTATCTCATTTAATCCCCATACAAATTCCAGGATAGAGATGGAGGGATAATCTATATCTATTATAGATATATATCTATATTTATATATCTAAATTTATATTATCTATATTTATATATCTATAAAATAATACCTGGGGAAGCTGAGGATGGAAAGCTTGGCCCAGGGTCACATAGCTGGTAGGAGCCTGAATGTAAAGCAGGAGCCTGAGATCCATTCATTTATTCATTCAGTCATTCATTTAAATTAAAGTATAGCTGACACACAATGTTACCTTAGTTTGGAGTGTACAATACCATGATTTGACCAGTGTAGACTTATGCCGTGCTCACCACGAGTGTAACTACTACCTGTCACCACACAATGCTATTGCAACACTATTCACTATAGTCCCTCTGCTGTACCTTGTTCCATGACTTATTCATTCCATAACTGGAAGCCTGGGCCTCCCGTTCCCCTTTACTCATTTTGCCTATCTCCTAACCATCCTCCTTGAGTCAGCCATCAGTTCTCTGTGCTTATGGGTCTGACTTTGTTTTGTTTTAAAGATTTTATTTATCTATTCATGAGAAACACAGAGAGAGAGGCAAAGACATAGGCAGAGAGAGGAGCAGGCTCCATGCAGGGAGCCCGATGGGACTCGATCCCAGGACTGTGGGATCACTCCCTGAGCCGAAGGCAGACACCCAACTGCTAAGCCACCCAGGCGTCCCAGATTTTGTTTAGATTCCACATATAAGTGAAATCATATGGTATTTGTCTTTCTCTGTCTGACTTAATTCACTCAGCAGAATAGGCACTAAGTCCATCCATGTTATCACAGATGGCAAGATCTCATTTTTTTATGGCTAGTAATATTCCATTGTGTATGTATATCCACTGTATCTTACTTAACTGTTCATCTATCAATGGACTCTTAGTTTGCTTCCACAACTTGGCTATTGTAATGCTGCAGTATATACAAAAGTTCATATATCTGTTTTTTAAGATTTATTTGAGAGAGAGAGTGCATGAGCCAGGTTTGGGGGTACAGGAGAGAACAAAAGAATTTTCAAGCACACTCTCCCTGCTGAATGCAGAGCCTGATGTGAGACTTGATCCTAGGACCCTGAGATCATGACCTGAGCCAAAATCAAGAGTCAGCTGTTTAACCATCTGAGCCACTCAGGCACTCCCATATATCTTTTTGACTATTCATTTTCTTTGGGTAAATGCCCAGTAGTAGAATTACTGGATCATCTAGCAGTTCTACTATTAATTTTGGGGGGAACTTCAGGGCTGCATCAATTTACATTCTCATCAGCAGTGCATGAGGGTTCTTTTTCCTCCACATTTTTTTGCCAATACCTATTGTTTCTTGTCCTTTTGATGTTAGTCATTCTGACCAGTCTGAGGTTATCTCATTTGCATTTCCCTGATGACTCATGATGCTGAACTTTTTTTCATGTGTCTGTTGACCACATGTCTGTCTCTTGCATGTCTTCCTTGGAAAAATGTCTATTCAGGTCCTCTGCCCATTTTTTTTTTTTTTTTTTTTTTTTTTTTATTCATGAGAGAAAGAGAGAGAGGCAGAGACACAGGCAGAGGGAGAAGCAGGCTCCATGCAGGAAGCCCGACATGGGACCCGATCCCGGGACTCCAGGATCACACCCTGGGCCAAAGGCAGTGCTAAACCGCCAAGCCACCTGGGCTGCCCCTCTGCCCATTTTTTAATAGGAGTATTTGTTTTTTTGGTTTGAGTTGTAGGAGATACATATATAATATTAACCCCTGGGTTAATTAATATTAACACCTAGGTAGTTCAGCAGTTGAGCATCTGCCTTTGGCTCAGGGTGTGATCCTGGAGTCCCAGGATCGAGTCCCACATCAGGCTCCCTGCATGGAGCCTGCCTCTCCCTCAGCCTGTGTTTCTGCGCCTCTCTCTCTCTCTCTCTCTCTCTCTCTCTCTGTTTCTCATGAATAAATAAAATCTTTTTTAAAAAAGCATATTAACCCCTTATCAGATATATCATTTGCAGATACCTTCTCCCATTCTATAGGTTACCTTCTTACTTTGTTGATGGTTTCCTTTCCTGTACAAAAAGCTTTTTATTTTGGTGAAGTGTTAGTTTATTTTTGCTTTTGTTTCCTTCTCCTAAGGAGACACATCTAGAAAAATGTTGCTAAGCCTGATGTTCAAGATGACTGCTTATGTTTTCTTTTTAGAGTTTTATGGTTTCGGGGCAGCCCCAGTGGTGCAGCGGTTTAGCACCGCCTGCAGCCCAGGGCGTGATCCTGGAGACCCTGGATCGAGTCCCATGTCAGGCTCTCTGCATAGTGCCTGCTTCTCTCTCTGCCTGTGTCTGCGCCTCTCTCTCTCTCTCTCTCTCTCTCTCTGTGTCTTTGTGAATAAATAAATAAAGTCTTTAAAAAAAATTTTTTTTAAAAGAGTTTTATGCTTTCGGGTCTCACATTTAGGTCTTTAATCCATTTTGAGTTTATTTTTGTGTACAGTGTAAGAATGTGGTCCACTTTCATTTTTGTGCATGTAGCCACTCAGTTTTCCCAGCAACATTTATTGAGACTGTCTTTTCCCTGTTGTATATTCATGCCTCCTTTGTCAAAGATTAACTGACTATATAAGTATGGGTTGATTTTTGGGCTTCCTATTCTGGTCCATTGATAGATTAGATAGAGATAGATAGATAGATGATAGATAGATAGATAGATAGATAGATAGAGAGAGAGAGAGAGAGAGTGTGCGCGTGTGCACGTACATGTGCGCTAGTACCATACTCTTTGATTACTGTAGCTTTATAGTATGTCTTGAAGTCTGGGATTGTGATACCTCCAGCTTTGTTGTTCTTTCTCGAGATTACTTTGGCTGTGTGTTATCTTTTGTGGTTCTATACAAATTTTAGTATTTATTTGTTCTAGTTCTGTGAAAAATGCTTTGGTATTTTGATAGGAATTGCATTGCATTTGTGGATTGCTTTGGGTAGTGTGGATATTTTGAGAATATTTGTTCTTCCAGTCCATGAACACAGAATATCTTTCCATTTGTTTGTGTTATCTTCAGTTTCTTTCATCAGTGTTTCATTGTTTGCATAGTACAGGTCTGTCATGAACTTGGTTAAGTTTATTCTTAGCTATTTTATTCTTTCTGGTGTCTTTATAAAAGGGATTATTTTCTAAATTTCTTTCTGCTATTTTGTTATTAGTTTGTAGAAACAACAGATTTCTATATATTAATTTTGTATCTTACAACTCTACTGAACTCATTTATTCTACTAGTTTTTTGGTGGAATCTTTAGGGTTTTGTCTGTTGTATTATATCATCTGCAGATAGTGACACATTTACTTCTTACCAGTTTAGAAGGCTTTTTTTTTTTTTTTTTTTTTTTTTGGTCCAATTGCTATGGCTAGGACATTAGTACCACATTAAGTAAAAGAGGCAAGAATGGACATCCTTGTCTCATTCCTGATCTTAGAGAAACATTATTATGTATTATATTAGCTATGAGTTTTTCATATGTGGCCTTCGTTATGTTGAGGTATGTTCCCTTTAGACCCACTCTGTTGAAAGTCTGATCTTTTATTTTTTTTTGATCTTTTATTTTTAACCCTTTTTTTTTTTTAATTTTTATTTATTTATGATAGTCACACACACAGAGAGATGGAGAGAGAGGCAGAGACACAGGCAGAGGGAGAAGCAGGCTCCATGCACCGGAAGCCCGACGTGGGATTCGATCCCGGGTCTCCAGGATCCGCCCTGGGCCAAAGGCAGGCGCCAAACCGCTGCGCCACCCAGGGATCCCTTTTTAACCCATTTTTAATGGTATATGTGTCCTATACAAAAGAATATATATGTAATATAAATATAAAATAATAAACATTATTCTAATGAATACCAGTGACCCTACCACTCAACCTGAAAACTAAAGCAGAGTAACTTATATCTAATTAGATATTCTTCTCTTGTCTCATCTTCCTCCTCCCCAGAAATAACCACTAGTATTGTTATTATTTCCTTTCATTTTCAAAATTTTAGCTCATATATAACATACAGTTATATAATACTTAAATAATATATTGTTTAGTTTTGCTTATTTTGAGCTTTTTAAACAATGGTTACATTCACTTACTAGTGTGCTTCCAGCAGTCTCTCACAGCTGTGCACAGAGTTGCTTGTTCGCTCTCCATTGCTGTGTAAGACCCAACCTTATGAATACACCACACTATTATTTAGTCTCCTCTTGATGGGCATGTTCCTTGTTTCCAGCTTTCTGCAATCATGAACTGCATTGTTGTGAACACCCTCCTGTGTGCCTCCTTATACACATATACAAGAGGTTCTCTAGGGATGTAAACGAGAAATGGACATGCCAACTTATGAGCTCATGGTTTTTAACTTTGTGAGATAATGCCAAATTAAATCCCTAGGTATCTGGGCCAGTTCACTCTCCCACCACCATCAAGGTATGGATTCCCTGTGGCTGACATGTCACTGTCAGACTTGAAATTTTTGCCTTTAATAGAGAGTAAGTTATAGTCTTAATTTGTAGTTCTTTGATTAATAGGGTGAGCTTCTTTTCACATGTTTATCGACCACCCATGTTTCTTCTTCTGTGTAGTGCTTGATTTTGTATTTTTGCCCATTTTCCTATTGGATTTTTGGGGTTACTGATTTGTAGGACTCCTTTACATATTCTGGATTCTAAGTAGAATGGTTGGTCATGTACATGGTACATGTCTTTTCCACATTTGTGGCTTGTCTGATTTTTTTTTTTTTTTTATGATTCCTTTTGGTGAATGGACTTTCTCTATTGTCTCAAACTTTTCTTTTAATGGTTAGTATTCTTTTATCTATCCCTTTTCCAAGATCAGAAAGACACTCTCCTGTACTTCCTTTTTAAATCTCTGTTAACATTTTAGTGTTTGATCCATCTGGAATTGATTTTGGGGTATAGTATGAGGTAGAATCCTGTTGCCTTTTTTCCCCAGAGCACAACCATGGGAACCAGCACCATTTATTAAATTGCCCCTCCTTTCCTCTCTGACCTGCAGTGTCATCTGTCATAGCCATGGCTCACTCTCTGGGTTCTCTGTTATGTTCCCTTGGTCAGTACCATACTTTTCCTAGTTATAGAAGCTGTATAATGAGTCCCAGTGTCTTGTAGGGCTAGTAGACTAATCGTAAACTTCTTTTCAAATACTTAATCATCATGGGCCAAGATAGAAAGTCAGTGTGCTAGTAAGAATGATTCAAATGAGGAATGATCACAAAATGATAATGTAGGAAAGAATTGCCAGAGCAGTGCTCTTCAGAAGACAAGGAGGCATAAGATCCAGAGCACATCTAGAGGGATTACTGAAGCAGGAGAGAAGGCAGGTACGTGGGTACTCAGGGCGAGAGCTTGTAAAAGTTCTCATCTGATTGCTTCTGTTTTCTTTGGAAGCAAGATCAGCATTTGAGTGTGATAACGGGAAGAAGTGTTAGAAGTTTTGAGGGATAGGAAATGGGACAAAGTAGTCACTTAGAAGAAGAGAAGAGTGAATAGAGTTGGGGAATGAAGTGGAGTTGCCAAGCAACAGTGAGGGCTCACTTGAGGTTAGTGGTCATGATTTAGTGAAAACTGTCGAAGGAACAGGGGTGTGGTTCTCTCCAGGCTTATTCAACTGTGCAGCCTCAGAAAGGCATAGAACTGAGTGTGACTAGAATTGGAGTTTGCCCAGAGAGTAGAGTGAAGGAGGAGAGAGGCACAAAATGGATTTTGTGCAAGGAAGAGAGCAGTGACCATGATGGATCACTGAACTCAAAATATGTTTGGAAGGAAAAAGAAAGGCCTGAAGAAGGGAATGGGTCAACAGATTTTTAATATCAAAGAATGATTAGAGGTTGAGTCCAAGCTAAACAGAGAGAGCTGGAGACCTAAGTGGTGGTGGAAGAGTGAAATGTTTAATCAAATTATGGAAGAGCTGTGGTGTCTGTTGCTGACCTTCAGGTAGGATGGTTCACTGTGTGAGCACCATTTAAGGCAAGTTTCCTGGATTCCTGCTTGTAAAATTCCAGACAGCCCCCTACCTAATTCTTAGGACAGCCTGACATGCTCCCATAATTTGCCCTCCAAAACAGTGACTTAAAAACCATGTTTGCAAATACAGTTGTTCCCCCCCTTATCTGCAGGAGATGCATTCCCAGACTCCCAGAGTATGCCTGAAACCATGGATAGTACAAACCCCATATATGTGTTTTTATATGTACAGACCTATGATAAAGCTTAAGTTAGGCACAGTAAGAAGTTACCAATAGCTCATAATAAAACAGAACAGTTATAACAATATTCTGTAACAGAAGTTAAGTGAAGGTGACTCTCAAAATACCTTCCTGTGCAGTTCTCACCCTTCTTGCTGTGATTGATGAAGGGAGATGACAGAATGCCTACAGGTGAGATGAAGTGAGGGGGATGCCGTAGCCCTGTGACATAAGCTACTGTTGACCTTCTGATGGAAGGAAAGTCAGAAGGAAGAACATCTGCTTCCCAATCACAGTTGACCAAGAAAGTGAAATTGCGAGTCTGTGAAGGACTCCTGTACCCCAGGGGTTGGGAATCACTTGCCTAACAAATAACCATGGGAGGATGAGTGACTGAGGTAGTATGGAGGACAAGATCCGGGAGGAGAGAAAGTCAAGGGACTGAGAGGTCAGAGTTTTAGAAAGACAATTTACATGGAGAGACATCTCAGTGGTTATGATATTGAATGACAGTGGACCAGGGCTGAAATCTTTAAAGACTAAAGAGTAACTAACCCAGGGGATCTGGAAGTCACAGCACTTGGGGGCAGGGGGTAGCAACTCACAGGACTGAGGTTCAAAACTTGGGAGGATTGGGTGGTTGGGAGAGAGCACAGGAGAGAGGAGAAGCAGCTTAGAAACAGCAGTGAAGATCAGGAAGGACACTTTCCTCACCTCCAGGCCAGTAGATACAAGAGCTGTGGCAGAAGAAAGAGCATGTGAGGGTGGCAGGAGAACCAGCAGCACAGTCCCCAAGGAGAACTGGCTTTCCTTTAGAACAAATTAGGGGGCAGAATATATGAGAAATGCAAGTTGGGGATAGGGGAGATTTGCTAGTAGCTGACTGATTTCCAAAGGGTCTAGTGGAAGAGCTAAAGGAATCTGGGTGAGGAGAGTTTAAGAGATGAGGTCCTAAACCAGCATGTACAAAGCTGATTGGGGATGAGAGTCTAGGAAGTGACAGATGCTTAGAGCCCATCTGTGGTAACTGAAATAAGTAGAAGGCCATAAGGATAAAAAGGCCATCTCGAGGCAAATGATATCAAAGTTATGAGTATTGGGAAGGGAAGGAGAAGAGAGGTTCTTACAAGGAACCCACAGAGTTCTGGGGCCCCCTTTACTTTCAGAGTCTCTCTGATGACATCCTCACTCCTAACCATGGAAGCATGAGGCAGAAAAGGACAGGCTTCAGAACATTGGAGCTTCCCTTCTCCATTCATGGGGCTATGAAGTAGAGGTTACTAATCTTTACAAGTATACCGTGCACTGTTGGCTTGAGCCTGCTGTGTTGTTTATTGCCATGTAACAAATTACCTCAAGACATAGTGGCTTAAAACAGCATTTATTATCTGGCATTTTCCATGGATCAAGAATCCAGACAGGCATAACTTGTTGAGTTCTCTATCTTTGCCTCTCCAAAACCTGCGATTACTGTGTTAGCAGGGGCTCCAATCATTTTGAGGTTCGGCTAGGGGCACTCTTCCAAGCTCACTCAGTAGTTGTTGGCAGGATTTAATTCATTAACTTTGGCCAGAGGCCCCATAGGTTCCTTGACACATTAACCTCTCCATAAGGCAGCTCCATCATGGCAGCTAGCTTCATCAGCAAGAGATAAGAGTGCTAGCAAGACAAAAGCTAGTCCTTCATAATCTAATCTCAGAAGTGACATTCCCATCACTTTTTCCTCATCCTATTCATTAGAAGCAAGTCACAAGTCCTGCTCACCCTCCAGGGGAGGGCATTACACAAGGGTATGGATACCTGGAGGCAGGGATAGTTGGAGACCATGTCAGAAAGTTGCCCATCCCTGGGGCTGGACTCAAGTCCCCAAATCACAAGGCCACACCTAATAACAGGGAGGAGCAGAGGAGAGAATAAAAACTGGGAGGACTGCCACTATGTTCGCTATAACTGCTAACCAGTGTCCGTGCTTTTATTCTTCTGATGCTGACCTATTTTCTTTCTGTAGAATGGGCTACATTCTTCTGTCTCCCCATCCTCAAGATCAAGTCCAGACTCCTTCCTTCAACATGCACAGCCTCACTTCTCACCACGTACTCATTCCTTCTAAGCCAGTGGTTCATCAGACTTCTTGGTCTCAGCACCCGTTTAATACTCTTATAATATTGAGGGCCCTAAAAAGCTTTTTTTAAACCTTTGGATATTTATTTAATTAGGAATAAAAACTAATTTTAAAATATTTATTAATTTGTTGTAAAATAATATTCATTACCTAACATAACACATTTTTATGAAAAATAACTACATTTTTCAAAAAGTGCTTTGTTTTGGAAAAATTACATTGTTTTACATTTTACTTATTTTTTAAAGCTTTTATTTCATTTTTTTATCTCTACGCCCAACATGGGTCTCGAACTCACAACTCTGAGATCAAAGAGTCAAACACTACCGAAAGACAGCCAGGCGCCCCATATTGCTTTGCATTTTAAAAAATTTATTTCAAAAAAAAAAAAATTTCTTTCAGAGCACCTGGGTGGCTTAGTGGTGAAGCATCTGCCTTTAGCTCAGGTCATGATCCCAGGGTCCTGGGTTCAGGCCCCCCCCCTCCAGATCCCTGCTCACAGGAAGCCTGCTTCTCCCTCTCTTCCCCACTTGTGCTCTCTCTCTCTCTCAAATAAATAAAATCTTTAAAAATAAAAATAAAATAATTTCTTTTATCAGGGTTCTCATATCTGCTTCTTTATTCAGTCTCTTGCAATATGTGTTTTGGTTGAGGTATATGAAGAAAATGTGGCCTCAACACAGATATGTAATTGGGAAGTGAGAATAGTAGTATTTTAATAGTTTCTTCAGATCATCACAAATGTTCTTCTTTGATATTACACCAAATATATAAGTGGTAGTTTCTTAAAGGTTAGTTGCAATGTGGATTCTGAACTTTCTGTATTCTGTTAAAGTCCATTGAACTGTCTGGCACTTTGATTAGCTTTTACCCATTTGGAAAATATTGGTTCTCATTTGAATCTTCCAATTATTTCATTACAAAGTATTTTTAATCACATTTTTAAATATCAGGTGTATCTTGTCAGAAAAATCCTTATTGACAAGTTTTGATTACGTTTTCCAGAATTCTAAGTTTTATTTAAAAGCTCAAACTTTGTCATTGGCAGCAAATACTGCCAGTTGTCTTCCTTGATATAATAGCCTCATTTCATTTATTTTTGAGAAAGTGTCTGAATAACCATAGTTTATCTGTCATTGTTTTTTCAAGTGGCAATGGCAGTCCATGAAAAAATCCTATGACTTACATGGTCTCAAAACTTCTGCTGCATTCTGGGTATCCTTCAGCTTTGCGTCCACCCACAGCCTCTTAATGTGCCTTGCATTCACATGCCTCAGAAGCGAATCTCATTGGATTAGTCCACCATTATCTGATAAGAGAGTGGCATGGGTGGTGTGGCTCAGAGCATGGCAGCCAGCACATAAAGAACCACTTCTGGTTGCTGACTTGGAGGAGACCTCCGGTCTAGTAAATACTTCAAGCCCCATGTCCAGGATATATATCATTATGAACTAGCAAGATATTTTTTGATGCAGGCATGCAAATAGAGTGATTATGGTATGACAAGTTAAAAAAATGGATTTATAATTTGCTTTTTATAAGCACCCACTTAACAAGTACCTTGTTAAAAGACCAAAAAAAAAAACCCCACCCATGTCCTTAAAGTTGTCATCACATTCTAGTACCACCTTTACTTTATTTGGATCATTAATTATATTCTGAGGCTGCATGGGACGGTCTTCCCAAAAATATTCTTCAATACAGTTTGAGTAGTTGTTACTATGAATTTTCTACCAATGTAAATATAGATTTTATTGCCTTTCACATTGATATTAATAAAAAGACACTTAAATAAATTTCTTTGAATAACAATTTTTCATTGCTTTAAATGGCTATCTTCCTCCTTCACAGGGGAGGAGAATCCCCTAAGTCAGTGGGTATAATCATATCTAATAAATAATTAGGAGTCACTAGTCACTGCATGTTGCAGGTTCACAGATTTTAAACATGATTTTTATTTATTTTTTTAATTTACTTTCTCATTCTGGTAGGAACAGAGCACACTGTAAGAGAAATGTATTTCTGCTATCTTGAGGTTTCCTTGAGGTCCTGGAATTATTTATATATGGTAGAATATACACTATAGATTTTGGCTATGTTTGTGAGAACATACCCATGAGTGAGAACTGTTGTGCTCACAAGCGAGTTCATTCACTTAGTGAAGGAAAGAATGGAAGTGGTTTTAGGAAAAATATTGGGGCCCGAGTTCCCTCTTTTGTTCATCCCTTGGGAGTATTGGGGGCGGGGGAGTAATGTATTTGGGTTAATGACAAAGAAACCAAAAACAGCATCCCTATGAGGAAATGTAATCTGATACAATTTAAAGTAGGACCCAGACTGAAACATAATTCTTTTAGGAAATGGAAATATTTTGTCACACAGATGCCATCTAGATTTTAAAAGAAATCTAAACTTCCTTTCTTTTCGTACATCTTGATTTTGTTAACTTCTAATTTCTTCGAGCCATATGTCCCAAGTAATTAAGCTATAAATATTATACAGAATAATTTGCATACATTCCAAATGCTTTTTAAATTTTAAGCAGCTTACCTTTCTTTCTGACACCATAGTCCTCACAAAGATGGATTATCTCAATTTCTCCATTGACTTTATCCCAGCAATACACATTGTCCTGAGTTGTATAGAGTGCACACTATTGCACTCTGTGCCCTGCCAGACAGTAGACAAAGTTTATTGTTTTGTTCCCTTTTTTTTAACAGAACACTAAAAATGCCCTAGCACCTTCTTTAGCTTTTTGAAGTGATAAGTATTTTAAAGCCTCCTCACAGGCTATTCTTGCTTAGTATTTTTAATGCTGCAGTACAGATTAAAATCTCAGAAAATCCCAGCTATATACTTTATAGGTATGGATAGCTTTTATTGTTAATATCCTAAATCATCTAAAGGCTTGTTTTCTTTCTTTTTTTACAGACCTAACTACCATAATGAATGCTGCATATTAGGAGAAACCACAAGAAGGTTATACATTTGGTTGTCTAATAATCTTGGATTTGATATGAACCAACACATATTCCTTGTTGTCATTGACAGAACCCCAGTTTGTATGTACATTATTCACATTCCTCTCTGTTGTGTTTGGGGGAAAAAAGACATTTTAGCCTTTTTTAAGGTTATTGATTTGATTTCGTTATTTGGTTGCATGAAGTTGCCCTTAACCACTAAGGATTATCAAGATTTTTGCACAAACTTATACATGTCTAGGATCCTTTTATCAAGGCAGTTACGTTCATCATTCTCCTGCCTTTACTCCTCTATCACCAGACACTCCATTAAATATAAATTAGCATTTTTTAAAGATGACCACTCAACATAATGCTTAAGGGATTTCCTCTCTGTGACAGAACCCAGGAACCAGTTCCTAAACACATAATGTTGGCATATTAAAGATGAAATTAAAATTGTCCTTCAGTTTTGAGGCCATGTGTAAAGTTTAATCATACTGTAAGATATCTATTCCATATTAGAAATAGCTAGTCGACAGCTTATACTTCTCAAAACTCATATTGTTACGTACACAAACTCAGTTTTTATATGTGAAGTTAGTGAGTCTTTTGTGTTATTCCAAAATAAAGGCAATGATTTATTTTTTTCCCCAATGCCAATACAATTTGAGCTAATCACTCAAGGTGGATAATTTACATTTTAAAGCTGGAATCAGCAGTAGCCCTATGGGAAACCAGACAAAGCATTGACTTTTAAATGAACCATTGTTTTCTTTTGGAACTAGAATTAGTATAGTTATACTCATCCACAAACCATTATTATGTGTACATTATTGTTGCTATTGTGATAATAGAGAATTTTATTTATTTTTATGCCAGCTTATATTGTGAGGACACATTTAGTCAGTTTGGGTTTTATCAATCCTGTTATGCTTGTCCTTGGAACATCTTTCGCGTATTCAAGGTTTGTAGTTGAAAAGTTTACTGTAAAAAAAATCAAAAACAAAAAAATGTATTGTTTTTACAGAATAAATTTATTGGAATGTGTACTGGGAGTAAGATTTTGAGGTTGTAAACAACTAAGTTAGTGTAATTTGGCTTCATCTATGTAACGTGAGGTATTAATGTAATTCATATATTAAAGCAAAAATTGTTAACAGCAAGTTGACAATAGAATCAAGTGCAGGTGAGGGGTTTTCTTCTTTCTTTCTTTTTTTTTTTTTTTGAACACTGTGTGGGTTTTAGGTTTTTTGTACCCATGGGGGAGGGAGAGGAATGGCCACACGATTGCTTGCACAGCTCAGAGAAAATTTACCAGCTCTGTTGACCGTAAATTTGCATACTTAACATTATCCATGCATTGATTTGGACTCCCATTTTCTTTTTTGTTTCCTTATTTTGGTGAAGAGCTAATGAATAACATGAAGAGAAAGTGTGAGCTGTTCTAAAAGCCCAGGGCCATTGAGGATGAGGATGGTGATGGTGATGGTGGTGATGGTTATGGCAGCTGAGCATATGAAAGCACCAGCAGTCTACTTACCCCTCCAGGGCACTGAGAAGGCGGCTGTATTTTTAGTTTGTCTTTCTCACTTAACAAATACTAATTTTTCTCTATACTCATAATTCCAAATACAAAAAATTCATTAAAAGATAATAGGGATGCCAATCCAGTTCTTTTTCCTTGAAAAGTACTTTTTAATTTTGAGTGTTTTAATTTCAAATTAATGAAATTTAATTAATTCATCAAAAGTCCTCTTCATTGCTCACACTAAAACATAAGGAGAATGTAGATGACATTTTGAATTAGAACATGTAACTGACAGATTTTTAAAATAAAAATCCTAAAGACTACAAAATTGCTTCTGAAAAATACAAAATGTTTCAAATTTAATAAGATTTGTTTTCATAAAAGGCCCCAAAGATTTATTAAAAAATACACAGAAATACAATAGAAATATTTCCAGTCACCAATAAAACAAGTATTCATTAAGGGTAATGATAAAGTTACCAATCCCTCCTTAGCTATTTAGACTCACAAAAAAAGTTTTCTTAAAAGCAATTTTTAAAACAGCAGTAAATAATCATACTTTCCTTGGGAAAACATTTTTCAAATAACATTTTAAAATATTGTGATGATTTGCTTTTTATATTGAGGTTGATAATGATGCATATATATCTTATATGCAAAAAGTATCTCTCCAGTATGTATTTGCTGTTTTGAATTTTTTAATATGCATAGGCCATATTCACTTTTGGATAGGTTCATTCTCATGCTCACTATTGTAGGAGCTAAATTGTAATTGTTTACAGTTATATTTAATATGTGCAAACAGAATATTGAAATAGATGGTCAAGTTTATTCACAAATAATTTTGAATATATTTCTTTAAACAAACTGTTTCTCAACTTCACTCTTCCTTCAAAAAAAGAAAATTTACCCACACAATACCATATGAGAGCTCACATATACAGTGCAGAGCAAGAATTTGTATATGCTGAAGTATCCCCGTTTCAGGAGGGAGTGAAATGGGACAAATTATCAGTACCAGGATAACAAGTCAGTAATCTAGAGAGGAGAAACATGAAATAATATTTTATTCGACTTTTTCATCTGCCTTTGTTTTTATAAAGAACTCTGGTTTGTAGATACAGCGATAGGCCAAGAGCTGAGGAAGAATTCCATATGCTATGTTTAATGCTAGAAAAAGGGTTTTCGCTTCTTCGGGGACTCTGTAGACATAAGCAGTTCTAGCATGAAGAGAAGCACCGATGTGAGCAAACTGAGCCTGTTGCATTTAAAAAACAAAAGGGGGAGGAGGTAAGCATGAATTCTGTGTTCTGGATGATTCATTCAGACCGTGTTTCCTGTGCCCCTCAAAGCCAGTACTCTCAAACAATCCATAGTCTTCAGGATTTCACTGAATATAGGGCCAGTCTTAACATAACTGTTCAAATCAAGTATACCCTCCTTAGCGTGGCTTTATCATGCCAGCTGTCTATTCACCCATCCAGTACCCTTACCAAACATTAGGGGCTCAATTTAAAAGAAAAACTGAATAAAATCTCAGGGTTGTTTTTTTGTTTTATTTTTGTTTCTGATTTGCATCTGGAGATCTATACAGGCACTCACTTGTGGCTTACTAAATGTGTTCCAATAAAAATGAAGAAAGTACAGAGTTTAGAAAGTAAAAATATTTTTAATATAGCTATTTAAAGAGAAGCACTGAGGACCTCAGCTTCATTAGTCTTTTACCTATTCCTTGGAACAAGAGCTCAGAACCCTTCGTTATATATTTTTTTTTGTTTATTTCTTCATGTATTTGTTTTTTACACAATTTTAAAAATACTAAGCGTTGTTTTGTAAGTAAGGTCGTTACCAACTTGGGTGGGGGTAGAACTGTGGTTGCTCTTTATAAAATGGTAAATGTCCATTCAGGCAACCTTTTCAAATCAAATTCTAATTTGTCTAGAAGTATAGCTTGTCAGCATTACCTGAGGCAAGAGCTTCCCATTTGTACTAGTATACATAACGTACATTCAGAATGTATCTTTTTTGATACTTTTCATAAGCACAGGGGAAAACTGTATTAGAAAAGGCTTCTGTGTGAGGATTTCCTCAGGATTCTCATATTGTTACAAAATGCAACCCTGGAGTCTACGTTTTCATATCTTACTGAAATCTAAGCTATACATGAATAAAAGATTGGAAATCTAAATAAAACAAGTGATGAATTATTAGTTTATCAGGATCCAAGTGAAGAAAGAAGATATTATAACCTAAAGAAGTCACAGAGTAACAAGAATGAAAAATTTAGATAATTTGCTTTAAATACATATGTTACATTTCCTTCTGTATGAAATCAGTTTATTCTGCTCAATGCTTAGCAGATGAAAGTGTTCCTTAGCACTGGACTTGACCATGACAAGAAAAGGACAAGCTTTCATCAGCAGCGTGTGTGTGGATTTGTATCAGTAACACAGGTACTTTCAAAGGCTACATTTTTACAAATTACTGATACATTCTAGGGACCTCTCCTTCAATGTGCTACTCTCTGGAGATAAGAAATTAGTGTGGTGTGTTACCAAGGACCAATACAGAAAGTGTACACATCTGCATTGTGATCCGTGAGGCTCCGTGAGGGCTCTATGAGGGCTCTGCTCTCAAACACATGTCCCTTACGCACACACCCAAACGGCGTTGGAGAGGCTGCCCTGCAGAGCCGCTCTTGTGCAGTTCTAGGAAAATGGACCAGGAGCTTGGCCTCTGTTGCTGTTTTTCCCTAGGGCCTCTTTTGAATAACAGTGTTTTTCTGAATAATATAACCAAACTTCTGGACTAGAGGCCAGATATGAACCTTGATCTTCAAAAATTTGGGTTTGGTGTCTTTGTCTTTATAGACACTTGTACATGTGACAAAAAAAAAAAAAACACCAGGTGTGGGGAAATGCCAACCATACTTTGAGAGATGAAGTAATATGAGCAATCATGCCTACTTGCATAGGGAAACCTGCATAAAAAGCCAGTGATTCCATAGGCTCTTTTCCTGCACTCCCCAGTGCAGTTAATACCTCATTTTCAAAAACAGCAAAATCATGGCAACATTACAAAATGATCATGTCCTTAGATTAGATTGTAAGCCCACCGGGCAGGTACTGTGTCTAATGTTTTGTGTGGCGCCTCTCGCATTGTTAGAGCTCAATAAACATTAAACAATAACGTCTTGTGACTGTCAAAATACAAAAAGCTTCTACACAGCATTTCTCTATTTTTATACCTATTTTAGTAGGTCTTTCTTCACCAGAATTATTGGATGAGGGGTATAGATTGATGTTTCTAATGCAAAGAGGTGTCTGCACGTGAGAGAAGCCTGAGGCCCGTGTTCTGCAGTTTCTTGCACTGCCTGTAGTTCTAACAGGTGTGTTTGTGGTGGCCATGAGTGAGCGTCCAACCATAGTTTCCTCCCAGACACCTAACGGTGTCCAGTTCCGAGAGTTCTGAAGTTTCGGAAGAACCTCCGTCTCCCCTGAGAACAGTGCCCGTCCCAAGCACATAGCTGCTAACAGCCTACACAGTGTCTCCTGGGTGATGTGCCCCCCAGCACATGAGGCCTCCCGATGGCAGCCTGTGTGCCAGGCTGGGATCTGGTGGCTCTGGGCTCAGTGCTGCTCAGTGACTTGTCACTCAGAATCATAGGGACAACTTTATAGAGCCCAGAAATTTCTGCAAAATTCAATGATGTGACACTGGCCCCTAATCATTTTTCTTACCTTTTTAAATTAGTTCTCACCTTAAGTAAATTTAAAAGATGTGCTTTGATTTTTTTTTTTAATGGATGATTAGAATGGAAAATGAGGGGGAAAAAAAAAAGCAAAGAATGGTTCAATTTTAATAGCTCCTTTTTCTTATATTTATAGAAATAGTCTGGAAAGCATACCTAAAAGTCATGGTCTCAGTTCCAGAAAGGAGCTGAAAGAGTATCATGTGTCCACATAAGTATTATAGGCCAAAACTAACATGAACACTGGCCGATACAATGTAAGTAGTTAATCCAGAACTGTGTCATTTTTTAGGGTTTTCTGAGCAGCACAGTTGAGTGGTTAAAAACACTGAATCTGGAGCCAGACCACCAGTGTCAGAACCCAGCTCCACCAGCAGTAGGACCTTTGATTAGGTACGTAACCTCTTTGGTTTCCTCATCTATAAAAGTAGGATAATAATGGAGCCTATCTCATAGGGATTCCTATGCCGGTTCAAGAAGTTGATCTTTGTGGAATAATCACGACAGTGCCAAGAGATCACCTGTTCGTGATCTGGCATTCTGCTTGGTTGAGAACTCAGGTGGGCTCTTTGTTTTTAGATCCCCTTGCCAGCCTTTGGACAATTTCAAGACTATCTCCACCAAAGGATAAACATGTGAAGACATTAAACCCAAAGTCTAGTCTTAATACTAAATCAAGATGTTTACTGATGAAAAAAACTAAAACAAACAAAAAAAAAGTTTACTGATGAATTACACTTGAAGCAAACTACTAAAACAGGATTTGCATTAGTATCCCAATTATCCATGTTCTTCCTAAATCTTTCCTTTCAGATATTTCCTAGAGGTTTCCATAAGGAAAGAACATAAAATTCACCTCCAGTAGTCAACTCTACAACCAAATTACCCACAGATAAGCTTCCAGACCCTTTTGTGAGAAAGTATATGGCACCCGCGTAGCCAGGGAGTGGGAGAGTCTGAGCAGCAAGAGGAAAGGGGTATTGCCCAACCAAAGTGGGACTGTTCCTGCTTCCAAAGCCGTGGTGTTACTGGATGGGCAACAGGCTCCCTGCCAAACCCACTGACTCTATCCCAGCGCTTTCTCCCACTCTCTCTGATTTTTAGGCAATACTATCTGTTACACATGGCTACAGATTAATGAATCTTCTGAGCAACACAAGGCATTTCTCCTCTAGACTCTTGTTGAGAATCTTCTACCTGTAACAAGAACAGCAACAGAGATCCAAGGCGTCTTCTGTGCCAGGCACTCTCTAAGCCCTTTACATATATTCCCTCATTTAATCCTCTTGTAGCAGCTTTATGAGAAAGCTCCTATACCATCCTTTTACAGAAGAGGAATCCAAGGTGGCCAAGGTCACAAGCTCATCAGGGATAGGGTGATATATGAACCCATCTGTCTCCAGAGCTCCTGCTCTTAACCATATTGACTATATTGGCTCTGATTGTTTTCTTCTAATTTTCAGTGATAATTTAGCAGAGAAAAACTCTTCAGTTGCTACAAAGTACTAAAAATAACTGGATCTAACCAGCCTGGAATACTTTTCAAACTAGACTTGCAACTTTAATCCTACAGTAAGAATTTTATATGAAAAGATATTTGAGTTATGAAAAGTCCCCACTGGAAGGCTTTAGTGTAAAATGTCCTTGGCATATTCTATTTTATTTTATTTTATTTTATTTTATTTTATTTTATTTTATTTTATTTTATTTTATTTTATTTTATTTTATATTTTACTTTACTTTACTTTTTGATGTGCTTTACTTTTTGATGTTTTGATTTCTCAAGACAGCAGATTTGGCAGATTCCTGCATGATCTGAAATCAGGGACCCAGTAAGGACTTAAATTTTCTACCGACTTGTACTGATCTAGAAATTTTTCAGAGATTTTTTTTTTTTTTTTTAACTAAGTCACATAGAGTCTTGGGAGTTCACTAGGCCTTTCAAGAAATGCAGGTTTTGATAAAATTAGTGGGATCATGGTGCATAAAGCTTCTCAATGAAGAATGGCAGTTTTAGGAAATAAGGGATGCGAGTCAGGTTACAGAGGGTGTTTTCTGTGATAAATGTGTCACATGCCCTCCCAACACGAGAACTCATTTGATAAGCAAGTACTGGCTAGGTAGAAAACCAATCACATAACTGGAATTTAACATTTTCATCATGTACCCTGTTTCGTACATGTTTTGTGTGATCTGTTTTGTGTAATGTTTCCTTACGCTAAACACTCTGAGTAGGTAGATACGAACACCTGGCCCAGAGTCATGGGAACATCAGACACAGTTCTCAGATGACCCCACTCACCAGGTTGGGGTAGATTAGCAGGATCTTGTCTCACATTTGCAGGATCTAGTCTGTGGCCTCCGGTTACCTTGTCACACTGGGCACTGGTGGATGAACCCAGAGATTCCTGCTGCTGCCCTTAGCTCTGCTGTCCACCCTGCTCTTCCCAGAACCACCTGGCTGGAGCCACAGGGGCCCATCTTCAAGCCTAGCCCTCACCAGCAGGTAGAGTCTGGGGTTTGTTCACCTTAACTGCTATCAGGTCAAGCACCTGCTCACCCCCACACCTCCTGACGACTGACTGTCCGCTTGACCAGTTTCCAGCAGTGGCCTCACTCTTGTCAGCCTCCTCAACGATGACAGTCATGATGGCCAGTGTTCCCACAGTGGGGCCCGGTATAGGGCATATAGAGGGACCGTGATTGTGTCAGACTCTAAGAAAGGGACTGATAAGAGTGAGGCTAGTGGGAGGCCCCCTCTCCTGGGGAGCACAGGAGAGTAAGGCCAAGAAAACAGAAGCCCAGGCTTACTCTACCCTCTGAACTGCTGCATACTGCAACACTTAAATGCTTCCCCAGCCTAACTGCACACGGAGCCCCACTCACATGTCACCGCCTGCCACCCCCCAGGGGCTGTCCAACCCCCCACATTCATACAAAGTCTAGCTTTGTGCTGTAGGACTCTACCATAGCTAACTGTTTGCATGAGAAGACGGAAACCAGCAGAGAGGAACATGGGCATTGGGATCAGACAGGATTCCGTATCCCTGTCCTGCCATTTAGTAACTAGCTGCCCTAAACCTCTGCTTTCTTACCTTTAAGTGAGGCTTTAAAAAAAAAAAAAAAGAAGAAGGCACTGCCAGGATAATGCTATTTCATCAAACTTTCTCCTGGGCCACACAGAAAGACTACATTTACCTGCTTCCCTTGCAGTCGGGCTTGTGCCAGGCCAGACTCTTGAAAATATCCCACATAATCTTTGCACAACCAAGAAATAAGTCTTTACTGTGTTAAGCCACTGAGTATTTGCCTCTCCAGCAGAGCACACAGCCTATCCTCACACAAATGGTAAGTAGAACACTTAGGCTGGCTTGCCTCCCATGACAGCTCGGACCACTGCAGGGCAATGAGCTGTCAGTGGTGGGATTGAGGATTACTCGGGAGAAAGACTACCTGGACCTGGTGACAGGCTAGATGTAGGGCTAAGGGAATGGGAAGGCTTAAGCACTGCATGTGTGACAAGCTGCCGGAAGCGGGGAAGAGCTGTTTGCAGGGATGAGGGAAGACGGGGATGAGGTGTAGGGAAGGTCAGGGGTCCTATCTTAGACACTGCAAGACAGCCAAGTGAAAACACTGAAATTGGGATTAGGCATAGGAGTCTGGGAACAGTTTGGGCTAAGATTAAAAAAAGAACTGGAAGCTTATAGTTGGTATTGACAGATATGGAAATAAAGACCCCAAACCAAAGCCTAAGGAACCAGCTATTCAGAGATCTGCAAAGAGGGTAAATACTAGTTCTCTCCCCCACTGATCCTTTAAGGGAAGAACAGGAACCCTTACTTCAGGTGCTGTACCAACTTTTTTGATAGTGATATTCAAATTCTGTAATTAAGAATTACCTTGGACTGCAAGGATTCAGCCCAAAATGTTAACCCATAAAGACTGTAGCTCTTTTTCCAGGAAATGCCAGAGTATGGTTTTGCCATCCTAGTTCCTACACCATGACTGTAATTAACTGTATTTGCTGACAGTTTCCAAATGAGCCTAATCCTTAGGCCTGCTCAAAGAGCAAGATGCAGAGAATGATGTTACAAGACATTTGTTTCTCTTTTATTTATAGCAAGGGGAGGGGATAAAATTACTTAATAATTTTCTTCATTGTTGGTAAGATCAGTTTGTTTTGCTAGCTGTTAGCTTGTAAAAATGTACTTTGTGTAAGAATACACTTGTATAGATCACTTTGTTTCCGGTCCAATGAAGTCAGCATTCACTGAACACCTACTTTAGGCCAGGGACTGGCTAAGTGGCAAGGGGGAAGGAATGGCATGACTGGCCCTGCTTCCCCAGGAGGAGAATGTCCTCAAACCCAGTTTCCCTGGCTCAGTGCAGTATAACCGAATTCTGACCTCTCATGTTGAGACGTCTTAAAGATAATGGCTCTCAATTCTTTTTTAGTAGCCATGGTGTTCAGAGACTGGGAAACAGCACACTAAAACAGCGGTGCCATTTGCTGGGTGTGTGACCTGAGACAGGTCTGTAACCTCACTGGGCCTCAGAAGCTCCCTCACCTGTACAGCTGGATGGCACACTCACCAAGTAGTTACTGTGAGATCTGAATAAAATGCATATGCAGAAATGTCTTTAAAGAATTGTAGAACAAAAGGGGATGTGTCTAGCACCTGTTTTCCACCCTTAAACACCAAGCAGAAATGTTGGTGTTACTCAACCCGGAGAGCCAGATCCCCAGTGGACGTTCTATTCAGAACGTACCTGAGCTAGACCTCCAGCATGTATCAGTGTTATGTCAGGCATCCAGGAGCAGCCAGGAACCACTAAGCCATAAAGCGCGATCACAAAGTAAGGGACAGAATAGAACAGATATGCCAGCATCTGTATTAACAGAGAAATAACCTTGTCAGCAACTTAACAGTTAACTTGGCCTGATGAAAAGCACAAAAGATTAACAATTTTATTTTGGAGAACACTAACTCCTATTTCCTACATGGGCCTACATGTTCCCATTCTTAAAGAGTGAAAATTAACTTTGGAAAAACCATAGGCGGGCAGCCCCAGTGGCCCAGCGGTTTAGCGCCACCTTCAGCCCGGGGTGTGATCCTGGAGACCCAGGATCAAGTCCCACATCAGGCTCCCTGCATGGAGCCTGCTTCTCCCTCTGCCTGCGTCTCTGCCTCTGTGTGTGTGTGTGTGTGTGTGTGTCTGTCATGAATAAATAAAATCTAAAAAAAATAAAAATGAATTTTAAACAATAAATATTTTTTTAAAAAAAGGAAATCCATAGGCTTCATAACTACTTGACCTGGATTTTAGGATAAGCAGCAGGATCCTTTAGGTAGGGCTCCTGAAATTGTGTATAAAATCGGCAGAGCTCAGCTGGGCAATCCAAAGCAATCTGAGAACAAAAAACGAATTCATTAAAGTTACAATCACATCTTATTCTCAGTGTTTACTGATAAGGCTAACTGTTCCAGGCTCAGCCACAAGCTGTTTTGCTATTTAACAAAAACTGTGTACTGTAGAAGAGGAAGAAAAGAAATATTCTACGGATCTGCTCAAAGGAGATGAAGAATAGTGGAGTAGGAAAGAACTAATGCTGTATTCTTGGGTATCTCTTAAGTATCTAGGTTTCAACCAGCTGAAGCACAGCTCCCACTAGATTACCAGTTTGACTTTTCCTGGGAACAACTAGCCAGCTGTTCCCTGCAGAAAGAAAAGGACATTCTTACACCAAATTCATCCTACTATGCTTTGCAGAATTTAAGAAACAGCCGCCTCCTCTCTCCAGTGCCTCACAGAGTACATGGCCTTTGGGGGCAGTGAAGGTTGATCTGAAAGCAGGGTCCTCTTGTGTGAAGCCAATCCTGTGTCCACTTTAAAAGGGAGCACAGCAGACTCTTCGCCACAGAAGAAACACAGTATCTTTGGCATATAACCAGGTCCCCTCTGAGTCACATCTCTCATGCATCACTTCTCATGTCCCTGGCCATAAATGTCCCTTCTAGATAACATCTATGAACACAGGCCAGTGGCAGAGTTGGTAAAAGTGGACCCAAACTGAAAAGCCCACCAAGCATGCAAATACCCACATGCACACCTTTTTCTCATGCACAGAGGAATGGATATGGCTGTGCAAGAATACAGCTGGGGCCCATTTTCATTGCTACTATTGTTCTTTTCGCTTTGAAAATTAGAGCAAACTAACCAAAGAACAGTTTTAAGGATGCCTGACCAGCTCAGTAGAGTGTGTGACTGTTGATCTCAGGGTCATGAGTTCAAGCCCTATGTTGGGGATGGAGCTTACTTAAGGAAAAAAAAAAGTTTTACTGCTCTGTGGTCTGAACAAAGCCTACAGCTCTTTCTCCTTTACATCCCTTCTCTTTGCCATTCCTCCTACTAGCTAGCTCAACTCAGCAACAATGCCAGCAGACTTAGAACAGTGATTGTCACTAAAGCTGAATATAATTACCCATATGATTCTAGCTGCCCAAATTTGTTTCTGGGCATTGCGAAGAATGATCTATCAATGAAAATAGTAACACCCATGTATTGAACACTTACCACATATAAGGCCCTCCATAAGTGTTTGATGTTTATTCTCTTATTTCATCTTCAAACCAGTACCGAAAGATACGTACTGTTGTTTTATAGAAGAAACTGAGGTCAAAGAGGTTATATCATTTTCCCAAGGCTACACAGCTGGTAAATAGCTAGGATCCTAACTCCTTACTCTGGCCCCATCTTCAACCCCACCTCCCTACTCCTCTGAGAACACAACACACGCTCTGTGCCACAGTGGTCTTGGAGTCTTCTGTTACCACCCTTCCCAAAGACATTTACATTTAAGTCAGAAACATCAAAGAAACCAAAAGAATGAGACTCTACTAGCTAATTTTTCAGGCACCCTAAAATCAGGGAATGAGGAAACTTCTGGGTGGGCTTAATCCAAAGACCTGAAGGAGGGGGCATGCAGCGGCCCAGCTGGGCCGACCCCATGAGAGGGAAGCTGGGGATTGAGCCAGCAGGCAAAAGAGCCACAGCCGGCAGGGCCAGCTCTCCAGGCTCCAGCAGGAGGAATGTTTTGTTAGGGCATTAGGAAGTCTGATTCAATACATACTTTTTTTTTGTTTGTTATGTTACTTTGATCTGTTGTGCTTACCAAGCCTCTAAACAGACAAAATCCAGTTGCCAGGAGGAGACACACGACCAACATTAAATCAAATGGTCTTCTCAGCAGGTCCTTTGCTTGGACTTCTTGAACAACCTAAAACAGAGTTTGTAACCAATGAGCAGGTCCCAAAGTGCCAAAGAAGTCTCTGAGATCTACTGACGCATAAGTGCTATGGTGCTGGATGGCAAGAGAATTCTGCAGATGGGTGATTCACGTCATAAACCGCCAGCCACCTAACATAGAGATCATGTCCCTCACCTCCACTTCCAGTTTGCTCATCTGAGAAATGAGATTGGGCCAGGTCATCTTAAAGGGACCTTCGAGCTCTATGAGTCATATTTCTTTTTTTTTTTTTGCAATAGCAGTGTTGTGATTATACATGTAAGATACACTCATTTTAAAAGTAAGGTAAACCATTAACCCAACATACTATTAAGAGTCTCTACAATTTTCTACATTTACTTTTTACAAAATTATGACTTTATATATAACCAATTTTGTATTCATTCTTTTGACACTCAACATCTACCTATATTATAAGTACTTTCCCTCATTATTAAAAGCTCTTCTAAAATGTAATGTCATGTGGAAGCACCATATTTCAGCCGTTCTCTCATTGTTGGACATTTAGGCATTTGCACTATTAATGTGATGATGAGCAATTCTATACATAAATATTTGATACCATCTCTCTGATGATCTGAGAATGGGTTTAGACGTGGAATTACTAGGTTAAGCGATTAAATTTGTTAAGGTTGATAACACTGCCAGACTGCAGAGTGAGTCTGAATTTATGTTCCCTACAGCACTGTATGACAATGTCCATTTCTCCCTGGCCATCACTGTGTTTTAACATTTAAAAAATGATAAACAGTTTTATGTGTCTTGCGGCATGAACACTTGACATACTGACAAGGAGAGTGTAAAAGCATTGGAGCCCAAGGCGATGGTTACTGCTTGCTTCTTTTGAAAAACCACCTCATTCCTCAGAAGGATGTAAGGGAGTACTGGCTGTCATTCTGTCAACCTGACTTTACACAGCAGGTGTCTAACTGTCTACAAATGAAGTGTTTGTAAATTACCACGTATTTTAATGAATTCTACTGTAAATATTATAGTAAAAATGAATAATCATGTTCTGATAATCTCTAGTAATTCAAATTTTCATATATCACTTTGCTGAAAGGATCTTGCTTAAGGATCTAATATCTATAAAAGGAAGAGAAACTTAGATGTTACTAGCTTAGAAATGAAGACCTTAACAGAGTACCTGCCCAGCCAGCATTGCTTCACCTCGACCACCTCTGCTGTGAATGGAAGGGAGGTGTCTCAGAAGATGTCCTTGTGCCTGGATCTCTTGGTAAATTACACCCTGAGGCTGTTGTGTGTTGCCTCAAACAGCAGTATCTCTCCAGCCTCCCCTTGGGGCAGTAAATGCACTGGTACCTCTGAATGAGGTGCCCAGATGCTCAAAACGCCAGGCCATTAACAGCCCCAGACAAACCATACTGGAGCTTCTGATGGGAACAGCCAGTGTGAAGTTCCAGAAAGCACAGCCAGGCCGATGGAAGCAGATATACTCAGCCAGAAACAGACCATCTCTGCCACTGTAACTGAGGCATGACCAGTGCACAGAATCAGCACGGTCATATGGGCTGCCCCAAGTGCTCCAGGACACAGAGGCCTGGTGCCATTCAGTAGCCAGCAAATATGAGTGAGCCCTGTGAGTTTGGCAACAGGTTACAATTAACATAATAAAATCACCTTTGAGGGATAATTATAATTTTCTGATGGCTGATTATAGATTCTGAAACCAGCCCAGACAGGAAGACAAGTATATGGTATGCTTAAGAAAAAAGCAGGGCAAATACGAGTTCCATACTTCCCTATTTAAAAGAAAGAGAGAAAGAAAGTCAGAAGTTTGCCAAAAAGCATATCAAAACACCAGTAACATTTAGGACACCAACCTCAAGTCATTTAACATTGTACTGTAGACCAGACAATATTCTTCACGAGGCCAAATAAAATAAGTCAATTTCAAAGTACAAGGTGCTTATGACCAGGCATGTCCTAGCTACTATATGTCTAGAGTATATTTAACATAAAACCCTGATTTTTTGCATGCATAAATAATAACCTCTTTTACATTAGCTTTCGAGAGTCTTAATTCTCAAATACATTTATTGAATGTGTCAAGAGTTACATATGATACAAAAAGTTGTAAGAAATATTTGCACACTGCATGTAGCCACAAATACCTCCTCTAGATCCTAAATGTCAGGAATCACTGGTTTTAGATTGTCTGATTGTTCAGTGTACACTTCTGAGAGTTGCTCAAAAGCATTTCTTAAGTGGTGAGATGACAGAGGAGAAAAGGAAGAATTCTGCATAACGGCTTCTTGGGAAGCTTGGAATAACAACCAAGATAACTTCTCTACTTACAAGTGCTCCCCCATTGTTTCAGAAGAGGAAAGTGAATTTTTTAAGATAAGGTTTCTTACCCACAATGTTTCCTGGCACAAAAACAACAATGCTCATAATAATAGATCCAACCCAGTAGAGGCCAATGGTTCTATAACTTTCCCTGCAACGAAAAAAAAAATCTTGGCTTGGTGCACTTATCCTCAATACTATTAGCAAAAGATGATCTAATTAGTGTTATCCTAACTAGTAAAGTATATGAATCGAAACTTACTAAATCAATAGTAATAAATCAACCCTAAGGAGCCCTAGTGCTCAAATTTCATTTCCATCTGTGATCTACTACAGAGCCCTCTTTGTGTCCTTCCAAATAGGAATTAATGCTTGCTGCCCTGATCATCTGTTAAACTATGGCAAGGTCAGTCACATTCAAAGGAGTCCTGCATTTCACTGGGTCACATGAAATTCATGGCAGAAAAGGAAAGAGAAGTTTCAAAAAAGAAAGGAAGTTGGACCCGTATTTTAAAGCACTGTAAGTATGAGTAACAGGATGTTAAATGGACTTTCCCTGGTGTCAGGATCATGGCCAGAGCCCTAAAGATGGAGATCCTGAGACCTTTCCCGTGTTCTAAAGGAGCTGCTAGACACAGACCCCTAATCTTAATAGGCTGTGTTGACAAAAAGCTCTTTCATCCAATAACCCTGATAACCCACGTCCGTAAGGGGCAGTGAGAGAGCAAAAAGAGATTCTCCCTGTCCAGAGGTGGACAATACTGCTTCTGCCCTGCCCCACCGCCCCAAGGCAAGTGCAGCAGATTCCCATGAGGCCAATTCACAAAGACTGGAATTGTGAGCAGGACAAAACAAGAATCTTCTCCCCAGCAGGATGCTAACTGAGCCAAAGAAACTACAGCCCACTCCTGGCAGCCTGCAAGCAGAGCCCAGGCATTCTCAGAAACACTTGATGTGTTCCCTGGAAGCTTAGGAACATTCACGAAGAGATAGGCTAGTACCTGGAAGAGTCTAAAACTCAGCTGGAGCTGTCCCTGAGCTCAAGATCGAGGTCAAGCTGAATTTCAAACTCTTATGGTGCAAAAATGCATCATTTTCTCTAACCTGGAGCCACGGGGAGGCCTGGGAAGCTGGCTGGGCTTGAAAGGACCCTGCCCCAAAAGGTTCGCGTTCTGGGTTTACAGGGACACCAGCAGGGAGCAGCTGTGGGTATAACCACCATGGACAGGGAGGTCCCACAAATTCAGCCAAAGAGAGCACTGCTCACTTCAGGGGTCTGTGCAACACAGTCTCCCGTGGCAGGGGTCTCCAAGGAGCCCACAGCGATGCTCCACATGGCAGACCTAGGGCACCAATCCCCAGAAACAGAAATGGTCATGTAAGACTCTGCTCCTCTATCTTTATCCCTGTGTGCATACACACACACTCCCTGAGAAGCCAGCTGCAAATAAGACTTCCTAGAGAACAGTCAGAAGCTGAAGGGGTGACAGCCCAAGCTGTCACCACGGTGTGGGATCATCCAAAGGGACATGTCCAAAAGGCAGCTGTGCCAGGAAGAGAACCTGTGTTAACTATGTCTCACGTGTGTCCACAGAGCATGTGTTCACGTGCGTGTCCCATTTGTGTCTCTCCCTCTACACGCGTGGCTTCCTTACATACCCACGTATGGGCTGCCAAGGTGGCAAAGGCACACACCCAGCAGACTGACTCACTTACTCCCAGGCTATGGCTGCCACCATCACCAGATACATCAGATAATGAGCAGAGCCATCCCAGTAGCAGATCATGTGCCCGTACGCAGTGTTCAGATACGGCTCACCCTGGGGAAAGATGAAAAGAGGAGTCTGCTGTCAGTAGACCTCCACACAAAGCAGCAGACCTGGACTTCAAGGCACGTAAAACAGCAGAGCCGGCTGGAGTCAGCATGCCCAGACGTAGCTATGCTGAATCCCAGTGGTGAGCTGGAGCTGCCGCAACTAGTCCGCAGTGCAGGGCCCTGCAGAACACCTGGTTGTGAGCTGACCTGCTGGGTCAAGCACCTAGACCCGCTGGGTCAGACAAGGCAGGTGGCATTATGGGCAGCCCTGGTTGCTCGGCTAACTCACCGAGGCCAAGTCAAATCTGTCACTGAGGCGCTTGGCTCTGGCCAGAGGGGTGGCCGGGGAAGACCCTGCTTCCCACAGCCAGCAGCTGACCATCATTCACCTTTGTATGGACCCCCAGGAAGGCACATCTTTCCCACACCCAATGACAGACAGATGGGCACCCCAACTCCCTTATGGGACTCACACAACTGACTCGGCTCTACCAAAGAGGCAACAGAGCTCTGTTGTCTGTCCCCACGATCCAAGGGCATAAAGACTGGGGGGGGGAGGGGAGGTAGAAATAACACGGCATCTGGACTTCTGTGCCCATGCCTGGCCCAAGTCATTTCTCTCTAACACGCTCTGACTCAACAGTACAATCCAATGTTATGACTTGGTCGTTCATGTGCACACGTGGCCCCTGGAGCCAGGCCAGCCTCTCCTGCTGGCTTGATGGGTGTCTTTAACTGGACAGCCCATGGGCCCTTCAAACTCTCCTGGACTCCCTTCACCCCTCAGCTTCTGCCCCCCACTCGAGCCCTGCCCAGCCCTCTGGATGAACAGGATAGCAGTCAGCCTACCCGGCTCAACACCCCAGGACCATTTTGTCATCCCTCTCTCCTATGCAGTCTGCGGGCCAGTCCTGCCAATTCTGTCTCTCTGAGGTCACCCAGGCCACCCTCCCTTTCCACCCAGCCTGGTTCAAGCCCACAGTGCCCCTCACCGAGCCAGTCCCAAACAGTCTGTCTCCCTCCTCTTTCCAATCCACCTGCCAAATGAAGACTCATGAGGCCTAGCTCTTATATCGCTCTTCTGCTCAAAATGCTCCCAAAGCTGCTTGCCGACTGCAGGCCCGGGCCCCGCCTCCTCCATCTGACAGTTGGGCACCCAGAACCTGGCCCTGCAGACTTTTTCACACGACACCCCATCCTACCTTCTCAGCCCCTGTGTGCCTCACCGGTTGCCACCCTCACCAGCTCAACCACAGGCCTCCCAGCAGCCGAAAGCTCCTCAAAACCTCCCCACTCTGGACACAGGGGTCCCAGACTCTCCAGGTTTCCTCCTGTTTCTTGGCCTATCCCCCCACAGTGCATGGCAAGGGCTCTTCTTCTAGCCACGGCCTCCAAAGTTCTACTCACTCCACCCTCAGCCGTCTTCTCTCCTCCTTCTCATGAGCAAGCTCTTTCCAGACTTCAGGTACCATCTACACTGAGATGGCTCCCAAATCTCCCTATCAGGAACGTTCCTCTGAGCTCAAGACCTGCAAAGCCCTGCCAGCTGGAACATCTGCCAATATGTCCCTCAACCACCCACAACTCCACGTGTCCCCAGATGAACTTGGCATCATCCCTGCACACCTCCACCCCAGGCTGACCGTGAGGAGACACAGCTGTCCCTTCTCCTTGGAATGCCCTCCACGGCCCTTGTCTATCTGGAAAATGTTTATCATCCCATGTCATTGCCATTTTAAAAAATGCTAGAGCAGTGTCACTAATGCAATGAGGACTACTCTCACTGCTTCCAGACTCAATTCTTCCCCTGCACAAGGGCAGACCTTGTTTTATTGTGTGTTGCAGACATTGTGGTTTTTTTTTTTTTTCAGACATTGTGTTTTTTTGTTTTGTTTTGTTTTGTTTTTTTTTACAAATTGAAGGTTTGTGGCAGCCCTGCATCAAGCAAGTCTGACGGGGCCATTTTTCCAACAGCATTTGCTCACTTTGTGTTTCTGTGTCACATCTGGGTAATTCTGGCAATATTTCAATCTGTGATCTGTGTTTTGGTTGATCTGTGACCCATGATCTCTGATGGACTACTGTGACTGTCTGGAGGCCCTATGAGCTGCACTCATATAAGATGGTGACTGTTGGGTGCGGTCTGACTGCCTCACCTGCCTATGTCTCACCATCACTCTCCTCGTCCTTGGCAAACTGCATTGTTGTCTTATTTTAAAAAGTTGTCACAGCCTGGGTGCCTGGGTGGCTCAATCAATTAAGCATCTGCCTTTGCTCAGGTCATGATCCTGGGGTCCTGGGATTGAGACCCATGTCAGGCTCCCTGTTCAGTGGAGAGTCTGCTTCTCACTCTGCCCTTCACCATGCCCTCCTGTTCATGCTCTCTATCTCAGATGAATGTTAAATATTTCCAAAAAAAAAAAAAATACAAAGAAACTGTCACAGCCATCCCAAACTTCAGCAGCCACTGTCCTGATCAGTCAGCAGCCATCGACCTCACGGCAAAGACCCTCCACCAGCAAAAAGATGATGACTTGCTGAGAGCTCAGATAATGGTTAGCAAGTTTTGAGCAATAAACTGTTTTAATATTAAGGTATGTATGTTTTTAGACATAATGCTATGTACACGTCATAGACTATAGTATAAATAATGCATTGGGAAGCTAAAATATTCATGTGGCTCACTTTATTGTGATTGTTGCTTTATTGCAATGGATGGTCTGGGACGCAACCCACAGTATCTCCAAGGAGTGCCCATACTCTGTGCCTCATGTGTGTCTCCATCACTGCTCCTAGGACTGTGCCATCTCCCTGCCAGGTCAGAGAGCTCCTGGGCCCCAGAGTCTATTCCAGCTACTGTCTACAGGACTGAATTCTTCTGCTTTAATAACACCAGCATTTTTCCAAAAGCAGGAAGCAGGATGTCTTCTTGGATCTTACCCTCCCCATCACCCCCAACCCATCCCTGAGTCCTACTTACTCCAACCACTCAAAGTCTCCAAAGTTCCTCCCTCCCCTTTACCTCCCATGCTTGGCTCTGCCAAGGCCATCCTCATGTGCTTGCTGGTCCTGCAAAAGCCTCCTGACTTGTGTCCCAGTTCACAGCACTGACACCCCGCTCTAAGCCCATCCTTCCTAGAGCTGACTGTATCATTCCCTGACTTAAAATCTTCCCTCAAAGGTGAGATAAAGTCCAAACTTCCTTTGCTTACATATGAAGTTCTCCATTATTTAAAGCACAGATTAAGACTGTGCTTTCCTGTGTGATCTTGAGCGAGTTACTTAACCTCTCTGGGGCTGGATTCATCACACAAAAAGATAGGGAAAGAGGACTAGCTCTCTCAAGGGCAGGTAGCACTATAATATGATGATAGTGAGGGAAGGATCATCACAATCAAATGGCTTCATTTAATGCCTCAGTGTTCTCTAGTTTATACACATAAGACTGACTTGGGCTTTCGGATATAGTAATGTTCTAATAATAAGACACCAAGTACTAAATTCACTTAGAACACTTCATGTATGTTAAATACAAGCAAAGGAGGAAGGTAGTGGACCAGGTGTGAGGGAGGAGATATAAAACCGAATGCTGGAAAAAGTACCTCCCATGATCTAATCCTAACTTTTTACTTTACTTTCCACATGAATCAACCACCTACGTATGCAACAGTAAAAGAAATACCATGGATCTCACCCCCTTACACTACATAAAGTGATTTCATCTGTGAGCAATGTGACTTGGGTGGCTGATCCTTTGGCGTAAGGCTCACATTCGCTAAATCATCCCATACCTCTCTCAAGTAGTGCGTCATGAACCCGTCAATGATTCCATCCTGTTCCAGTCCTATGATGAGGTTCACCACGCTGGTGAATCCGAAAACTGCATACACTAGAGCAAAGAAAGAAGTAGTTACTTGTTTACTTATTTTTATTTATTGGAAGTAATCTCTACACCCAACGTGGGGCTTGAACTCACAACTCCCAGGATCAAGACCCCCACGCTCCACCGGCACTCAGCCAGGCACCCCAATAAAGCAGTAGTTTAAAAAGGAGCAGCTCAGGAGGCAATGACTAAGACCTTGGCATTTACCAAAAACAATGACTTGTTTTTAATCTTTTCCAGAAGACACCGTGGGCCTTGTCAAGATGGAGTAACAGAAGGTCCCTCCTGCACAAAAGGACCTTCGTCTGTGTTATGGATCTCAGCAGCACTGCCCAAGTGCTCTCTCCAAGAGGACACCTGCCACGGGGACAGAATGACACACTTACCCAAAGGATCCCACCAGGCCACCCTATCCATCCTCCACAACCTATAAGCGGCCACCCCGGACCCCACCTGTGTCCCACCTGCACCTGCAGCCAGCTCACAGCATATCTGCTGTTCGCTCTACTCCACACTGCAGATCCTACAGATGGACAATAGTGGGTGTGCAAGTTTTTTGGGTTTTTTTTTAAGATTTTATTTATTTATTTATTCATGAGAGACACACAGAGAGAGAGAGAGGCAGAGACACAGGCAGAGGAAGAAGCAGGCTCCATGCAGGGAGCCTGACGTGGGACTCGATCCCAGGACTCCAGGATCACACCCTGGGCCAAAGGCAAGCGCTTAACCTCTGACCCACCCAGGTGTCCCAGGTGTGCAAGTTTTTTTGTTTTTATTTATTTATTTATTTATTTATTTATTTATTTATTTATTTATTTATTGGTGTGCACGTTTTTTTGTTTTGTTTTGTTTATGATAGTCACACAGAGAGAGAGGCAGAGACATAGGCAGAGGGAGAAGCAGGCTCCATGCACCGGGAGCCCGATGTGGGATTCGATCCCGGGTCTCCAGGATCGCACCCTAGGCCAAAGGCAGGCACCAAACCGCTGCGCCACCCAGGGATCCCCTTGGTGTGCAAGTTTTAAAAAGAAAGGCCAGTGATGTTTAAAATGGGTAGAGATGGCATAGTTGAGTATGAAAGAAGCAAAGCCACATTGTCTCCAAGAATCTCACTCAGGTGGTGAGAATCTCCTAAACAGGCTTAAAACCACCAGCAACAAACAGCTAAGGAATTAGACTTTTTACAAGGCAAGGGATCAAACTTGTGCCTGTCAGTTTATCAGCAAGGCTACCTTTTCAAACTGTAACAAACCAGAAGCCATGTGGTGGGCATGGGGAGTACAAGAATTCAAAGGTGGACATAAGAGCAGCCACGATAAAATAAATGGAGAGGTGACGTCCCAGAGAAGGGAAGCCAACCCTTCCGAGTCTGCAGCCAGGGCCTCAGTGTTCACACCCTCCACAGGAGTGCAAGGCCCCCATGTGCCCTGCCCTGTAGGCCCTGCCTCCCTGTGCCTCCCAGGCCTGTGAACCAGATCTTGCAGTTGAGATCAGCCAGCAGGCAGTCAGCCACCATATGTCTCCCGGGAAAGAAAGCGTTCAGCATCTGATCACTGAGGCTGATGGGAGTGTCAGAGCTGGGTCAGAGGTGACAGGCCCTGGTTCTGAGGCCACAGTGTGCTCACGCTAGGGCACAGGACTAAGGGTGTTGGAGCAAAGGTGCCCAACCCTGGGGAGCTGGGAGAGACAGAAGGCAGCTAAGTGTGGACTCCATGGGGTGGGGTGGAAAGACAGTGGCAGGAGACCACTCTAGAAAGGTAGTCTAGGGTCAGACAAAGGCAGGTGGTGTGAGCCCGGAAGTCAGATAGGTCCAGCTCATCTACCCACTGGCTATCCAACCTTGGGCAAGTTACATCATTGACCTAAGGGCCAGGGTTTTTATACGCAAGTTGGGAAATCAGTTACTTAGAATTCTTCTTCCCTCCCCATCTTTGCCAAGATCCACTGTGGGCAGAGAATATTCCCCATGGCACTAATGATGGACTCAGCCACATGACTTGATTTGGCCAATGGAATGGCCAACTCTAAGTCTCCTCTGCCATGAGAAGGGGACATCTTGGGGAGCTACTGGCCCAGGAACAAGGAGAAACATGGTACAGCTTTGAACATGCCCCAGAGCCCGAAGCACAGCAGTCTCAGCCAACCTGCAGACCCATGAGCAAAGAAAATAAATGTTTGTAGCCAAGACATGGAAACAGCCTAAGCATCCATGGATGGATGAATGGATAAGGAAGATATGCATAAACATAATGGAATATTACTCAGCCATAAAAAAAGAAGAAAATCCTGCCATCCATCACAACATAAATGGATCTCAAGGGCATTATCTTAAGTGAAATAAGACATTCAGAGAAAGACAAAGACTATATGATCTCACTTATCTGTGGAATCTAAACAAGTTGAGCTCAGAGACTAGAACAGTGGTTGCCGAGGCTGGCAACTGGAGGAAATAGGGAGATGCTGGTCAAAGGGTACAAACTTCCAGTTCAAAGATGAGTAAGTCATAGGGATCTACTTTACAGTGTGGTGACTATGGTTAACGACACCTCATTGCATACTTACTGTTCTCAACACACACCAAAAAAAGGTCATTATGTGAGGCGAGGGACCCTATGGTGAACAACCTTGTTGTGGTCACCACCTCACAGTGTAGATGCCTATCACATCATCACAGTGTAGACCTCATGCCTGTACAGTGTGAGATGTCAATTATATCTCAGTAAAGCTGGCAGGGGGGTGGGGGGAGATAACAGAAAATGTCTGTTTCTGCTCCAGGACACCGCGATCTGGAGGCATCTGATATGCAGCATTCCTGAAGCAGAAACTGAACGAGGAAATGTCGGGTCAAGTTTCCGGCAAGGGAAGCACTTGAAGACGGGGGCAGCTTAGCCTGAGGCAGTGTGGCCCAAAGCAGAGTGTGGGTTCTGGGTTCTGGGGTCAATGATGTTCTTAGTGAAAACCTTGACCACAATTCTCAGTGTCTCTGAGACAGCTTCTTCATCTGTAAGTGGAGGGTATTTGTTATGCCAACTGAATAAGCTGATATGGCTACAGTGCTCAGGGCCAGGCCAGGTGCTTGGTTGGTGGAGTTTTTATTTATGCAATGCACATGTGTATTTTTCAGGCACTGTTGGAGTATTTTATAAATATTATTGAATGTTTGTAGCAACCGTCCATGGCGAGCAATATTATTTTCCTCACTATACAAACGTGTAGACCAAGACACTGTGCAGCAAAGCTCCAGGCCAGGTGGAGGGGGCGGCAAGAAGCAAAGCACAGGCAGGAAGCACAGTAAGATGTTGCAAGAGTGGAGGTCAGAGGTCAGAGCACGGCTGGGGAGTAGGGGGTGGGGGGAGGCACGGAGGGGCATCCTGCCTAGCCCTGCCAAAGACTTTCCTCCATGATCCCCACTGGGAAGGGGCGGGGTCTGTGGCCTGGAGGCCCTGTTGGTCTGGAGCGGAGGACTGTGTTGTCCTGAATTACTCCTCCACTTCCTGCCACTTCACCAGGGAACTCAGGGAATTGGAGACCGACTTCATGGAGGCACAAGCCAGTGAAGGCAAAGGCCCAAGAGCTGTGCCGTTTGGTGGACACCAACAGTTCCCTTCCAAGGGAGACGTACCATAGAACAGGGGGTCCCGGGGTGGTTTTCTTTTGACGAGGACACGAGCCAGCAGGGCGACCAGGAGCAAGATGAGGGCAGCAACCCCTACAATCGTCCAGGAACTGCAACGACCAGAACAGGGAGGTGGTCACTTATCGAAATAAACATGTTGGTGCGTGGAATTTCCTGGCTATTGAATGCATTCGCTCCCACCTCTGCCTCTGCCCACACAGTTCAAGAGCTGTGGGGTTAGTGAGGTTTGGCTTTGCTGCAGCACTTTGCCCCTGCCCCCCCAGGCCACCCATGTGACTTTCAGAAACTGGAACCACCAGGTCCTCAATCTTCCCATCCTGTGCACCTGCACAGACCTGCATCCTCCACACCATCCCACCCCACCCTGAAGATGGCCACTACCCCCCTGCCTCTACCTACCTGCTCGTCCAAATCCTGTTCCCCAGTGGCTGATGGGCCTAACCACTGAATCTGCCCCCTCCCTCAGTGTTAGCCAGAAACCTTCAGACTGAGCTCCAGGAAATCCTGGAGTCCTGACTACACATATCTTCCAGGAGGACAAGGAGGGAGGGCCACGGGTCATGTATATAATCAAAGGAGCCAAAGGATGAACAAGGAAAAGTTTGGGCCAGACCTGCGGCCACAATAAAGCCAGCTGCCCACACCCAGGACCGGCAAGCCAGCATCTAACCCCTCACCCAGACAGTAAGGTGAGGCAAGGATGGGCATAGGGAAAAGACACCATACCGGGGGCCAAGGCCCCTCCCTAGTGGGGCAGCACTAGGGCACGAGGCTTGGTTGAGTTTGCAGTCAAGACACCTGGATTCAGCACCTACTATGCTACCACCTAACTCTGCAACCTTAGCAAAGTCATGTCATTTCATCATCTGCTTATTAATTAATCTTAAAACATAGTAAGGAAAAAAAACATAGTAAGGATAAAATTTATGATGCACTCCTATCTGCCAGGCACTGAGGATGAATGGAGGATGTCCCTGTCTATGTGGAGGGTCCTACTTCAATGGACTCTGAGCTCTCTCACCCAGGATGTCACCTCTGGTCCTACAGGGATACTCTCTTACAGCTCCATTACCAAACAGGGCTTTCAGTTCTAGACAAAGGATCCTGTGGCCCTCTCCAATGGCCTGCACACCACAGCCTCTTCAAAGCCTTTGAGGGCTGCCACAAGCACCACTCCTCAGCTGAAACCCCTGCACAGCACCACAGTTTGACAAGAGAACTTCTGGATAACCTTTGCCATATGCCCCTGGAACTTCTGAAAGTACCTTTCTCAGTCATGGGTTCTACAACCTAACAGTACCTACCAACAGCTGAGGGAACACACTCATGCTAGATTTCACTCCACACCCTTCAGCTGTAATGGGTGTTAAAAACCTGCCCTCAGCATAAGAGAGGTCAGTCAGGAGGTGGGAAGCGATCCATCCAACCTGCAGATAGATGGGCCCCCAGGAGACTGGTCACAGGTGCAGGAAAGCTGTATCCCTGGCCCCTGGCCCCTGGCCGCAGGCCCCAAGAGTTGGGGGGAAAAAAGGATTTGGACATCAGGAGCACCCAGATTTCCAAATGCCACTCTCCACCTACAAAATACCTTGGAGTGGGGCATGGGAACATGCAACTTTTTTCAGGATACCTGGATGAGTATGACAAAGAAAGTCTGTCTGGGGACTTCTATGAGGGTATATAAGAATTGATGAATGCATGAGGGAGGGAAGGAGGGGGAGAAGAAGCCAGGAAGGAGAAATGGATGGATGGATGGATGGTAGATAATGAATGAATGGACACTGGAAAATGGATGGGGGATAGTGGATGGATGGTGGATGGTGGATGATGGATGGATAGATGGACAGATGGATGACAGATGGTGGATGAATGGATAGATAAATGGATGGTGCATGGAAGAATGATGCATAGTGGATGGGTGAATGAATTGATAGATGATGGATGTTGGATGAATGGATGGATGATGGATGGATGATTGATGGTGGGAATGGGTGGTGGATGGCAATTGACTGGATGGTGGATGAATGGATGGATGGATGATGGACAGATACATGAATAGATGACAAATGATGGATGGTGGATGGTGAATGAATGGGTGATGGATAGATGGATGGTGGATGGTGAATGAATGGATAATGGATGGATAGCAGAAGGAATGGATGACAGATGGTGGATGGATGACACACTTCTATGATAAGGATGAGAATGACTGTGTCAATGTCCAGGTAAGATGTTGAAATAGGAAATTTCTAGTGGTGCACATTAGTGCCTGCTCTAGGCTCCTCCAGTAGGGGAAAGCCAAAGGAGCAGAGGATGGAAAAGGAAGCTGATTGGGATCAGGAACATGATACTGGACTGAAGCATCCCATGAAAAGGGAAGAGGTTAGGTGTGCTGTGTAAGCTGACAAGCATTTTAATCACAGCCCAAGGCAGGTGGTGGCCAGGGAATAACCCCATCCCTGCTCCTACTAAGGGCCTACACTTACACCAGCACCACCACGCAGCTAGCACTCTTCTGAAGTATGCGAGAGCAGTGTAAACTGTTTCACCTGTCCTCTCACATTCGCCACCTGGGGGAGGAGCACAGAATGAAGAGAAACTGGGGCAGCAGATCCTGTATGCATCCCAGTGACTACCAAGTACAGAACCTCCTAGAACAGGGAGAAATGGATCCAGCAGGGACTTGGGGGGGGGGGGGCAGGGGGGGAGTGAGGTGTGGGGAAGGGCTGAGACAAACCCAAGGGTGAAAAAGTTGCTAGTCTGGGAATGAGGGGGATTACTGACGTCCTTCCATGAAGGGACACCCACTCAGAGGGGATATTTATGGGTGAGCATGAGTAGAGGGAGAGAAAGTGTGTGTGTGTGAGAGAGAGAAACAGAAACAGAGACAGAGATCCCAATCTTTTCTGACTCCTTACCCTGCCTTGCTTCTTGTTTTTTAGACTTTTGTAAAAGGTGTGGTGGGAAGAAAGCTTCGACTAATCCAACTAATTCAGACCTAAGCGAATGCCCGGGGTGCACAAGGCCCTGAGCAGAGCCAAATGATACTAAGATGAGCTGTGGCCTGGTAAGGTACGTTCTGACCACAGGAAAGTAACTCCCGTGGGAAAAGTACAATCCAAGAGGGCTAGGTGGAGGGAGAACACACATGTGCTTAGGGGGAGGGTCTGGAAAAGAAAGACATTGCATTTTACCCCAGGCCATGAAGTCCAGGAATGGCTTCAACCGTCAGGTCAGATCTCAGGTCAAGTCCTGAGGGAACAGCGTGAGCAAGGGCAAGGGAGCAGGAAGTTAAGAAGCATCCCAGGGCCAGGGCAAGGAAGCTCCTGGGGAGGCTGTGCCATGGCCCCGGGGCAGAGAGTGCCAGCGCCAGGGGGAACCGCAGGGAGGAAACATGCTAGTCCAGGCCTGGGGCCAATGTGTAAGGGGACTTGGGAGAGGGGAGTGGAGGAAGAAGACAGAGGAGCCAGAGCCACTGCGATTTTAACCTGCAAGGGGAGGAGAAGAATGACTGGAACCAATTATTCAAAACTCTGCAGGGTTAGCAATGTGCTCAATAATATACGGCAATACATAATTCAGTGTGTGCTCAGTAAATGCCATCACCATCCTGCCAGCGGCTGAGGCCAAAATCTCAGAGTCATCCTCAAACTGGCCCTGCTGCCCCTCCAAAATACCCCTTTGCCCAACCACCGTGCCCATCTCCTCTTACTGCTCCCCGTTCCCCTATCTAGAAGGTTCTGTCTCCACAACTTCCTGTGTGTCACCTCCTACACCTCAAGTCACCTCCTCCAAGAAGCCTCCCCTGACCACCATTCCCCTTCTCAGTCACTCATGTTGCCACATTTTAGTGATGTCTGTCTCAACACCTGCTTTCCCCCTTTCCTGGCTTGTCCATAGCTATATCCCCAACACTTGGAACAGTGTCAAGCACAGAATATGTATTCAATAAATATTTGCTGAGCTGCCTATAATGCCATTGTAGAAATGCAGGGCACTATATTCACAGCCATGTGACATCTGCTGCCCAGAGCTGTGTCTTCCAGGAGTTGCACCCCGAGACTGGGACAGACCACGAGCAGTCACTGCCAGTGCCTCGGAGTGCTCACTATGGATGGGGCCCATCTGGATAAGGCTGTCCCCAAGTGGTGGTCCCCGCAGAGAGGGAAGGGGAGAAAGAAGTCCCTGCCCTATAGGCAGACACTTATCTGCAGCCTGAAGGTCTGGAGAGGGTTTGCTGCATGCAGACTGATGCAATTTCCTTAGCACCAACTGCTGTGGGAAACATAACAGGTTAACTTCCTCGTCCCCACAGACAACAAGGAGCACCAGCAGGCACGGAGGCCTGGCACCTTTCCCCGCTGCCTGGGCAGGCCTGCAGCTGCCTGGTGCAGGGTGGCTTAGCCAGGGATCCCTCACACAAGACTGAGGCACTGCTTTGAACTAAACCCAAAAGCCAGCCCCACCCATTTCCTTGGCCTTGAACCGCTCTGCCTCGCTTCCTTGCTCTGTCCTACACGCCCCCCCGCCCCCCGCGCCCGCCCCACCTCCGCCCCTCCACAAACAGGTCTCTTTGGATCCGGACAACACGATACAAATACGGGCCATTTGACAGACCAGAAAACTGAGGTCAGGCCACCCGGGTAGTGCCAAAGCCACGCCCCGAACCCAGGTCTCTGCCTGCTGGTCCACGGCTATTTCTGCTAGTCATTCACAACAGTTTCTAAAATTAATAAGAAATGAGAAGTATGTGTGTGTCCATACATGGAAAGGTCCCTGGGAAATGGCAAAGGCGCACGGCATGACCCGAGAGAACCTGGCCACACTGGTCGCTGGTGGGGTCTGCACCCCCACAGCCCTGCCCCAGAGCTGCTCAAGGGCAGGGGCATGGCCTCGTTGACCTCCGTCACCCGGACCCCCAGCACCGCGCGGGCAGGGGCGCGCCCCAGCCTTGGCTCCTGCACCGTTGCCGCAGGTCCAGGACGCCGCCCCGGCCAGGCCCCCCGCCCCGACCCCTGCCCCCGGGCCCCGCGCCCCCCGCGCCCCCCGCGCGCCTCCCCTCCCCTCCCCTTGCCTGCCCCTGCCCCTGCCCCTGCCCCTGCTCCTGCCCCTGCCCCTGCCCCTGCCCCGCCGTGTGCGGCTCCAGCCCCAGCGGAAAAGTTGCTGGGGCGCGCGCGGCGCGGAGGCCACTTGGCCGCCACCCCCCGCCCCGGCGCGACCCCCGCCGCGCGCGCCCCACTCACTCGTGCTGGGCCGCCAGGTGGTTGAAGACATAGGTGACCGGGATGGCCGAGAGGGACAGCACGAAGACCCCGGTGGCCGCAGACGCACTCATCGCCGCCGCCGCGCCGCTCGCCCTTCAGCGCATCCCGCGCCGCGCCCCGCCCCAGCTTCCGGCAGCGCCCGCGCCCCTCGGCCGTGCCCTTCGGGGCGTCCCGCGCCGCGCCCTCAGCAGCGCCCCCTCGACGCGCCGGCCCGCAGCCGCCCGGGAGCTCCCTGCAGCCGAGCGGGCCCGGGGCCGGGGGGAGGGGCAGACAGACCCTGCCGGGACAGGTGTCCCCCGAGGCGCGCGCCCTGGGGGGCGGGGGCGCCCGGCCGGGAGCCGGTCGTGGACCACCTGGGGGGCTCGGGTCGAGCCAGACCCGGGGTGTGCGAGCGGGAAGGGCCGCGGGATCGTCCGCGTGGGGAGCCCTAGGCCCAGGGACAGGAGGCACGGAGGATCCTGAAACCTTGGATCTTCTCTGAGAGCAGCCAACGGCGGGCAGCAGGCACAATCGGTGCAGAGTCCGAATCCCCGGTTCAAACCCTGGTGCTCGCTCACTTGCTGTTGACCTTGGTCAAGTTACTTAACTCACGGCTCTTTTCCCTTCTGTGTCCAATGGGCGTGACCCAGGTCAGGGTAGGGTGGGATTAGCTGAGCTGGTAGGCACCAAGTGCTCACCCTGCGCTGCTCGGAACGCCGCTGTCTCCTGCAATTCCCACTTTTTGGACTGAAACTGACACTGGGAGAAATGCGGATTTAATGAGACCAGAGCGTGGGGAATTCGTTTCTATTCCAGGCAGGGTTCCTGGAGGCCAGGTTGCCACAGGACAAGCTGCGGGAGACCCTACGTAGGGAACAGGACTGGAAGGCAAAGGCTCTGCCCTCAGACCACAGTCCCACAGAAGCCCCATGCTTGTAGAGAGGAAGGGTGCCAAGTATCGCCCTGGCTGCTTGACCATGTTGGTGACTAGGTCTCAGCAAGCCCCCTGGGACTGAGCCTGGATTGGTCTACTGTCCCCGAAGGGAAGGACCGAGAGTTTCAGACAGAATGCAGCTCAAGCGACCCAGAGAGGTGACATGTACTTAGTGTGCTAAGCGTGCAGCTGCCAGGGAGCTGACGACATCATTCGGCTCATTTTAGAGATGAGGAAAATGAGCCACAAAGAGGCTGTGACCTACCTGCTCCTGGGCCACTCAACTTTTCCAAAGCCAGTTCTCCTAATCCCCTCTCCTGGTACTTCTGGGAGGCTTACGTCCAACTCTGAGGACATAATGATAAAATCTTGGCCCAAGGGCAGCCTGGGTGGCTCAGCCGTTTAGCACCGCCTTCAGCCCCAGGGTGTGACCCTAGAGACCCCGGATGGAGTCCCACATCCGGCTCCCTGCATGCAGCCTGCTTCTCCCTCTGCCTATGTCTGCCTCTCTGTCTCTCATGAATTAAAAAAAAAAAAAAAAGCTTGGCCCAAATTGTGATATATCCAAGTTTTCTAGAGAGATGTCCTTACCTCTGACCTGGATATCACCCTCTTCCACAACTACTCCTTTGTCACTATCCTTAAACTCCCTCTTCCTCTGGACAACAAATACCTCCTCTGAGCCCCCTTGTCTCCTCCCAGCCAATCCCTGAGGCCAATGCAGCCCCTCCACCAACACCCACCCAAACCTGGCTGTGTGAGTTTTACCTTCTCTCTCATAATATATATATATATTTATATATATATAAATATATATATATATTTCTCTCATATATATATATATAAATATATATATATATATATTTTTTTTTTTTTATGATAGTCACACACAGAGAGAGAGGCAGAGACACAGGCAGAGGGAGAAGCAGGCTCCATGCACCGGGAGCCCGACGTGGGACTCGATCCCGGGTCTCCAGGATCGCGCCCTGGGCCAAAGGCAGGCACTAAACCACTGCACCACCCGGGGATCCCCTTCTCTCTCATATCTTGAACTCCCTGGCTGCCTTGTGACTTCCCCTCAATGTAGGCACATGCACAAACATGTTCCCATGTGCTCCCTGGGCCAGAGGCTCCTCTCCGTTTGCCACCTTTTCTCTCTGCTTTCTCATCCACACTTGGTTTTGGTGCCCATGCTTATGCTGAGAGATCCCAGATTAACGGGCCCTAGCACCGGCCTCCTCCCTCAGCCCTGCCACATGGGCATCCTACAGACACCTCACATTCAACATGGCCAAAATGGAGTTCCTCATCTGCCACAAGACCATGCCAGCTTTCTCACATATTGTGGCACCACCACTCACTTGGCTGTCCTAGCCAGACACCTGGGAATCTACCTCAGTTCTGGCCAATCCCAAATTCCTCTGATTACAATAGTCCTATGAGTTTTCCTGTCCAAATACCTTTTAAGTTTGCATCCAAACTGTCCATTCAGATTTGTACCATATCCCATGTCCTACACCCTCCCTTGTCTCTCTGGTTCTGATCCCACCAACTCAAGAAGACCTCACATGACCATCCTCCTGAACCTCCCTCACTCTCTCCTTCAAGTTTTGCTTTCTTCATAGCACTTATACTATCCAAAATCATCTTGTTTACATGTCTGTTTCCTGTTCTGTGTCTCTCTCTCTCCATTATGATGTAAGCTCCTTGAGGTCAGGTACTGATCCATCTTTTTTTTTTTTTAAGATTTTATTTATTTATTCATGAGACACAGAGAGAGAGAGAGAGAGAGGCAGAGACACAGGCAGAGGGAGAAGCCGGGTCCATGCACGGAGCCCGACGTGGGACTCGATCCTGGGTCTCCAGAATCAGGCCCTGGGCCAAAGGCAGCACTAAACCACTGAGCCACCCGGGCTGCCCTGGTCCATCTTTTTTATAGTTCTGTTCCTATCATTTAGATTAGCAGAGGAGGTGCAAAGGAGGTGCTCAAGAAATCTTCGTTCAATGAATGAATGCTCAGATCATTATTGTCCAATGGAAATATAATGTGAGCCACATGTGTAATCTTAATTTTTTTTTTAGGTAAACTCTATACTCAACATGGGGCCTGAACTTAAGACCCCGAGATTAAGAGTCACACACTCTACCAACTGAGTAAGTCAGGTGCCCCTATACTCTTAAATTTTATAGCAGCCACATTAAAACATAAAAGAACACAGGTGAAATTAATTTTAATGATACATTCTATTTAAGCCAATATGTCCAAAAGATTCTTGTTTTAACAAGCCATCAATATCAAAGATATTGAGATATTTTACTTCTTTTTCATACTAAGTCTTTGAAATTTTATGTCTTTTACACTCACAGTTATCCTGTTTCAGACTAGTCACATTTCAAGCACTCAACAGCCACACGTGGCAAGTGGCATCTGTACTGGACTCATGGTTCTAGACTTACTCCTCCTACCATACTGACCTGACTCCAGCTGTGCTATTAGCTACTGTTAAGAATGGGTGCGATGTTAAATCACTAATAAGCTTATTCAAATATCCCTAGAGAGTCTACCATGTTTCTAGCATTGTTCTAAGAAGTGGTCACACAAAGATGAATTACAAACACATCTTGCCCAAGAAGACCACAATCCAGTGTGAGAAAGAGATATGTAAAATATTACTATAAAAAGTGTAAAAGATATATGTACAGATTGCTATAGGAACCACCAGTTCTGTCTGATGGAGTCAAGAAAAGCTTCAGAGAGGAAGTGAGGCTTAAGCCCAGACTTGAAGAGCAAGCAGAAGCTAGCTGAGTAGATGAGGAATAGGTGGGGCTTCCTAGGCAGTGGAGACAACACATGTTAAAGGCAGAAATGAGTGGGAGCATGACACTTGGTGAACTTCAAGTCATTTTCTCTGGTTGAAAATATCGGGATGCCATGCATGAAGGGGCTGGCAGGAAATGAAGATAGACAGGTGACCAGGGCCTTGACCTCAGAAGACCTCAAGTGCAGGGAGCATTTAAGATTTATGAGTGGAAGAGAGTACCATCTTTAAAGCCCTGCCTGGCAGCTGGTGTGGACCACAGTTTAGAAAGAGGCAGGAAGGTCAATTAGGAAGCTATGACAATTGTCCAGCAAGAGATGATGAGAACCAGAATCAAAGCAATGTGAGGGAAGAAAAGGGGCAGAAAGTTCTAGATAGGGATTTTAAGGGGAGAAAGTCAGGAGGCAGGGACTGAGCACATGTTTGGGTTTGAACATGTTGGGTTGCCAGTGCCCATGGGGTTCCCAGGAGGAACTGTCTCATAAGCAGTTGGGGATACTAGCCCATAGCACCAAGAGAGGTACAAACTGTGGATACAGATTTGGGGAGCCATGAGCCTAGAGGTGTGTTTGAATATCAAGACAATGAATTCACTGTCCCTGAAAGAAGGCAGAGTCAAAGATAATAGTAACAGACACCACTAGAGAGGGGTTGGTGAGCACCGCTGCCAGCAGAGCAGCCCAAGGTCATCTGAATACAATGCCAGAAGCATCCAATATCTCAACCCCAAGAGCTGTTCCCTCAGAGTCTGAAAGAGACCCAAAGGCCACAGCAAAGCTTTGGATACTGTGATATACATATTGGAGATTATGATTTTCTTGATAACAATTTTTCTTACTGCTGAAATATGAGTGGTCAGAATACTTGTGGTTGAGGACCCTGTATGATAGGAACCCTCCCCAGAAAACCTGTACAAACCTAGTGAATATAATCTCATTCTGCAATAGTAATATACTCTATAGACTCCAAAGTGCAGTTGACCCTTGAAAAATGTGTGTGTGAGGGTGCTTAGAGGCACCCCACCCCATCCCGCATAGTCAAAATTTGCATATAACTTCCTCACTCCCCAAAAACATAATACCAATAGCCTACTGTTGACTAGAAACCTTACCAATAACATAAATAGTTGACCAATGTATATTTTGTATGTTATATGTCTTATACACTGTTTTCTTACAATAAAGTAAGCTAGAGAAAAGAAAATGTTAAGAAAATCATAAGGAAGAGAAAATACATTTACAGGACTAGTCTGTATTTATCAAAAAAGAAATTCACATATAAGTGCATGTAATTCAAACCCATGTTGTTCAAGGGTCAAGTGTATTGCCATTAATATTACCTCTTTTAATCTTTACAGCAGCTCTCTGAAGAATATAGAAAGCCCTTTATGGATGGACAAACTGAGGCTCAAAGAGGCAAGATGACTTGCACAAGCTCAAAAAGCTAAGAGAGGTGGTGAACCTGAATTCAATCACTATATCCATGAATATATACCCAGTAACTGAATCTAAGTCACTATCCCCACGATGCCATGGCTAACCAAGCACCACATTGGATGCCTTAAAAATAGCAGATGGACACACTACAGATTTAGCCAGTGGACTCGTTGCTCAGGAAGCTGAGGTCTGGAGTTCTACTCCATGCTGATCAGTAAGTATTAAATTCCCCTCTTGAAAAAGGGTTGGATATGACTTAAAAGGTGTTCAGACAATAGAGTTGTTTTTTTATTTTGTTGTAGGTTTGTATGTGTGTATGTTTTTTTTAAGGAGCATCAACCTTGCAAGCCATGAAGACTAATACTGTAGCTGTGAAATTTGACTCCAGGCTTCCTGCAAGCAAAAATAGACCCGTGGAGGTACACACACTGACTTTTTCTGGTGAGAAAGACACAGGTTTTTGTTACATTGATTCAAAACACTTGACAAATCAGGAATTAAATTGAAGCACCCCTGATGCCCATTTCTGCCACAGAGGGGAAGTGAAAGCAGAACATGAGGTAACCTGGTCACTAGGAACTAAGAATGAATGTCACAGGTGGGGGCTGAGGGTAGCACAGAATAATTCTTCTAAAAGAGTAAAGTAGAAGTCAGCCCACAGGTTGCTCTGGCCCCCAACTCCAGAGCTCTCATTCTGCACATGCTTCAGTTCCACCCTTTTTAATCCTTCCCATAGAAGTTGTGTTTGTGTTTTTAAGAAAGGCTGCACACAGTAGATGAATGTGCAAGGGGTAATCAAACAACCTGAAAGTGACAGGGTAAGGCTGGTATAGCCTACCCTACCTACCCTAGTGAGTAGATCACTAGGATCCTGTCCTGAGAAGGCACCAGACAGTGATGAGTCCCCTCAGAGAAACACTAAGTTACTCTAAACACTTAGTCACGCTGAAGAGTAGGTTTCTCTTTGGTAACCATGAGTGCCCTGATAAGGGCTGCAGCTAGTAACGTGGATATTATGGGGTGATGACTGCTGTCTGTCCAGCATGTAACACAGTGCCAAGAATAGAGCAGATGCCCAATAAATGTTAGCTGAAGAGAAAAAAAGGGAAGAGGAAGAAGGGAAGGTGGAGATTTAAAAAAAAAAAAAAAAAGGAGGTTAAGAGATGGGGAAGGAAGGACATAAGTCTGTAGGAAAGTGATAAGAAAACAAGTTGAAAGGAGAGATAAAGTTAGGATATAAAATGTTTTGTCAAAAGGTCTAGTGCAGTTGCCAGATGAGGTTTGTACCATGGCCCTGGGTTTCCTAGCAACCAAAGCAAAGAGGGAAACATAATATAACATTCACAGTATCCATAGGATAAAAACAGATCAGTTGTTCAGAAGAGCTCTTCCATGGCTCCTCTTAAAGGGAACACTGTGTCATACAGTATGTCCTTAGCAACATTCCTACAATAAATATAGAATCAAATTCTGCACAGTTGTCTCTCAGTACACCCTCAGTGCAGGTGATCGGCATGGTGCCAAGACCCACTCAATATACTCAAGGAGCCAAAAGAATTTCATACAGATAAGCAACTCTCTGAAGGTTTGGTGTGCTGCAGTGATAACATTTTATAATATCTGGGGGAAAAGCTGGAAAATACCTTCCTGACAGGCACACCATCATTTCCCAGGGCAGACATCACCAGTGATCACTGAACTCTCCCACAGAGGTTGAGCGTCACCCCATAGACCTTCTCAATGGGGCACACCAGTAGGGTTCTTCTCACCTGCCAACCTGAATCCATCTGCCAGCTCTGATCAAAGGGTATTCGGGAATATCCTTCAGGCAATGTTCTAGGAATATTGCTTCATATAATAATGTTTCACAAATGAGGCAATAGGGAGTTTGAAATTATAGGAGCTGGCAAGAAAGAAGAAATCATCTGCATTGATAAGGAAGGACAGAACATTATGGTTAGACAGGCAAACAAATGGAGGGCAACTTGACATTCTTGCATGAAAGGGCTGAGCATTGGACAAGGACTAAATCCAAACCCAAGGTTGCTGCAGGATTCAGACTTTTCCTGAGGGATAACAAAAAGACCTCATATGCTAGGGTGTGGGTTAGACAGCACTGATTGGAGAGGAGGTTGAGGGGCTTCCTTGACAGTTACTTCCCTACTCTAGATGCTTTTTGAACCTCTGATTCAAGAGGTGGCATGATAGGTAACATAGAATAATTAACATAATTAACTGGCCGATAAATATATATATATGGGGGCAGGGGCACTTGGTGGCTTGGTTGGTTAAGCATCTGCCTTTGGCTCAGGTCAGCCCCTGGTTGGACTCCCTGCTCAGTGGGGAACCTACTTCTCCCTCTCCCTCTGCCCCTCCCCCCTGCTCATGTGTGCATACTCTCTCTCTCTCAAATAAATAAGTAAAATTTTAAAAAATTTATTTAATTAATTAATTGATTTGAGAGAGAAAGAAAGCATGTGTATGTGCATGCAGTGGAGAGGGACAGAAGGAAAGTCAATCTCAGGCAAATGCCTTGCTGAGTGCAGACCTCGATGCAGGGCTCAATTTCATGACCCTGAGATCAGGACCTGAGTCAAAACCAAGAATTGGATGCTCAGCTGACTGTGCTACCCAAGTGCTCCCAATAAATATATTTTTTCAAAAAAGAAGAAATAATCCAATGCTTAAAACAGGAGAGGATGCTCCTGGTAGACCAGAAATTTGACAGATACCTAGAAGGTTGTGGTGGCTTTTACTCTGGTGGTCCCATGACCCGCATTTCCCATTATTTGTGCCCTATGTTAGATCCCTTCTGCATTGACTCTGGACTTGGTGTGTGGCTGGCTTGCTTTGGCCAATGGGACCTTAGAAAGCATAATTGAAATAGAAGTTTATAAGGGCTTGCATGTTAGAGCTTGTCCTCTTGGGATACTTTCTTGGAGTCCAGCCACCATGCAGTGAGGAGGCCCAAGCAGCCACATGGAAAGGCAGACATAGAAAAAAAAACAAGGGGCCTTGCTGACAGCCTGAGCTGAGATTCCAGCCAGTAGCCAGCATCCATATGGGAGAAGGTTGGTTCAAAATTTTTTACCATCTCAATGTCAACACCCCATGAAGGAAAACAAGTGCATTATCAACCCACAGAATCATTAAAAAATAACATGTTTTTGGTGTTTGAAGCACTGAAGTTTGGGGTGGTTTGTCATGCCGCAGGCAACTGAGAAACAGAGAGCAGTGATGGAGGAAAAGCAGAGGAAATGTAAGCCTCACACACCAAAACTCCTCCCAAGAGAGACAGGGAGCAGGTCCCAGTTCAGAGTATAATAGATGCAAAGTAGAGGAGGCTTTGGACAAGCACTCAGGGAGGTACAGCATGGAGGCGGTTGGCCCTTCTCTATCTCCAGGCAATAACATGGAATAGGCAGAACCATGGGCATTAGTCAGGTAGACTTCTCTCTGCAGAAGGTGGGCAGTCTGCTAAATATATCAGGAAAATCCATAGCAAGGAAGAGAAGACTCAAGTTAAAACAATAGAAAAACTGACCTTGGAGTTAACAGAGCAATTTAGGAAAGAAGAGAGGACTTTATAAAAATTGCAATGAATATCCTTAGAGAAACTTGAGATGTGTCAACCAAGAAAGTGGAAGGAGTGGCCATCAGAAGGGAACAGAGAACAAGAGAAAGTTCTTGGAAGTTAAGAATGGGAATGCATAATCATAGTGATCCAAAGGGGCAGGTGCACGCCGATGTTTATAGCAGCAATGTCCAAATGAGCCAGACTGTGGAGAAAGCCCAGGTGTCCATCCACAGATGAAAGGATAAAGAAGATGTAATGTATATACACAATGGAATACTACTCAGCCATCAGAAAGGATGAAATCTTGCCATTTGCAACAACATGGATGGAACTAGAAGGTATGATGCTAAGTGAAGTAAGTCAGTCAGAGAAAGACAATTATCATATGATCTCACTCATATGTATAATTTAAGAAACAAAACAGATAAACATAAGGGAAGGGAGGAAAACCATAGAGAGGGAGGCAAACCATAAGAGACACTGAACTCTAGGAAACAAACTGAGTGTTGCTGGAGTGGAGGGGGATGGGGAGGATGGGGTCACTGGGTGATGGGCATTAAGGAAGGCACTTCATGAAAAAAAAAAAAAAGGAAGGCACTTCATGTAATGAACACTGGTGTTATATGCAACTGATCCATCACTAAATTCCACCTCTGGACAGCCCGGTGGTTCAGTGGTTTAGTGCCGCCTTCAGCCCAGGGCATATCCTGGAGACCCGGGATCGAGTCCCACGTTGTACTCCCTGCATGGAGCCTGCTTCTCCCTCTGCCTGTGTGTGTCTCTCTCTCTGTGTGTCTCTCAGGAACAAATAAATAAAATCTTAAAAGTAAATAAATAAATAAATAAATTCCACCTCTGAAACTCATAATACAGTGTATGTTAACTAAAATGAATTTAAATACTTTTTAAAATAAAAATAAAAAATAAAAATGGGATTGCAACACGACAGGAAAAATTCAATTAATGAGCTGAATAATAATTTAGACACAGCTAAAGAGCAGTTAATCTAGAATCATGGAATCTTAAAGAATATAGAGCAAGAAAAGTAAAGAGGCAGAAAATATAAGAGAATAGAGAAGAACCAAGAGGTCCAGCGTCTGACTGATTAGGAAAGAATAGAGAAAGTGGAGAGAAACTAACCAGAGAAGAAACAACAATATTTTCTTAGGCTCAAGAAATACATGAGTATTCAAGACTGAGAAGGCCCACTGAACAAGATTAAAGAAAAGACTAAACTCTTCCCACTAAGCTCTCCCAACCTCCCTTACCCTAATTTACTCATCCCCCTTTCCCAGAGCACTTTCCACCTGCTAGCATGCTATACAACTTTCTTATTCATTATGCATATAATCTATGGCCTATCTCTTCCTGCTAAATTGTAAGCTCCAAGAGGACAGAAATCTTTCCTGATTTATTCATTGTTTGGTGAAGCCTGCCACCTGACATCTAGTAGGCATAAGTAAATATTTGTGTTGATTTAAAATCTAGATAGAGGGGATCCCTGGGTGGCTCAGTGGTTCAGCGCCTGCCTTTGGCCCAGGGCCTGCTCCTGGAGTCCCGGGATCGAGTACTGTGTTGGGCTCCCGGCTTGGAGCCTGCTTCTCCCTCTGCCTGTGTATCTGCCTCTCTCTCTCTCTCTCTCTCTCTCTGTCTATCATGAATAAATAAATAAAATCTAAAAAAATAAAAAAATAAATAAAATCTAGATAGACACATCATGGTAAAATTTCATAACTCCAAATATAAATAGGAAATTCTAGAATTTGGGGGATTTCCTGCAAAAGGATAAGAAACAGAACTGTCATCTAACAGTAACAACATCAGAGCCTGGAGAACAAATTGCTCCAATCTGTACTCTAAGAAACTGTCCTAATCCATGGCTAGAGACAGACAACACCTTCAAACCTAAATCAGACATCGGGAAAAGGTACGACTGATCATCAGAGGAACCCGATGGGAAAGGTCAGTCATTTTCCCCAGAACATGCTAGTAGCAGAAATTCAGATCTCGAACAGTGGTATTGAATGGCTATAGTTTTACAAGGGAGAGTTTTCCCCCTACTCTGAATTCAAGTCATGACATAAAAGCTTCATTTTTAACTCTTATGTGATGGGAAATGTTTTACTGGTTCACTCTTTTAACACAGGTATATATCTCCTTAGAGGTCCCAACTGTCTTCAGGGACAGCAGCTTCAACCTTCTTCACCTGGTGAACTCAAAGCCAGGTCTTCCAGCCTAGTATAGACATAAAAATCAAGTTTCCAGGTTATTGAAATGACAACCTCCCTTAGAGTGCATGTACCTCATCACTCACAGACCCCAGGCCCCTGAATTTGGTTTCCTCTTAGCCTCTGTGGGCTTCACTTAGGTTTGTGCAAGTTCTGGTCATGTGCTTAAGTGGTTCTGTTATATGAATCGTATATGAGTTTTTTCAGGTGTATTTTAGTGGGAGAGTTTAAAGACAATTTAATCTGGATAGCTCAGGACTTTTACTCTCTCTTTTTTTAAAGATTTTATTTATTTATTCATGCAGAGAGGCAGAGACACAGGCAGAGGGAGAAGCAGGCTCCCTGCAGGGGACCCCAATGCTGGACTCCATCCCAAGACCCCGGGATCACGACCTGAGCCAAAGGCAGATGCTCAACCACTGAGCCACCCAGGAGCCCAGAACTTTAACTCTCAAGTTAAAATTAAACTATCAAGTAACGGGTGCCCCTAAAAAGGACATTTTCAGAAATGCAAGTTCTCAAAAAATCAACCTCCCCTTGAGCCTTTTCTCAGAAAGCTACTGGAGAACATGGTATATCCAAACAAGGAAGTATCCAACACAGAGGAGGATGTGAGATTCAGAAGCAGGAGCTCCAGCTCGTGAATGAGGCCAAGGGGTCCCCAGGATGAGGAGTAACAGCTGTGTCACTGAGAGAATGAGCAGCTCAGCTTAGGGCAGGAGGAAGGCAACTCCAAGAGAGCTGTGTCTAGAAAAAGATGGAATTGTTAGGTGGCTGAGTGTGTGTGAAGGTACTTAGAGAAGAGAAACAGCAGAATTTAAGGCTGAAGTAGTGAGAGGAAGTCGAAACCAAGCATGCCATCTCATTTCCCCATAGGAGAAAGTAAAAAAATAACATCAAAACCTGAAAAAATCATGAAATAGCAGTGTCAGTGTGTTACTTGGAAATATGGGGGCAAAAGCAAGCATTGGAAGATATTACCTTGGAGGCAGAAATCAGGGGTGGGCAAAGGAGGGCAAGGTATTCCTGCCTTTGTATCCAGCCTTCTAAATCTACTTTCATTAAATACACGTATAACTTTGATAAAAACAAATACGTAAATAGAATGGGTATGATGGCATAAGACCCAACATTCATTTCATTTTTTAGTTTTGCAGCAAGATTCTATACAAGATCCAATTCAGGTGTAAGTGTTCAAGAGATTAGTTGATTTTCCAAAGGCCGCTCTTAATCCTTTGATGTTTGAATCACCATCTTGGAGGCACACACCACGTCTTTACCTTTGCGACTTTGTTCTTCATTTGTTAGTTTTATTAGTTTTATTCACATCTCATTTGTGAAAAGCCCTTCCCCAACATTGTTTTAATCAACTTTATGAAATTTTGCAACCCAACAATCCAAGAGAGGCAGACTGACCACTAGAAAAAAAAATAGCCATTGACTCAATGGGCAGGCGTGGACTCTGAGGCTAATCCAGTGGGGATCATATTCATACTGGACCAGTTCATTAGTGAACAGGCTAGAAGGTTGATGACATTTGGCACTTTATATACACTCAAACTGTGGAGTCTTGAAAAATGAATACTCCATAAGAATTCTGTTTGTGGTAAAATTGGCTGACCTCATGGTCACAGTCACAGCTTGCTCATTGGTTCACCACCAGCTTGACACACAGGATTGGAAGAAATTAACATAAAAGCAGGCAGCCAACAGGCACCTGGGTGGCTCAGTGGTTAAGCGTCTGCCTTTGGCTCAGGTCAGGATTCCGGGGTCCTGGAATCAAGTCCCACATTAAGCTCCTGCAGGGAGCCTACTTCTCCCTCTGCCTATGTCTCTGCCTCTCTCTGTGTCTCTCATGAATAAATAAATAAATATTTAAAAAATAAATTAAATTAAATTTTTAAAAAACCACATGCATTAGAAAGGAGAAATAGGAAGGAAAGATAGGTAAGGGCTACACAAGCTCTACAGTTTACAACCAGCTCCAGTGGGATCCCTGGGTGGCGCAGAGGTTTGGCGCCTGCCTTTGGCCCAGGGCGTGATCCTGGAGACCCGGGATCGAATCCCACATCGGGCTCCCGGTGCATGGAGCCTGCTTCTCCCTCTGCCTGTGTCTCTGCGCCTCTCTCTCTCTGTGACTATCATAAATAAATAAAAATTAAAAAAAAAAAATACAACCAGCTCCAGGCACTGGAGAGCTAGCTTAATGCCCATGCAAATGACCACATTTAAAACTCATCATCCAGTGCAGCCTGGGTGGCTCAGTGGTTGAGCATCTGCCTTTGGCTCAGGTCGTGATCCCGGGGTCCTGGGATCGAGTCCCGCATTGGGCTTCCTACATGGAGCCTGCTTCTCCCTCTGCCTATGTCTCTGCCTCTCTCTCGGTGTCTCCCATGAATAAAGAAATAAAATCTTAAAAAAAAAAAACTCATCCACCCAATACATGTTTATTTATTGAACGCATATAGTGTGCTATACCCTGTAGCAGGCACTGTAGTTCTAAAAATGGAAAGTCTGAACTGAGTTACCAATCCATGGTCATCCATTACAGGTGACTCAGCCCTGTAAACAAATTATCACAAAGTTGTACCTGGGAAGGACAAAAAGAATAAGGTTCAAAGGCACACAGGGAGGGAGGGAGTGATTAATTTAGCCAGGTTGGCCGGCAAGTCAGAGAAGAGAGGAAAGTGATCCCGGAAGGACCAGGGCAGAGACAGCATCTCAGAAAGAAGTTCCCTAGAATATATGGAACAGAGACTAAAACACTGCAGCACAATGTGGAAACTACCAGCCACCCCCACCCCACCCCTGGGGGGTAGGGGACCTAGTGAGGGTTTTAAGCTGGAGAGGGACATGTTCACTTGGGCCATTTTAGAAGTTTACCCTGCTAGATGTGCAGAGATGGAGAGGAGAGGATGAAATGGGAAGCAGAGCGGAGAGAGGAGCAGCTATCTAAGCCAAAAATCAAAGGGGATCTGGGACCAGGACAGATACAGTGACGGTAGAAAGGAGAAACTAATTAGGACTGGTCTCCTCAGAGCTTGAGGCTTGGATGTGAGGGACACAGGCCAGAAAGGAATGTAGAGATGGCAGCTGGTGGCAGGAAGGAGAGAGTCAGGGAACCAAGGGCCAAAGAGATATTCAGACCTACTGTGGTTCCTCTCTAAGGCTGGAAGACAGTCCTCTCTCCTCCCTTGTGCTTGCTGCTGCCCAAATAAACCAAGTTTTATAAACTGAGAAAGGAAGAACTGTTGGGCAGCAGGTGTAGGAAATATTGGCTCTGTGATGGGCTTGACGCGTCCTTGCCGGTGTCTCTCTTGATCCTCAAGCAACCCGACCGCCTTGCAGCACTGGAAGGAGTACTTAGACCTGCAAGTAGCAGAATGTGTGAGTCACACTGGCCTTAAGCCATGAAGACATTTGAAAATCTGACATAACAAGAGTCCTGGAGAAAGGAGGTGCCCCTGTTAGCTGCGGTAGCTCAAGGATGTCAACTAAGGATCCAGTTGTTTTGTGGCTTCCTAATCCCCATCCTCGGCCCAGTGGCTTTTCACCCTTAAGCTGGTCAGTGCACAGTGCTTTCCTCTCTTGGCTTTTATTTTTTACTTTTTTATATTTATTTTTTAATTTTTATTTATTTATTTGAGAGAGAGAATGAATGGGGTGCGGGGAGGCACAGAGAGAGAGGGAGCTCTCCGCTGAGCAAGAAGCCTGATGGTAGACTGGATCCCAGGACCCTGAGATCATGACCTGAGCTTAACCAACCAAGTCACCCAGATGCCCCTAGATTTATTTTTTTAAGTCATCTCTACACACAACCTGGGGCTCGAACTCACAACCTCGAGATCAAGAGTCGCCTACTCCACTGACTGAGCCACCCAGGGGCCCCATCTTGGCTTTTGTCTTTAACTGGGCTGCAAAGTCCTTCCCAAGAGCCTGCTCCCAGACTTATTCCATGCCAAACTGGTTGCGTGCTCATTTTAGAACCAAATACGGTTTTTCTCTGAGGCTCTGTCCCTTCCTTGTAGTTGTTGCTGCCCAAATAAAATCAGGTCTTACAGAGAAGAAAGAAGAGGTAAGAGGTAGATAGTGGTCTTAAGTCATATTTCCTGCCTTCAAGACACAGGCAGAGAGGGTGGGGGCAAAAAAAAAAAAAAAAAAAAAAAAAAAGAAATGACCCAAGTCAGCTTCCTCCTAAATAGCTCTTGATATCGTTTACCATGAGAAAGAAAACAAAAAGGCCTTATCTATGCAAGGCACTTGCCAGGATATAACTGGTCTGTTTAAGTTCCTTATGGAAAACCTGCTGGGAATGGATCCCTTCGTGGGGCTTTGGCCTACGGGTCGAGTATCAGCTGTGTCATTACCGGAGTATAAAATGAAGCTGTTTCCTGACCCCTTTGTGTAAGCACAGCCCCACGTGCAGCCCTCAGAGAGCACTGATGTTCATTGTGGGCCAGGGTGCAGCTTTATGTGATGAGGAAGGATCTGGAGCTACCTGGGGCATCCCAGACTTCTTCATGTCTCAAGTCTCAAAGTCTCACATATCTTTGGAATTACTAGGAAAGGACAACATTGGACAGGATCTCTGATTTCTTGGGAGTCTGATGGAAGAATCCTGATTTTTGTGTTATCTCAGGTGGGTAAACTGCAATGCGATTATCTTTATTTGACAGATGAAGAAGTGGCAGCTTGCCCACACTCACCTAGTGAGCAATGAGCCCACCAGGCCAGGAAACAGGGCTCAGGGACTTGCGGCCAGAGCATGCTGCTGACTGGTTGGCATTACCCATTACCCAAGATAGGGGTGTCAGCACATGGCCTCCCTCGTCTCTGAACAGTTTTATGACATACAGAACATAATTCTGTTGCATTCTGGTATCAATCTATCTATTGAGGCCAAAGGCTAATATCAAACAGCAGAACATTCTTTCTACTTAATTGCCAGGATTTCAGCTGGATTTTCTTTTCTTTTTTTTTTTTAACCAAGCAGCAGCAATATACCATAAATATCCAGTTGAAGATATCTTTTCTGTTGGGGAACATACTTAAATATTTGTGGGGACCAGGAAAAAGTGTCAGTAGCAATGGGGACATTGAAGTCACCAGAGAGAAAAGAGATACCACAATGAGATTGGGACGGGATGGGGACGCCTGGGTGGCTCAGCAGTTGAGTGTCTGCCTTCAGCCCAGGGCGTGATCCTGGAGTTCCGGGATCGAGTCCCGCGTAGGGCTCCCTGCATGGAGCCTGCTTCTCCCTCTGCCTGTGTCTCTGCCTCTCTCCTTCTGTGTGTCTCATGAATAAGTAAATAAAATCTTAAAAAAAAAGATTGGGAGGGAATGAACGTGAGAGCAAAGGGAAAAATCAGCCTCATAAAGTTTAGTTTCAGAGGCAGAAGGGAAAATAAGAAGCAGACCTACTTAGAACTGGATTAATCCAGTTTCTGTTGCTGGGAAATGAGTAGAGATGGGCAAAGTTAAATGAAATGTGTTCACATCAGCAGGCTGGTCTATATTTACTTTCCTGTAACCAGAGAGGCAGCATGTCCTAGGGATGTGGACTCTGAAACCCAGCCTGCTGTTTTGAATCACATTTCTGGACATGACATGCTTTTTCGTGGAAGGTCATATTTAGATCCCTGCAGCAGAGTTGCAGCAACTGCTCAGTCTCAGTGGCTTCTTTCAGAGGCTCCGAACATGTGGGGCAGATCATTCCAGCTCCTGACTATCCTTGGATCCCTAATACTATTTTTATGAACATGACAACAGCCTTGATAATGGGGTGTAAACTAGACTAATTTTGGTTATTTGTCTTATTCCTGATTGCATCAGAATAGGATGTGAGCCAGCTAATAATGAGAGTACAACTGGACGGTTAAAATAGAGTGAAAAGGGGAAAAAGTCGCAAATGTGGCAAAAATCTAAAAACTGTTTAACTTCCTCAGCATCCAGGGATGGAGACTTGAGGAGGTTCGCTGCTCTGCCAGGAGTCGTCTCCTCCCTCTCCCTCTGCCCCTACCACTACTGAGCTCGACATGTCTTTCTCTCCTCTCTATCAAATAGGTAAACAAAAACTTTTTTAAAAAGTGAATAAAAATAAAAACTGTTTAAGCTCCACCGTAATTATAGGAATGTAAATCTAATTTGAAAAATGAGGGATCCCTGGGTGGCGCAGTGGTTTGGCGCCTGCCTTTGGCCCAGGGCACGATCCTGGAGACCCGGGATCGAATCCCACATCAGGCTCCCAGTGCATGGAGCCTGCTTCTCTCTGCCTGTGTCTCTGCCTCTCTCTCTCTCTCTCTCTCTCTCTGTGACTATCATAAATAAATAAAAATTAAAAAAAAAGAAAAGAAAAATGAGGCACCATTTATTAAATAATCAAAAGTGAAGTCAAATTATCAAATTTATGAGAGGTAGACTTCAGGAAAATAGCAATACAGAAAGTGCCAGTAAATATTTAAGTTGGTTCAGTGCTCTGAGTAATTGCTAACATTTACTGAGCATTTGCTCCGTATCAGGCACTGTTTCGATGAGTATTCATCTAATCTTCACTTAACTCTGGAGGTAGATTATGTCCCTATTGGCATCTCGATTTTCCAGATAAGGAAACTTTGTCCCAATAAACAAATGGAAGAGTTCAGCAAATTGTCCAAGGTCTTGAAACAAGGAAGTGACCAAGCTGTGATTCAAACCAGGCAGATGGATTTCAAAGGCCCTGTTCTTAACTAATACTCTCTACCAGCAGGACTCCTTTACATTCTTTCAGATTAGTGAGCCTTTCATGATAAAAACACTCAACAAACCCAAAGCTAATATGCTCAACAATAAGAGAGGAAAAACTTTACCCCTAAAGTCAGGAACAAGGTAAGGATGCCTACTTTCACCACTTGTTAGTCAACAACACTGTATAGGAAGTCCTAGCCAGAGCAATTATGGAAGAAAAAGAAGCAAAGGCATCCAAATTAGAAAAGAGGAAGGAAAAAAAAAAAAGGAATAAAAGCAAAAGAGGAAGTAAATTATATATATATTTTAAGATTTATTTATTTATTTATTTTAGAGAGAAACAGACAGAGTGTGTGCAAGGGGGTGAGAGGCAGAGGGAGAGAGATTCTCAGGCAGACTCCATGCTGAGCACGGAGCCTGACGCAGGGCTCCATCTCACAACCTTGAGATCACTACCCTGAGCCAAAACCAAGAGTCAGACGCTAAACTGGACTGTGCAGCCCAGGTGCCCCAGTGAAATTATCTTTATTAACAGATAGCATCATATATAGAATATCCCAAAGAAGACACACACAAAAACCTATTAGAGCTAATTAATGGATTTAGCAAAATCATCATATAGAAGATCAACACGTAGAAATCAGTTGTATTTCTATGTATTGGCGATGAACAATCTGAAAATAAAATTTTTCAAAAAAACAATTCCAGTAATAACAGCACCAGAAAGAATAAAATACTTGGGAATAAATTCAGCCAAGTTGGTGTAATACTTATGCACCGAACACCACAAAATGTTGCTGAAAGAAAATTAAGATCTAAATGTATGGAAAAGACATTCTGGGTTCATGGATTAGGAGACTTAATACTGTTAAAATGGTAAGGCTGCCCATTGTAATCTACAGATTCATTGCAAGCTCTGGGAAAATCCTAATGCTCTTTTCTGCAGAAATTGACCAGGTGATTGTAAAATTGATACAGAATTGCAAGGGGCTCTGAATAGCCAAAACAATCTTGAAAAGGAAAAACAAAGCTGGAGGACTCCTATTTCCCAATTTCAAAGCTATGGGAATCAAGACAGTGTGGTACTGGAATAAGGACAGATATATATATAGAGAGAGAGAGATCATTGGAATAGTACTGAGAGAGTCCAGAAAGAAGTCCAAAGATCTCTGGTCAATTGACTTTCAACAAAGTGCCAAGACCATTCAGTGGAGAAAAGAAGTTTCTTTTACAAATGGTGCTGGTAGAACTGGGTATCCACATGCAAAAGGGTGAAGTTAGACCCCTACCTCACACAATATACAAAAAGTAACTCAAAATGGCTAATAGATCTAAATATGAAAGCTAAAACTAAAAACTCTCAGAAGAAAACATAGGGGCAAATCTTCATAAGTTTGGATTTGGCAAGATATTCCTAGAAATGATACCAAAAACACAAGTGACAAAAGAGAAACCAAACCAATGGACTTAATCAAAATTAAAACTTCTGTACATCAAAAAACACTACCAGGGACACCTGGGTGGCTCAGCTGTTGAGCGTCTGCTTTTGGCTCAGGGTGTGATCCCGGGATCTGGGATCAAGTCCCACATCGGGCTCCCTGCATGGAGCCTGCTTCTCCTGCTTGTGTCTCTGCCTCTCTCTTTCTGTGTCTTTCATGAATAAATAAATAAATAAAATATTAAAAAAAAGACTATCAAGAAAGATGACAACCTACAAAATTGGAGAAAATATTTGTAAATCATCTATCTATCTGATAAAGGTCTGGTATCTGGAATATAGAAAACTATTAAAACTCTGTAACAAAAAGATAATCCAACTCTGAAATGAAAGGCAACCCAATTTAAAAATGAGCAGAGAATTTGAATAGACATTTCTGGAAAGAAGACATACAAATGGCCAGTAAGCACATAAAAAGATGCTCATCACTAATCAGTAGGGAAATGCAAATCAAAACCACAAATGAGATGCCACTTCACACCCAGTAGAATGACAATAATAAAAAAAAAAATGGAAAAAAAAAAAAAAGGGAGACAACCAGTGTGGAAGACAAGGAGAAATTGGAACCATCCTACATTACAGGTAAGAATGTTAGATGATGCAGCTGCTCTGGAAAAGTTTGTCAGTTCCCTCCAAAATTAAACATAAAGGGGCACCTGGGTGGCTTGATTTAAGCTCAAGTCAAGATCTCAGGGTCCTGAGATGGAGCCCTGCATCCAGCTCCACCCTGGGTGTGAAGCTTGCTTAAGATTTTCTCACTCTCCCTCTCTTCTGCACCCCACCTCCAGCTCATATATGCAGTCTCTCTCTAAACAAACAAACAAACAAAAAAATTAAATGTAGAATTATCATATGATCCACTAATTCTAGGTTTCATAGTCCAAAGAACTCAAAACACACATTCCAACAAATCCTTGCATACAAATGTTCATAGCATTACTATTCACAGGGATGGAAAAAACCCCAATCCATCTACTGATGAATGGATAAACAAAATGTGGTATATTGGTCGTACAACAGAATATAAAAAGGAATGAAGTACTGATTCATGCTACCTTGTGGGTAAACCCCAAAAACATTGTGCTAAGTGAAAGAAGGCAGATGCTTTTTTTTTTTTAAGAATTTATTTATTCATGAGAGACACATTAAGAGAGGCAGAGACACAGGTAGAGGGACAAGCAGGCTCCTTGCGGGAGCCTGATGTGAGACTCCTTCCCAGGACCCCGGGATAATGACCTGAGCCGAAGACAGTCGCTCAACTGCTGAACCACCCAGACGTCCTCCTTAACCTCAATTTTTAAAATGTGTTCATTTAAGGAAGTATTGAGGATGCGCATCAGCTCTTATTTACACGGATTATATCTATCAATTTTTGTTGTGTTAGGAATCAAAAATGGGAAATGTAAAATATCTTTAGGTATTCATTTTAAAATAAGAACGAAAACAAAAACAAAACAAAGCAAAAAACAAAAACGAATATGTAGAAATAAATATGGAAAAATTTAAAATAACAGCAAAATGATTTTATGGAAAATAACTACATTTTCCACAACAGAGATTAGTGAAAAGAGTAATATTGCTTTACATTTTTAAAAACCTCTTGAATGCCTGGCTTAATGGAAGACAGCAGGATTCTCTCTTCTGCTTTCAACCTATTAAAATACCCCACTGTGGTCGATGATGAGCTGGCATGTATTCTGAATCTGAAGTTGATGATTACTCCTTCAGCTCTAGAATTACTCTGAGACCTGAGAAATACCCGAATCTTTACAGGAGCTTCAGGGCTTACGTTCCTTCGAGGCAGATAAAGTGGCGACTTTTAAACAGAAAGTTGGTGTGTGGCAAGATGGGATCCGAGTGAAAAAAGTTCAGATGTATATGGGGATGTGCACCGGGGCCAAACATTAAAAGAGGAAAAGTTAAAAAAATAAAATAAAATAAAATACTCCACTGTCAGGCAACTTTATATTTTTTTTTCTTTTTAAGAATATTTTATTTACTTATTCATGAGAGATACACAGAGAGAGGCAGAAGGAGAAGCAGGCTCCAAGCAGGGACCAAAGGCAGAAGCTCAACTGCTGAGCCACTCAGGCGTCCCAGACATTATCCTAACTTCTGTTCTACTGCCGTGCCAGCCTGGCAAACCTGAGTCTAGATCGACCCAAGGATACCTCTTTTCCAAGCCTTCTTTGGGTTAGCTGCACTCTTTCCTTTGCAGACATCACATTTCTAATGATGACCCATCTCTCCTATACCTCTCCTTTGTCAGGCAACTTTAGAAGAACCTCAGCGTGTGCTCCTGAGGCAATGAATAATAAATGTGAAGAAGGTAAATTATGTCTTTGCCTTACTGTGAAAGTAGTTTTGACCTCACAGAACCCCTGGAAGGGTCCCCCAAGAACCCCAGGGGCCCCAATCATATTTTAAAACCTGCCGCTGAATGCTGTATAGGAAGGGACAACTTCACAGGCATGGGACCAGCACAATCACACAGGGACCTTATGCTTGGACCAATCACACAGCCCTAAATTTGGGGTTTTATGTTCTACGATCCTCATCTTTAAATTCCTAAGAATTTTTTTTTTAAGATTTTATTTATTTATTCATGAGAGACACAGAGAGAGAGAGGCAGAGACACAGGCAGAGGGAGAACCAGGCTCCATGCAGGGAGCCCAACTTGGGACTCAATCCCAGGTCTCTAGGATCACGCCCTGGGCTGAAGGCAGCACTAAACCACTGAGCTACCCAGGCTGCCCAAATTCCTAAGAATTTTATCTTTGATTTATGTTTTGTAGGTGAAGACCAATGGGACAATGGGGCATTGCACTGAGATTCAGAGCCTTGGCTCATGCACTGCCCCACCTCCTGCTGCCTCCCTGCTTCCCAGGGACCAACTCAAGCCACCTGTTCCTCACCCCCTGATGCCCCGGGCTTTACCTGGCCTCCCCTCCCTGCTTCTGCCCAGCAACCACTGTCACCCTCATCCATGGTGGGGGCCTTGGCTTAGAATGGAAAGGATCCCAGTCAGGCACATACACCCTATGGTGATTCAGGGGAAGGCCTGGTGGCAGCTGACCCCACCCAAGAGTGGAAATGCTGTGTTGCATTAAGCAGACAATTCACAAGGCAAATCCCTCACCCATCCCCAGACGTATTACCTACCAAGTCCTGGCATGAAGGCTGCAGTGCCTTTGAGTGCCCATCTCTGTGGCTTGGGGAGCAGATCTATGGGAGGGGAACATCCCTGGCATCACTCAGGGGCCTGGCTGGAAGGAAAATGCCAGCAGCTGGTATGGTCCTTATATATTGCCAGGGGATGGGCCCTGGGGGCACCGGGAGGGGGGCACTCAGCCTGTTCGTATCCCTGTGTCTAGAGGATAGGCAAATTAAATAGTAAATAGAAAACAGCAGGACAGGTGGAGAGGGGATAAAAGGGAAAGACAAGAAAAATTTTTAAAGTTTTTAATATTAGTAACTTAGTGGTTTTTGGACCAGGGCCTGCATTTTCATTTTTTAGGGGGCTATAAATCATGCAGCTGGTCCTGTATAGAGTCTCTGAGGAAATAATTAAGAAGACACCTGAGTGTTCCTGTCCATGTCCTAATAAACCTACAAAAGTAAATCATCCTAAGCAAATTCATTGAGAGGGAGAAAAAAACTACAAATAAAGGTATGTAGATATATTTCTTATTATAATAAAAAATACCATCTAAATGATTAGTAATAGACAAATCACTGAGAAAAGTTAGTTTTTCCTTTACCTTCCAAAATCTGCTCCTCTCCTGAGTTTCTTTCTTTCATCTCTGTCCACTGAGGGGAACTAGAAATAGTAACCAACCCAGAATAAATGAGCTTCCTTAGAGGACAGATTCTGGTTTCTAAATATATTTCTCCTAAAGGGAACTGAGGTTCCTTAGAGAAAAGGCTGATTCCAGTTCTGGGACAGCAGATGTACATCTTGACATACTACAAAGCAAGGAAGCTCTCAAAGACTACTGCCCTTGTGTCCTACGATTCAGAAACCCAGTGCTTTGAGCAATGACTGACAATGAAAATGCCTAGACACCAAAACCAAAAACAAGTCCATGGAGATAGATGGAAAGGTGACCATGGAGCAGTGTTCATTGTCTGCATACTTTCTGTACTTGAAACTTGATGGCAAGGACTGTGATTCATCTTCTAAAATTTATTTATTTATTTTAGAGAGAGAGAGTAGGGAGGAGGAGCAGAGGGAGAGTCTTTTTTTTTTTTTCAGAGGGAGAGTCTTAAGCAGACTCTGAGCTAAGCATGGAGCCCAATGTGGGGCTCTATCTCACAACCTTGAGATCATGACCTGAGCTAAAACCAAGAGTTGAACACTTAATCGAATGTGTCACCCAGGCGCCCCAAGACTACTATTCATCTTCTAGATCGAAACCTTGTGGAACACCTGGGTGGCTCGGCGGTTGGGCGTCTGCCTTCGGCTCGGCATTATCCCGGGATCCAGGATTGAGTCCCACATTGGTTTCCTTGCAGGGAGCCTGCTTCTCCTTCTGCCTGTGTCTCTGCCTCTCTCTGTGTGTCTCTCGTGAATAAATAAATAAGATCTTTAAAAACAAACAAACAAACAAACAAACAAACAAAACTTGCACATGATTATTGATGGCTGGATGATGAATAAATTGACAAAGTAAGAGAAACAATTAAATTGTTATACTCATGAATAAAGGGATGATGGTGGGGAGTTGCAATGTCAGGAGGTTTCTTCTCAAATTCTATTCAAATACTTAGAAAAATTCCTAAAACTAACTCTTTTCAGCAGCGATGAAAGCTTACAAGTTGGAAAAAGTGAAGAAAAATAAACAAAAGAGAGGAAGAGAGCTGCAAATTTATTCATACTATCGTCAGAAGTGCTGAAGAAATACAGCTCCTTTATTTATTTTTAAGTGATTTGGTCTTTCCAGATCCCACTGATCAGATGACAAGGAAACAAATGTGTTCTAGTCTCTTCCAGGACAATTAGTCCAAGCCAGGAATGTGACCGATCCCCCTAAGTCAGGCTGCCTCAGAGGCAAAATGACTCAGTTCAACACCCACCCACCTCTCCAGATTATGTCTAGTAGCATTTGGGTTCAAGGAAGGGGCCCCATGTAACCTCAAGGTATTGTTGCCTCATACTGGCCCTTCAATATGTGTGAGCCGGTGACCACTGAAGTGCAACTAGCCTGGGCCCTGGCTTCTGGTGCCCATAGCTGAACCCTGTGCTTGTTGTAACCTAGAGTCCAGTCTTACTTCTCTTGGTTAGAGCCTGAGGGTTGCTCTCCAGCTGGCTCCGCCTCGTCTTGGTTTTCACTGACCTGTGGGCTCCACTGAATCACTACCACATTGTCCACCTGGCCCCTGACCAGGAGATCTAGGCAGTGGGGTCACCTTACCCTCATCCCTTTAGATCCATGGCAGGGCTGTTGGCTCTCAATCTTGCATTCCTGGGGGCTAAAAGAAGCTCGGGAGTGAACACCACATCTTCTCCCTAGCCACACTAATTTTAAATCATTCACCTTGATAAAGAGGCCAAACATTCACCCTTTCCTGCTCTGGGAAGATAAGCTTCCTGTTTTAGAGAGAGAAGGCTTGTAGCCATTATGTAAGAGGGAAATAAAACACCACCATTTATTGTGTGCAAAACCTTGTCACCAATACTCAGGCAAACAAAAACTAATCTAAGAAAAATGACAGTGAAAAGCAGGAAGAGCCTGAGGAAAATTTCTTGACAAAACCATCCTGAAGAAATGCAAGAATTTGGAGAATAAATATCCAATATTTTTTGGAAAATTCTAATGGAGTCCAGTCGTCACTGGAACCTGCACAAATCCTAAGTATATTGTTCAGTGAATTTTCTTTTTTTTTTTTAAAGATTTTATTAATTTTATTCATGACAGAGAGAAAGAGAGAGAGAGAGGCAGAGACACAGGCAGAGGGAAAAGCAGGCTCTGTGCAGGAAGCCGGACGTGGGACTTGATCCCAGGTCTCCAGGATCACACCCTGGGCCAAAGGCGGCACTAAAACACTGACCCCCCCCCCCCGGGCTGTCCCAGTGAATTTTCAAAATGGGTTCTACACCCCTTTAGTTACACCTAGACCTAGAAACAGAATAACAACAGCCCCCAGAAGCCCACCCCATATCATTTCCATTGCTTGGCTTCTCACACCAAAGATTCATTTCTTGGTTCTGATCTTTACATATGCAGGATTATACATCACATACTCTTCGGGGTCTGGCTCTTTTTATTCATATTATGTTTGTGAAATGCATCTATTCTGTAACATGTATTGATTTATTTTGTGTATATTTTCATTGTATTAATATGCCATAATTCATATTTCTGTTCTACTGAAGATGAACACTAGCCTCTAGCTTTTATTACAAATAATACTCCTCTGAATATTTTTGGGCATGTCTTTTGGTAAACGTGTACATATCTCCATTGGAATTATCCCTAGGAGTCAAATCTCTAGGTCATAGATTATAGGTGTGTTCATCTTTGAGAAATAATGTCAAACTCTTTTCCAAAATGATTGCATCAGGGATCCCTGGGTGGCGCAGCGGTTTAGTGCCTGCCTTTGGTCCAGGGCAAGATCCTGGAGACCTGAGATCGAATCCCACATCGGGATCCCGGTGCATGGAGCCTGCTTCTCCATCTGCCTATGTCTCTGCCCCTCTCTCTCTCTCTCTCTCTCTCTCTCTCTCTGTGACTATCATAAATAAATAAAAATTAAAAAAAAAAACAAAAAAAACAAAATGATTGCATCAATTTACATTCCCATCAGGACAGTATGAGCATTCTAATTGTTCTACGTCCTTGCCAACACTTGTTATCAGCCATTTAATTTTTTGCCACTATGGTCCCGGTGTAGTTTTAGTTTACATTTGTAGTTTTAATTTACATTTCTCTAGTTATGGTGATGTTGAAAAACTTTGCATGCGTTTTTGACATTTTGCATTACCTTATTAATGAAGTGCCTATTCAAATATGTTGCCCATTTTGTATTCATTTGGCCCTTTCTCTTATCAATTTACACATTTGGGTTGGTAGTCCTTTGTCAGATATACATAGTGTAAATATATTTTCCTAATCTATGGCTTACTTTTTATTCTCTTTATTGCCATCTTTGATAAACAGGGTTTCTTCATTTTAATATAATCCAATTTATTAATTTTTCTTTGGTGAGTGAAATGCTCTTTATTTCCTTTTTGCAACATTTTTGTCTGTTCCAGTATGTACTCCTATGTTGTTGGTTTTTTTAAAGATTTTATTTATTTATTTGACAGATAGAGAGCACAAGCAGGAGGAGCAGCAGACCAAGGGAAAGGGAGAAGCAGGTTCCCCACTCGCTGAGCAGGGAGCCCAATGCAGGGCTTGATCCCAGGATCCCAAGATCATGACCTAATCCAGAGGCAGACACATCACCAACTGAGTCACCCAGGCACTCCTCCTATGTTTTTGACTTAGGATTTTTTGGAGGGAGCCTTTTACACTTATATCTGGAATAGATTTTTTGTATCATGTGAGGGCCACCATTTGTAAAAGAAAAAAGAGGACTTGTATCTAAGAACAATAGCCCAGGGTTTAAAAAAAAATTATAAAAAGTTCATAGGGGCGCCCAGTTGGCTCAATTGGTTAAGCATCTGCCATCAGCTAGAGTCATGGCCTCAGGTCCTGGGATCAAGCCCCACGTCAGTCTCCTTGCTCAGTGGGGTGTCTGCTTTCCCTCTCCCTCTGTTCCTCCTGCCCCCTGCTCCTGCTCTCTTTCTGTCAAATAAATAAATAAATCTTTTTTTAAAAAATGAAAAGTTCCTAAAAGATGTATGAAGTCTTCATCAGAAAAATTATTACAGCATATAAATAAGCTGTCCTCAGAATGCCCTGACTTGGATTTCTACTTGATTAACAACTCTAGCTTCCCTGTACGCTCTTCTTTATTGAACAAGCCCCTGTGCATTAGTCAACTAAAAACCTAATTTGGTTCTGTTCTACTGGCCCAGGATAATGCGTGCTCTAATGGGGTCAGAGAAAGGGGGTGACATTTTGACATAAGATGATGGACTCAGGGAGTCCATGAGAGTTTTGCAGGATCTGGGGTTCCTAAAAAAAATGGTGGGAGGGACTCCTAGGTGGCTCAGGGGTTTAGTGCCTGCCTTTGGCCCAGGATGTGATCCTGGGGTCCCTGGATCAAGTCCCATATCGGCCTCCCTTCATGGAGCCTGCTTCTCCCTCTGTGTCTCTGCCTCTCTCTGTGTGTGTCTCTCATGAATAAATACATAAAATCTTTAAAAGAAAAGAAAAGAAAAATGGTGGGAAAGCAATAAAGATAAACCATGTGTTGGGCCCTGAAGACAGATGTTGAAATTAAGAAACCAGGGCTATTTGAAGTTACACCCATCAGCTTTCCCGTTATTCATCTCCCAGAAACCTGGATTAAGGGAATGTTCCTGCCTGTGGGGACCTACGAGACAGGAGAGGTCCACAGGTAAGGGGCAGACATCATCTCCTATTCTCACCCAGGAGCCAGAAACGTCAGTGCCAGGAATCTGCTCAGGAGCGAGTGGACCCAGGTGGGGACACATTAACAGTGTGTATGGGTCATTCAGCAATCAATGAGGTCCAGAAGAATGGCTGGGAGGCCACGTAGGGAAGAAAACTTTCCTTCTACAAGAAAACGAGGCGTGTCTGAGGAAGAGCTGTGGTCTCTCTCTCCTCTTCCCCAAGAGGGTTTGGCCTCCAGGGACGGAGCACAGATGTAGAGGAAAGGGCATGGATCCATGGAGCCTCCAGGTGGCCCACCACCGCTCGGAGCCTCAGACCCAGGTGCCCAGGGAAACATCCTGTTGGATGGAGTCTGAGACCCAGGAGCGGAAGGGACAGAGGGGGAGGATGGGAGCTGAGCAGCCCTGGTCTGTGCGGAAAGCAGAACGTGGCAGATCTGGGACAGAGGAGGTCAGCATGGTGAGGGCCCAGGTGTGGAAAGATGGTAGAAAAAAGCCAGCTGCTTGGGGCCAGGGGGGTCCCTCTCTCTCTCTGCTCCCTAATTCCTGGAGGCATGCCTCCAGGAACACCTCAGAAGCCAGCAACCCTAAATGGGGAGGGCGACCTCCTGTAGGTTTTTAGGGCCTGGGCCAAGCACGCCTCTGAAATGTGTTGATATGCAATTGGAAACAGGTGAAGTGTGGGAAGAAAGTCACTGGGTCATCTCAGAGATCTTCAAACTGATTCTCTGCTCTGTGTTCGGGCTATTGTGAAGTTTGGTGAAGGTTGGAACCGGTTTGAAATTTGCAAGAGGGACAACTTCCGGTCCTTCTGACTCTTACCCACCCCGCTTCTTCCCTGGAGCTCAAACTCCGGTCACAGGCATAGTTACAGCCTTCTGAGCCCAGGGTATGATTTCACATGCTTATCAGCCTCTGCAGGACACGTGAATCTTTTTCTGCCTTTAGCTTCTTGACCTTAGCTTCTATTTATACCTATAATGCTCATCCTTTCAAATAGAGGGTAATCCAATAGCAGCTACGTTTTTGTGCTCTCCTGGAATATAAAAATGCAAAGGACATAATAATTGCCTTTTATATTTTTTAAATGTCTTCTTTTTCTTGGCATTAAATTAATCTCTAAAATAGATCTCTTCCTCCTTCTTTCTCCTGCCTGCCTTTCTAGAGTTTTACTATTTTTTTTTTTTTTTTGCCAATAGGTCTTTTTCTTATAAGTCCTCACATTTGTTCTAATTATAAACTAGCACACATGGTGACATATATTACTTTCCTAGGCTGAATTCCAGAAAGCAATGACAAGCAAAGAAAGAAGAGCTCCATAAGTAAGCTGAATTTAGTCTTGGGCATGGCAAATTGCCTTTGCTGCTGCATTTTTTTTTTTAATCCAAAAAAGAAATGTTGTTTCTAGCTGAGCAGGTCCTAGTGGGTTTCCCCCTCCTACTAAATTATTAGCTTCTTTGGGGCAAGTAAAACCTTCTAATCATCTTTACAATCTCATGTTTAGTGCCTTACACCTAGGGGCATGTCGTGAGTGTGGAAGTGAATTGAGTTACATTTAGTCGAATAAATGGTGATACCTAATAGCAGCTCAGAAAAAATCAAAGAAATAAACCACCTTATGGTATGGACAGGCTATTGTCCTTGCCATAGCTTACTGGTTAGCTAACTCAAAAATTGTATGTAGTCAAATCTCATATTTTTGCTTAAAAAACAACAACAGGGATCCCTGGGTGGCGCAGCGGTTTGGCGCCTGCCTTTGGCCCAGGGCGCGATCCTGGAGACCCGGGATCGAATCCCACATCGGGCATCCCGGTGCATGGAGCCTGCTTATCCCTCTGCCTGTGTCTCTGCCTCTCTCTCTCTCTCTCTCTCTATCATAAATAAATGAAAATTGAAAAAAAAAATAAAAAAAAAAAACCAACAACAAATGACACTTTCTTACTCTCAAATAAAAAGGTAAGGCACCCACCTGGGTGCCTCAGTGGATGAGTGTCTGCCTTTGCCTCAGGTCGTGATCCTGGGGTCCTGGGATTGAGTCCTACATCGGGCTCCCCATAGGGAACCTGCTTCTCTCTCTGCCTATGTCTCTGCCTCTCTCTGTGTCTCTCATGAATAAATAAATTAAATGTTTTTTTTTTTTTAAGTAGGGAGAAAAATCACTCACACTGAAAAATACCACATTAATAACAGTGTTTTGTAAACTTTTGGTCTTTTAAATACATAATGCTGAAATTTAAACAAGATGGTGCACTCTGAGCTCATAGGGCAAGATGGGATGCTACACACCTTGTTCTGGAACCTGCTTTGGCACTCAGCATTACGGGTTGAGAACATTCTCTCATATCAGTAAATACTCTTCAATAGGCATTTATTACTCCATTACATGATTGATTGTTCAGTAATTTACCTAACCAATTATCCATCTAGGTTGTTTTCATTTTTTACAAGTATAATGTTTTGATATCCTTGTTGTTGATTTAAATTCTGTTACCCGGCTCTTCTTTCTTCAGGATATGTTACCATATGTAAAATTGCTAAAACAAGAGATACGGAGATTTTAAACTGTAGACACACATTTCTGAATCACTCTTTTTTTTTAAGTTTATTTTTTTTTATTTGAGAGAGAGCATGGGGGGGCGGTGGAGGGGAAACAGAGAGACTCACTGAGGAGTCTGCTTCTGGGGCTCAATCCCAGGACCTTGAGATGAGGACCAGATATAAAGGATTCTTTATATCTGAAGGATACTTCCCTTTTCATAAAATCATAAATTATACAATCATTTTTCTTTGTCTTTTTACTTCTATGGATATTATGTTTTATTTGTAGATGAACAGAACTTTAACATTATTATGCCAGTGTTTTTATTTTATGGATTTAGTCTTTGGTGTTCTATTTGGAAAGGCATTCCCCACCTCAAAACCAGATCATTTCACTTGTGCTTTATTCTGGTTCTTTTATGTCTTACTGTTGTTCTTTCTCTTCTTTGTTATTGTCATCTTTTATGCAGAGATTTATTCTTTTCAGGTACAAAGTGAAATACAATCTAGCTCCAATAGGGTGTATATATATATATATATATATATATATATATATATATATATATATATAAAATTGAGCCTGTTTCTGGACTTCTTAGTGTGCTGTATTTTTTATTTCTGTATCAGTGATGTATACTAGATAATATTTATTGAGCACTTACCTTCTTACCAGGCTGTTCTAAATGTTTTCCATATATTAATTCAGTTAACTGTCACGTTGAGTCCATGCAGAGGCAGATTTATCATGAAACTAATGAAGTTTAAGCTTTAGGGCCCTTCAATTGCACCAACCTCTTCCAAGACCCCAGGAGGGGCTCTAGCAAAATATTCACACAATGTTGTATTTTTATAAAATTTGCAGAGTAATATATTGCAATGACAATTGGTTAAGACTGCTGTTTCTGACAAATCTTCCATCAGAATCCCCCTGTATTGCTAGGAAGCACTGGAGTGGCCTCTGGCATTAAGGAGAAGCTGAGTCAGGAATACATTCAGTTAGGTTTAGTAGGATTTCCTCATATGGTTACCAGTCACTTTTGCTTGGTGCCCACTATGGAAATAGCTTCCACAAATACTCCTCCTGCCTGTTGTGCTAACTTACCCAGCATCACGATACAAAAGTATTGAGCCAGAACTCTTGTTCTTTTTTTTTTTTTTAAGATTTTATTTTTGGGGCACCTGGGTGGTTCAGGGGTTGAGTGTCTGCCTTTGCCTCAGGTCGTGATCCTGGGGTCCTGCGATTGAGTCCTGCATCTGGCTCCTTCTCCCTCTGCCTGTGTCTCTGCCTCTCTCTTTGTGTCTCTCATGAATAAATAAATAAAACATTAAAAAAAAAGACTTTATTTTTAAGTAATCTCTACACCCAACGTGGTGCTATTACAATATAAATGGATCCCACTAGGACCCATCTCCAGAAGTATATGGGTAGTGGAGGGAAACAAGGTTAAAAATATATAGTGATAGAAACTAGTGTGTGCAATATTTTCTAGTCCATCAAAGTGTAAAATTTGGTTCCTATGAACACATGGTCAAAAAAAGAAGTCCTCTCCTCAAAAATAGTCTTGATAATTCATCATTACACTTACAGATAATCATACTCTTTTGAAACAGGAATCACACAAAATAACATTTATTGGAATGCCTGTGTTTGTGGGGCACAACACTGTTGCAATACTATTTAAGGGTGGATTGTAGCTTGTACAGAAAAGCAACACCACAGAGGGTTAAAAGGGTTTCCCACATTTCACAATAACCCTGAAAATGTGCATATTTTCATCAATAAGTTCTGAAAATCAAGAAACTTTGCTAAACAGCCAATAATAGATTTTTTTGCTCCTGCTGGGGGGAAAAACACAAGTAGTTTTTCTGTTTTTTCTCTAGAAAATGACATACCAAAATCATTCTCATGTGAAGAGATCATCAAAGAGTATGAAGCCATAATGAGGGGGGTAGTATTATAGAAATATTTTAGCAGTTACCTGATTTAAAAAAAAAAGATTATGTTATTTTCTGGGTTTGTGCTGTTTGTGATATTTTTCAGCTTTTATTTATTTATTTGTTTGTTTATTTTTAAAGATTTTATTTATTTATTCATGAGAGACACACAGAGAGAGAGAGAGAGAGAGGCAGAGACACAGGCAGAGCGAGAAGCAGGCTCCATGCAGGGAGCCTGATGTGGGAATTGATCCTGGGACTCCAGAATCAGGCCCTGGGCCGAAGGCAGGTGCTCAACCACTGAGCCACCTCATCATCTGCCCTGCTGTAATTTGCTATTAAACACAAATTATTTAGCTATTAATTTGTTCATAGTATTTTTTCAGGTCCAGAACCTCCATTTGTCCCCTTTTCATGGATTCTGATTCTCTGGTGAGATTCTCCATCTTCTATTTTCCTCATCAATATCAAGCATGGTTTGTTTGCTTTTTAAGATTTTATATATATATATATATATATATATATATATATATATATATATATGCCTCATAACTTTTATTTTTTCCCTAACAACATTGTAGAAGAAAAAACTTGTTGAGTCTCTGGATGATATATCTTGATTAATATGATTTAGTCTTCTTATGGCGCTTGTACAGAGCACCTTAAACATGTCAAAGGTTGGTTGTAGTTAATTCATTTTTCTTTTTTTTCAAAGGTTTTATTTATTTATTCATGAGAGACACAGAGAGAGAGAGGCAGAGACACAGGCAGATAGAGAAGCAGGCTCCCTGCAGGGAGCCTGAGGTGGGACTCTATCTCGGATCCCGAGACTACGCCCTGAGCCAAAGGCAGATACTCAACCACTGAGCCACCCAGGCATCCTGCTAATTCATTTTTCTCTTACTAACTACTGTGTCATCCTTACTTCTAGGGCATGGCCCTTTGAGATCTCAACCAAAAGTCCCTGTGTTTACTAAGGCTCCTCCCTCTTGGTGGCACTTGAACTACAAGCTCAGATCCCCTGACGATGTGCAGCCTATGTGAAGCCTCTAGGTCTCTCTTAGCATCCTGATGTGGTTGTTTCTCTGTGTACATGTCCCACTTAGAAGCTATCCAATAGCATGACATTCATTTGTAGGAAGATTTGGAGGTTCACTTCTCTGTAGTTCTCTTCTTTTTTTTTTTTTTTAAGATTTTATTTATTTATTTGATGAGGAGAGAGAGGACAAGCAGGGGGAGGGCAGAGGGAGAGGAAAAGGGAGAAGCAGGCTCCCTGTGGAGCAGGGAGCCTGACGTGGGGCTAAATCATAGGACCCCGGGTATCATGACCAGAGCCAAAGGAAGATGCTTCACCAATGGAACCACACAGGCACCCCTCTGTGGTTCCCTTCTTTCCAGGACTTTGCCCAACTACTTCTGGCAGCTTCCTACTCCATCACCCAGGGTTGTTTCTGATTGAGAACAAGCAATGAATCAGAGATTGTCCTCAGGGACATAGCAGGAGTCAATCTCACGAGTTTCCCTGAAGGAAGATATTTTCAGGTTTTGCCTGTGTTATTTTTTAATACTGACAAAGACTGCACTTGCCCAAACCTTAGGCTTTCTTCTGAGTGTTCTTCTCGACTGGGCCTCGGCTTGGGCTCCAGGCCTTTCTTGGGTTTGCCTGACTCATCTCAGCAAGAATCTTGTGAAGTTAGATTAGTGACAATACCCTCACCCTTTTTCTGCTTACTCTCCATATCTGATCATGTTCCTTCTCCCCCACCCTTGGTATCTGAACATGTTGGCTTGCCTTCATCAAGAATCCTGAATTTGGGGGACACCCGGGTGGCTCAGTGGTTGAGTGGCTGCCTTCAGCTCAGGTCGAGATCCTGGGGTCCTGGGATAGAATCCCACATCAGGCTCCCTATAGGGAGCCTACTTCTCTCTCTGCTTATGTCTCTGCCTCTCTCTGTGTGTCTCTCATGAATAAATAAATAACATAGTTTTTTAAAAAAATCCTGAATTCGCTGAACATGAATGCCCCCACCGTGATGTCTCCTCTTGGCCACTTCCCATCTACTGCTCCTCCTGCCTACCACCTGCTGCACTTTGCTGGTTGGTTGCAAATCCCCAGCTGTTATTGGCACCCTGGGTGTGGAGCCTGATTACTCTCCCCTATTGCAACAGACTTGAATGAAGTCTAACCATTTTATACAAGTGTTAAAAAAAAAAAAGTTTTTGTTCTGTATTTCTAAGAATTTCCCATTTCATTTAGGTAATCCAATTTTGGGGCCATATGATTGTTCATATTACTATTTTTTTATATACCATAATTTATTTTTTACTTTTTAAAATTTAAATTGAATTAATTAACATATAGTATATTACTAGGTTCAGAGGTAGAATTCAGTGTTGATTCTTCAGTTGCCTGTAACACCCAGTGCTCATCACATCATGTGCCCTCCTGAACGCCCATCCTTCCACCCTCCTCTCCTCCAGCGACCCTCAGTTTCCTATAGTTCAGACTGTCTTAGGGTTTGTCCATAGTACTCTCTTTAACCCTTTTATAACTTCTGTAACATGGGTAATAACATCCCTGCTTTCATTTCTGATTTAGTAATTCAAACCTTCTCTCTTTTAGTCCCTCTAGCTAAAGGTTTATCAATTTTGTTGATCTTTTCAAAGAACCAACCTTTGGTTTTATTGATTTTCTGTACTGTTTTCCTATTCTCTGTTTCATTTTTTTTTTCTCTTTTCTCTGTTTCATTTATCAGTGCTCCAACTTTAGTATTTCCTTCCTTCTGCTAGCTTTAAGCTTAGTTTCTTCTTCTAGTTCTGTAATTGTAAAGTTGGGTTGTTGATTTGAAATTGCTCATTTTTTTTTAACTGTACCCATTTATGGCTGTAAATTTCTCCCTTAGCACTTGCTTTCACCGTGTCCCATAAGTTTTGTCATATTGTGTTTTCATCTTCATTTGTCTCTAAGTATTTTCTAATTTCCCTGGTGATTTTTCCTTTGACCCATTGGTTGTTTAAAAGTATGTTGTTTCATTTCCACAATTTTGAGGGTCTTCCAGTTTTCCTTTTGATTTCTAACTTCATCGTGTTGGGGCCCCAGAAGATGTTTTATATAACATCTATTTAAATCTCCTGGGACTAAAGAAACAAACAATCCAATCATGAAATGGGCAAAAGACATGAACAGAAATCTCACAGAGGAAGACATAGACATGGCCAACATGCATATGAGAAAATGCTCTGCATCACTTGCCATCAGGGAAATACAAATCAAAACCACAATGAGATACCACCTCACACCAGTGAGAATGGGGAAAATTAACAAGGCAGGAAACAACAAATGTTGGAGAGGATGCGGAGAAAAGGGAACCCTCTTACACTGTTGGTGGGAATGTGAACTGGTGCAGCCACTCTGGAAAACTGTGTGGAGGTTCCTCAAACAGTTAAAAATATACCTGCCCTACGACCCAGCAATTGCACTGTTGGGGATTTACCCCAAAGATACAAATGCAATGAAACGCCGGGACACCTGCACCCCGATGTTTCTAGCAGCAATGGCCACGATAGCCAAACTGTGGAAGGAGCCTCGGTGTCCAACGAAAGATGAATGGATAAAGAAGATGTGGTTTATGTATACAATGGAATATTACTCAGCTATTAGAAATGACAAATACCCACCATTTGCTTCAACGTGGATGGAACTGGAGGGTATTATGCTGAGTGAAGTAAGTCAGTCGGAGAAGGACAAACATTATATGTTCTCATTCATTTGGGGAATATAAATAATAGTGAAAGGGAAAATAAGGGAAGGGAGAAGAAATGTGTGGGAAATATCAGAAAGGGAGACAGAACGTAAAGACTGCTAACTCTGGGAAACGAACTAGGGGTGGTAGAAGGGGAGGAGGGCGGGGGGTGGGAGTGAATGGGTGACGGGCACTGGGTGTTATTCTGTATGTTAGTAAATTGAACACCAATAAAAAAAATAAATAAATAAATAAATAAATAAATAAATAAATAAATCTCCTGGGACTTAATCTCTGTTCTAACCTATGGTCTATCCTGGAAAATGTCCCATGTGCCCTTGGTAAGAATGTGTATGCTATTGTCGCGTAGAGAGTGCTATTATGTTTGTAGGACCTTGGTGGTCTGTTGCATTAAGTCCTCTAGTTCCTTATTTATCTTCTGTTTGTCCTATCCATTATTATGCATAGGATATTTAAATCTTCAACCATTGTTGTAGAACTATTTCCTCCTTCATTTCCATCAGTTTTTGGTTTGTAAGTTTTCAGCTATTATTTCTTCAAATATTCTCTCTGCTGCTTTCTCTCTTTCATCTTCCAGGGCCCCCACAATGTGTAGGTTGGTCTGTTTTAGGGTGTCTGGTATCTCCTTTAGGCTCTGTTTGCTTTTCCTCTCTTTCTTCATTCTGTTCTCTACCTCAATAATTTCTATGGTCTCATCTTCAAGTTTGCAGATTCTTTCTTCCTTCTGCTCAAATTTGCCTTTGAATACCTCTAGGGCATTTTTCACGTAGTTATTGTACTTTTCAGCTCCAGAAATTGTGGGGTGTTTTTTGTTTGTTTCTTTTTAGGTTTTCTATCTTTTCATTGACATTTCCATTCTGTTCATACATCATTTTCTTGGTCTCTTCCATATTTTCCTTAAATTCTCTGAACAACTGTCAGACAGTTATTTTAGGGGCACCTGGGTGGCTCAGTGGGTTGTTATAATACCAGGGTCCTGGCATGGAGCCCCATCATTGGCATGGGCATTGGCATTGGGGAGCCTGCTTCTCCCTCTCCCTCTGCCCCTCCCTCTACTTGTGGTCCCTGTCAAATAAATAAAATCTTAAAAAAAGTGGGGGGGACAGTTATTTTAAAGTTTGCCTTGTATATCTGCTGATGAAGTTTTGGAATATAGGTGAAGTCTGGAGCTGATGGCCAAGAATTCTTGAGACGTCTTTGGTGCAAAATGGTGGCTTTATTAAAGCACAGGGACAGGATCTATGGACAGACAGATCAATCAAGAGTTGCCACCCCAGGTCTATGAGGGGTGATTGATTATATACCTGGAAGTTGGGAGGGTTTTGGGGATAGCGTACTAAGGAATTTTGGAAGCAAGTTTTCCAGGACCTTGAGGAGGTTAGCTATTGTTGGGGAAAGGTCACTTATTACTGGCTAATAAGACCTGAGTCATGAGACCCTTCAGATGTGTATCGGGGTGCGCTATGTGCTTGGGGGATGATCACCAACACATATCCTGGTGGGTAGAGATAAAGGAAATTTCTAAAGGAATTTTTATATGTTAAAGTAGACTTACAGGCTCCTGGGGGTTGGGCTAAGATTGCCTTCTGCCCTTAGCAGAGTATGAACATCGAGGCAGTTGAGTCCGTTGAGGGATGTCCCTTGCCTAAATTGTCAAGGAATTGTCAATGTGCTGCCCCAAGCTAAATAAAGCCTTGTCCTCAGCTTGCCCTGTGTTCCCCTATCATCTGCCACTAGATCTTCTTCAAGGACTGTTTCTGCTTATTTTTTCCCTTTGAATGGACCATACTTTCCTGTTTCTTTGTATGCCTTGCAACTTTTTGTTGAACATGGGACATTTAAATCTAGTAATATGGTAACTCTGGAAATCAGATTCTCCTGCTTCCCTGGGGTTTGCTGCTTTTTTGTTATTGTTTTGTTTTTTTTATTGCTGTAGGATTATTTTCTCTATGCCAAGGATCAGCCTGAGGTGTAAATTTAAGGTCTTCACTCAGCCTTTCCTTGGGTATGGATGATCATTTTCTAATTTGCCCCAATATGCAGCTTTTTTTTAAAAAAAATATTTTATTTATTTATTCACAAGAGACACAGAGGAGAGGCAGAGACATAAACAGAGGGAGAGGCGGGCTCCCGGCATGGAGCCCAATGTGGGACTTGATCCCGGGACCAGGGGACCACAATCACACCCTGAGCCAAAAACAGATGCTCAACTGCTGAGCCACCCAAGCGTCTGCAGTTGTTTTTCTATTGCAGTAGTTTTTAATGTCTGACTCCCAAAAGGGGAAAACGTAAGAAAATGGAGGGTGAATTGGGTGCTGGTCCTTTAAATACAGTGGAAGTCATTTCTGCTGGAGGAAGGAAGTGCTTGCAACAAAGGAAGAAATGCAAAGACCTGCTGCCTGCCTCTTTGGATTGTGATTGCAAGCAAGAATCCACGCCCAGAGCCCGGATATTCTGAGAACAGGTTCCTTTTGCCCACTGTGGCTCCTCCAGACGGTGTGCTTGGTGCTCCATGAACATGGGTGCAGCTGCCTGCCTTCCATGTGGCTGGGGATGAGGGATGGGTAGCTGCTTCTGTGCAAAGATCTGAAATTGACAGAAATTGACAGTGACGTACTGTCCAAATCTTCCCCTAGAAGTTACTGCTTCCAACAGGCTCCAGGCCTCCAAAATAGCCCCACCACACAGATCCCGCCAGCAGCTGCTATCTAGGAGGGGAGCTAGATTCCCGGGTGCTTCCTCCTCTGCCACCTTCCCAGAATCCTCTACTTCATTTAATTTTTATTATTTCCAGTTGCGCAGAAAGAGTGGCTTGGGCTATACTTTAGCCTTGAACTCAGCTTTCGTTGCATTCCGCAAGTTTTGAAACGCCGTGTCCTCAGATTTCCTGCGATTAAATTATGGTCATTGCTCAGTACCAGATAATATAGCCTCTATTTTTGCTCTGGTACACTTGAGTGGTTGTGGGTTTTTTTGTTGTTGTTGTTTTGTTTTTAGATTTAAGATACTGTTAATTTTTAGCAATGGATTATATGACATTTTAAAAAAGATTCCATGAGTCCACAGTGATACAGAGACAACAGAGAGGAAGAATGGGGGCTGTTGAGCAGAGAGGAGTCCAAGCTCTGCTACCCTGCGGAGGAGGGGACATTATAAGGGAAGGGGGGGGAAATCCTGTCGTCCCCTCCCCCGTGCTCCTGTGGCCAAGTCCTCGGCGCCCCCCGCCCGTTTGCAGGCGGGGAAAGTCCTGGAGGGACAGCCTAGGGACCTGCCCCTGGGACACGTGGGAGGCACTGCAGCTGATGAGGGCAGGCTGTGGGTCGGGGTGCGCAGGGGCGTGCACAGGGCCTCGGGAACCCCCGCCCACCGCTCAGGGCTTCGAGCTTCGGGGGCTCGGCTCCGGCGGTCGCGCGCGCGCCGGGCAGCCGTGGGCGGGGCGGAGCGGGGCGGGGCCAGAGAGGCGCGCGCCGGGCAGCCGTGGGCGGGGCGGGGCGGGGCGGGGCGGGGCGGGGCGCGGCCGCCGGAAGCGCCTTTCCCGGAAGGCACCCAGGCGGCGCCGGCCTCTGGGGCGGCCTCGGTGATGGCTGCTGGGCGGCGGGAGCTCTCTGCCTAGCCCGAGTTGCCGCGCCGCTGGAGGATGGCCTCGCTCGGGCCGGCCGCTGCGGGCGAGCAGGTCTCGGGGGCCGAGGCGGAACCGGGCGCCGCGGGGCCTCCGCCGCCGCCGCCGCCGCCGCCGCCGTCCTCTCTGGGGCCCCTGCTCCCCCTGCAGCGGGAGCCGCTGTACAACTGGCAGGCGACCAAGGCGTCGCTGAAGGAGCGCTTCGCCTTCCTCTTCAACTCGGAGCTGCTGAGCGATGTGCGCTTCGTGCTGGGCAAGGGCCGCGGCGCGGCGGCGGCCGGGGGCCCGCAGCGCATCCCCGCGCACCGCTTCGTGCTGGCGGCCGGCAGCGCCGTCTTCGACGCCATGTTCAACGGCGGCATGGCCACCACGTCGGCCGAGATCGAGCTGCCCGACGTGGAGCCCGCCGCCTTCCTGGCGCTGCTGAGGTGAGCGGCCCCCCGCGGCCCTCTCCCGCGGGTCCGGGCCTCAGTTTCCTCCCGGCGGCCGGGCACCGTCCCGTGTCCGCGTCCGCTGGGCGAGCGCCCTCCTGGTCGGGTCCGGCCCCCGACTGTCGCCGACCTTCGGGATCGGAGGACCGGTGGGCTGCGGCGTGGACCAGCTTGTCCCGAGGGCCCATTCGCCAAGTTTTACTTGTCCTTTTCTTGGGGACCGGCGGGGGGTGGGGGTCGGGGAGCGGAGAACTCTCGTAGGACCCATTTTTTGCGTTATAAATTCCGACTCCTTTTTCGTTAGCCTCTGCCTCGGTTGTCAGGACCCAGGGAGGCAGGACCAAAACAGGTAGGTGTGGCCTTTCTGCAGACAAGGTCACATCTGCTTAAAAACAAACCCAGCCGCCAGTGTTGAGGAGTTTGCTTTTGGCTCATCGGAGAATGCTACACGGGCTTCTGATTCATTCTAGTTCACGGAAGGGAGCTAATCGTTTGGCATTATTAGCTTGCATTCACAGAAGTCCGGTTGGGGAAGTGTAGGTATTGTTTTTTTATACTTCCCCATTTGGGATTGGGGTCCAGAAAAGTCAAGCGACTGGCCAAGGTAACAGCAGCCTCGGAAGGAAGACCGTGAGTGCTTCATTCCATCTAGAGGGTGCCTGACAACAGTGTCTTCCTAAACTAGCAGAGTCTTGGGTGGTGCTGAGCCAAAAAAACAGGTCGTGAACAGATACCTAGTCCGTCCACAGCTCGATCAGGAAGATTAGTGGGAAACAATACAAAGATAAAAGAAGTAGAAAAGGATTACTAAAGTCCCATAAAAAGTGGGCAAAAGGCAGGATAGATAACTCACTTAAAGAAAAGATAGAGCTGGGCAGCCCGGGTGGCTCAGCGGTTTAGCGGCCCAGGGCCTGATCCTGGAGACCCTGGATCGAGTCCCACGTCGGGCTCCCTGCATGGAGCCTGCTTCTTCCTCTGCCTGTGTCTCTGCCTCTCTCTCTGTGTCTCATGAATAAAAAAAAAAAAGATACAGCCGATTAACAAAGAATGTTTAACCTCAGTGAGTAAAGAAATAGAAATTAAAAGCAAACCCTTTCCTCCCAGTATTTTAAAGATAATATTGGAAAAGCCTTCTCTGATAAAGGTGGTGGCAGAACAGTTTGGCACTATAGATGCCCTGCCTCCCCCGCCCCCCCCCCCCCACCCAGTGTTCAGGTACTGAAAAAAATGTGTATAAAAATATTTACAGCTGGGTTATTTATAGTAGTAAGGAAGCAGTTAGCTGGAGGGAATGGTTAGATAAACAATGATAGTACTTTAGATGCAGTATAATGCTACTGAGCAGGAGACTGATGAGGACGAGGTAATATTAACATGGGAAATGTGTATAATAGCCCTGGAAACTGTGCTGTGGATAAAATTGTGAAGAGTAAGGGAACAAACATATACCTAGAGATGTGGATAGGAGAAAGTATACCAAAATGCTAACCAGAGCTTTATTGGAGTGGTGAGATGATACTGCCTTTTTCTTCCTCTTTTCTCTTTGTTTCCCATAATCTATGCAATTTAGTTAAATTACATTTATAAAGAGAGAGGGGAAAAAAACGCTCAAAAGCTAGGATCGAGGTCATTCTCATTTTGGTTTGAGGTCATTGACAGGAGGATTGGTTATAGCTTGTTTAGATTTTCTAGCTGTATTTTAAAGCGATTGTTGGTGTACCTGCATTGTAATATCCTTGAGTGCTTGTTAAATTTATAGATCCCTTCCTCCCTCTTTGAAATATTGTAATGTTTGGAGATGGGACCTTGAGAGCGTTTTTAATACTCTCTGTAAATACTAGTACCGACTAAATATGAGAGCCACTGATCTAAAAATACTGTCCAGTTTTTTCCTTTAAAATAAGGGATTGGGGGATCCCTGGGTGGCACAGCGGTTTGGCGCCTGCCTTTGGCCCAGAGCGCGATCCTGGAGACCCGGGATCGAATCCCACGTCGGGCTCCCAGTGCATGGAGCCTGCTTCTCCCTCTGCCTATGTCTCTGCCTCTCTCTCTTTCTGTGACTATCATAAATAAATTTTAAAAAAATTAAAAAAAATAAAATTAGGGATTGGGGACACCAGGTTGTGATCTCTGGGTCCTGGGATCAAGCCCTACATGGGGCTCCCTGCTCGGGGAGAGGGGGGGGGGCTGCTTCTCCCTCTGCCTCCCACTTGTGCTCTCTCGCTCACTGTCTCTCAAAAAAAAAAATCTTAAAAAAAATAAAAACAGATTGGTAGAATAAGAATGCAGAGGGAAAAATGCTTAGTAGATATTTTTACTGAAGCTGTTAATCAGTCAATGCTTTCTATCAATAGAAAATAAGTAGGTTAATTTTAAAGTCTTTGAAATTTTTCTATGTTCAGTGTGGTCATTGTATTTGTCCTTCCTCAGATTCCAGTCATTGTTCTGTTCTGAAATGATATCTGGACTGATTGTTACATGATATCTGGACCAAAAGGTATTGGTGGCCGGGAAAGCATAGATGCTGTCCTTACTTATTCTTGTGTGACAAACAGATGTCTCATAGTTAGTACTTGCTGAGTGGGGAAAACTGGTTAGCTTGGGCCTATTTTCATTATGTTTACAAATCGAGTCAGTTAGCGTTATAAAAAAATGCTTGTTTTGATCTGCCTGACCTTAAAGTGATGTTCTTCAGTTCATTTGAGAAACACTGTGCATGCCTTCCTTGTGCCAGCCACTGTTTTAGATGTTGGATACAGCAGTGAAGAAGAAAAAGTCCCTGCCCTCATGTAGTTTAAAATCTAGTAAGGAAAAACAAAGATATAATGTCAAGTATTGATAAGTATTTTATTTATTTATTTATTTTTATTTATTTTATTTATTTTTTTTTTTTAATTTTTATTTATTTATGATAGTCACAGAGAGAGAGAGAGGCGCAGAGACACAGGCAGAGGGAGAAGCAGGCTCCATGCACCGGGAGCCCGATGTGGGATTCGATCCTGGGTCTCCAGGATCGCGCCCTGGGCCAAAGGCAGGCGCCAAACCGCTGCGCCACCCAGGGATCCCTATTTTTATTTATTTTAAAAAAGATTTTATTTACTGATTCATGAGAGACACAGAGAGAGGCAGAGACACAGCAGAGGGAGAAGCAGGCTCCCTGTGGGGATCCTGATGTGGGACTCAATCCCAGGACCCCGGGATCTTGACCTGAATCAAAGGCAGATGGTCAACCTCTGAGCCACTCAGGTGTCTCTGATAAGTATTTTAAAGAAAAATGATCACGCTGTGAGGGAAGGAGCATTCTCACCAAGGCAAAGCGTGTCTAAGGTCCTTAATTTCTCCTGTTGAATGAACTGCAAGAGTAAAGCAGTGTGATTTGAGCAGAATGAATAAGGGGGGAAGTGGTGGAAGAGGTCAGAAAGACAGGCTGGACAAGGTTGTACAGGGCTGGATAGCCTGTGGAGAGACTGATATATGGTCGGAAGCATTTGGAAAGTTTTCAGTGGGGAGGTGATAGGATCTGATTTACATTTTTAAAAACTCATTCTGGCAGTTTGGAGATTAGACTGCAGAGGAAGTAAAATGAGGAGCAGCAAGTTGAATTAACAGGCTTTTGCAGTAGTCCAGGCAAGAAAAATGATAGTGGGTTATATATACCAGAATGGGAGTGACTGGGATAAAAGGTGATCACATTGTGAACATATGATTGACCTTTGAACGACATGAGTTTGAACCACATGGGCACACATACATGTGGATTTTTTCCAACAAGTACAGTACAGTAAATATTTTCCTTTATGATTTTCTTAATAACATTTTCTTTTTTCTAGCTCACTCAATTGTAAGAATACAGTATATAATAATACAACATACAAAATAATGTATTAATTGACTATGTTATCAGTATGTCTTCTGGTCAACAGTAGGCTATTAGTAAAGTTTTTGGGGAGTCAAAAGTTATATGCAGGTTTTCACCTTTGTGGAGGGAGGGGGATAGGGAGTGGAGGCCATGTCCCTAATCCCTGTGCTATTCAAAGGTCAACTGTATTTTGTAAAGGTAGAACCAAGATGTCTAAGATGTTCAAGGAGGGCTGTAGAGTACAGCCATAAATATGAACCCGGAGTTTAGGGAAGAGAACATAGATTTGAGAGCTAAAAGTGGATGATTTTTAAAGCATGAGACCAAATGAGATTATCTGGGGAGGGAATGCAGATTGTGAACAGAGGCACCAGGATGAGCCCTGGGGGCCTCCACCAAGGGGAGATGTAGAAGGGGAACAGAATAAAATGAGACTGAGACACAGCTGGCAGTGCAATTAATAGAAGCAAGGAGACTGGGATCTTGAAAGTCAAGGTGAAGAAAGTGTTTCAACCGAGGGGGAGCTGTCAGCTGTGTTAAATGCTGCTGAGAGTTGGGTGAAATGAGGCTATTGGTAACCCTGGCAAGAGTGGCAAATGGATTGGAGTAGATTGGGGATGGAATAGGACGTGAGGCGGGGCGGGGGGGGGGGCAGCTAGTGTAAACAATCATCTCTGCAGCAGATGTATTGCAGAAAGGAAGAGAAATGGAGTGGTGGCTGGAAGGGACATGATTAACTGTTCCTCAGGATTCTGTCTTCAGCTGCCTTCTTCCTTTCTCCTATTAACTCATGGCCTTACATACTTCCCTAGCTATATTGCCAGACTTCCACTCAGTTTTGTCTTATTTTTTAAAAAACATTATTTGAGAGAGAGACAACACGCAGTGATGGAGCGGGCAAGGGAGAGGGAGAAGCAGACTCCCTGCTAAGCAGGGAGCCCGACGGGGGGTGAAGGTGGGGGTGGGGGTGCTCCAATCCAGGACCCTGGGATCATGATGTGAACTGAAGGCAGACCCTCAACCATCTGAGCCACTCAGGTGCTCCTCTACTCAGTTTTAGAACCCTACTTCCAATCTGACATTCACAAAATGAAAGTCTAATATCCATACACATGAACATATAAATAAAAATAAGGTGACATTTAACAGGTATTTACTGTTCCTAAGTACCTTCTGTGCTCTTAAATTCCCACAGTCTCAGGGACGCCTGGGTGGGTCAAAGGTTGCGAATCTGCCTTCAACCCAGGGTGTGATGCTGGAGTCCTGGGATCGAGTCCCACATCAGGCTCCCTGCATGGAGCCTGCTTCTCCCTCTGCCTCTCTCTGTGTCTCTCATGAATAAATAAATAAAATCTTAAAAAAAAAAAAAATTCCCACAGTCTCTGAGCAGGTACTCATTTATTTATTTATTTAAATTTTATTTTTAAGTCATCTCTATATCAAAGTGGGGCTCAAATTCATAATCCTGGGATCAAGAGTCCCCTGCTCCACCGACTCAGCCAGCCAAGCATCCTGAACAGGCACTCTTATTATTACACTCATTTTCAATCAGCTTTTGCCACAGTAATGCTATAAAGTGCCCCAAAATTTGGGGACTTAGGAAACAATCATTTATTCTTGCTAGTGACTATTCTTAGTGCATCAGTTGGGTGACTGACAAGCTGTGACTCCAAGCTGTAGTGTCCTTCCTGTCCTGTTCTGTGTGTTTCTTATCCTTCGTGGACTATTTGTGAGGGTTCTCCCTCTTCTTAATTTGCTTTCCTGCACGGCTTCAACCAAACTGTGCCTTTACTCTCAGCTCTCCTCATTTTACACTTTGCTAGCCAGTTCTCTTTCTGATGGTGTCCCTTCTGCCATGTTCTTTGAGTTAGAGGGAGTCACACAGGGCCAACCCAGTTGATTATGGGGCAGGTTTCTATAAGGCCATGGACAGGGATCCCTGGGTGGCGCAGCGGTTTGGCGCCTGCCTTTGGCCCAGGGCACGATCCTGGAGACCCAGGATCGAATCCCACATCAGGCTCCCGGTGCATGGAGCCTGCTTCTCCCTCTGCCTGTGTCTCTGCCTCTCTCTCTTTCTCTCTGTGACTATCATAAATAAATAAAAAATTAAAAAAAAAAAAAAAAGGCCATGGACAATAGAAGGCATGATTTACTGGGGCCATCTTCAGAGATGAGTTATCATACTGTGCCTGATATATAATTCTGTTATAATTGTAACATTTTAATCATTTCATTGCTAACCCTGTGGGCAGAGCTATCTTACCCATGTTTGTATTTCTCAGACCTGTCACAGTGCCCGGTATTTTTTTTTTTTTTTAAGGATTTTATTTATTTATTCATGAGAGACACAGAGAGGAAGAGGCAAAGACACAGGCAGAGGGAGAAACAGGGCCCACGCAGGGAGCCTGATGTGGGACTTGATCCTGGGACTCTGGGATCACGTCCTGAGCCGAAGGCAGATGCTCAACCGCTGAGCCACCCAGGCATCCCAGTGCCCGGTATTATATAGTTGCTCAGTACATGTTTTTGAGTAAAATGAATGAGTCAGTAGTGATAAAAAGGTTCTTATGTGTGATCTTGTGGCTTTTCTTATTTAAAGTGAAGTTTTCACCATAGCTTTTTAAAATTTTTGCTTAATTATAATCTAAATTTTATCTTTTAGAAAACCATTAGTCTTTGGTGTGAGGGGAATAGGAATAGTTTAATGGCATAATTTCTCTTGTGCTCCTGTCCTTAAATGTAGTAAATGAAGGCTGAAATGTGCATTTTAAAATGCAAAGAATTGGGGTGCCTGGGTGGCTCAGTTGGTTAAGCACCTGCCTCTTGATTTTAGCTCAGGTTGTGTGATCTCAGGGTCTTGGGATCAGCTCGTGCTTTGGGCTCCACGCTCGGTGGGGAGTCTGCTTGGGGTTCTCTATCTCCATCTTCCTCTGCTTCTCCAGGCCACACACACTCTCTCTCCCCCTCTCTTAAATTAATGCATAAACCTTAAAAAAAAAAAAGAATTATGGTAATATGATTGATTTTTAGTTATATTTTGTAAACTTTGGCTTATTTTTTATTCTAGAAATTTTAATAGAATGTAAGAAAACATATAAGTAAAATATGAACCAAGATGGTTCCTGGATTTTTAAGTAGTCTATTTCCACATTAAAAGTGAATGTGGGGGGCACCTGGGTGGCTCAGTCAGTTAAGTCTTTGCCTCTGGCTCAGGTCATGATCCCAGGGTCCTGGGATCGAGTCCTGTATCGGGCTCCCTGCGGGGTACCTACTTCTCCCTCTGCCTATGTCTCTGCCTTTCTCTGCCACTCATGAATAAATAAATAAAATCTTTAAAAAAATCCCTTGATATAAACCAAAGGTATATTACCAAAGTGTAGCTTAATAACAGCAGTTTGAATGGGGGTGTGTGTGTGTGTGTCTATCTCAAATATAATAATCTAAAAACCCATTCTCTCTTGTTCCTGGCATTTTCTTCCCACTCTCTTGTCATTGTTTAGTCGTATTTTAAGAAGAAATTTCTCTAGGACGTTTTTGCAGATCTCTCTGACAAACCTCCCAGATACTTGTAGAACCACATACTTCAACTTTGTGGTGCTTGCCTTCTCGTCTACTCACGTACAAAGGCAAATGGTGATAAAGGCCCCACATTTCTGCTCTTTATTTTATAACTCTAGTGATTTTTACCTGAAAAAAAATGAAGGCAGATATAAAGATTCTTCCTACTTTGCCCTTTAAATGAAGATGTCACAGGTTTCTAATTCAAGAAGGGACCTGAGCATGCAGTAAGCCTTCTTTCCCAATTTAAGTGACTAAGAAAATACAAAAGAATAAATCCAAAAGAATGAAGGGGGAAAGGGAGATGGGCACAAAGCCAGCAGTGTGAAAGAGGGATAGAGTCCCTGAGAGTGTTGATGATGGGAGGGAGGGGATGATGGCAGGGGTGGGTGGGGGGGTGAGAGGGACAGAATCCAGGGCTCCGTGAACATGAACCGTGAACCGTAGTGGAGGTGGGAGCTGTCTTCCCTGGAAGAAACCCCTGCCCCTCAGGTTCTAGGCCAGGCTTGTAGGGAGGTGGGTGAGATGAGAAGGTGGAGCTAAAACGTGGGAATTGAAAGCTTGCTTTTAGATTGCATCCTCACCCAGCTCTTGCAGACTAACTCTCATGACTTCCTCCTGACAGGCTCCTCTTTGAATAAGCTGAACAAACTGGGAGAGCTTAGGGACTATAGTGTCATGGCATTAAGGGTCCCTAACCTAGAGGGTGGTTTCCTATTCTCACCCTAGGTACCAGTCAGCAAGCCTCCCACATATACAGAGCTCCCAGCCAGCCTGTCCATTTTAGGGATGGTTTAGCTGGAAAACAGGCCCATCTACACAGCGGCAAAGAAAACCAAGACCAGCTACTGGAATAATGAACTGGAGACAACCATTGATCATTTAGCATATGAGAGGAATGGGAACTTGAAGACAAAGACCAAGAGTAGCTGGTCCTGGAGGAAACAGATAATTCAGGGAAAAGAAAGGAACCTTAAAAACTTGGTTAATATCATCTTGGAGACTTGAGAACATTTTTTTGCACCCATGAAACTGAGACATGGTGCTGCGGAGAAAAAAAAGGAATGACTAAGAAAGCAACAAGAATTCTTAGAAATGTGCGCATGTGTTGCTGGGGGGGGGGGGGGCGGGGTGGGAATAGAAGGCCAGAAGATGACAGCACAGACATCTGAAACATAGAGGAAAATAGGAAAAAATGAAGCAATATAAAAATAAGCAGCTAACACTTGCTGAGGCTAAGTATTTGTCAGGTGCTATTTCAGTTTATGCTAATCTCCAAGAGAGCATGATGGAGATACTGTTACTGTCGTTTCAGAAAGGAATATAAGGATGATAGCTTGTTTAAAGTCACAGAGCTGGCAGTGAGGGGACAGACTCAAACTTGAGCCATCTTTTCCTGAGACCACAGAGGTGAAAACAGCTCTCACCTGGCTGGCTTGCCAGGCTAGCCCTGGAGGCAGGCCCAGGCCCAGAAATGGTGTGTTCCATGGTAGTCAGCTTTGTGTCTTTCCCACCACCTTCATGCAGGTAACAGCATCTGCCTTCCTCATGGGAAGATTAAATGGATTGGCGTCTCACAGGGTATGCACTCAACAAACGCTGATTTTTCTCTCTCTCCTTTTTGTTCATCTCCCTCCCCCTGACTACAAGTGACTGTGCCTTACTTGGTTTTTAATTCCCTGTACTCATCACAAAGTGTGGCATATAACTTTAGGGTAAATATTGTGAGGGCAATACAGATGGTTGACTTAGGTTTCTAAAAGGTTTTGGGGAAAAAAAAGTTTTAAAACGGTGTGATCCTGAAAATCAGCAAGCCTCACGTCAAAGGCTAAGCTAAAGAGGAGAATGATAATGAGCATTCTCCACTAGAGAGAGTTGTAAGCTCGGTGATGTTATTCGAGGAGCACAGGCTTCTGGTTAGGGCAACAGGTTGGGGGATGTAATGGGCCAGGGTTTCTTGTGTGGTGATAATGAACACAGGAATGAGAGAAGAGGAAGTTGAAAGGTAGAGGGTAGCAACAGGAAATAGAACTTCTTTCTTCACTCCCTTCAGTGTAAAAAAGGATTTGAAAGATGTTAATGGGTTTTCTTATTTTATGACTTGGGTCCTAGGAATATACATATAATAAGTAGTGTTTTTAGTATCACAAAAACGCCATTTTTAGAAAGATTTATTTATTTTAGAGAGTGTGTGCATTAGCAGGGGGAGGGGCAGACAGAGAGCCAGAATCCCAAGCAGACTCCCTTCTGAGCACAGAGCCCAGTGCAGGGCTGGATCTCACGACCCTGAGATCAGGATCTGAGCTGAAATCAGAGAGGGATGCTCAACCAACTGAGCCACCTAGGTGCCAAGCAGAATGCGATTCATGTTCTTCATGCCATTCACCCCCCTTGGCTTTCCTGCATATAGTTGAGAACTGAGCAGTACACACAGGGTCTCTGAAGAGCCACAAAAAAGGCCTAAAATTGATATGCAGAAGCTCCAGGATAATTCAACTAGAACTGCCCAGGCTTTCCCTGAAGCATCTTATACCTCATTTGCAGTAGAACTGCAATCAGATAGAACTGCTATCAGATAGAACTGCTGATCTATCTAGTGATCCACAGTTAGAAGCAGCTCACTGGGAGGAGGCAGTATTGGATGGGTTCTGAGGGAAAATTGGACCGAAATACCCAAAAAGCACAAAACCTAAATACCCAAAAAGCACATGGGTCATTTAAGATATTATTAAATTGTTTTATTCCTCCAAAGACCCAGTTTGCTAGTCTTTGGGTATTATGCTAATTTGAGAATAACAATGAAAGGTTAAAAGATGCCCAGAATACCATTATCAGCAAATAATGACTGTTTTGACATCTAGAAATGGAAACTTCAGCTATCTGTAGATTTGTTTAAATGAACATTCTTTGAAGGAGAAGTAAGTGAATCACTGCTGTCCTAAGCTGCTGTTGGGTGCCGAAAGACCTCTGAAAATTTTGCTTAAGAGAGATGGGTCTGTCTTGTGGTCTTCAGTTCTGTCGGTAAAATGGGGACACTACCCATCTCTCAGGATTGAGTAAGCATAAATATGAAATGATATATATGTGCAAATGCCCTGTAGCCCTGCAAAGTCTGATATCAATTTCAGGTGGTTTTTCAGTTTGCTCATTATCTTTTAAAATATTTCTCAGAGGTTTCACTCTGATGGATTGCTTATCTAAATTATTAACGGCTATTTCTATACTTTCCCATTTGCTTTCCAGATTTCTATATTCTGATGAAGTTCAAATTGGCCCAGAGACCGTTATGACCACTCTTTACACTGCTAAAAAATATGCAGTCCCAGCCCTGGAAGCACATTGTGTGGAATTTCTCACGAAACATCTTAGGGCAGATAATGCCTTTATGTTACTTACTCAGGTAAGTAAATATAGCTAAGGTGTGTATCATCGTAGTTTTAAAAATTGCATATAACTACATATGAGTATTAACATATTCCCTGGAGAATTGTACATCATTAAAGTGTGTGTAATTATTTTTATAGTACCATTCAGGGAAATATATTAGATTCATATGCTTTTAGAACAGAAAAGCAAATTAGAGTTAATACATTACCATATAGGTGAAAAAAGTGAAGCCTTATGTAAGTAGGCTGTTCTGACACAGAGCTATACAGTTGTGTACAATTGGAGTTGGAATTAGGATCCAGTGTTGTGCCTGGTAGGATTTGAGAGTATGATAGCATGAGATTTTCTAGACATCTTTGATCTCAATTTTTGTTGGGTCTGGAATAAAGATTGAGGTTTCAAGTCCAGAAGAGTTGTAACATATACTATCTTTGGACTTAACCTGGAAGCTTGGAGGAGTGAGAATTTAAGGTTTATATGGAATGTTCTTTCTCTAATATTTAAAAGTTTTCACTAAATACAGTGTATGTATAGAGAAGTACACATTATCGTAAGTACACAATCTGATGGATTTTTACAAACTGAACACATCTATGGAACCATTAGGCAGTCTTTACCATATTACTTGGCATTTATTAAATGCCTGTAATCTGAGCTTTGTACTTTGGATATAAATAAATCACTATTTTTCTTTTTAGACAAAGTTATAATGCCCTTATACGAATTGTTTTAAAAATTCTAAGCTAGGGCAGCCCCAGTGGGGTAGTGGGATGTGATCCTGGGGTGTGATCCTGGAGTCCCAGGATCGAGTCCCACATCAGGCTCCCTGCATGGAGCCTGCTTCTCCCTCTGCCTGTGTCTCTGCCTCTCTCTCTCTCTCTCTCTCTCTCTCTCTCTCTGTGTCTCTATGAATAAATAAATAAAATCTTAAAAAAAAAAATTCTAAGCTAGCCTATAGCCATGTGTTAAGGGTTGAATTGTGTCTCCAAAATGTATGTGTTAAAATCCTAATTCCCAGTACGTCAGACTGTGATCTTATTTGGAGATAGGGTCTATACAGAGGTAAGCAAGTTAAAATGAGGAGAAGAAAAAGTTCTAAGGCTGATAATGTGGAATCCTATTGACTATTTGTACTGGAACCAGTCACAGATGTCCCCTAGCTCAACCCTTTCATTTTCCAAGTGGTAAGACTAAAACCTGGGCTGACGAACTACCTGCATAAAGGCTTACAACAGGCTAGCTGGGGCCAGAGCCCAGAGCTCAGGTTTTCCGCCCTGCGTCTGTTCTGTCAGACGGAGAATGTCTGATGGCACTTTGTGTTGTTGAGGTTTTTTTCCCCCCATCTTTTGCCATCATCCATCTTTTGCCATTTGTAGTAATGGGAGAAAAACATGCTAATGTCACCTCTTGGACATAATCACAGAACCCCATGTCTGCATATAGTATGCCTGACGCTAAGCTAGTCGCTTTGCATGTATTACCAACATTTACTCTGCATTACAACTCTGGGATGTTATTTACTGTTATACCTGTTTTAAAGATGAGAAAATGGAAGCTTAGGGAAATACCTTACTTAATGTTAGACAGCAAGTGGTAAAACTAAGATCCCAATGTTCAACCAGTTGTTGTTAAGGTGTGGTGCTACTGATGGTGGTGATAATAGCAGAATGTACTGAGTGATGATTATGTGCCAGCACTTTGTGTTTATTCGTTCATTTAATCTTCTGTAGTAACTTTGGGAGGCATAAGTGTTCTGGGTGAAAGTTTTCTTATTGTCCCCATTTTATAGATAAGGAGATAGAAGTAGAGAAACGTGAAATAATTTGACCAAGGTCCTAGAACTATTTAGGCAGTGTCTTTCTGCATTTTTTCCTCTTTTGAATTTGTGATGAAAATCTAATATGGAAATTGATATTAAAAGATTCTTTATTGTCCAACGGTTTTAAGGTATGTGGAGAGGATCACTTAATTACTTTAATTTAAAAGTTTATTGAAAAATTCGGAAACCAATAAATTAAACTATGATAAAGTACAAACCGTTCAGCAGGTCCAAGGTGTGGCCTGAAAGTGTACATTTCTCATGGGCTTTCAGATGATGCCAGTGCTTCTGGACCACACTTTGAGTAGTAAGGGTTAACAGATGTCACCATGAGAACAAAAAGGAACCTTTTAGTGCCTTGTTGGTCAGGGAACCCAGTATTATTTTACATTTTTCCATTGGTGGGGTCATGTGAATCAGCCCACAGATTGTCATGTGAACCACTTATTCCTGCCAAGTGAGTCATTTGAACTGAACATGTTCATTTACTTGAGAGGACCGATGCCAGCCTCACACTAAAACAAAAGGCTAGTATGCTGTACCATCATGAATTATACAGGGAAAAAACACATTTTATGAAGTAATACAATCATGGTGATATTTTTTCAGAGATAATGCCAGACTCAAACTAAATTTTGAGAAAAATGTATTTTATTTTACTCTAAGTAGCAGCAATAGATTTCATAGGAAACTTGATATTGCCTGTGTAATCTGAGGAGGAGTACCTGAGATATTGTATTCTGAATAATTAACAATTTTTATAAAAACTGTTTTTCCTGGAATGAAAAAATACAGTTTTGTGTGAACACTAAAAATATAATTGAGTTGGCCCATTAAAATACTTACTGATATTAGAATTTCACTTGATGAAAGTGTACTTTTCATATTTTAAAAATGCATGAACTATGATCCTAGATTGGATCCTGTTCCAAAAGGAAATGTGTTACAAAAAACACCGAGTCCAGGGTTGCCTGGGTGGTGCAGTTAGTTAAGTGACTGACTCTTGGTTTTTGGCTCAGGTCATGATCTCAGGGTCATGAAATTGAGTGCCAGGTCAGCTCTGCTCTCAGCATGGAATCTGCTTACGTTTGTTTCTCTCTCTCCCTTTACCCCACCTCCCTGTTTGGGTGCACGTGCATGTTTGTTCACTCTCTCTTTTTTTTATTTTTTAAAATATTTTATTTATTCGAGAGAGAGAGAGAGAAAGAGAGAGAGGCACAGGCACAGGCAGAGGGAGAAGCAGGCTCCATGCAGGGAGCCCGATGTGGGACTTGATCCCGGGTCTCCAGGGTCAGGCCCTGGGCTGAAGGCGGCACCAACCCACTGAGCCACCTGGGCTGCCCTCACTCTTTTTAAAGATTTTTAAATTTTTATTTATTCATGAGAGACACAGAGAGGCAGAGACATAGGCAGAGGGAGAAGCAGACTCCCCATGGGAAGCGTGATGTAGGACTTGATCCCGGGACTCAGGGATCACTCCCTGAGCCGAAAGTAGATGCTCAACCACTTAGCCACCCAGGCGTCCCTATTTCTGCCTCAAACAACGTTGGGTCAGTTGGCAAAATTGAAATATAGTAGATTAGATAAAAATATTATATAGTTATTTAATAAAGTTAATTACTGTGGGTTATAAGAATATTCTGATTCTTAGGAAATACATACTGAGGTATTTAAGAGTAAGGACAACGATGTGTGTAATATATTACTGAATAGTTTACTTCAAATACACAGACACTATACGTTACCTATTTTCTTACATGTCATTATCCCTTTCATAAATATATATATAAAAAACGTGTGTGTGTGCCTCTATTATGTATATATAGAGAGTGCACATGATAAAATAGAGGCAAAATATTAGATAAATAATATTTAGGTGAGTAAATCTGGGTAAAGGAGATATGGGTGTTCTTTTCTCTTGCAGCTTTTCTGTAAATTTGAAATTCTTTTTTTTTGAAATTATTTCTCAATTTTAAAAATTTAAAATTACAAGGAATAGAGTTAATTTTAGCCTACTAAATACAGGTGATATATTTTTTGTGGAAAAATTTGACTAAACAAATTAATATAAGCCCAATGTATAGCGATCCCTGGGTGGCTCAGCGGTTTAGCGCCTGCCTTTGGCCCAGGGCGTGATCCTGGAGACCCGGGATCGAATCCCACATCGGGCTCCCGGTGCATGGAGCCTGCTTCTCCCTCTGCCTGTGTCTCTGCCTCTCTCTCTCTCTCTCTCTGTGACTATCATAAATAAATAAATTAAAAAAAAAAAAGCCCAATGTATAATCTAAGAAGAGCATTTTCAAACATAATTTTAAGAAATACTGACTTAAAATACATATTTTATGTATGTAAGTATATATCATGTATAATATATATCTTTTATTTATTATTTAAAAGATTATTTGAGAGAGAGCAGAGTTAGCTAGAGAGAGAACATGAGTGGGGAGGGGAGGGAAGAGGGAGAAGCAGACTCTCAGTTGAGCAGGGAGCCTGATGTAGGACTCAATCCCAGAACCCATGACCTGAGCTGAAGGCAGACACTTCACCGACTGAGCCAGCCAGGCATTCCTATTTTATTTTTTTTATAAAGATTTTATTTATTTATTTTAGAGGGACAGAACAAGCAGGAGGGTGGTGGCAGAGGAAGATGAATCTCAGGCAGACTCCCCACTGAGTGTGGAGCTTGATGTGGGGCATGATCTCACAATCTTGAGATCATGACCTGAGCCAAAGTCAAGTCAGATATTTAACTGACCGAGTCACCCAGGTGCCCCTATATATATCTGTTTTAAATTTAATCTAGTGTGTTTATTGCCCTCATCTCTCCCCCATAATACACAAGATAACTGTATAGTTTAGGGACATTTATTATTTGTTCAGTAGCATCTAAGTTACTGAATCCCTTGCAAATGAATTTTACTTCACAAGTAAATGAAGAGTCATCAGCCAGGCCAAGTAATGGTTAATTAATTGATAGTATTCTCAGCAGGTTTCTGTATGACGTAGTGTGAATACTTCTGTGCATTTTGTCTTTGTCCATACTATTAAATGGAAATAGACCTGATCCTAGGCCAGTGTGAAAGCTTGGTCATTGGCATACCTATCATTGCATGTTTTTTCAGCGTGTTACAGGTATTTATTTATTTATCTATCTATCTATCTATCTATCTATCTATCTATCTATCTATCTATCTATCAAGGTTTTATTTACTTCTTTGATAGAGAGCACAAGCAGGGGGAACAGCAGAGGGAAAGGGAGAAGCAGACCTCCCTGCTGAGCAAAGAGCCTGAAAAAGGGCACCATCCCAAAACACTGGGATCGTGACTTGAGCTGAAGGCAGACACTCAACTGACTAAGCCACCCAGGCACCCCCAGTGTTATGGTTTTTTAAATCTCATTTGAAGTTGGGTTCTCTACCCCTTTCCTCCATGCCTGGGTTTAAACTTGTTTTTGTTTATTTTGAAGAATGAGTGAACCAGGGCACTGGTTCATTGATTGGGCAGTGGGATAGGGAGAGAGAGAATCTTAAGCAGGCTCCATGCCCAGCATGGAGTGCACTGTGGGACTCAGTCTCACAACCCTGATAACATGTCTTATGCCAGAATCAAGAGTCAGACACTTAACTGACTGAGCCACCCAGTTGCCCCTAAACTTTTTTTTTTTAAAAATTATAGTATGCATCCTGATTAATCACATATTATAAGCTTGACTTCTGACTTCTTAAAGCCTAGATTAGCTTTATTGCAATCCTACGGTATATTTTTGCTCAATTTCTACTATGGTTTTTGCTTATCACGTGAGATTCATTCATATTATTGTGTATGGTTGTAGATCACTCTCATTGTAGAATATTCTGTCCTGTGACTATTTGCTTTTCTAGTTTTTACTAGAAATTGGGCCTAGTTTTTACTTAGGTACTCAGAACTTTCATACTCTAAAATTCTTTTTTTTTTTTTTTTTTAATTTTTATTTATTTATGATAGTCACACAGAGAGAGAGAGAGGCAGAGACACAGGCAGAGGGAGAAGCAGGCTCCATGCACCGGGAGCCCGACGTGGGATTTGATCCCGGGTCTCCAGGATCGCGCCCTGGGCCAAAGGCAGGCGCCAAACTGCTGCACCACCCAGGGATCCCCATACTCTAAAATTCTTGTACATCATTCTCTCCCTCTAGTCAAGACAGAAAATGGAAAAAAAAAATCTAATGTTTGTACTGGTATGTTTGACAATTGATATCGTTTAGTGAAAATATCCTAAAACTTGCATTTAAGTAATGGCTTCACAACACAACTAGTTAGATCACGTTAGGCAAGTCAGCACACCTTTCTGGAAAATGGGATAATAATGTCTGCCTTATCTAATCTAGAGTGTTTGTTAAGGATCAAAATAATGTATAAGAAACCAGGCTCTGTGTGTGTGTGTGTGTGTATGAGCATATGGTAAGAAAAATAACAAAGTTATCAGTGGTAATGTGAATTTGTTGTTAGCAGGACATCTGTGCTTTTACCTTTTCATTTCTGATGTGGAATAGAGAATATATACACATTAAAATGGTTAAGTAGGTGTTTTTACATGATTAGCAATTATAACTCTTTACAGTATTAACTTTGAATATGTATAGTCTGAAAGTAAAATAACTATGAAAGTAAAATAACTGTCTTTTTGTATGTTTAGGCTCGATTGTTTGATGAACCTCAGCTTGCTAGTCTTTGTCTAGACACAATAGACAAAAGCACAATGGATGCAATAAGCGCAGAGGGCTTTACCGACATTGATATAGGTAAGTCCACCATTGTTCAGGTCATGCCACCTAAGTGCAGTAATGCCTTACTAGTCAGCCTTTCTGCTGGACAGGCTGTTATTATAAAGTGGTGGCTTTTCCAAATTTGGTAAGTCTATCTCTAAGAGTTTTGCTTTCTTTATTTTGGTGACATATTCCTAAAAGTCATAACTACTTTATCACCTTTTAAAAAATGTCAAATCAAATTCATTGATTATATACCATGTGCATGGATAGGAGGGTCTTTTAAGAAATACAGAGAGTAAGATGTGATTTTTCTTTTTTTTTTTTTAAACATTTTATTTAATTTTTATTTATTTATGATAGTCACAGAGAGAGAGAGAGGCAGAGACATAGGCAGAGTGAGAAGGAGGTTCCATGCACCAAGAGCCCGACGTGGGATTCGATCCTGGGTCTCCAGTATCGCGCCCTGGGCCAAAGGCAGGCGCCAAACTGCTGCGCCATCCAGGGATCCCAGATGTGATTTTTCTTAAGGAAACTATAATCTTATTAGAGAATCAAGGAACACATATTGAAAGTTAAATGTTAAGACACTAATAGAAAATTCTGTATAGCATACAGCAAAATGTGATTTTGCTTTTTTTGAGCTAAATATATAGAAAATAATTACTATGCAAATCCAAAACATGGAAATATTACCTCAGATTGAGTAGCATTAAGAAAGTCTTGACAGGGCAGCCCGGGTGGCTCAGCGGTTTAGTGCCGCCTTCGGCCCAGGGTGTGATCCTGGAGACCCGGGATCGAGTCCCACATCAGGCTTCCTGCATGAAGCCTGCTTCTCCCTCTGCCTGTGTCTCTGCCTCTCTCTCTCTCTCTCTCTCTGTGTGTGTGTGTGTGTCTCTCTCATGAATAAATAAAGTCTTTAAAAAAAAAAAGTCTTGACAAGGGAGATTCTGATCTGGGCTGTAAAGAATGGGTAGTATTTGGATAACGAAGAGGGGAGGGCATGAGAAGCAAGTGGATCCCAGGAAGAAGTGGGTGTAAGAGGTGGGGGTGTGCGCAGGTTAAAGCCTGGCTGCACAGGACCGGCTGAGGACAGGCTGAGGAGTCTGACTTTTATTATTGGAGGAGAGTAGGGAGAGCTGACCTAGGCCTGTGACCTTAAGTATCTCTTCGTCATGATGAACACAAAATGTATATTAGATATCTATGATTATTTCTTATCATCTCTCTTGCTGGCAGACAGGAAAGAGTATGGCAGGGAAAACACCCCCATTTTGAGAGCTTTGGCCTTGAAGTGGCACCCGCTTTTCGCTCTTTACTGTCTTGAATTCAGTCACATGATCCCACGTACCTTCAGAGGAGTACCTTCAGAGGATGGTCATGAGGAAGAAAAGCAGCACTCACTGCGTCCTCTGTCTACACCTGACCTAGTCCCCTGCCCTCCTCCTTGTCAATCCCTGCTCTTCACACACACTGGCCAGGGTTATTTATCTTTAAGCCTTTGTGTTTACTGTTCCCCTGAATCTGCATGTGTCTTCCTCCTCTTAATTATTCTGATACCAAGTTAAATGAGACTTGAGACAGGCCATCTCGGACCTTAAAAGTAGATACCATAAAAGTAGATACCACGTTCCCCTAAATATCCCTGTCCTGTTACTCTGATTTCCTCATAATACCTTTCACTATTTGAAATTCCTTTTTTTTTTTTTAATTTTTATTTATGATAGGCACACAGTGAGAGAGAGAGAGGCAGAGACAGAGGCAGAGGGAGAAGCAGGCTCTATGCACCGGGAGCCTGACGTGGGATTTGATCCCGGGTCTCCAGGATCGCACCCTGGGCCAAAGGCAGGCGCTAAACCGCTGCGCCACCCAGGGATCCCTATTTGAAATTCTTTTTTTTTTTTTTTTTGAAATTCTTAAATAGGTGTTTGTCTATGTGTGTTTATGATGATTGTCTACCTCCCCCACCTAGACTGTAAAATTTTTTTAAGACTTTATTTCTCAGTAATCTCTACACCCATCATGGGGCTTGAACTACAACCCCAAGATCCAGAGTCCTGTGATTACTAACGGAGCCAGCCAGGCACTCCTGATTGTAAATTCTTTGAAGGCAGGGACTTTGTCTTGTTTACCACTGTATCTCTAGCACTGAAGACAATAGAACCTAGTACCTGTTCAGTTAATATTTGCTGACCAACTGGACTGTGTCTAGAATGTTGCCTTTCCTTTCCACCTTGGCTAGTTCTCCTTCAGTCTTAACATCTTGGCTCAAATTATACTTCTGCAATAACTCCTTTCTTAAGAACTGACGTCCCACCCTCTTCCTTAATGTTTAGCATTTTCTGTCATAACATCTCATAGTGTGCCTGTCTGTTGCACAGTATGTGGGGAAGGATTTATACTCATTCTGCATTAATGATCCTGAAGGGCAGGGGCTGGATTCCTCCCCAGTGTACATAACAGGCCATTGACTGGATGTTTGAGAGCCCAAGCACTGCCCACATTGCTAAGGAAACAGTACTTAATCCTAATTTTCTCCCCCTTAAGGGGCTACCAGGTACTCCATTTGTGCTTCAGTTTGTGTTTGAAATACTGCTTGTAGGTAGATGACTTTCTCCTGGAAACTGTTTTGTAAATGGCCCCCAGGTCAGGCATGGTGCCTTTGGAACCTGGGATTCTTGAGGTAGGTGCCTAGTACAGGGTCAGTGCTCTCCAAATATTTGTTGATTTGACTCACAGTTACTTATGTTAAAATCTTCACAAAACATAATCTTAGAGGTTTTTATGATCTTTATTGAGCTCTCAGCTGCCAATAGGAGACCTATGTGTGTTTTCCACATCACAGTCTAGTTTGCCTCAAATGCACTTGTTGGGGTGCTTGGGTGCCTCAGCGGTTGAGCGTCTGCCTTCAGTTCAGGATTGAGTCCTGGGTCCAGGGATTGAGTTCTGCATCAGGTTTCCTATAAGGAGCCTGCTTCTCCCTCCATATCTCTGTGTCTCTGTGCCTCTTATGAATAAATAAAAACATTTTTTTTATGTGCTTATTAAAAATTGGGGTTGAGGGGGATCCCTGGGTGGCTCGGCGGTTTGGCGCCTGCCTTCGGCCCAGGGCATGATCCTGGAGTCCTGGAATCGAGTCCGACGCCGGGCTCCCTGCAGGGAGCCTGCTTCTCCTCTGTCTGTGTCTCTGCCTCTCTCTCTCTGTCTCTCATGGATAAATAAATAAAATCTTAACAAAAAAAAATTGGGGTTGAAAGAGAAGTCCAAGAGTTGAGAGAAAGCTGGGCCAGGCTTCAGGAGCCCTTACAGATTTATAGTTTTAGATTTTGGGGAAGTTTTTTTCTCTTCTGGGATTTGAATATATGTTCTGGATGGATGTGCTTACTATTCTTCCAAGCAGAAATACACAGTTTCTCTCTCAGAGCTTTTTTGCTAAAGGAAGAAGATAATATGTCATGATGATAGGAAAACGAATTTACATTATGCCAAAGGTAGTATAATATGCTTTTTATATCCCCTGCTGATATTTTAAGTTTGTGTTTATCTTTAGCAAAGTTTATTAGCATATAGAATAGAGATGTGTAGATCCAAGGTTGTCTGTTTTTCCATTGAATGATTAATTTTGGTCAGTGGATAGTCCTAATCCTCCTACAAGTATTAAGGCATATTGGTTTACATTCATTTACCTATGAAAAAGTTTTCGGAGCCTTAGTTTATATTCATTTGCTCAGCTACAAGAGAAGGAAGAAAGTGATTTAAAAAATCATGTATAATATTTCATTTTTAACATATTGTTGAGCCTCTACTGTGTTCTGAGGACTGAGACATCTTTGCTGGAATGATAGCTGTGGTTTGATATTGTCCAAATATTTGGCTGTAGTATGAATGTATAGACCATTATGGAATACAAATTTTTTTAAATAAAATTTTCTTAGGGGCACCTGAGTGTCTCAGTGGTTGACTGTCTGCCTTTGACTCAGGTCATGATCCCGGGATTCTGGGATTGAGTCCTGCATTGGGCTGTCTGCAGGTAGTCTGCTTCTATCTCTGCCTGGGTCTCTGTCTCTCTCTATCTCTCATGAATAAATAAAATCTTAAGTAAATAAATAAAATTTTCTTAGATGTGTAATACTGGGTAATTTAAGTATATTTAATGTCTTCATTGATTTCTGCTGTATATAAGTATGGCATCCTTATTTTTATTTGAATCTTAGAATTATTAGTGCTCATTATTATGACTATCAGTTATGGTATAGTGAAGCCCTCAGGCCTCTAAAGTGGTTTTTTTTGTATGGTTTTTTGTTTTGTTTTTAAAGATTGATTTATTTTGGATGGAGGTGGGAGGCAAGAGCAGAGAGGAGGGGTAGAGGGAGACCGGGGTTGGGGGGTTCCTCAGGCTGACTCCCTCCTGAGTGCAGAGCCTGACTCAGTGCTGGATCCCTTGAACCTGAGATCATGACTTGAGCTGAAACCAAGGGTCGGAACTCAACTGACTGAGCCACCCAGGCACCCCTGTGTGTTTATTTTTTAATCTTCCTCTTTGTGTAAAAGACTCTTGACTATAGTGCTTTTCAGGCATCTCCATCTACTTTTCACAGATTTCCTCTCTTCTCTGCTTCTGTTTGGTTGCAGCCTGTCTTTTTATTCTAGTCTGTTCGCCTATAAGGCCACCTCTCTGGACTTCTGGTTCTGGTCTACTATAGAAGCTGAGCTGATTTTAATTTTGCCTTCTGGTAAAAGAAGGACTCTGAGTGAGGGCCTGAGTTTCGGGCATGACATTTATACTTGGGATGTCAGAGAGTTCAAACTTAAGATGTCCCAAATTTAACTCCAGATCTCACCTCTCACCATCCCCCAGAACCTCCTCCGTAGGCTTTCCTGTCTCAGTTGATTGACACCACTGTCATCCATCCATTGCTTAGACTAGAAGCCCAGGAATTACCCTTGACCCGCAACACCCCCCTTCTGCCCCCGTCACCCTCTATATTCAGTCTCTGAGGACATCAGAGTGAGTCATCCTTTAGAACGTATCCTGAAGCTGAGTGTTTATCACCTCATCCTTCTGGTCCCAGCCATCTTCACCTCTGACTTGGATCAGAGCAGGAGCCTGCTCAGTCTCCTCTCTACTCTTACCTCTGGTAGGCTCTCTTCTCAACACAGCTGCCAGCGTGATCGTTTTACAACATAAAATGTCACAGCCCCACATCTTCCACAGGTTTGTTCCCCTTTCCACTCAGAGTAGAAGGCAAATGATCTATAGGGTACTATAGGATTATATGCCGTTTCCCCAACCATTTCTGGCCTCATCACCTACCACTTTCCCTCTTGCTCACTGCACTCTAGCCATACTGGCCTCCCTCTTGCACACTGCACTGTAGCCACACTGGCTGGTCCTCAGAGTTGCCAGGCACACTTTCGTGTGAGGGCCTTCACATGGTCGGTCCTGGAGCACTGCCTCTCGCGAGGCCTCTGTTTGGCTGATGGCCCCCCACCCCCACCCCAAACAAGTCTTAGCTCAGATGAGCCACCAAAACTGCATTTATGACTCCTTATCCTGCTATTTGTTCTATACTTATTTTCTAACGTACTAAATTTATTTATGTTTAATGTTCTCCCCCCATTAGAATATAAGCTCCATGAAGGCAAGGAATTTTTAACTTTTTGTTCAGTGATATATCTTCAGCATCTAAAATGGTGACTGACACATAAAGAGTGCTTAATGAAGGGGGCATCTGAGTGTCTGCCTTTGGCTCAGGTCATGATGCTGGGATTGAGTCCTGCATTGGACTCCCCGCAGGAAGCCTGGTTCTTCCTCTGCCTATGTCTCTCTTTCTCTGCGTCTCTCATGAATAAATGAATAAAATCTTTATTTTTAAAAAAGTACTTAATAAGGAATATTTAGGGAATGAATGCATGGTTATCTGTAGACTTTATACATTTATATTACTAATTTGAAGCCGCTTTCTCTGACAGTTACTATTAATCTTACTCTGGATATTTGAGTTTGCTTAATAAATGGCATGAATATACAAGGAGATGCTATACCTAAGTTTCCATGTATAATAAGGAATAAGTTGAATGTTAACCTTATAGCAATTTTTTTAAATAAAACTGCCATTTAATTATTTTCATTCTTTAATATTTTTAAGTGTAGAGTTTTAAGTATCTAGCCTGTTTTTTGTTGAAATTTGAAAACTTAATATAAACTTGTTTGTGTTTTTTGTTAAAGAGCAAAATATTCCTAATTTGATTTATTTTTGTATTTTACTTGTAGACACACTCTGTGCGGTTCTAGAAAGAGACACACTTAGTATTAGAGAAAGTCGACTTTTTGGAGCTGTTGTACGATGGGCAGAAGCAGAATGTCAAAGACAACAATTACCTGTGACTTTTGGAAACAAACAGAAAGTTCTGGGAAAAGCACTGTCCTTGATCCGGTTTCCACTGATGACTATTGAGGAGTTTGCAGCAGGTAAGGCTATATAACCTGACCAAAATCTGTGTAAAACAAATAGGCAGTCAGCTAGCCTCCCTGTGCAGGAGGAGAAGCAGCTGGTATTCATTGCGTTCTAGTTACACAATATATGAATGTGGGTATGTGCATGTAATTTCATTTATGTCTCCTGGTAGCCCTTCAGGATAACATTATAGGATATTTATTTCGATATGTGTATTAGGTTCTTTTTGTTGGTTTGTTTGAGTAGAGGCACACACAGGTTACATTAGTTTCAGGTGTACAACATGGTGATTCTGTTCTATAAGGTTATGTGCTCACCACCAGTGTAGCCACCACCTGTCACCATACAAGGCTGTTACAGTATCATTGACTGTATTCCCTGTGCTGTGCCTTTTTATTCCTGTGAATTAACTCATCCCTGGAAGTCTGGACCTCCCACACCCCTTCACCCATTTTGCCTATCCTCCCCTCTGGCAACCACCAGTTTCTGTGTTTGTGGGTCTGATCCTACCTTTTGTTTGTTTATTCTTTTGTTTTTATTTTGTTTTTTTAGATTTCCACACATATGAGTGAACATAGGTTATATTTTTAAAATACCATGTATATTTTGTATAGTTTGTATAACTATACAAAAATCATGTATTTTGGGACATCTGGCTGGTTCAGCAATTGAGTGCCTGCCTTCGGTCCAGGGTGTGATCCTGGAGTCCCAGGATGGAGTCCCACATCAAGCTCCCTGCATGGAGCCTGCTTCTCCCTCTGCCTGTGTCTCTGCCTCTCTCTCTGTGTCTCTCATGAATAAATAAATAAAATCTTTAAAAATCTTTTAGCCATTTTGACAGATGTGAGTGATGTTGAGCATCTTTTCATGTGTCTGTTGGCCATCTGGATGTCATTTTTGGAGAAATGTTCATGTCTTCTGTTTTTGAACGTATATAAAGGAAATTATATGTACAGTATGTGTTCTTTTGTGTATGGCTTTTTTCTCTTAACATGTCTTAGATTCATCCCAGTGGTTGTGTGTGACAGTAGCTCATTCTTTTTCATTGTTGTATAATCTGTTGTATGAATGTGCCATGATTCATTTATGCATTTAACTCTTGCTGAACATCTGGGTTATTTCTGTTTGGGGGCCATTAAGAACATTCTTATACATGTCACTTAGGGTGCATATGTAAACATTTCTGTTGAGTATTATACAAGTGGAATCGTTATGTCATAGAGTGTGCATGTAGTCAACATTAGATCTTACCAAATAGTTACCCAAAAGTGATTATATCAGTTCATGCTCAACTGCCAAGTTAAGAGAGTTAAGAGTACATTCTAGTTGTCCCACATCCTCTGCAAAACTTGGTATTGTCAGTTTTTGTAGTTTTAGTCATATAGTAGGATGAGGACATACTTTATTGTGGTTTTAATTTTTTGTGTTTCTGACAATTAATGATGCTGATTGTGCCAATAACTGGATATCCTCCTTCATGAGATAATTTTTCTTTTAAAAAAATTATTATGGAAGTATAGTAGATATACAGTGCTATCCTAGTTTGAGGTGTATGACATAGTGTTTCAACTATTCTGTAAAAGTATAGTCACCATCTATCACCAATTAATGTTGTTATAATATTATTGGCTATATTCTCTATGCCGTTCTTCTCATCTCCATGACTTATTTTATAACTGAAAGTTTGTACTTCTTAATCCCCTCTACCTACTTTGCTCATCCCCCTCAACGACTTCCCCTCTGGCAACAGTTTGTTCTCTGTATTTAAGAGCTTGTTTATTTTGTTTGTTTGTTCATTAGTTTTTTAGTTTCCACATATATATGAAACCATATGGTATATGTCTTTCACTGTTTGACTTCACTTTAACATAATATCCTCTAGCTCTATCCATGTTGTTTCAAATGGCAAGATCTCATTCTTTTTTATGAATAATATTCCATTGTAATGTGTACCACATTTTCTTTATCTTTTTGTGTATTGATGGACACTTGGGTTGCTTCTATATCTTGGCTTTTGATAAAAAGTAATGAAGTTACTTTATCAATCTTTTTCTTTAGTAAGGCGAAGGCTTTCTGTGCCCCCCCCCCCCTTTTTTTCTCTTTCTGTGTCCTCTTTAAGAAGCTTGACATTCTCAAAATGATTAAGATATTGTCTTAGGTTCTCTTCAAGGAGTTTTATTGATTTACATTTAATGTTTAGATCTATAAACCAACTGTATTTTTGTTTTCTATATTGTTTTCTCACACATATATATGGTGTGAGGTAGAGGTTAAGGTTCATTTTTTTTTCCCTATATAGCTACATATTAAAAAACTATCCTTGCCCTGTACATTGCTGGACAAATTTTTTGTAAATCAGGTCATTTTGTTTGAATGAATATGTTTCTGGAGTTCTGTTCTATTCCAATGTTATATTTATTTATTCTTTTACCAATTCTGCATAACTTCACACTAAATCTTGGTATCTGGTAGTAAAAATTCTCCAGCTTTGTTCTTCTTCAAAATTATGTAGGCTAATTTTGGTCTTTTTGCATTTTTCGTATAAATAAAATTTGTATTCAGCTTCTCAGTTTTTACCTTCCAAAATCATGAGATTTTGATAGGGATTGCATTGAATCTATAGATTGGTGAGGAGATAATTGACATTTTCATGGTATTGAGTCTTCCAAACCATGAAACACTTATTTAAGTCCTTTAAAATTTCTCTCAGTAATATTTTGAGTTTTCTGGTAGCAGTCTTGTATGCTTCTTAGTAGGTTTATTGCCTAGGTATTTCATTTTTAAATGCTACTATAAGTTATTGGTTTTTTATCTTTGTTTTTTAAAAGATTTTATTTATTTGAGAGAGATAGAGAGAACACAAGTAGGGGGAGAGGGAGAAGCAGACTCCCCACTGAGCAGGGAGCCTGATGTGGGGCTCCATCCCAGGACCGTGGGATCATGACCTAAGCCAAAGGCAGACATTTAACTGGCTGAGCCATCCAGGCACCCCATGATTGTTTTTTTTTTTTATTTTTTATTTATTTATGATAGTCACAGAGAGAGAGAGAGAGAGAGGCAGAGACATAGGCAGAGGGATAAGCAGGCTCCATGCACCGGGAGCCTGACGTGGGATTCAATCCCGGGTCTCCAGGATCGCGCCCTGGGCCAAAGGCAGGCGCCAAACCGCTGCGCCACCCAGGGATCCCCCATGATTGTTTTTTTAAATGTCTGTGTTGGAACTGGTGGTGGATAAAAATACAGTTGATTTTCCTATATTGACCTTGTATCTAGTGACCTTGCTAAATTCACTAATTCTAATAATTTATTTGTAGATCACTGTACATAGTACACATGTACAATCATGCCATCTGCAAACAATAATAATTGTACTTCCTTTCTAATCTTTAGACATTTTATTTCTTTTTCTTGCCTTATTATATGGTCTAGGACCTCTGGCATATTGGTGAATAGAAGTACTGATAGTGAACATCTTTGTTTCATTCCAGTCTTACACAGAAACAGAAAGCTCTAAGTATTTCCTCACAGAGTATGTTTGCTGTGAATATTTTGTAGATACCTTTTATTAGATTAAGGATGCTTCCTTCTATTACTAGTCTGCTGAGGGTTTTATCATTAACTTTATCAATTACTTCTCTTATTTTCAGATAGTGATACAGTAATTTTCCCCTTTATTTTCTTTTTTAAAATATGTAATTGATTTTATTAAGGAATGCATGAATTGGGCAGCATCCCATCTAGCAAGTAGAGAGATGCTCTTTGTTTTGTTTTCCTAATATGGTGAACAACACTGATTTTCCAAATTAAACCTATTTTGGATTCCTTATGTAAGCCAGACTTAGTTGTCTTGCTTTATCCTATGTAACCAAATCCAATTTGCTGAATTTATAAAAATATTTTTATGACTACTACATGAGAGAAATTAGCCTATAATTTTTCCTTTCTTGTAATGAAATTGTGAGATTTTGATTACCAAGTTTATGCTGGTCTCATACAAAAGTTAATGTTTCTTTTTTTAGCGTTCAAGAGTTTAAGATTGGTGTTGTTTTTTCCTGAAATGTTTAGGAAAATTAACCAGCGAGGTTATCTGAATCTGAAGTTTTCTTTGTTGAGGATTTTGTTCGTTTGTGGTTGTTTTTTAAAGATTGATTGATTTGAGAGAGAGCACTATTAACACTTACGTTCTGTTAGATTAACATCAAATGGATTTAGAAATCTTTAAAATTAAATATATACTAAAATTTTTCTGCCTCATTGTTACTTTACATTTTCTGGATTTGAATTCACATGATTATGTGGAGTATTACCAAATGTTGTATTGAAATCAAGGTGCTTTTCCTAGGTTATATTTTTATTTCTGCAGGTCCCGCTCAGTCTGGAATTTTGTCCGATCGTGAGGTGGTAAATCTCTTTCTTCATTTTACTGTCAACCCTAAACCACGAGTTGAATATATCGATCGGCCCCGATGCTGCCTGCGGGGGAAAGAGTGCTGCATCAACAGGTTCCAGCAGGTGGAGAGCCGCTGGGGTTACAGTGGCACAAGCGACCGCATCAGGTAGCTTCTTCACCACAAGTGCGGGCTCCCTTCTCTGTATGTTGCAGAAGATCTTTGACCACATTTTAGTTTCAACTTTGTTTAATACATCTCTGAGTTACTACAACAGTCAAGAGTCAGGGAGGTACAGCTATCTCCTCACTGGACCATGAGTGAGAGGACCTTTCAGGAAACAAGTGAAGGTAGAAGGGCTGGGGGGGTGGTTTCCTACGGCCTGGGTTCTGTTTGGACTGCCACCGCTGGCCAGTGGGCTCTGCACCTTGAATCAAACACTTGCTATTATAGCGTTTAACTTGAGCTTTTTCTTTGCATGGGATACTGCACAGGGGATATAGCTCCATGTATGCTACGAAAGCTGAAATGGCTAAAAAACAAATCCAAGAATTTTGAAAGATGCATGGATATAATCCTGTTGAGCAATTTATCTTTGCTCTACTGTGTTTTCTTTAGGTTAAATGTAAAAATAAAATAAGTACCAGTTTTCATAAAATAGACCTTTTGGATTTTTACTTACTTAATGGCACTTTAGCATCAAACTAGGAACTTAATAAAACAAATTTGTTAAAAAAAACAATTCTGAGGGGGAGGACTTATAAATGACTGGGTAAAAATGGAAATAAATGCATTTGTGGACTATTTGATAATCAGTCACAATGAGAATGTTTTATATGTAAACTTATGAGATGAGGCCAAAGTATCACACAAAAGAACAGTAATAATCTAGTTTTAATAGAGTAGAAATAAATGATTTAAGCATTGAACTCAAATAGCTGGAAAATGAATAGCGAAAGAACAATAGAAATGAGAAGAAAAATTAGATAAATGTAGGAATTAATGAATTTAAAACAGTAGAATTAAGAAACGCATAAGCTGTTTCCTTAAAATAATCAACAAAATAAATAAACCTCAAAGATAGTAAAGGAAAAAAACATACATTTAGAAATAATAATTGGAATAAATCATTCACTAAGGCAATTTTTTTTTTAATTCTGAGCTTACCCTGTGCTAATAAATTGAACATCTTGATGGAATGGATCATTTTATAGGCAAATATAAATTATCAAAATTGACTGAAGAAGAAAGCCTGAATAGACCAATGGAAGGAATTAAAAGTTATCAAAGAACTGTCCCTTCACAAGGTGGTTTTTACAGGTGAGTTTTATCAAAACTTCAAGGAACAAGTCATTTCCTTGAGCATTAAAAGAAGAAAATACTTTTGGTTAATTATTGAAAGAAGCATAACCCTTATACAGCAGTCTGATGAGACCAAAACTTTTCTAGGTCTGTCTCTTTGATCCAGAAGAACTTCGACATAAGATATCAGTGTCTTGAATCTAGCAGTACCTCAGAAAAATAGTACTATGTGAGCAAACTGGGTTTATTTGAAGATTGAAAAAAAATGACTCAGTTTTAGGAAATGTATTAATATCTATTCATCACAGTAGTAGATCAAAGAAGAAAAGGAATTTGATTGGTTCAATAGTTGTCAGGAAGACTTGATAAAAATTTCACTTTCATTCCAGATATAACTGTTAATAGATGGGGTCTAGAAAAATTCTTTCACGTGATAGACTATCAAAACCTCAAATAATGAGGCTGGCCAACCTTGCTGTGTTTCAGGAGTATTCTTATGATTCTGGGTGATGTGATTTGTTTATGTTTGTCATAAAAGATAAGGAAATTCGAGCCTTGAATACTGGAAAGGAAGATGTCTTTCATTATTTTTGCAGATAACATTATCTACATTAGTACCAGTTTTCTCTTTTTTATAATAAAATATTTTGTATTCCCTCTTTACCTGATGAAATTCATAGATCATATACTTCACACATTATTTTTAATCAACATGATGACCTAGCTGTAATGTAATGAAGCAGTGTTACTGAGATAAAATACATACTTCAAATGTAGGCACTTGGGCAGGACCACACTAGAAGATAGTCTGTGTACACACCAGCATGCTGAGACAGCCATCGTGGCAGGGGACAGGTGTATCATATTAATGTGTCAAAAACCAGGAGCATTGGTGCTGCCAATCGTGTCATTTTTTTAAAGGTTTCAAATAAAACAAAGTACAGTCAGTCATATTTATTATTTTCCAGATTTGCGACTCACCTATTCACTAAAATTTATTTGTACTCTCAAAATCGATACTTGCAGGGCTTTCTTAAGTCATAGGAAAGATTATAGTTGCCTGGGAAGTATTTTCCGACTTGAGATCACAAGAAGATACTCTCTGCCTTATTTCAGCTTTCCTGTAGAAATGGGGACAGTTGAGGGCCATGCAATATAGGGCAGGACACTGGCCCTGGGGTCATTTGGGCAATGTGAATCCTAACTCTCCACCATTGGTGGGGGGCCTCAGGCAAAGTCACTTAACACTTCTGAACCTTTGTTTTCTCTTTTGTAAAATAAAGATAATGGAATTTACTAGGATAGAGTTGTTTTTAGGATTTAAGATTATAATCTCTGTGAGGTTGTGCGTGTGTGTGTGTGTGTGTGTGTGTGTGTGTGTGAGAGAGAGAGAGAGAGAGAGAGAGATAATACACACATGTTCCCCCCCTAGGAGCAGTGGTTTAGTATTTGTGGCAACTTTATAGAATATAATTGCTACAAATAACAAGAATTCACTATAAAATACTTTCTATTTATATGGTAATCACCTCTTGTAAAGGTCAGTGAATATTAAAATTGCCATAAAAAATCTTTGGTTTATGCTGAAACAGTGTGTGATGTTTGAGATTTGAAGAACCCCCTGCTCTGCAGAGAACAGAGTTGGATCTAATCCCCTGATTTCTTTCTGTGCAGAGACATAAGATACATCCTCTGTAGAAGTAATCTTGCTTTATAACAACAACAAAAATCTTTGGTTTGTACATAAAGTAGAATTAGGTTGAACTCTTGTAGTTTTTCACCTATGTGAATTCTGATAGGATATTTGAAAGTTGCTTTGGATCCTTTGTTTTGGGAGACTGTCATAATCATTGCAGTAAATCTGGTGCCCCTGACTCCCTGCCAGTAGTGCCCCTAAACCTTTGTGAAAACAGAGCATGGTCTTCTTTTTTTTTTTTTTAATTTTTTATTTATTTATGATAGTCACAGAGAGAGAGAGGCGCAGAGACACAGGCAGAGGGAGAAACAGGCTCCATGCACCGGGAGCCCGACATGGGATTCGATCCCGGGTCTCCAGGATCGCGCCCTGGGCCAAAGGCAGGCGCCAAACCGCTGCGCCACCCAAGGATCCCGAGCATGGTCTTCTTGAGGATAGAATTCCTTTTGAGAACAATGGATTCATCTGGATAACCTCAGGATTAATAAAAATCTGTTAGAACCAATAAAAGAGAATAGTGGCCACTTGTGAAATGTATATGCAAAGACCAGTGATGTTCCCATGTGTCATCAGAATTCAGTTATAGGAACACCTGGGTGACTCAGTGGTTGAGTGTCTGCCTTTGGCTCAGGGCATAATCCCAGTCCCGGGATCAAGTTCCAATCAGGCTCCTTTGGGGAGCCTCCTTCTCCCTCCGCCTGTGTCTCTGCCTCTCTCTGTGTGTCTCTCATGAACAAATGGATGAAATCTTAAAAAAAGAATTTAGTTACAGAGATGGATGATGGTGAGGGTTGAAAGTCCTCAATTCCACTGAACTGCACACTTAATAATGATTAAGTTGGTTGTACATTTTGTATATTTTGCCACAATAAAAAGATAAAATTTTAAAATGTTTAGATTTTCAGTTATAATATTAAATAAAAAAGATCCCATTTATTGTTGTGACAATGTAAAGGAGCAGGAATAAATCCAGTAAGAAACACAGACTTAGGGCATCCCAGGTGGCTCAGTGGTTTAGCACCGCCTTCAGCACAGTGCGTGATCTTGGAGATCCAGGATCGAGTCCCGTGTCGGGCTTCTTACATGGAGCCTGCTTCTCCCTCTGCCTCTGCCTCTGCCTCTCTCTGTGTCTTATCATGAATAAATAAATAAAATCTTTAAAAAAAAAAGAAAGAAAGAAAAGAAACACAGACTCATACCTTTATGAAGAACTAGAGAACTTTGGAATCAATCTTTCCAGGCTAACTGGGTATGTTATGCAGTTCCTTTCCAAAGTCACTTGTGTTTGGTACGGAGGAGCGGCTTGGGAAAATTATTCTAAAATTAATCTGGAAGACTAAATGTTTCTCTTTTTAGAAGAGCAGTATGGGGGCGCCTGGGTGGCTCAGTCAGTTGAGCATCTGCCTTCACATTCAGGTCATGACCTGATCCCCAGGTCCTGGGATTGAGCCCTGAGTCGGGGCTCCCTGCTCAGCGGGGAGCCTGGTTCTTTCTCCCCTGTGTATATTCTCTCTCTCTCTCTGTGTCAAATAAATAAAATCTTAAAAAAAAAAAAAAAAGTATGGATTGAATGTGAAAAGTATTATAAAGTTAAAATAAGTGTTGCATGGAACATGCTACAGAGTTCAGAAACCAGTCTAACATAAATGAGCATTTAAAATATAAGGGAAGGAATTTAGAAGGCGAAAAAAGGATTAACTGCTGGGAAAATAAGGTTAGATCCTTTTTTATCCCATCTACCAATATTTGTATAAAGTTAAATTTTAACATTAAAAAAATGAGATCATGAGAATGCTAGAGGAGGTGAATGTTACGATGTGGGTGAGATAGGTCTCTTTAAATTTTGCAGAGATCATAATTTGACTGTAGATAATCCAAAATTTTTATTTGCAAAGCCACCATAAAGTTGATAAATAAATGACAAACAGGATGCTTTCTGTAGTGAATATTTAATGACAAAGCACAGCTGTATAACATGGCCTTTCAAATCCACATGAAAAAGACATCAGCAGAGAAAAATGGGAAAAGAACATGAGTATTTCTTATTAAAGAGAAAATCCAGTAGACAGTAAGCATATGAGCAAATGTTTTAACTCCCTGGTAATCAAAGAAACGTAAATAGAATTTGTCAGTCATCAGTTTCTTGGTGGCACAAAGAAATGAAAATACTCAGGATTACTGAGTGTGACATAGAGTCGATCTTTGTTTCCTGTGGGATGGAAAGTGTGCTAGTCTTTGCGGAAAGCAATTTGATAATGTTTATCGAAAGCCTTAAGAACATGCCTTTCATTTTTCTCAGCAATTGTACTTCTAGGAATTTATTCTAAGGACATAATTGAGGCCCTACAAGATTGTTCATATGGCAATATTGTATAACAAAAACTGCAAATAACCTAGATTATCCAACAACGAGGAATTAAATACAGTAATTGTTTACCTTTTAAAATTAAAAGGAAGTTGCAAATATATATATACATTTTTTGAGATGATTTTTAAAATAACATGGTCATAGAAAATAACTCTTCTTTTCCCATTGTTAAAAAGTAGAACTAAAAGTCTGAAAAGAGAATGCACCAAAAGATAAATGGGGGCTATCTTTGGATTTAGAAATGCTTTAAAATTACTTTGTTTGCTTAGCTGCATTTTCTAAATTTTTTTTTACAGAGAATATATTAACTTTTTAAAATAAACTGTAAATGATATATTTTAAAAATTTTAAGGTGGTCCTTGGACTGTACTGAGAGGTTGACATAGTATTAAGAGCATTGGCTTTTTGATCCAAGCAGTCCTGTACTTGTGTCCCAGACTTTTTGATATAGGCAAGTTTATTTCTCTTAAACCTCAGTTTCTTTTTTTTTTTTTTTTTAAACCTCGGTTTCTTGAACTATAACTGAAGATAATAAACACAATACTGTTACTTAGTTTATAGAGCTGTTATGATGATTAAAGGAAATAATTCACTTAAAAACCCAAAGCCCAGCACCCGGGACAGGAAGTAACTGGTGTGGTAGTGAGAACAATGATCACTCAAGTTGCTACAGAAGACGATTAGAGTCCCTGCTTTACGTTCACAGATCATCTCTGATCAGTCTCCCAGGGCTGTTTGTACTTACTGTCAGTTTTATACATTCATAAAATGGAGTGAGGTGGGTCTGTTTCTTGACTTGCCCATTGTTTTTGTGCGAAACCTCATCCTGATCCACCTGCATAAATTAGGTCCTGGCCACAGCACTGCACCACCAGTGTTCTGTGTGGCAGCCTGCTTTCTTCCCTGCTCCAATCACTGCCCGTAATTACTGATGGAGTCCTTTGCTCACTTGCCTGTTACTAGTGTCCTCCATTAGGCTATGGGTGCAGTGTGGGCAGACTGGCCTGTTGACCATTATTTCCCTGGTGCCAGGCCCACTACCTGAACCTGACAGGCTCTGAGTTAGGTATGCCTCAAGCTGTTAAGTTGTAGTTTGGGCTGTTGGGCTTTGGGCCTAATGATGGACACGTTTGTGTTCATGAAGATATGCAAACATATTTAGACTAATATACCATTAAAATTACCAATATAACAAAAATGGGTATTTAGGTTAAATTTTCTTTGACTCTCAAGAATTATAGTAGAGAAAAATTCTATTTAAAAGTGTTAGCATTAAGTTAAATTTACTAGAGTTTTGGTAAACAGAGGACACCTCCAAGGATGTCACATTTATGACAGTTCTCCTTTTTATGGGCAAAATTAGATATTCCAGGTAACACTTAAAAAAGTTTTATAAGCCTTCAGACTATGAATACTTACTGAATTATGTGTATTATTTTGTATTTGGCTTCATTCTCTCAGGTTCACAGTTAATAGAAGAATCTCTATAGTCGGATTTGGTTTATATGGATCTATTCATGGCCCCACGGATTATCAAGTGAATATACAGGTACACTTTCTTCCTCACTATATATCATCTCGAAATATAACCAATGTGATTTTACAAAAAGATCTCATTTTAACAAAATCCAGGTTTCAGTAGAATTATCAAAACCATCAGAAAGCCAGAACATTTTTGTTTTATAGCCGATCAAAGAGGAGTTTTAAGGGAATTGGGGTCCTTCACAGAAGCATTAGCATATAAAGAGCTCTCCTTTCTCCAGGAATACTTCTGCCGGCCATTCCTGTTGTGCATTGGCTGTCTTAAAACATCCACCTGCTGTTTTTCACAGCACTTGGAACTTTAGCCCTTGAAACTGTCTAATTTCTCAAAACTAAACACCTTCTGATTTCTGGTTGTTGGACTCTGCCCTGCCTCATTCTTGAGATGTGTTCCACCTCAGTTAGGTACCTCTCATTCCCTTCCAGTAAACCAGTGTTCTTCCACTATCGTGATTACACACCCAATTAGTAAAATCGTATTTGAAACACATCTATGAAGTGGACTTGTATTTACAAACTATGCACATGCAATGCAATACTGAATTTTGATAATTTTGCATAAGAAAACAATAGAAATGAGAAGAGGAAGTAAACAGTGTTTGAAAACTTTTATTAAAATAACTGCCTGGGATCCCTGGGTGGCGCAGCGGTTTGGCACCTGCCTTTGGCCCAGGGCGCGGTCCTGGAGACCCGGGATCGAATCGCACGTCGGGCTCCCGGTGCATGGAGCCTGCTTCTCCCTCTGCCTGTGTCTCTGCCCCTCTCTCTGTGTGTATGACTATCATAAATAAATAAAAATTAAAAAAAAATAACTGCCTTCCCTAAAATGTTATTAATACATTAGTTTTAATAGTGAAAACCTTGGTGACCTTTGTGTTCAGAATGCATCATTAGTTTTCCAAATATGGAACGATTCAGAGGTCTGATTGGATGATAGCTGAAAAAGATTCCTCACCACCTCACAAAGACACCTTGCTACGAATGTAAGAACCACATTATTGGCTTTGCTCGTGACATGCTCATAGTCTAATCCTGTTTGCTACAGTTATAGCAGAACTCGGTTGGGGTACCTGGGAGGTGCAGTCAGACCCCCAACTCTTGGTTTTGGCTCGGGTCGTGAGATGGAGTCCATCCCATGTTGGGCTCAGTGCAGAGTCTGCTTGAGAGTCTTCCTCTCTGCCCTTGCCGCTCAGGCTCTCAAATAAATCTTAAAAAAAAAAGGGATCCCTGGGTGGCGCAGCGGTTTGGCGCCTGTCTTTGGCCCAGGGCGCCATCCTGGAGACCCGGGATCGAATCCCACATCGGGCTCCCGGGGCATGGAGCCTGCTTCTCCCTCTGCCTGTGCCTCTGCCTCTCTCTCTCTGTGACTATCATAAAAAAAAAAAAAAAAAAAAAAATCTTAAAAAAAATTCAGCTGATGGGTGCCTATCTGGCTCTGTCAGAAGAGTATGCAACTCTCGATCTCGAGGTTGTGACTTTGAGCCCCTCCTTGGGCATAGAGATTATTTGAATAAATATTTTTTGAATAAGAAATCAGCTGATAAATTTACATCACTGATGTAAATTTGTTACTCTTACAAACCAGTTAATGACATTTTAAATATTTTTAACAAATTGAGGTTCAAAACCCACTGAAATTATTTATTTGAAAGATTTCAATGGTTAGAAAATTTTATTTTTCTTGTGTTAAGTACAGTAAAGCCATAGCAAACCTCTGAGGGGTATAAAGGCTTTTCATGAGCACTCCCCATTTCACTTTATAAGTAGTGTTAAGATCCTATCCCAGGAGGATCCGTGAACCCACTTAAGCAGGCTGTATAATCTGCAGACCCAAGAGAGGGCATCAGGGATATAGGTATATTGAAATGGTAGAATAATAAAAACTGAGTAAAATGAGTAGAAATAGGACTTGTGTTTATTTTCTTCCCCCAGTGGCTAGCGTCACGCCCCCTCCAGATCCACCACCAGGCAGATCCTCCTCGGTTTGAGTCTCAGCTCCACCACCTCGAGCTGCGATCGTGGGCAAATAATGTAGTGTGTCTCAGCCTCAGTTTCCTTGTCTGCTGTGGCAGCCGTGGTGCCCACCGTATAGCTTTGTGATGGGATGCACTTGAAGTGTTTGCAACATGATCTGCCACTGGTGTTGCTGGAGTTTCTAATAGGTGCTCAATTGGGCAGCAAAATTGGAGTTTCTAATGGGATTCCTACAGCCGCCTTAGGAGGAAGGCAAAGCAGGGTTTCCACCAAATGAAACAACTGGGGCTCAGGGAAGTGTGGCAGTTTGCTGTGGATTATACTGCCACAGCCAGAACCTGGGGCTTACTACTTTACCCCAGGACACCAGCATGCTGGGTCTTTTAAGTTTTTTATGGATCTGTGATCTATGTATAGAAAAGTGCACGTATTTCTAAGCAGTACGTGTGTTTCACTTTTCACAAACTGAACACACTTGTGCAGCCAGCAGCCAGATCAAGGAACAAGATGTTTGAGCGCCCTGGGAGTCTCCCTGTGATCTCTTCTGGTCACTATCCCTGCAGAGATGACCACTGTCCTCACCTCACACAGCATCTACTGGTTTGGTCTTTTTTACCATTCCTGTTTTTATCTGATGTATGCAAAAAAGGCAGGTCTGTGAGCCTCCGCCTCTGCACCTGCTGCCCCCTCAAATGGACCTTTGTAACCCGGGGTGGGCTCTAACTGGAGCTTTTAAAGCTCTCCTCTGTGCGGCCTAACCCCTTCCTGACAAGATAAAATTCTCCTCCACTGAACTGCTTGACCTTATGCATAGCCCTTACTACAAATGCTGTACTGAGTTGTCACTGTACATAGGTCTAGTGGCTGGAAGTTCCTTGAGGGTGAGTCCTTCAGTGCCTGGCACAGATGATGGAACAAAATTGAAAACACAAGGTTTTCACATTTTTGATATATGCATACTTGAATACTGCATTTCAGGTCATTTTAATTCAGTAAATAACATTTAGACATAGGAAATGGCTCTGCAAATTTTCTAGCGGCAAGACTAGCAAGGCGCAAAGGCCCATTTTCCACAGTATCTAAAATCCAAGCGTTCTAAAACCAGTTCCCCGAACTGTGTGTCTTCCGCCGAGCTCATGAGCTAGCATCCTCCCCACCCCTGACTGCCTGTTAGAGCTGTCTCTGGGGGTGAGAAGAATTACACGGCAGAGACACAGCCGCTGTTTTAAGGGCTCTGTATTTTCTGAAACTTTAGTTACATCAACTGAAGTGTATCTTCTCTTTGAAACATTTCAGATCATCGAATATGAAAAAAAACAGACCCTGGGACAAAACGATACTGGATTCAGTTGCGATGGAACTGCTAACACATTCAGGGTGATGTTCAAAGAACCTATAGAGATCCTGCCCAACGTGTGCTACACGGCATGCGCAACACTCAAAGTAAGGGTCTTCCAGGATGTTCCAGGGGGTGAACTGGTGGGTTTCTTCTTGCATGTCACAGCAATTTTCCACAGAAGCTGAGAGTCACTGACAGTAAAACCTTTAGGATGAGGAGAAAGACGGAAGCTGGGAGCTAAGACATAGCCCTTTGAGCAGGAGATTAATGTTTGACAGGAGATAATTATTAAAACCATTTCACAGGATGCCTGGGTGGCTCAGCAGTTAACCGTCTGCCTTTGGCTCAGGGTGTGATCCTGGAATCCCAGGATCAAATCCCACATCAGGCTCCCTGCATGGAGCCTGCTTCTCCCTCTGCCTGCGTCTCTGCCTCTCTCTGTGTCTCTCATGAATAGGTAAATAAAATCTTTAAAAAAATAAAACCATTTCACTCTTGTCTAAAAGCTGACCGCTACAGTCAGTATTTTTAATCATTAACTGGCTTTAATGATTTTAAATGATTTAAAATTTAATGATTTAATGATTTTCTGCTACTTTAAAGTAGCAGAAACTTTATTTTCCATTAAATGGCTTAACATAAAATTTCATATAAGAACTATAATGAAATATAATAGATCATTAATCTAATTAAAACACATTAAATTGCTTATTAAGTGAAAATGACTAATGAACCTTTTGTTCTCATTTAGGGTCCAGATTCCCACTATGGCACAAAAGGATTGAAGAAAGTCGTGCATGAGACACCTGCTGCTAGCAAGACTGTTTTTTTCTTTTTCAGCTCCCCTGGCAATAATAATGGCACTTCAATAGAAGATGGACAAATACCAGAAATAATATTTTATACATAATTTAGCATTCTCATACATCTTGGCTAAATAGTACCATACTGTCTAATCTCAAAGGCATAAAAAACTGGCCACAAAAAAATAGTTTGAGCGTCATGAATATTTATAATTGTAAGATAAGAAACATTTTAGTTTCTTAGAGGAGATGAAGAATGTTGATTTAAATCTCTGCATGGTTTAAAAGCAGAATTTCCATTTTCTTATAACCTTAAGGGAAAAGAGAACTGGATTCTCTTTTTAAAGAGAACTTAAAAAAAAAAACCATGCGGTTCTTTCAGCTTTATCTTGTATAATTTTGTAGATAGCTGACTCACGGTCTTTCAACAGTTTATAGAAAGATCCTTGTTTCAGACAGCTGGTAGTGTTGTTGCTTTAACTGTTGTGAAGATCAGAGGAGTTGGACTTACCGGCTTATGTATTCTGAAGGTTACATGAGCTGAGATGGGTCAGTGTTCCTGCAGAATTCTCATTAATTCCCATAACTAATTTCAGAAAATTAAGAAAATTGACTTTATATTTGGAGTTTTGAAGTAATCAGTTGTTAGCATTTGGAATATTGCTAAAGTTGGCCTAATAAAATGCCCAAGAAAATTTTCCATGTATTTACAAAAAAGGATATTTTATAATAGTATATAGTCATGTGTTACATAGTACGGTTTTAAAATATAAATGGAGTTTGTATAGATTCACAATAATATGACATAAACAGAATATAAAGGTATAGTCTAGACTGGATTCTGTATCACTAAAGTGCAGCACTGTACTTGTATATCTGTATGGGGGATGCTCCTGAGAATGCCCAAGATTGAGATGGCGCTGGTGGTGGTGGCCAGGCGATAATATTACAGAACAAGAAACAATAAAATACTGACCTTTCTAACAGCTACTTTGAAATTTTAAAGATATCCAACAGAATCACTCCTGCTGAAAGTATACTTTCTGTCACCTACACAGTTCTACCTGAGGGAAGATGAGTTTCATATTTATGGCCTCTTGTGTCACAGGTGCAGCTGTATTAGGAGGGGATAGGAAGTATGCCTGGTAGAATAACATTTACGTACTTTTTTATAAAGCAGAATTTTTATATAAATACTTTTTTCCCTTGAAAGTGATTATCTTGTAAAAAAATAAAACTTATGTGTAATTAAGTTGTATCAAATAGTTTGGTGAGATTGTTAAAAATCACAGTTCTTTTAAGTAACAATGTAAAAAGAATTGAGGTTTTCTAAATAATAGTAATTAGGACAAAAAAATTCTCATCCAAAATCGTACTTCCTTTTATATTTTCAAGAAGGTAGTGAGGTGTGTTGGTGGCAGAGGTCTCAGAATAGCTGAAGAAGGGGCATTTTTCTCTGGTAACATCGTCTTAGGGCTCTAAACCTCAGTTAACTGGAAAATCTATGGGGTGTGTGGCTCTGGTTAACTAAAGATTAACCAGCAAACACTCTGTAGTAACTTATGGGAAGTACTCGTACCTTACAAAGTATGGTGTGCCCTGGGTCAGTTCATGTGTTTTTGACATTCGAAGCCTTTTGGATGCTTCTCATGTGTGTTGTACTGAAGGATGATTGTAACTGAAGGTAGCTGTAGAGGGTGTAAGGACTGGAACTGTTGACTGATGTGGACATCCCCTGGAATTTGAAAAAAAATAAATACCTATTATCCTTTTATTTTATTATTATTATTTTTTGTCATTGTCTTTTCTTCTGAAAGCTGAGTGTAAGACACCGTTTTGGAATAAGGGTTCTAGTTAAGTGAGGTTTAATTTTACATTTAGGAAGTACTGCCACACAAATGATGCCTGGCTGCTGCCTTAGGGCCATAGAGCAGGAACCTCTGCTGCTTGATCTCTTTTGGGGCCTCCGGTTTTCCCCCTTGTGCTGCCCTCAGGAGGGCGAAGGGAGACTACTCCGGTCTTGACTCCGACCAGTGTTCCTAACAGCCTGAGTGTCGCCGCGTGAGGCGCCGACGCGGCCGGGATGAGGTACGTGGTTAGGAGGCCCACCTCCCAGGCAGATTCCGTGGTCGAGAAGGGGCGTCGGGGGGAGCAGGGCTGAGCCCCGGGCTCGCTCCCCGGCTGCACTCCCGAAGGTCCCGGAGATGATGGCTCTGGCCCCCGCCCTCATGCCCCACGTCGGCGGCGGGCGCCCACCTCCGGCCCCACCGGCCGCGCCGCAACACACGGGGCTGCCCGCCTCCAGCTTCGTCTCCTGCCGTTCCGCACGTCAGAACGGCACTTCCTGTCCTGGACAGCGGGCGGCCCTCGGCGCCGGCACCGGGCGGGGGCTCCTGGCCCTGGGCTAGCCGCGCCGCTCACTGCGACCCTTTACTCGCGAGAGCAGAGAAGACCAGCGGTAGCACGGCCTTCCTCCCGGCTGGGTGCGGCGAGGGGTGCGGTAGGGGTAGGGCCGTCACTGCCCGGACGGATCCCGGCCCAGCTCTCCAGCCTTCCGGGACGAGCCGCCACGCTCCCGCCGGCCGCGGGGTCGCCCTCGAGCCGGAGCGGGGGCGCGAGGCTGCCAGGCCGCTCCCGCCCGCCGCGTGCGCAGGCGCAGAGGGCTCTTCCGGCGCCGCTCCGCCGCCGCCCGGCTCCCCCGCGGGGATGCTGCGGCTGGGCCGCGGGCTGAGGCGGCTCCTGTCGGCACGCGGGGCGCGAGCCTCCGCGGGGCTCCCCCTGGGCGCCGAGATGCCCAAGAAGGCTGGTGCGACGAACAAGGCCAGTGCGAGCCCCGTGGCAGGGGGAGGGGGGGAGGCGCGCGGGAGAGAGGCGGGGCGCGGGGGCTGCTGCGGCCTTCCGCCGCCCTCTGGCCGGTGACTGGAGCCGGCGGCTGTGGCACGGCTCCCGTCCCCTCCGCTCCCCCGGACGCACACCTCCGGCCCGGTGGCTCGCGGCGTTGGTCAGCGCGTGCTGCGGAGGTGCGAGGACGGGGAGCCCGGGCCGATCGGGCGGATCGGAGGGCTTCGTGGAGCACTGATTCCTAACGCTTGGGAAACCTCTCCCGGTGGCCAGAAATCCCCGCGCGCGACTGACTCGTCTTGGTTAACGCGAAAGGGAGCCACACGTGTGGGAAGGTATCCTCTAGCCCGTCAAGTTGTCGAGTGGTGGTTGTCGTTCTAGGGGAAGAGCCAGGAGCCAGAGAGACCACCTCCTTCCTTAGGCCCTGTGACGGTGGATCCCAGAGGTAGTGTCACCATAGCCATCCGCGCCAAGCCAGGGTCCAAACAAAACGCTGTGACAGGTATATGTGGACATGAGGTGGGAGTCACGGGGGCCCCCTCCATCCTCCCTCTGCCTGGGGTAGCTCAGAGTTGATCCGTCCAGTTGGTCTACTTCTCGCACGTGGGATTAGACGCTTCCCCATTTTAAAATTCTAGATTCTAATGTAAAGGTGTAAATCCAGTGTCAAAAGTGAACATACGATGCTGAAAGCATACCAAGTATGCTTTCTAAAATACGGTATTTTAGAAAGAGCACATGTAGACAGATGGGTAGCCTAGAATTAACTAGTTTGTCCTATTTCAGAGCTAGAGGCATTGGCCAGAGAAAGAGAGAAGAGACAATTGGTTGAGTTTAATGACCATCGACCCAAGGAGGAAGGGAAAACCTGGTATCTGAGAGCTCTGGTCTGGGCCCAGTTCTCTCTGTGGGGTGGGGTACTGGACTAAGAGGCTTTCAGTCCGTTCCCTGGAGCCCAAAGGTGCCTCAGAGATCTCTTAGGTGGGATGCTGGTCGGTCAACAGGCAGGGCTCCAGAGGAGCTGTGTTTCCATCTATTGTACATGTTGGGAGTCCAAGGGAACTTGTGTGGGGGTGGGGGTGGGGATGGTATTCTGGGTGGGGAAAGAAGTTTGAGGACCATTGATCTGAATTGTTGTGAGGGTCTTTCTCTTTTCTCTTTTTATACTTTGAAAACAAGACCTGAGAATTCTCAGGATTGCGGTGTTGGGCCTCATTTGTGCTAGTGGCCATATTAGCTTGGCTGTGTGTGGGCTGCACCCACCGTGGCCAGTGTTCTCTGAGGAGTCCCAGTGAACAGTCTGCTTTCGGCATATGTCATGTGTCATTAAATCCCAGGTGCCATCAGCCAGGAGGTACACAAGTATTTTGTGTACTGGCAAGACAATCCACATGAATGCTTTCTTCCCACCTATTGAGAGACACAGTAGGTGCATTTGAAAGGTACTGAAGTGTGGAAAATGGGGACATCTTAGAACTGGAATTGGTGACAGGACAGGAGGTAGGTTGTTGTGCCACCTAGTGCTTGTCTATTCTGTGGCCGCGTCATTCAGGTGGACAGGGCGTAAGTTTGTGAAAATGGCTGTGTGACCCCACATGGGGACCAGCTTATGCTCACTTGCAAGCTCCTTTGAGTACATATTTCTCTTTCTCCAGAATAACCATGGAGAACTAGAACTAGGTTGTGCCAAGTGCTATGTAAATGTTTAAATGCTGTATTATAAAAGCATTAAGAAGCATTCCACATAAGCTCAATCTAGCTCAGTACTCCTTTTCCTGATGACAGAACCTGTGAATTTGCCCATTCACACCCAGCTCCTGGTCCTGCCTTGGGGCTCTCTCTTCCTATCAATTGGGCAATTTCTAGTTGCCTAAGGCACGGGACACTAGGCCTGTCTTGGTCCACAGGGCAGGGTAAATGTCGGTTTTCTCTGGCTTTGTTTCCTGAAATGGTGGAGGCATATTTATCATGTTTATGTTCCCTCAAGTGGGAGTAGTTTACTTGCTCATTTCTTCATGCAGTAGTTATCAGTGAAAAACCCACTCTGTGCCAGGCAACTGCAAACCCTTTTACAAAATATCCTTGCTCCTTAAGGATACAGTCCTCACTGATTTCATTCCAGACGTGACAGCAGAAGCCGTGAGCGTGGCCATCGCAGCTCCCCCATCAGAAGGAGAGGCTAATGCCGAGCTCTGTCGGTACCTTTCCAAGGTCCTGGAGCTCAGGAAGAGTGATGTGGTTTTGGATAAGGTAGGTCTCTCTCTCTGGAAACAGCTTCGATAATTACACATTAGCCATTCTTTTATAAAAATGGATTCTTTTCCAAGTAGTTGAAAAATTAGGTTTTTTTTTTTAACTCTCATTTAATCACTAAAATGTGTGAGTTTTGTGTAGTCTTCATTCCTGATGCCCTGATCCTTACTTGGACTGACCATGTTCTGTACGTGTTCTTTAGCTACCTTTTCGAGCATTTTCTTTCTACATGTATCCCTGTACCTGCTGTCAGATTGATCTTGCTTGTCTCTTCCTTCAAGTCATCACTATACTGACAAATCTGAAAGGGTTCCTTTAGGAAGAGAGAAAGCCAGATGAAATCATTAGTATTACGAATTTTCTGTAAGTGTGGGTATCAGAATCACCTGGGAATGATGTCTGAAACACACATTCCTGGGCATCACTCTAGACTTACTGAAACATTATTTGCAGGAGTGAGATCCAACTATGCTTCTAGAGATACACTCTTTAGATCAGGTTCCAGTGGGCATTCAGAGTCTTTGGTTAAAAGGCTGCATCTAAAAATTTCTCCCATTGGGCCACTTCCCTCAATATATCTCCCACCTGTGGCAGGTCATTTCTGATTCTCTGTCGGTGCACACACTCTGACATTTGCCTGAAAGGCACTTCCCACTCTTCTACCCCTATAGATAATCCTTGCTCAGATCTTACCTCCTTTAAAGGATGTTTTAAAATGAAACCCTTGGCTCAGTTGGTTGTGGAATTACAGCATTTGTGCTTTTTTTTTTTTTTTTTTTGGAGTTTTCAGAAATATGTAACAGAACAGCAATTTGTTCTATATTTGGAATTATTTTTATACAAAGTTTATATAAAACCCCAGTGTTTGGTAATTTACAAATAATTTTTCACTTTTAATTTAAACAAAGAAGTACTTAAAAATACAATAATCTACATCTGGACTCTCTTCATTTTGAAATTTTAATGCCAGTTTTTATTACAGAAATCTATGTATGAAGGTAAAAACCCTGCAGAGTTGTACACATTAGTAGTAAGGTGGAATCTAAGAGAGTCTTCAGTTAGACCAGAAATCCAGAAATGACCGAGAGAAAGCAATAGCTTAGTCCACCTGTGGCAGCCCCCTAAAGACACAGCTGTGATGGATGCAGCTGAGCTCTGCTGTCTCTAATAGCACTAAAATGTTCAGTGGGTCATCCTGACACCATTTTTTCCTTTTGGTCCAGGGTGGTAAATCTCGTGAAAAAGTGGTGAAGCTATTAGCATCCACAACTGCTGAAGAGATCTTGGAGAAATTAAAGCAACAAGTCGAGAAGAAATAAAAGCAAGTTATGAGAAATACATTCTTGAGAAGCTTTTTAAATTGCTATTAGTGAAGAGGCTGTTAAGTAGGAAAATATATTTCAGTGCATGGAAGAATATGAAAAAAAATTAAGAATAGGACTCAAAAAAGAAGCAGGAATTTTAAAAGTACTTCTGTTCAATTCAGGTTCTAACATCCCTGACCCCAGAGAGGTTGGAACATTAGTCCAATCTCATCGCGCTACACAGGAACAGCTGGAAGGGATCTTTAAGCCCCTTTCATCCTGTGGTGGGGCTTCCAGAAGTTGAGAGACTTGTTCAGGATCACATCGTACAGGATGGCAGCTAGAACCAAGACCCTTTGACTCCTGGCTGAATGCAGTTTATCCTGATTGTAAATGAAGATTATTTCCACAGCACTTCCAGTGTTCTGAGGATTCCCTTCTCTAGAGTTTACAAGTGACAGAAGAAAACCCGTCACACTGTTTTGTGGTCTTACTTTATATTTTAAAAGGCTTATCTAAATACAAAAATGCTTTTTTTGTCTTTTTAAAACTCTATGGAGCATTTTGTGAAAAAGTAAATAGTAATCAGGACTTATAATTTAATGTTAAGTATTTTGGGGAAGTCACTGAATTTTCATCCTCATTGGATTGTAACTTACAGTCTTCAAACTGGTAGTTCTTATGAATCTCCAAAGATCCTTAAAAGAAGCAGGCCTGGAAGCTACTTTCAGTATTTGTAAAGGCCTATCAGAAATCATATCTACAAAAAAAATTTTTTTTAAATCATATCTACATTAAAGCTTCAGAAGCTAATAATAAATACTTTGTTTTTAAATATCCAATGCAAATTATAGTGACTTGGGCAGATAAATAAGTTCATTATCTTTGCTGATCAGAATCAAAGCTGATGTGTGCTTTTGTCTAAGTATGTGAGAAAATGTACTGGTAGACAAAATGTTTAAAAATACAAAATCTCAAAAAAATAAAATAAAATAAAAATACAAAATCTCCAAGAAGGACCAATAATAAAAACTACTGATGGTGAAAGAGCTGGGAAACAGTCATCTAGTACAAGTCTTACTCTGTTGATAGGAACCAAGGACAAGAGTCACCTGGATTACCCAAGATCACAGCCAACACTAACGACAGAACATGAGTTATGCTCACTGCCTTCTTTTCTAACCATCAAGCCATACTGCCTCCAAATGTGCTTCTGTAGTACCTGGTCTTGGCTTCAAAACTTTTCCTACTCTCTCCCTATACATTCCAATATGTTAGCTCTAAAGGCATTTTACTTATGTTTTTTGGATCACGGTTAAGATGCTTTCCTTGACAAGAGAAACCCAGCTCTATCTGGCTTATACAATAAAGGAATTTGCCCAATACCTGGCAAGTTCAGAGGTAGGGTTTACTTAGGGATTAGTCTGATGCAGCAGCTCAGTAATGTCATAAAGGATCCCTTTCTTTCCTTCCCCTGACTCACTAGCTTGCAATGCCAGTTTCATCCTTAGGTCCCACTTCCTTCACAGAGGCAAAAAGGCAACAGCTCTAGGCTTCATGTCCACGTTACCCCCTCCAGCAGGAAAAGAGGCCACTCAGAAAAGCTCTGCTATTTTCCAAAAGCTCTCAGCTTCTCCCCACTCCTTTGGTGTCTAGGGGGTGGGGAGAAGCAGATGTAGGTGGCAACTTTGCAATGTTTAAAGTTCCAACAGCTAAAAACTTAGACTTCAGGAGGCAGTTCTCTGGGCTGTGGGCTGCCAGCATACCCTCCCTCCCCCTTTTATAGATTCCAGGGATTTGGTTAAGTAGTTTCCTGAGCTGTAATACAGAATATAAATTTAAAAACCCATTGTGACCCCAACTACAGATTTTTATTTTTTTGATTTTATTTTTTAAAGATTTTGTTTACCTATTCATGAAAGATACAGAGAGGCAGAGACAAAGGCAGAGGGAGAAGCAGGCTCCCTGTGGGGAGCTGGACGTGGGACTCATTCCCAAGACCCTGGGATCACAACATGAGCCGAAGGCAGATGCTCAACCACTGAGACACCCAGATGTCCCCCAACTATAGGTTTTTAAAATGTAACTAGAGACTAAAATTTTTAAGAAGCTAGATTTTCAATTTACATCCAAGAGGTGGCACCATAACGCAACAGCAGAAAGCCACACAATTTGAAGGGACTAACCGTTCCTTTTGAAGTGAGCAGTACTAGTAGGAAATGTCTTCTGTAGTACCTACCAGTGTCACAGATCCTTCTTGTCTGGTCTTGGAGACATTTCTTAGGCTTATCCCCTCATTCCTTGAGTTCAGTGTGGGCCAGTGAGGTGGTAAACACCCTGGGTACTTGGAGGTCCCAGCTCAGTACCTCAGTGGAGTCAGCATGGCCCCGAATGTCTCCTTTCATTCTCCAGCTTTCAGAAATCCCATTTAGTTGGTGTTTTTGAAAATGCAATCAGGCTGAAAAATTGGCAAGGGATTTATTTCTAAACACAATGCCAGGTTATTAATTCGAGTGAAGGACACACCTGCCAAATAGACTTATAGTGGGATCCTCTAGTGAGTACATTCTGTTGCTTTGGGAAATCTCTTCAAGAAGCCAGTCATCATTTGAAGATGCTTGGATTCAGAACCCAGGAAATTAGGGGGTGGGGCAGAGGAGCTATGACCATCTGAGATAGACTCTATCTCATCATCCCTTCTCCTGGGATAACACTGGATGTGGACACTTCCTGGCACAGGAGCTCCCCTTCTCTAGGCTTGGGAAAGACCACCAACTTCTGCCCACACATGTGTTCCTCTGACAGTCTTTCTTATTCAATTGATAGTTTTCAGCATTTTGTAATCCTTTTCTAGCTGTGTGCCCCAGGGCCCAGCCAATCCCCTTGTATGGGCAAACAGTCTGGGCACACTTGGCAGCACAGTTTATAAACTCAGTGGTCATTTCTACATGAAACTCCTCCAGAAGTGGTTTTACTATCACATTGGCTTTCCGATTGTTTCAGAGCCTTCCGTTTCCCTAGAGATACGTTGGGGGGTTGGAGAACTGTGGAGAATAAGGGAGTCAAGTCAACAGAACTCCAGGCCTTTAGTCCTCTTCCCAAACTGTGCTGTCATTATGGTAGCTGCTAGGCACATGTGGTTACTGAGCACTTGAAATGTGGCTACTCAAACTTTTAAAAAAATAAAAAGCATAATGGAAATAAAGGCCATGTTGCAAACAACAAAGAAGAGGCTGAAAATATGACAATCTGGAGGCCAGGATAGAGAAAGGTGAGCAAAGAAAGAAAATGACAAGGCTAAGTCAGGCAAAGGGAAGTCAACACAGACATAATTGAGATTCTGAAAAAGAACCCCCAAAACTGAACAAAGATTACAAGATATAATCAAGAAAATACTGAAAAAAAAAAAAAAAAAGATTTTAAAGAATAAGAAGTGCAGTGTCCCGGGGCGGGGGTGGGGGGAACACTGACAAAGAATGATTGACAAGGAGATAAAACCTAGTAAAGGTCTCTGATTTCAAAAGCAAAAAAGCCCATGGCCATCTAGACAAACAGCTGACGTCCTAGGAAGGAAGAGGGGAGACAGGTACATGTACATTCGTATGTTACTAATGGGAATGTGAATTACTAAGTGTTAGTTAGAAAATATGACAATAAAAATACAGGGTTTTTGTGTGTGTGTGTGTGTGTGTGTGTTTAAAGATTTTATTTATGAGAGAGAGAGAGGGCAAGTAGTGGGCAGGGGCAGAGGGAGAGAGAGAGAAGCAGACTCCCTGAGGAGCAAGAAGCTTGATGCTGGAGCTTGAACCCAAGATCCCAGGATCATGACCAGAGCCAAAGGCAGTCACTTAATTGACTGAGCTACCCAGTGGCCCCAAAATACAGATGTTTTAACCTAATACTACTTTGGAGAATACCTCATAGAACACATAAAAATGTGAAAAAGGCAAAAAAGGGAACACTAATTGTCTACCTATAGAAGAACAGAAAATCCATTCTATAGAGTATTAGGCTGTTAATTTTTCATCTATAGTTACTGACCTGGAGTGATGTCTATTATATTATGAGCAAAAAATAATATATGTGTGTGTATATATTTATATATACAATCTCACTTTAGTAAAAAAGGAAAAATACAAATGTATATAAAGTTTACAGTTCTTTGTGTTGGCATGGTAAAAGAGAAGCATGCACAACAGGCTATAATTGCAGGGTGAGTACAGATTCTTCCTACTGGTGGTGCTTCACTTTTATAATGTTCATTATTTTGTATGCACACCAAACATACATTTTAAAATGAGCAAACACTCAAGTGAAAAAGCTCTGGGCTTTAGCAATTAGAGCAGCTTTATTTATGTAATTCAGACAAAGGCTGGAGATCCTTTAGGGAGTTAAAGGCACTGGCAGTGGAAAAAAACCATGAGATCATCATCACATCATCCCCTGAAGCTGTCTCAGGAGAAGTCACTGAAACCCAGAGAAACTGGTTTTTAATACATGGTTTTAATACTGGTTTTTCTAACTGGTAATTAATACATGGGGCTTTGTGTGTCCCTTAGGGACAGGAATGAAAACACCAACTAACCCATCAGCCCATGGAGACACTGGGGAAGGACCTGTGAGCTGCATTTCTTGTACCCAAGTCAGCCCAGAGGTCCCCCCACATCCCACTCTACTTCTGGAGGCACAGCTGATACCCATGATGCATACTTTCTGTAAATGCTTTCACTTAATTCTGCAAGGGGCAGTCAGATTAGATGTTAGCAGTTTTGGCGGAAGACCTGTCCTCTTCATTAACCTGTTCTCCCATACCATCCTATAAATCTTAAAATATGGGGGGTATTACCCACAGCTTATCTTCACTTTCCCAGTCTGAGGGCATTGGTAACCAATTCCTCAGATAAGAATGTTTCTCAGGCACCTGGCAGCCTCAGCAGTGGTACAGGAATTGAAGCTATGTAGCCCTACTGATGAGCCCAGCTAGCCAGCAGGACCCAGGCCATTCTTTCCCAGAAAGACCATGGGTTCAGGGATCTCTGCTACTGTCCTTATTTTCCTCAAAAGCTGGTCCTAGTAGAGGTCTAGACTTCTGGAAAGGAGGAGATGCTTGCTCAAGGCTACCTTGGAGTCCAGTGGTATAATCTATTTGAATCTACTTGTTGGGGATACAAAAACTAGAAGGCAAAGGCCAGGGGCATAGGTTTCCTTAACAGCCAAAACTGTGTTTGGGTTGAATGAATCAAACAGGATAGGTCTAGGAAAAACTTTTAAGGAGTTAAAATAACGGTCTTCAGAAACAGTGTGGTGCTTTTATTAGAATCCAGAATTAATGTTATCAGTAGTATTCAGGGCAGAAGATCATTTCCTTCCATTTTAGTATTCTAAACTAAAAGCTGATATTTCATAACTCTTAATTCTATCATCAAGTTCTAGATTTTCCTTTAGGCACCAATTAGCAAAGGGAAAATTACATCCTGTCTGTTGAGCATTATAAGGAATGCAAATTTGAAAACCAAAATCATTCTAGAAATCTCACAAGATGTCTTTTTCCTGTCTGGTTTCAAGAGTTCAAACTATCCTTAGAGCTGTGACCCATGGTTATGAATACTTTAGATAACCTCAAATCCTTCTAGCACTCAAGAAAGAAAAAAAACAAACCCTTCTATCTTAAGTCTCAAAAGGATATTAACCTGGTGTTTCCATCATCAGCATTTGACATTTTTAAATCAGTGCCAATTTCCAAACAGCAAATGCTACTAATTTTAGCTCAATATTTACATAAATTTTCTTTGATATTTGAAATGTTATATTTTGAAGGATATAGTTTCTTCTTTTGCTAATTCATATACTAATTCATGTAAGAATCACAAATCTTTACTCTCAAAGTCTCCTGCCCTACCTTATCTTCTATCAGTTACTCGACATCCTTTAGATCTACACTGTGCTTTACAATTTAGAAATTCCCTCTCATTGGTCAACAGATGTTTATATGGTACCAGTTATGTGCCACTGGGGGGTTAATAGTCAGAAACTCTAGTTTCTATCGTAAGCACTTGTATGTTTGGTCACTTACGTTTATCAGGACCCTGTGAAGACTGGCAGGGTGAGTATTAGCCTCATTTTTACAGGAGAGCAAATAAGCTCCTGTTTAACTAATTTTTCTCAAGGTCATACACTTAGTAAGGACAGGAGTGGAAGCCAGGACTCCTTATGCTTAATGCTTTAGGCTATTACAACAGACTATTTGAGGTTAGTTACATTTGGCACTATTTTAACTTTCTTTTAAATTATCCTTAATTTTTTAAAAATGTTACTTTGTCTTTCCCACATAAAGCAGAAACCATGACTTTTACTTCCTCTCGGTTTTTAGCATATAGGGGTGAGTCTAATGGTGACTTTTTTTTTTTTTTTTTTTTTTTATGATAGTCACACAGAGAGAGAGAGAGGCAGAGACACAGGCAGAGGGAGAAGCAGGCTCCATGCACCGGGAGCCTGACGTGGGATTTGATCCTGGGTCTCCAGGATCACGCCCTGGGCCAAAGGCAGGCACCAAACCGCTGCGCCACCCAGGGATCCCAATGGTGACTATTTAAAAACCAACAAAAAACCACCACCACAGAGGCTACTCATGCAGAATGCAGAAATAATTCATACTCAAAGGACTCTTATATTTTCAAGTAGGGCTGATACTCAAGCCATCTGTGATCATACTGTATCAGGATTAAAATATTTAAATACTGCAGGAAAATAACCTTTCCTTGAGGCTTCCTGAGACCCATCCCTCACTCCAACCCTGCCCCATGTACCCATGGGTCCCCCTAATTAGTGCGAGTAGCTGGCACAGCAGAGGACCTTCAGGATCCTGTTCTGAAGCTGTGGCCAGCTACTATCCCAGCAAGTCAGTACTGTGCTTTATTGGTTGACAAGATATTTTTAAGATCTTGGGGTACAGTGAAGCCATTCTTAATTCTCTAGGCTATCTATAGTATCAAGATAAAGATGTAACAGCACTATGCCTACTGATGTAATTAGAGGGGTACAGGGAAAACCCTTATCTTACTGTTAAAATTTTATGTACCTCTTAGTGTGAAGACCTGATTTATTAGATCCTTTCCAATCAAACAACTACCTGAAAGGATTGCTCTTCAGGAAGGGGAGTGGAGAGGAGAGCTGGATCCCAAGCATGGAAAAGTAGTGCCTGGAGAAGTCAACCTCAAGGCCTAGAGTGGAGTGCTAAGAGAGAAGGCAGCAGAAGGCAGATTTAGGAAGTTGCCTTTATATTCTTTTTCCCTATGATGACATTTCTACTCTTAATACTACTCTTAAGCCAAATAAGCCTTTTCAACAGATTTGAAGGAAAAGTGCAAAAAAAAAAAAAAAAGAAAAAAAAAAAAAAAGCCAGAGGGTTCATCATATTAATGGATGCTCTAACTGCCAAAACTCGAGAAATTGCTTAATCTTGTATTTTATTTGAATTACACCATTATAATGGCCATTAAAGTGATCTGGAATAAAATGATCAGTCTAAAAGGAAGTTATAGCATCACTATACTTATACAAGAGGAAGCAGCAAAAGTGCACATTTGGAAGTGAATATAATACCGTACAATCAAGTCATTGGTACATTAAATACCAGAAAAATCAGTAGTCAGAATGCAGCATTATATACATACTACAGGAAAGGAAGGGGCAACATTTACACAGACTTTTGTATAACATGTGAATTCTGATCTGCTTCGTTTAAGTTAGCAAAAGCCTTACAGTTTGCAATGAAATGACTGTGTGCCCCAATCTCACCACCACTAGACACTGAAACTGAGGAGGGTCCCTTCCTCAGTTTACCGCTTTGTTCTTGATATCCCTCTAAAAAAGATAAAGCGATTGTGGAGCTGACTCATACCTGGAATAAGTAATGATAAAGTACCATGGTCATGACAACAAAAGCCAAAAGAAGCATCTACAACTGTTTTACCTTTAACTGCTGATGTTACGTACAATACAAGTAAGCATAGTTGTACATTCATGAGTTGACTGTACCAACCTCTGTAAAAATTTAGGAATGAGCACATCTGAGTATATGGATACTTCCTTACCTTACAAAGTAGAATCAAGCATTTTCTACTTCAAAGTTTTTATTTCTGTGTAAAACAAAGAACTCCTGGAGGTCAAACAAGGAAAACAGACACCAAATTCAAAGCACTATTAAGCCAGGAAACAGAAGAATCTGAGGTAGAAGTCAGGCAATATAATCCACAACCTTTTAGGGGCATACTGAACCATCACATCTCCGGTAAGATTTCATTTTTTTTTTTTTTAAAGTCACAAGTCCCAAAAAGTTAATAATCCATTCTCTGAAATCATGTAAAACTATGACCAACAGAAGATACAAACTTTTGTCATGTTAACAGAGGAAATGGTTTTACTAAGAGCGGCTGACATTCCATCAATAGTAACCATAGGGAGGCCGCTGGTTGTAACCATAGTGTCCATACTGGTGGGGGTAGTAAGGTTCTTGTCTGTGCTGTGGGTAATTGCTACCCCAGGATCGTCCATGCCACTGATTGGATCGATTGTCACTTGGCCACCCCCGTCTGCTATCCCTACCTCGAAACTGTCTGTTATCTTGCAACCTATAACAAAAAACAAAGAGATTTTTATACTTCTTTAAGTAACACAAATGACAAATCTATTCCAGTGCATTTTATTTCTCAGTCTAATACTCTGTAAATAAGAGAGTAAAAAACATTTTTCTCTGCAGAATGTTATATACAGCCCCAGTTGTTCAAAACTTCCCTAAGATTTAAATCATTCTTCCAGTATTATACTGGATACACTTTGCAGAGAAATAGGAAGATCACAACACAAAACTCACAAAATGATAGTTTTGAATCAAACAATTCTATTGGATTATACAAAAACAGTATGGTCATTTATTCCTTTTATCTACTTTGAATTATTAAGTAGATGAAATTTCTGTTGTATAACTTTCTAAAGTAAAACCAAAGATAATGCCTTCTTTATGGAATCCAGCACAAGTTTTGTAGAAGATTCTAGGTTTGTATAGCATATTTGCAGAGAAAATAAAATGTTAGTCCACAGAAGGAACATTTTAAGAAAGAACATTAAAACACATACACAATTGAACAAGGGAAAAAATAAACAGTGCTGACAAAATATTAAAGCAAAATGTATCAGCCACTCACTGTGTGTAGGCAGGTACCAGGCACGAGGTATACTATACTTAACAGAAACACTGGTCCCTGCCCTCACTGGCCTTATGGGCTCACAGATTAAAGCTATCCTCTCCCACATCAGGTATCTGCATGTCTCCTGAAGTAATACATACCGATTGCCTCTGTTTCTCTGGTTCCCACCAGCTCTGCTATTCCATTCCTCAATGATTGGAGGGGACTCAGGAGGGCGTTTCAGGTATTCCTGGTACTCTTTGTCATCTTCTGTGAATCTACTGGCAAACATCTCTTCAAAATTGGGAACAGCTTCAGAAGTGTCTGTCATTCTGAAATTCTGTACAGTTTTTAATGTTTTTGTGAGAATTCTTAAAAAAAAAAAAAAAGACTGTGTCACCAGACAGTGAAAAACTAAGAAATGACTAATTTTAGGCAAGGTATTCATAAAAGTCTTTGTATACTTTTAAACCATTTTAAGTTTTAAACATTCAATTCTGTAATATATGCATTGTGCTAACTGGTGCCTGAGATACAAAGATGAACAATAGGTCATGGTCTCAAAAAAAAAAAAAAAGGTCATGGTCTCTATCCCCAAAGAGCTCTCAGTCTAGTCTGAGACAGATGCGGTATAAATACGAAGAGAGAAACAGTGAATGTCAAGAAACAAAGCTGGAGGGCAGCCCGGGTGGCTTAGCGGTTTAGCGCTGCCTTCCGCCCAGGGCGTGATCCTGGAGACCCGGGATTGAGTCCCGTCTCCCTGCGTGGAGCCTGCTTCTCCCTCTGCCTGTATCTCTGCCTCTCTCTTTCTCTCTTTCTCTCTGTGTGTGTCTTATGAATGCATAAATAAAATCTTAAAAAAAAATAAACAAAGCTGGAAAAATAGGCAGGGACTGAACTGTGAAAAACTGTGTTCAATGTAAACAACTCTGCACTTATCCTGGTAGGAAAGGGGGAGTCCTAAACCTAAGTGGTTTAAGCAGAGAAACCTAAAGAGCAAACTATCAGGAAGGACCACTTTTCTAACAGGTAGAGAAGAGATTAGTGAGGACAGACCAAAGGCAGATTACTGTGGTACTGGAGGGCTCAATCTGCGGCAATAACCCCGAGCACAGTTTTCTAAGAACTCCAGGAAACATTAATTCGATATTGGGAGAAGAGAGGAGAATAAAGGATAACTTCCAGGCTTCTAGCCAAATAACTGGATGTGCTGCGGTGCCATAGGTACCACAGAAAGAAGCGTGGGTGAGGATACTGTCTGAAGTTAGTTATGGTCTGTCCATCCACATGGAGAGCCAACTCCAAGTTACCTATCTGTAACTGAGGACTCGGGTGATGATAAATGTGGGCGACATCGGCAATTTGTTGGTGGCTAATGCTATAAGAATGGATGAGATTCCTCAGGAAGAATGTGGAATGAGAAGAGTATGAAGGAACAGAATCCTCAACACGGACCTATGAGGAAGCTGGAGATAAAGAAGGGGGAAAACAACACACACAAATAAGAACCAGGAGAGCTCCCCACAGAAGGCAAGAGGATAGTATGGTCCTCTGTGTTAAATGGCACAATGATAGAACCAAGAAGAGAAAATTAGAGTTAGCCATTAGGAGGTGATTATTTTAGAGTACTAGGGATTGAAGCAGGACTGTAGTTCATTAAGAAGTAACTGGAAGGTAAGAAGTAGAAATCTACAGATTACAGACTAGGCTTTCAAGAAGCTTTGCTGAACATGAGGGAAAGAAAAGGGCAGGAGCCAAGGGGTTGCTGGGAGATTATCTCCAGTTTTTCCCAGGACAGTGTACCTGAGGTTGTTTATAGAAAAAGAAAACCAGTAAAAAAGACTGAAAATACAGGAGAGACATGAAAATGGAAAGGCAAATAGACATTTAAATGAACAGCTACTAGCTACTGAAGTTGAGGGTACTTTAAAGGCATCCAGTGTACTCTGCTCTGTAACAAAATGAAAAATATATAACTATATAACTATAGATACTGTCTAAGGGCCAAAAACACCCTGAAACCTGTTCTCAGCTGGGTTCCCCAGGCCAAGTATGGATTCATTCAGGTAGTATTTCTGCACCCACATCCCGAGAGAGAAATATGTGGCTTAGGCTACAAGAGGGCTCATCCTTGAGAAGCCAGGGAACAGAGAGTTCACTCACTTCATCTTTATCTAGGACTTGGAAGCCCGCTCAACCAGGACTCTGTAGGCAGGCCCCCCCACCCCCTTGTCTGCCCTGGCCAAGCAGCCGTCAGTGCTCCCATCCCTGCCTCTCCTAACCCAAACTTCATCTTTCTGCTCTCTGCCTCAAGACTCCTAAAGCCTATGTTCTGATTTGGGACATATGTATCATCACACTAAAACTTTAAAACCAAATCTTTCCCTCCTGTCTGACATCCTAAAATCATTTTTCTTCCCATATTACTTCAATTTACAGTAAAAGCCTTTGACAAAGACACATGATGGCCAAAGACAACTTCATTAGTTTTTCCTCCAAATTCCTCAAAACATAGGCCAATATTTATACTCTTGCCCTCGTCCCAACAAAACTAAACCAGGAGTATTGTGTGGATGCAAGAAGCACTACCCAGAAATTTTCTCCTTGAGGGTACTGCCCTCAGGCTTTCAGGGTGTCCAGGATCGGCAAACTGATGTCAAACCCTCAAAGCCAAGAGATGATGGGTCATAAATTCAGCTAAGGAAGATCGTGCCAGGATCTAGAAGAATCCCAGGAATCTGCACAAGGACGACCCATATCCCCCCACCCCCGACGGGGAACGAAGAGTATAAGGCAAACAATGCTCCTCTGTTGTTACATGTTCTCCGCGATGCCGTCCCGCAAGTGGACAGACACCTTCATCAGCTCATCAGTGAGAATGAGATTTAAACAGAATTCTGGCGCATCTGAGCTTTACTCACCCCAGCAATCTGAGGCAGCTGCAACGTGTAATGTTTATGTTGTTTCGATCTGTGGGAGAGAAAAAAACCCACTTGATTCCCTTGAAGAAAACCCTCAATAGGTGTGTGGGGTGGGGGGGCGGTGGCTGGATCTCGGTGCCCCGCGGGGCCTCCCAAACCAGCACGCCCCTCGGAGCGCGGAGGGGAACCGGGCACGTTCTCTCTGTGGAAGGGGAGGAGGAAGGGCTCAGCCCTCCGGACTCGTCCCGCAGCACTTCTAGTTTATAAGTTATATCGCACGCAACTCCGGTGGGGGGTACCGACGCCGGACACCGCTGCTCTGGAGACGCCCCAGGCCGCCCCCAGGGCCCGGCCCGGCTGCTCCCTCCCGGAGCGCCTCCGCGCCCCAGACGCCAGGGCAGGCGCAGGCCGAGGGGTCCCCTCTCCGTGCGGCCCTTCGGCTCCTCGCTCCCCGAGGCCCCCCTCGGGCAGCAGGCCCGCCGCACACGCAGGAGCACCCACCTCTGGCCCACACCGCGGCCAAAGGATCCGCCACTACTTCAGCTCTCCAAGGAAACGGAGCCACCCCGGCGGCAGGCCGACATTCGCCCGACTTCCGCTTCCGGCGGGCAAGCGCGGGGGCGGGCCTGCCGGGTCTCGCGAGATGACGGGCGCGCAGTGCGAGTCCCTCCGCGTCTTTGGAGGGCCGGAGGGGGCTGCGTGCGGAGTGTGGCTGGCGGCTCGCGGCTCGCGGCTCGCGGCTCGCGGGACGGGCGATGCCCTGTGTGCGCCCTCAGCCCGCGCGCCCCGGGCGGGACACGGCGTCGGGGTGTGTGTGTATGTGTGTGTGTGTGCGCGGTGCCCCCTGGCTGGGCGCCGGGGACCGGTGGGGACGAGTGGGGAGCGTTCAGGAAGAGGGCGGCGGTGGCGGCGGGCACGAGCGCGGGGCTTCCAGCCCGGCCGGCCGCGGAGGAGCGTGTCGGAGGGAGCGGTCGGCGCTCAGCTGCCCCTGGGCGGGCGCACCGCGCGGGATCCCCAAACGGTGCGCCCCCTCTTGTTGGCACGCCCGCCAGCCCCCCCTGGAAGCCGGAGGCCCGTAATTGATGCCATTCCACCCCTCTCCGTTTACTGCCCACCCCACCCGTGGTCAAGTTCTGTCGAGTCCGCCTGTGCGGGAATCTGGCGTCCGTGCCCTCTGCGTACCCGCTGCCTGCACCTCCCCCAGGCGGTTCTCAGCATCCCCTGAACAGAGCAGGCGCGCTGCTTTCCGCTCAGATGTCCTTCCTGCAGCATCCCCGGCTTGCCAGCTGCCAGCGCAGCGGTGATCAGAAATCTGCACCTGTAGGCTCACGGCCACATTGATAACTTGGATTCAAAACTCTTTTTCTTCTGCTGTCCCCCTTCCTCCCTTCCCGTGGGGTGGCCAGACCGTGTGAAGCACCTCCTGCACGAGTTACCGTTACCTTCCTAGAGCGTGCTCCTCCTTTCTCTTTGGAGTTGCCTTCCCGCCCCATCTTCTTAAGATGTTAAAAATCTGTCCTTTAAAGTCAGATCAAACAAGACAGGGATGTCCACTCTCACCACTGCTATTCAACATAGTACTGGAAGTCCTAGCCTCAGCAATCAGACAACAAAAAGACATTAAAGGCATTCAAATTGGCAAAGAAGAAGTCAAACTCTCCCTCTTCGCCGATGACATGATACTCTACATAGAAAACCCAAAAGTCTCCACCCCAAGATTGCTAGAACTCATACAGCAATTCGGTAGCGTGGCAGGATACAAAATCAATGCCCAGAAGTCAGTGGCATTTCTATACACTAACAATGAGACTGAAGAAAGAGAAATTAAGGAGTCAATCCCATTTACAATTGCACCCAAAAGCATAAGATACCTAGGAATAAACCTCACCAAAGATGTAAAGGATCTATACCCTCAAAACTATAGAACACTTCTGAAAGAAATTGAGGAAGACACAAAGAGATGGAAAAATATTCCATGCTCATGGATTGGCAGAATTAATATTGTGAAAATGTCAATGTTACCCAGGGCAATATACACGTTTAATGCAATCCCTATCAAAATACCATGGACTTTCTTCAGAGAGTTAGAACAAATTATTTTAAGATTTGTGTGGAATCAGAAAAGACCCCGAATAGCCAGGGGAATTTTAAAAAAGAAAACCATATCTGGGGGCATCACAATGCCAGATTTCAGGTTGTACTACAAAGCTGTGGTCATCAAGACAGTGTGGTACTGGCACAAAAACAGACACATAGATCAGTGGAACAGAATAGAGAATCCAGAAGTGGACCCTGAACTTTATGGGCAACTAATATTCGATAAAGGAGGAAAGACTATCCATTGGAAGAAAGACAGTCTCTTCAATAAATGGTGCTGGGAAAATTGGACATCCACATGCAGAAGAATGAAACTAGACCACTCTCTTTCACCATACACAAAGATAAACTCAAAATGGATGAAAGATCTAAATGTGAGACAAGATTCCATCAAAATCCTAGAGAAGAACACAGGCAACACCCTTTTTGAACTCGGCCATAGTAACTTCTTGCAAGATACATCCACGAAGGCAAAAGAAACAAAAGCAAAAATGAACTATTGGGACTTCATCAAGATAAGAAGCTTTTGCACAGCAAAGGATACAGTCAACAAAACTCAAAGACAACCTACAGAATGGGAGAAGATATTTGCAAATGACATATCAGATAAAGGGCTAGTTTCCAAGATCTATAAAGAACTTATTAAACTCAACACCAAAGAAACAAACAATCCAATCATGAAATGGGCAAAAGACATGAACAGAAATCTCACAGAAGAAGACATAGACATGGCCAACATGCACATGAGAAAATGCTCTGCATCACTTGCCATCAGGGAAATACAAATCAAAACCACAATGAGATACCACCTCACACCAGTGAGAATGGGAAAAATTAACAAGGCAGGAAACAACAAATGTTGGAGAGGATGTGGAGAAAAGGGAACCCTCTTACACTGTTGGTGGGAATGTGAACTGGTGCAGCCACTGTGGAAAACTGTGTGGAGGTTCCTCAAACAGTTAAAAATATACCTGCCCTACGACCCAGCAATTGCACTGTTGGGGATTTACCCCAAAGATACAAATGCAATGAAACGCTGGGACACCTGCACCCCGATGTTTCTAGCAGCAATGGCCACGATAGCCAAACTGTGGAAGGAGCCTCGGTGTCCAACGAAAGATGAATGGATAAAGAAGATGTGGTTTATGTATACAATGGAATATTACTCAGCTATTAGAAATGACAAATACCCACCATTTGCTTCAACGTGGATGGAACTGGAGGGTATTATGCTGAGTGAAGTAAGTCAGTCGGAGAAGGACAAACATTATATGTTCTCATTCATTTGGGGAATATAAATAATAGTGAAAGGGAAAATAAGGGAAGGGAGAAGAAATGTGTGGGAAATATCAGAAAGGGAGACAGAACATAAAGACTGCTAACTCTGGGAAACGAACTAGGGGTGGTAGAAGGGGAGGAGGGCGGGGGGTGGGAGTGAATGGGTGACGGGCACTGGGTGTTATTCTGTATGTTAGTAAATTGAACACCAATAAAAAAAAATAAATAAAAAATAAATAAATAAAAAAAAAAAAAAAAAAAAAAAAATAAAGTCAGATCAAGTGGCCTCTCCATCTAGAAATAAGTTGTCTTTCCTACCGAATGTCCATTATACTTTTCTGGGCCATTCTTCATGCATTCATTCATTCAGTTAGTACTGCTTTATATTTTTGAACTAAAATTGTGTACAACTCTTCCCCCAATAGACTGTAAGCAGACCTTCATCATTTCTGCATCCTAGAATGTGTCACATCATGCTTTCCACAAAGGGAGAACTCAGTGAATATGGAATCGATGTGGAGCTGTGGACATTCCAAGCCATGTTTTAGAAACACTGACCCAGCCAAGGCGAATAGGACAGTAGGGAGGAGGAGCTCTGGTAGTCTCCATGTTGGATAGTAAAGGTGAGAAGGTAAACAGCAAGGTTACAATAACTGAGTAGCACACTCCTTAGTAACAGAGTGGGTGGTGGGGGGAAAAGGATTAGAAGGAATCAGGGAAGACTGCAGCCCTGTAAGCCTGGGAAATTGGAACTGAGATGGGATAGCCATAGCGTGAGTTGGTTTTATTTATTTAAAGTTTTTTTTTAAGATTTTATTTATTCATTCATGAGAGAGACACACACACACACACACACACACACACACACAGAGGAAGAGACACAGGCAGAAGGAGAAGCAGACTCCATGCAGGGAGCCTGATGTGGGACCCGTCCCGGGTCTCCAGGATCACACCCTGGGCTGAAGGCAGCACTAAACTGCTGAGCCACCCAGGCTGCCCTAAAGATTTATTTATTTGGGCACCTGGGTGGCTCAGTAGTCGAACATTTGCCTTTGGCTCAGGTGGTGATCCTGGAGTCCTGGGATTGAGTCCCTGCATCCCTCTGCCTATGTCTCTGCCTCTCTTGAATAAATAAATAAAATCTTTTAAAAAATTTATTTACTTGGGAGAGAGAAAGTGCGAATGGGGGAGGGGCAGAGAGAGAGAGAGACAGAGACAGAGAATCCCAAGCCAACTCCGTCAAGCACGGAGCTGACAGCTGGATCCAACAACTCTGAGATCAGGACCTGAGCGGAAACCAAGAGTAGGAGGCTTAAACCACTGAGCCACCCGTGCGCCCCCTAGGGCGAATTGATTTTGAAGCAGAAATGAACTCCATGCTCCAAAAGATCTGTAGAATTTGAAAGGGTATATTAGGAATACAGGACTAAAGCTGGAGAAAAGAGAGGTTATGCCTAAATATGTAAATGTATGAGTCATCCGTGAAGAAACAACAGTTGAAACCATCAGTGTATATGATCTATCCAAAGGAGAAAGTATTTATAGAGAAGAGCAGAAGGCCAAGGCCTACGCCTCAGGAAATACCCATATTTAGGAGGCAGGAATAGGAAATACAAACTTGAAGAGATTAAATACATGGCAGCAGTGTAACACTTGAAAAACTCATAAGACTGCTTCCCCACCTGGTATGAGGAGTCAGGGGGGATAGCTGGAAAAGAGGATGGTTGAAGACCAGTTTGCTGGCTTCCTTGTGAGTTTCTTATGGCTTTATTTCCAGGTGATGAGGAATTGCATAGGAAAGAGTTTATTTCTTTAATTTCATAAGTACTTAGGAGCTCCTATGCTTCTGAGAGTTTCTGTGAACTCTAGGTATTTGGTTTTTTTGTGGGTTGTTTTTTTTTAAGATTTATTTATTTATGATAAACCTAGAGAAAGAGAGAGAGAGAGGCAGAGACACAGGAGGAGGGAGAAGCAGGCTCCATGCCAGGAGCCCAATGTGGGACTCGATCCCGGGACTCCAGGATCATGCCCCTGGCCAAAGGCAGGCGCCAAACTGCTGAGCCACCCAGGGATCCCCAACTCTAGGTATTTGAACCAATTTTCAAATGAAACTTTCTGCCCATTAGCTTTTTTATATTCTTTTTTTTTGTCTTTTTTTTTTTTTTTTTTTAAGATTTATTGGGGCACCTGAGTGGCTCAGTTGGTGATGTGTCCAGTTGGTGAAGTGTCTGCCTTTGGCTCAGGTCATGATCTCAGGGTTCTGGGCTACAGTCCCATGTTGGGCTCCCTGCTCAGTGGGGAGTCTGCTTCTCCTTCTTACTACCATGCCCCAGCTTGTGCTTTTTCTCTTGCTATCTCTCTCAAATAAAATCTTTAAAAAAATTATTTTTTAAAAGATTTATTTACCCTCCCTAGAGAAAGAGAGAGAGTGGATGGGTTGGGTGGGGAGACGGAGAGAATCTCAAGCAGACTCCCCACTGAGCACAGAGCCTAATGCAGGGCTACTAGATCCCACCACCAGGATATCACAACCTGAGTTGAAACCAAGAATCAGCTGAATAGTAATGTCCTTGGGCCTGTGGATACGTCTGGAAAAGATTGCCTTGTGTTAGTTGACTTTTTTTCTCTTACTGGTGTTATATCTCAGTGTTTTATCTTCAACCAACTCTGTAAATTAAACTAATTTTACCCATAATTTCAAGGCTCACATCAACCAAGTGATCTAGAGGCAAAACATAGCAACAGACGTCCCGGGCTAATCCTAGAAGCTAAAGACTCCTACTTTCAGCAGCTGTGAGTGACCTTGGATAAAGACCACTTTCAAGATGGTGAAACTGGGGTTCAAGAGGTTATGCAATTGTTTCAAGGGCCCAGCTGGTAAGTGGCAGCAGGGTTTGGATCAAGGCTGTGATATTCACAAAGCCTCGCTCTTCTCCACAGTGGAACACATTTTCCTCTTTCCCTTCCATACTCCACAAATTGAGCCGCACAACACAGACTCCCCACATCTGGGGACTCCGCTCCTGCAGCCTCCCCACCAAAAAATGCAACCAGGACAACATACCTATTGCCTCACATTCCTTGCTGTTTAAAGAATTTCTTGAAGGTGTATCTCACAGGCAGGACCTGCATCTTAGGGCTGGTTCCCAACTGAAAGGAAGGCTGGGTAAGTGAGCTTTTAGTTTCCTTTTGATAGAGACAGGACTCAAGATGGTAAATCCTCTAAACAGAAGAAGGATATTCAAAAGATGCTGGCAGACAAGGAATAGTGAGTTATCCACTGCACTCTGATTTATGACATCCCATTTTGCCTTGTGTTATGGCTCCTAGCATACATAAAATCAATATTGATGTACTGAAAAGGATTATCTGGTTGAATGCTTTTTTACTTTATTTTTTTATTTTTATTATTTTTTAAAGATTTTGTTTTTTTATTTGAGAGACAGATAGAGTGTGAGTAGGGGGAGAGGGGCAAAGGGAGAAGCAAACTCCTGCTGAGCAGGGAGCCCAATGCAGGGACTCCATCCCAGGAACCTGGGATCACGACCTGAGCTGAAGGCAGACGCCTCATTGACTGGGCCACCCAGGTAGGTGCCCCTACTTTTTTTTTTTTCTTTAAACTAATGCTGTGGGAGAGGAAATGACTTCTCTAAGATCACAGAATTGGTCAATGGCAGAACTGGAACTAGAACCTTCAGACACACTTCACTGATTTAACCGATGTCTTTTGAAAAACCTCTTAGGTGCCAGGCACTGTTTTAAACCCTGAAAACATCAGGGAATAAGGATGAAAGCTCCTGGCCTCTTCCTCAGCCATGCAGCATTCATCCTGTCCACCATTCCCACGGCCTAAGCTGCTCTCAGGGACGCAGCCTGCAGACAGGGAGACCTGGAGATCATCTGCCCTGAATGTGTGACTGAACCCCACTGAGGCCTTCAGCAAACTTCTGAGAGCCGGCAGGCAGTGTGCAAATCCACTTGTCTTGTGGCCTCCCAGGACCAGCCTCAGATGGAAGCTCCCATGTATATTAAATGTGCCCCCCAGCCATGATATGGAGCAGCCCCCCTCTTCCGTTGGTCCCTCCCTGCCTTCAGTGCTAGGGGGCTGGGGGCGGGGCAGTTTGTGAACCAGTGGTCGTCCTGCAAGTCACCATGTCCCCAGGCGTACTTTCCTTGCCTTGTTCTCTTTTCCACTGATGAAGCTGACACTTGGGCCTCCATTCCCTGGACTTCTCACTCCCAGACCTACAGTGTGCCTGTGCCCCCACTTCCCCCTTGGGTATTCCAGGGTCTTAGGGCCATTGTATCTTTGGTCAGCGCACACCCTGCTCTTCTGGCCTGTGCTCCTGCCGTCATTCCTTGCATCTCCTCCATTTGCAAATTCACCCCCACCCCTGCCACGGAAACTTGCTCAAGTTTCTCAGTTTCAGAACAAAACTGATACCTTGCCCTCTGGCCTGTGTCCTCTGAACACCTCAGATCTGCTGTTCCCACCCAGTGGACCGTTCACCCATGTGAGACTGCACGGCCCCATCTTCTGCCCCCAGACAGGCCGCTGAACCCCTGTCTGGCTCAGACTCAACCCCCACTGGCTGAAACTGCCCTGGCAGAGTTTGACCTGGGGCCAAATGCCTAAGACCTTTGGTGATTTATTCTATATCCATGCAGTGTTTGACGCTGTTGTCTCCTTGCTCCTCCTTTGTTTCTAGGTTTCTCATGATGCTCTTGGCCCCAGGTCACTGTCTCTCCTCTACTCCATCTCCTTGGCCAACTCCTCTGTCTCCTGCTCGTCCCTAAATGTTAGGGTCCAGTGGCCCCGTCTGTACCCTCCTAGTGCCACTCACGCACTCTGTTACTCTATGGCTCCAGCTCTGTGCTGATGACTCAGAGGTGGGTATCTCTAGCCAGCCTTCCTATCTAAGCTCGAGACTCATGAATACCCCTGCCTATTAGAAATTTCTATCTGCTGGTCTGGCCGACATCTCCAGCACATGTCCCCAGGTGCATTCATCTTCCTTTCTGCGCCCATTCATCTGCTCTGTCTCTGTTTTAGAGAATGCGTCCTCCCAGTTACCCACACAGAAGCTGGTGGTCATCCTGGACTCCTCTCCCTCTCTCACCCCACCCACGTCCCGTGGACCCAGCTCCTGCCTATCTCTTCAAACAGAGAGCCTCCTCTTCCCTTCTGCCATGATTCTGACCTTCATCCCTTCCCAGGCAGCCCAGGTGACAGCCTCTAACTGGTCCCCCCAGACACTTCTCCACCCTACTAGTAAGTGTTCTTCTTTGTTATGAAACATACAGAAAAGAATTGATGATAATATAACCAATTCTTGTGAGCCAGCCAGCTCAGAGTAGATTCTTTCTAAAACCCAAGCCTGATTATACCTGTCCCTTGGTGGATCCACCTTTCAGGGGTTCCTAATTACTTCTAGCATACACTCTAGGAATTGCTGCCTTGGCAAGACTTAGTTCTGTCCTACTTGTCCAGCCCCATCTCCTGCCAGTCTCCCTAAGAGAACTAAACACCCGGCCATATCAAACTACTTCAAGTTCCCAAAGACTTTGTGTTGTGTTGTACACATGCTGTTCCTTGTGTTTGCAGTGCCCTCCCTTTTTTGGTCTACTTGGTAAACCTAAGCCTATTATGTCACCTTCGGGTGGCCTTTCAGTGATACACCTCCTCTCTTTCTCTGCCTCCAAGGACAACTGATGACTTCTCCCTGTATATCTCTAACATATAGAGCCACGTCTTGAGGGCAAGGCTTTCTCTGTCACATCTTTGGCAATTGACTCTGGTGACCTGATATAATAGTGCTCAGTAAATGTTTACTGATCTGACCCCTACCTTCCTCTTCTGTTTTCTATTTGAGTAATCTTTTCCCACTTACTTTCTCCCCTGATCCATAAACCCAGACTCCTCCTGCCCCACTCTTGTGCACAGCATGTGGGTTCCTCAGACACACCTTTATCCTGGTACTCACCTCACTTGGTAGAACCTACCCATTTTCCCTGCTAGAGTGTGGGTGCTGGGAGCCCCGGGACCCTCTGTGTTAACTCTGCCTCCTGAATACCTAAGCACCAGAGCCAATGCTCAAGGCAAGGAAGGAGACGTTTGTGAACCCACAAGTAAAGGAATGAGGCTTGCTGGCTTCTATCTAAGTCCTCCAACTCCAAAACCTTATGACTTGAGCTTCCAAAAATGGTGACATAATCTGGACGTCTCCTCCCAGCAGATGGTCAGAACAGTTGAAACACCAATTCAAAGAGCTGGCAGATAGAAAGGTAAACATTTAAGATAGTGGGTAAGAACGAAGGTGAATTCTCCAGCAGGATCGGGAACATTGGCCAAACAGTGTCTCCATGGGGTCACAGGCACCCCTTCGCACCCGGTGGTGAGCTTCATATGTTCTGTCCAGTGATCCACGTGCCTCAAGAGCTTCTCAGAAAGGTGTTTGACAGCTTTGCTATGACTCAACCCCCACTGGCTAGAAATGAGCTAGAAGGCACATTATTTCTAGGGAGCATTTGGTTTGCTTTCACTTTGGTTTGCTCATTTTTGTGAACTCTAACACAAAGTTTTAGTTATTTAACATTTTATTTCTGTTCAGTTAGAACTCTAGAAAAAAAACCCTCTACTTTCTTAGGGCTCGTAACCTTGCTTAATTTTCCCCCTCCATAAGCATTTATCCTTATGCAGCACATTTCTAGCCTAAATGTTGGGGGGAATGGACAGAAGTGAAAAAATGCGGAACACAAATCTTAGGATCTAAGCAAAGAGTCAAGCAGATGATAGTCAGGATGTGGCATATGCATTATGTAGAACAGCACAAGGTAATCCTGTGGAGTGCAGGGAAAGGTCATTCCAGCTAGATTACCTAAGGGTAGACAGACTCTAGGGTGAGGAAAAACTCAGAGCAAAGTGAGCTTAACCAGAATAAATTTAGGGGAAGGTGTGCGTGCTCACATGCACATACCCCATGTATGGATTGCCAGACATGAGACCCTGTGAGGGATCTGGTTTTGGGTGTGGAGGGTGGAGACTGGCCACTCTAGGTTGAATACTTTTCAGAGAAAGACTCCAAGACTGTTCTGCTTCCCTTCCACTCCCCAAATCACAGAGCTCTTTACTACTCTCTTTCCCAAGACTCCTGAGACTGCTGCATAACGTCACTCCTGTTATATTTGGGATGTGAGTTGTGATCTCTGCTGACTTGGGACAATGCTTGTCTCTCTTTGACTTCAGCATATTCCAATTAGATGTTGTTGACTCTGTTCTCCCTCCTGGCAGGTAAGAGTCTGAGCCCTCCCATGGGTGGGTGGAGAGCTGTTGCTCTATGGGGATCTTGAGCATTTTTAGGTAGAAAGAGCATTGGCTTTCCGTGTAGGCCAGCCAGAGTGCCTTTAGCCAATAATGAGGCTTGGTTTCCTTATTTCTAAAATGAGACGATAATGATTATTATCCTCCACTGCCAAGATTACAAGGATGGAGAAATGTTAGCTGGTCTCTCCTCTCCTTCCCCACTGTTTTCCAAACCAAAGCGAGACATTCTGACTTGGCTGGTTTGAGCAGGGAGAGGTTCTGATGCAAACATTTTGCAATAGCCCTGTGAAAACAGTCATGTCAAAATCATGTCAAAATATTATCGCTGTCAACTGAGCACTGGCTACACGCCGGGAACCATGCTTTCTATCTACATTATCTCATTTATGCTCATGATAACCCACCTTGGTACATAACCCCCTTGTATAAACAAGCCTTGGATATGAGAGACAACTTGCCCAAGGTTACATAAGCAAGCAGAAGTGAGATCTGAATCCACTTTCTCCTCCCAGAGACCTGAAGGACAACACATCTGAGCTGGAGTTTTGAGAAATAGCTATATGACAGGCCAGTTGTGATGGCCCTCTGTGGTTGAGAAATGAGAATCCAGATGTTTGTGGCATTGGCGAAGCAAGCACTATTTGCTTTCACATGAAATATTGCTTGAGCCAGAACGTGGAGTCTGTCGAGTATCAAGGGGCAGCTGAGATTCAATTCATAGTTACTTTTACTGTGGTTTATCTCTGAAGCAGGGATAAAGCAATGCCAGAGACATAGATGAGGCAAGGAGTCCAGGGGGCTTCCTGATGCTTGCCTCTTCTGTATCCCATGGAGATGTGCCCACACATGGTGAGGTGTCCACCAGGTCCAAAGCATATAGAACTGTGTGTACTGCTTATCACCTAGGAACAACCTGTGCCTGCACATAAAGCCAACAGTCTGCTGCTCAGAAGCCCACATCACCTGGGCCTGAGAGCCACATCCCAGGCTGTGAACTTCCACGGTGCTTCCATGGTGCTAGAACGTACCATCTCCCTTTCCCTGCAAGACCTAACAATTTTCCGTTTATGTCTACTGAGGTTCTTTCTGTGGGCAGGCCTGGCCATGACCTACTGCAGACACACAAATACGGTTTCATTCTGTTGTAAAATCTGAAGAATCCAATTTGTATTCTTACCTAGAGGGCCACCCCATCTTTAGGTAGAAGTGCAAGAATCTGGGGATGCCTACACCCAAAATCATGTCCAACAAAGAGGCTCAGATAGAGACAGAGAGCAAACCCGTGATTGCTGGGGTTTGGGTGGGAGAGAGGGACAGATTATAAATAACCACGAAGGAGCTTTTGGAGGCCAGGGGCAACAGAAATGTCCTAAACTCAGTTAGTGGTGGTGATGGCTACACAACTCCATAACTTGGCTAAAAATCATGAGCCATTTGTGGACAATGGGTGCATTTTAGGTTATGCAAGTTATACGAGAGAGAGAGGTTGAAAGAGAGAACAAACAGCAGCTCTATCTGCTTGAATAGACAGCAAGCACTTCAGTGAAACCCCAGTATTTTGGACCACAGACCATAGAAGAGAAGATTCTGACCTAGAAGGAGTTAAGGGCAGGAGTAAATCATTAGAATCTTTGTGTCAAACATCCGACCTTGAGTAGTCTGCTTACTAATGTGTCCTCTTGGAAAGATGACAATTGTAATGTATTTTTAAAACAATTTATTTATTTTAGAGAGAGAGCAGGAGAGCATGAACAGGGGAGGGGCAGAGGGAGATGAAGAGGGAGGGTCTCAAGCAGACTCCCCACTGATGTAGAGCCCGATGGGCTCAATCCCATGACCCTGAGATCATGCCCTGAGCCAAAATGAAGATGCGGACGCTTAACCGACTGAGCCACCCAGGCGCCCCAACAATCATAATATTAATAATGCCTCTGGCAGAAATGGCTGGTTCCCTCCCGTCCCCCCCCGCCCTGCCCCCGCCCTCAGCTCTCTCCTTCCACAGAGAAGGGAGGGTTTTGAGGCCCTGGTCCAGAAGCAAACTGACCTTAGCAGAGTCAGAGATTAATAGCAAGAGCCATAGTTTCTTGCTTCCAGGAATCATTTAAAAGCCATTTAAGTTTTGAAATACATTCTCCATGGTAAGAGCTGTTGCATCTGAAGAGAAATGTCAGAGTGCGACATTCTAAGTGCCACAATCACTAAAATTTGAGAAGGGTGTCAAAGCAAAAAAAAAAAAAAATATATATATATATATATATATATATATATATATATCGTTAGTGGCTCTGCCTCCCCAACAGCATCTGTCCATCTCCTTCTGTGTGTCTGTCCAGCTCTCTCCACCTCTACTCACCCCTCCATCCCATGCCTTTGACCTCCACCTGTTCCCCCATCTGGTGCAGATCTGAGAAAAGAGCTGGAGTCTCAGGGTTGGGGAGAAGCACTGGCCAGTGCACGCTGGAGAGCTGGGGCTACAGAAGGAGTGCATCAGCATCCCCTACCTGAGCCTCCTCTACCCACCCCCGACCCCCTAATCCCCATGATCTTAATTACGCACACCTGTGGCATGATCCAGAGCCCAGGCCTCAGCTGAAAATATCCAGAAATCAGAGTTGCTTTGTTACTGAGAACTGGCTTATGCCAACCAAGCTTGTATGATCACACTAGCATGCCGATTTCTCAGTAAACCAAATGTCAGTTTATTGTTTTTTTTAAGATTTTGTTTATTTATTCATGAGAGACACACACACACACACACACACACAGAGAAACATAGGCAGAAAGAGAAGCAGGCTCCCTTTGGGGAGCCTGATGCAGGACTCCATACCAGGACCCTGGCTGGGATTACCACCTGAGCCAACGACAGATGCTCAACCACTGAGCCACCCAGGTGTCCCCAGATGTCAGTTTATTAATTTACAATGAGAAATACATCTTCTTTCTGAATGGACCACTTCTTTCCCGTTGATTACTTAGAGCACCTGGTGCTTTTTCCTGGTGTCCGGGGATCTGAGTGCAGCTAGAGGGCCATGGGTGGTGGCCATCCACCTCTGCATCCCTGGAACACAGCTGGTACTTGATAAATATTTGCCAAACTGAGCTGAACTTTGCCAGGGGTAAGAGTTGTTCATCTTTAGCCATTTTTGGTCAAACAGGAGCTGGACCTGTTTTATTTAACTATTTTTCTGAGTCCAGTCCAGTTTGTAACCCATGAGGATCCTTGCCAATGCTGTATGGCCAGATTTACGAAGTGGCCGTTTGTTCGGGTTTGTCCTTCCACACAGCTGACTTCATTATAAAGCAAATTCATCTCAGAGGACTTACCTAGCCAGATAGCACTCTACTTCCCTCTGTGTTTTCTCTTTTCCTTTAAGTTGGAAATGAATACTGTGAAAGGAGTAGGTAATAATAGCACAGACGGCTATGAACTGTGCACTGCCCATCCCTGAAATAGATTCTTCTGTAAAAGAACAACAGTGTTGTCATTTACTGAGTTGGATGGAAAGCAGAGTTCGGAACTGAAGGCATAAAAAGACTTATGAGTCACTGGAGTCCAATTTAGCCTTGGTAGTAGTGTGAGGCCTATTATTAGGTCCATTTTCAGGGAAAACTATTGTTAGGGAAGGAAGAGTCCTGTCCATTTGTCAGAGCTCTTCTCGGGCCCTAAAACAGTTCTCCTCTCTGCCCCCCTCTCCCCTGTCAAATCCCCTGCGGATCTAGACCCCCAGAAAGGTCCCTAAGCCCTCCTGACAGCTCTGTCCACCACTCCTGCCACCTCCCCACCCCCCCGCCAGGCGAAGTGGGAAGGGTTTCTGGTGTGGGGTCTTGCTCAGAGCTCTGGGCTGCTGGAACATTCACTACTCTCTCCGCAGCCTGGGGCTCTATCCTTGACCTCCATTCATCCTCCAAGCCCTTCACAGGAATTGTGTCTATTCCTGTGGCTTCCACTACCACTTCTATGCTGGAGCCTTTGCCCGTCCAGTTATGGTGTGAGGCCCTGATGTGTGGGCTGGACATGAGTGCTCTCCCTCGAATTGCAAGTGCTATGCCCTTCTGCTGCAGGCTCCGTCCAACCCAGCAAACACTTATCTTGTATGCTCCCACACTTCTTCTGTAGTTCCTGAGGATACAGAGTTCTATTCTATTTAAATAAATGTGCAGGGTTTAATTTGTAGGGTTTTTAGTTTTATTTCACTATCCAGTGACTGTTGGAGTCCTGTTCACTGTCAGCATCTTTTCTCCTCTTCCTACCCCTGTGTTCTCCCTGAGAGGATTCATTAGTATGGTTTCTGTTTCACAGAGATAATTTTCAAATATACATATCTGGTTCCAACTGTATTACCTGTCTCATTTGGTGTATGAACTTAGACATTTCTCTGTCTCCTTAAAATAAACAGCTGTTAGGGCTTTGGTTCCTGCATCTTTATAAAGCAGAAGTGGATGCAGAGATAATTTAGTAAGTTATGGTGTATCAATGCAATGCATTTTTTAAAAAGATTTTATTTATTTATACATGAGAGACACACAGAGAGAGGCAGAGACAGACAGAGGGAGAAGGAGTCTCCCTGCAGGGAGCCCAGTGTGGGACTTGATCCTAGGATCCTGGGATCACGCTGTGAGCTGAAGGCAGATGTTCAACCACTGAGCCACTCAGGTCCCCCAATCCTGTTGAATGTTTTAATGATAAAAAAATAAAATTTAAATTAAAATCTATGTTGAATTTATTGAAAATATCCAGAATAAGTAAATTTGTAGAAACAGAAAGCAGATTAGTAGTAGCCAGGGGCTAAGAGTAAGAGGGAATAGGGGGAGTAACTGTTTAATAGGCTTTGGAGTTTCCTTTCAGGGTGATAGAAATATCCTGAAACTGGATGGTGGTGATAGTCACACAAGATTGTGAATGTACAAAATGCCACTGGGTTGTACGCTTCATTTTTTATTGAGGTATAATTGACATAATGCACCCTTGAAAGTAGTTAGGATGGTGAATTTTGTGTTATATGAATTTTACCATAATTATACATATATAATTTTACATATTATACATGATTGTATTTTGGAGTGAGTAAATGAGTGAATGAATAAAATGCCTATTTTATTTATAGACTTACATTAGATGGCCTCTCTGCATAATGAGATGTCTCCACTTTGTAGAGTTCTTTTTTTTAATTAAAAAGTTTTTTAAGTCGTCTCTACTTGTAAGGCTCAAACTCATGACCTCAAGATTAGGAGTCTCAAGCTCTACCAACTGAACCAGCCAGGTGCCCCTGCTTTGTTTTAATGGGAAATTCCAAACACACACAATAATAGAACAGTGTAGTGAGCCCCACTTACCTCTCAGCTTCAAAAATTAGCAATTCATGTCCAATCCAACTCCACTTATACACTGATCCTCTTCTCCTCTATACCTACTAGATTACTTTGAAGCAAAATATAGCTCCTGCAGTGTGGATCTCTAATAGCTAAGGACTCTATTTTAAAAATGTATTTATAATGCATTATTATCTCTAAAAAATTGGGTCATTCCTTAATATCATCAAAGGGCAGTATTCAAATACCCCAGATTGCCTCAGAGATGGCCTTTTTAGAGTTGGATTCATTGCTTTGTGGTTTTAGAGAGACCAAACTGCTTTTCCCAGAACTGACCTGGTAAGTTCATTCTCAGCCATAATGAAATCTTAAGGAAGTTAAAGTTTCTTATCTGAGGACGGCTAAAGTTGGACAGGATGCTCTTATTTTTTTAAAAGATTTTATTTATTTATTTATTCATGAGAGACACACACACACAGGGAGAGAGAGAGAGAGAGGAGAGAGAGACAGAGACACAGCCAGAGGGAGAAGCAGCAGGCTCCATGCAGGGACCCCGATGCGGGACTCGATCCCGGGACCCCAGGATCACGCCCAGGGCCAAAGGCAGTTGCTAAACCACTGAGCACCCAGGGATCCCCGACAGGATGCTCTTAAAGTTCCACTTCTGCTCAGATGTTTTCTGAGGAACCCCTTTGCCTGCTGTGGCCCATGTTGCTGTATGGTGATGGATGTCAGTCCTGAAATGCCAGTGAAATGATTGAAATCCTAATTTGAGAGGCCACAGTTTCTCACTGGAACTCACCAGCAAGAGCGTCCCCATTCTCCCTCTTGGTTATTAGCAGAGTAGCCATGCCTCTTTGTCCAACGGGGGCATGTTCCGAGCCCCCCTGTGAATGTCTAGAACTACACAGAGCACCCAACCCCATGCATACAATGTGTTTTCCAGCACATGCATACCTGTGATCATGCACACCTGTGATCATGTATACCTGTGATCATGCATATCTATGATCATACCTATCTATGTATAAGTTAGACACAGCAGGAGATTAACAATAACTCAGTAAAATAGAAGAATTATGACAATGTACTATAACAAAAGTTACATGAGTAACTGTCCTTCTGTCAAAATACCTTATTGTGATATTTCTTCTTTCTGCAAGGATGTGAGATGGTGAAGTGCCTACAGGAGGAGATGACATGAGGTGGGTGACATGGGCATGTGTCTGTGACCTCCTGTTAAGCTGCTGGTGACCTGGGGATGTGTCAGGAGGAGGATCATCTGCCTCTGGACCTCGAGTTGACCACAGATAACTGAAACCCCAGAAAGTGAATTGTGGGAGGGTGGGGGGGAAAGTACTGTATCTTAACCTCTCCTCATCTTTGCTTACCATGGTTCTGCATGACCATCTTCCTGACTCTGGGGCCTCCTCAGTGGCACTCGCTGACCCAAGTTGCCCACCAAGGTTGACTTGTTCTTTCCTGTTCCTCGTTCTGCACGTTTTAGTGGCCCTTCCCTTCATCCTGGGCCTGTGCCCCTGGCCAGCACCTCCGTATTGCTTCCAGATGCTCTGAGTTTTAGCATGACAGCCCTCTTGGGTTCATTTTCACCCCCTCACTTACCCCTCAATTCTACTCTCCTCCCACATGTGTGGTGCCTTCCAAAGTGACTGCTAGCTTATCTGCAGGACCATCAAGCCCAGCAATGCGTGGAAGACCTCCTCCTTCAGGAGACAACACCTCTATAGCTGGATGGCAATGGCTCAGGGCATGGCTTTGTCTGTTCCTCCCCACCGCATTCTCCAGACGGTGCCACTGCTGCCCATTCTACAGATGACAAAGCTGAGGCATCAGAGGTCAGATAACACTCCTGAGCCTAATAAGTGGGGGAGCCCAGGTAAGAATCCAGATAGCCTGCTTACTTATCTACCATTCTCTGTTGCTTAAATCTAAAAAGTGATTTTTGTGGTTACAGAAGAGGGTACATCAGAGGGAGGAGGTGTTCATCTGAGAGCAAACACAGTAGCAACTGCTTATTTCTTATACGTCAAGTTGGCTCTGGGCGATAGTATCCTTTGTTTCAGCATTTCCCAAAACATGTCCTCTGGAAAACTTAAGGTTTTGTTGTTAATAAATTAATTCAATTTAGAAAAGATAGTACATCGCATTCACTTCTTGGAGTTTCCTATCTATACTGACATAGTACTGGTGTTAGAGAGAGACAGAGGGAGAAGCCAGTAAAGAAACCTATTTCCCTGAGTTTTGTCCAAACCTATGGAGGACAGAGACTTTTCCCTTTGCTTAACACCTGTTGACATCCCACGGAAACACTGCTTTATGTAAACTTTCTGGAGTGAAGATAAACACGGAGCTGTTTCAGAAATTTTGTTGTCATTTCTCTAATTTGTTTGAAAACAAAGCCTTCCTGGCATTATTAAAAGGAAGACACTCCTGAATTTCCAGCTTGCTTTGCCATAACCCACTCTGACCCATTGTACCCTGGAATGGTTGTGGGAGAGGGCGGTCATGTTTCTGTGGTGCTCAGAGGTGTGGGGGCCCCACTGGAACAACCTGAATGCAGATCAGTCTCCCGGGCCATTCGGTTGGCTTGTATCAGAAGGGCCCCAGAGTGAAATTTCAGCTGTGATGATATGGTTGGTGTCCAGTGTCTCCTCCTGTAAACACTGACCTCAGATTTGGTAGCTATAAGCTTCCAGACTTATTTCCATGTAACGACCCAGCTGGATCTAAAGGTAGGGTATGATGTCACCAACTATCTGTAGTCATTCCCTAATTAATACCTGGCCATGACTACCTGGCTCTTTTGTTCTAAATTAAGACTATATCTCATTGTCATCCCTCAACTACGGGGAGCCAAGCCAGGGGATAGGGCTGCCAGAATTTGGGTTCATCCAGGGCCTTCGGCACAGAGGAAGAATGAGAGGCAATGTATGGGCCCTGAGGGCAGGATGGCGAATGAGGAAGGGCCAAGTGTGCGGGAGGCAGCAGGCCTGAGGGAGTCTTGGGGCCCAGGAGGCTGGGGAGGGTTTGGGAAAGTAGCCCACAGGTCTGAGTCACTCTTGGGAACATAAAGTAAGTCAGCCTGTGAGCCTTTATCTTCAAAGCCCTAGGTGGCTAGGTTGGCCCCACCTTGCTGATGGAACGTTCTAGTTCATTCTTTCCCAAATTTGTCTTTCATAAGAATCACTCCAGGTGCTTATTAAATATGCAGAATCCCATACCTCACCCCAGAATATACTGATTCCATCTGTTTAATGAATGCTCTCAGAGATCTGTGTGATGAGCCAAGTTTGGGGAAATATTCCTCTAGTTGTTCAAGGGATCTTACTCAGGAGTAATGGGCTTGGTCCATTCCTCCAAGTGCTTTTGTGTGTTGTCAGCTCCAGTTGTTTGGCTGGAGTTGGAACTCTCACAGAAGAGAGGACAGGGCTTCATCCTCCTCATCCTCGTCTTCTTCCAGGGTCTTAGACACCTAGCCCCTCTGGCCAGGGCCAGCTGATAGCCAGATATCAGGCCCCATCTAGAATAAGTTTCTGTTTTCTCTCTCTTTGGGGGTCAGTCTTCTCCCTCTTGTTTTATTTATTTATTTATTTATTTATTTATTTATTTATTTATTTATTATATATTTTTAAAGATTTTATTTATTTATTCATGAGAGACACAGAGAGAGGCAGAGACATAGGCAGAGGGAGAAGCAGGCTCCCCGTGGGGAGCCTGATGCAGGACTCCATCCCAGGACCCCATCCCAGGACCCCAGGATCACACCCTGAGCCAAAGGCAGACACTCAACCACTGAGCCACCCAGGTGTCCCCTCCCCTTTGGTTTAATAAGAAGTAATTTTAGAAGAGGTGATTTGATGAGCTATTGGTGCCTGTTTGGTATCTTTTTTATTACATGTCTTGTCTGCTTTAGATAGTCAAGAGTATTTATAGGGCACATATTATGTGTAGAACAAGGAATAAAGAATAGGTTAAACATGTCCCTTTTCTCTGAGCATTAAAAGATTTGTTTGGATTTGGAATAATGAAAAAGTTCTGGAGATGGCATGACACTTGAATGTACTTAATTTCATGGAAACTGTACACTTAAAAATGATTAAAATGATAAATTTCATCTTACATATATTTTGCCACAATTAGGAAACAAACCAAAACCAACTTGTTTAGGAGGCGATATACCCAAGTAACCACCAAAGAGGACATTTCCAAAGTGATACACCAGCAAATGTAAAGAAGCGTGTGAATTTAGAGAGATCCTTGAGTAAAGAAAACCAAACACTCAGGCAGCTTCTGTGTTGGTTTTGAAGGAGGTGAGATTGGGGGATGTTTGCAAGTGAAAGAGGTCACACAGAAAAAAGCAGAATTTCTATAAGGGAGGCTTGTCAAGGAGGCAGCCAGCACCCTAACCACTAGTCTGGGGCCGGGAAGTGTTTGCTGAGTGAATGAGAGGATAATGGATGGCAGAGGAAACCATGGCAGGGAGGTCTCCTTGGCTGGGTGGCCTCTTGCTTCAAGGGAGTAGAGAGGTATTATCTTGATTTTTTATTTTCTAAAAAAATAAAGATAAAAATAAAATAAAGGGACTTTCTGCTATCTGGGATTGTAATGCTGATGTTAGGAGAAAGGAATTGGAGACCCCCGCCCCCCATCACCCCACTCCTAGGGGTGAGTTGTCCGAGAGATGGTTAGAAATGGCCAGAAAAGGTGAACTCATTTCTGGACCAACCCACCTGATCATGCATCTCTGCTCAGCATGGAAAAGAGCTTGGAGCAGAAGCCAGCTCTTGCTGGGAGCCCAGCACAGACAAGGGCTTTGTGAAACTCACAGAGCCAAACCCCACTGGGCAGCAATGTGAGACAGGAGGTTTTTAGGAAAGCTGTGGCTTATCACAAGGACCCTGGATTTGCAGGGGGACCTCACTTAGAACAATTGGTGGATGAGCTGAGCTTTATTAGAGGCAACAGCCCCCCAGATGGGACTGGGGTAGGGACTAGGAGTGGGGCTGTGTGTCTGATCAGCTACCCATGCCAGCCGAGCCATCTGTGGCTAGTCTGGTATGTAGTAGGTGTTCAGTGACTGTTTGCTACTGATATGAATTGAAAACCCACTCGTTTCTATTTTGTAGGATTTGCTTTTTATTTGTTTTCATTTTCTAGTAAAGAGTTGTTTCTCTCTCTCTCTCTCTCTGTCTCTCTCTCTCTCTCTCTCTCTCATCTAAGGTATTTGATTCAGCTAAATCAAGCCCAGGGGGCTTGACCCACATCTAGAACAGCTGGCCCCTGGGTGCTGAGGGCCACTCTTTCATTGTCCAGGCTGCCCTCCCTGCCCTGTTGATTCTATGTCCTCCATAGCCCCACCTCTGCTCCATCGGCGCCAGTCTGCTCCTCCTGGAGTCCTGTCTCGGGGATGGCCCCAAGTCCCTCTTCTGTGTCCCATCCCCACAGTCTCTGAGCTTACTGAACATCTTTCACTCGTCCCTGGTATCTAGCATTTCAGCAAGTCCAAGATCGCACCCACCATCTCTCCTCTCTGCTCTGTGGCTGCCCTCCTTCCGGGCTTCCATGTACCCTGGAGAGGCATCACCATCTACACCATGTCTCTAGTTAGAAACCTTCTTAACCATCCTCAATTGAGTTTGCCTCAGACATGGCTCTGGAGCCTCACCTCACCTGTCTGAGCCTGCCCCATTCGAGCTATTCTAGATGTGCAAACGGGTGCCTCTCGGTTCTGGGGCTGCTGCCAGTCAGAGACAACTAACCATGTGAGCCCAGCCTCTCCGGAGAGAGCTGGTGAGCTTTTGGATGAATTCCTTCCACCTAATATTAGAGGAGGCACCATACCTCCTCACCCCACCATTTCCTTGGGTTTCTTAGTTCCTCTCTGGAGCCCTAAGTCTCAAGAAAGCCCAAGCAACAAGCTAGGGTGTGTTCTTTTCTGTCCCTTCCTGTGCCCAAAGTCCTGGGGCTCCGTGCCTTGCCGTACTGCTCTTTTGGCATCACGAGCCTTAGAGCAGTGGTTCATAACCTTGGCTGCACATAGGGATCACCTGGGGAGTTTACAGGATTGCTGATGCTCGGGCACCACCCAGGCCAATTAAGTTGTCCTCTCTGTAGGTGGAGTGCTGGCACTGGCATTTTGTCAAGGCTTTCTAGGTGATTTTGATCTTCAGCCAAGGTTGGGAACGGCTGGTTTACAGCATGTTTTTCTACTCTTTCTGTCTTGGGGTCTCAGAATTGTGCATTCTCCAGCTCCCCAGGCTGGGTCTTTCAAGTTCTTCTCCAGGAGTAGCTTAACTTGGAATGGTTCGATCATATCTTTGATTTTCATCTAACAATTCATCCATCTACTCTGTGCCGGGCACTGGGAAACAAATATAATTGTGTGTGTTCATGGGGGGGCATCTATTATCTTTGGCCACTCCCCCCACATCTGTTTAGTTTGATCGTCCCAATTCTTGATTTTCCTATGGCTGTCTCCTCCAGTCCTGACCCCAGTCCATGATCCTCTGTGAGGAGCTGCCTCCACACCTCACTTGGGGCTGCATGTGACCCCTAACTAAGCCTGTCAGGGCACATCATCCCTTTGGCCACAGGTATGCGCTCAGGGATGAGCTCGAGCCCCCAGGCAGGGCACTCAGACTAAGTACAGCTCAATTCTGGGACTGTGGCTTAAATCATTGGGGAATTTACTTATTTCTTGGTACATATGAATGTGGGACCAGAGCTGGGAAGAGAGGCTACCTAAGAACAGAGCCTAGACAGAGCCAAAAGACCAAGGGAGGGACCAAGGGGTCCTCCTTGTGGTGCCTGCCCCCAAAGATCACTGTCTTACAGGGAGACTCACCTGCTGAATCATCCAAAAGGCACAAGAAAGGTGATAGGGTGCTAGCTCAGGGCAACCTGCGGTGCTTGCAGTTAGTTAGGCTGCCCATCTAGTCATTTCCAGTTTTGCCTGTCGTAGCTGAACATCATAGCTGAACGTTACTGAGAGATGGCCAGGGAGGTCCAGCCTCTCTTCTGGTTTGTTGGATTATTGACAGACCCCTCTGCCCAGAAGCCACAAGAACTCCCTGTCCTCCCTTATTTCAGGCTCCCATCCCTTACTGGAGGCTAATCAAGCCACCTCCTCTCCCTTCCCAGCCTTGGCTGAAACCTATCCTAACAAAACTCAGCCCGCAGTCTCTACCTCTCTAGGCCATTCTCCCTACTGGTGCCAGAGGATCTAAGATACTAATCTGATCATGCTTCAAAACTTGTACTTACTCCCTGTGGCCCTCAGAGTCAGGTCCACACTTCTTAACATGCCCCAAGATCTTTTGGTGTGGTCCTACCTTACCTCTCAGGCCTGGCCACTTCCTACCACACAGTATTGAGCCAACCACATGGACATATCCCCATGGTCCCATATCCATCTGGTGTCATCTTAAAGAGATGGCCCCTCATCTTCTCTGACCCTCAGATGACCTGCAGAGAAATCCTGATGCTATGGAGAGTTTGGGACAGAGTTTGCCAAGTGTTACCATGAGCTGTTTCATACAGTTTCAGATTCCTCATGCTGACTCTACTAAATGTTAATATGTTGACTATATAAACAGGATTTAACAGTCTTCATTTAGTTATAGTAAAGAATGAAAATTTCACCCCAGTTCCATCATGAGAGCCAGTAATAATAATAGTATTTATCATGTACCAAGAAAGTACTATTCCGGGCAGCCTGGGTGGCTCAGCGATTTTTTTTTTTTTAAATTTTTTAAATTTTTATTTGTTTATGATAGTCACAGAGAGAGAGAGAGAGGCAGAGACACAGGCAGAGGGAGAAGCAGGCTCCATGCACCGGGAGCCCGACGTGGGATTCGATCCTGGGTCTCCAGGATCGTGCCCCGGGCCAAAGGCAGGCGCCAAACCGCTGCGCCACCCAGGGATCCCGGCTCAGCGATTTAGCACTGCCTTCAGCCCAGGGCGTGATCCTGGAGACCCGGGATTGAGTACCACGTCGGGCTCCCTTCATGGAGCCTGCTTCTCCCTCTGTCTGTGTCTCTGCCTCTCTCTCTCTCTCTCTCTCTCTGTCTCTCAAGAATAAATAAATAAAATCTTAAAAAAAAAAAAGAAAGAAAAAGTACTATTCCGGGGACTGAGCTAAGCACTTTCCATGTATCATCTCATTTAAGCTTTCAAAAGACTTGATTGTGAGGATCACAGGGAGCAAGCTCATGTTCTAGTGAGGTCTCCTCTCTCAGCAGGTGAGCAAACAGAGAGGTTGGAAAGCTTGCCCACCATCACCGAGATGGTCCATGGCACAGCAGCTTACAGCCCAGCTCTCTCTGTCTCTAGCCTTGATGCTCCATATTCCTTCTGCTTGCTGTGCCGGGAGCTAGAACTTTCATGTTCTGAGCATCCAGGCCTTGTCCACGCGCAGAAATTGTTTTAGCTAACCAGAGTCCTGACGCCATGAGAATGGCAACCTGGATTTACTGTCCGAACTTAACTTTATATCAAAACACACACCTGGTCCCTCACCTAGTCCTGTGGAGTCTACCTCTGAACACATGTCTGCTCCGTAGTCCACTTTCCTTCAGCTCCACCCTTGTCTTCTGTCTGGACTTCTGCTGAGCCTCTTAAACAGTTTTTACTCCTACCCCCTTCTTATCTCTCCTCCCAGTAACCAGAGTGATCTTTAAAAAAGACAAACCAGGCTCATGGTCCATTGACAGATGAATGGATAAAGAAGATGTGGCATATTTATACACCGGAATACTACTCAGCCATCAAAAAATGAAATCTTGCCATTTGCAATGATGTGGATGGAACTAAAGGGTATTATGCTAAGTAAAATAAGTCAATCAGAGAAAGACAAGTATCATATGTTCTCACTTATGTGGAATTTAAGAAACAAAACAGTGGAACATAGGGGAAGAGAGGAAAAAATAAAACAAGATGAAATCAGAGAGGAAGACAAACCATAAGAGACTCCTAATCATAGGAAACAAACTGAAGGTTGCTGGAAGGGAGAGGAGTGGGGGGATGGGGTCACTGGGGGATGGACATTAAGGAGGGCACGTGATGTGATGAACACTGGGTGTTACATTCAACTGATGAATCACTGAACTCTGCCTCTGAAACCAATAATACATTATATATTAATCATTAAATGTAAATTTTAAAAAGACATTTAATTAATCATAAAAAAAAAGGTAAAAAGGTAAACCAGATCCTAGCATTCCCCACCTGCCAGTGCACTTGAACAAATCCCAATCCTTAGCCAGACCTGGGGCCCCTGGATTCCCCCCTTCTCATCTCGTGCCTCATGAAACTCACCACATTTGAACCATTCTGACCTTCCAGTTCTTCTGACCTTCCCACTTCTCCCTCATGGCAGTGTCTCTGACGTCCCCTCTGCCCAGGACCTCTTTCTTCTGCACCATCCCTGGCCAGGGCCTCTTTAGAGGCCATTCCTGCCCACCTTTCTCAACCTAAATTAGGACTCTTTCATTCACATACATCACAGTTTATGTATTGTGTGATTATTTGATTAACAGTTTCCACCCAACATTATAATTCTGTGCTGGAAGGATTGTGTCTTTTTTGCTGAGCACTTTATCTCTCATGCCCAGCACAGCATCAGACACATAATAGGTGATCGATATTTGCCAAAAGAATAAATATTTTTCTATGTCACTACGTAGTCTTCACAAATATAACCTAGTAGCTGCACAACACCTGATAGTTATTCATTGCATTATGGCTTTAAAGAGGCATTTGTTTCATACGTCAAGGACTGATCTTGTATGGTCAGAAGAAAAAAGGTGGTTGAAGTCCCTGGATCAGCAGTATCAGAAATATGAACACACTAATAGTAATACCATACATGTACATGTTAAGCCTCATCTTGCTGTTGAGAAAAAAAATAGAGATTACAGGTTTTGAAATCAATGTAGTGGGTTGTGAGCAGCACTGCTTTTAAAAATAGAACAGAAGGGAAAATGTTGAATGCTTTGCAGGTGAGAGGAAAAGAATTGTTCTGTATAACTTTTATATATATATATATATATATATATATATATATATATATATATATATATAACTTTTGTTTCCATTTTATATAGATAGGTATCTGCAGAGCAAGTTGAAGCAGGACCTGGGTTGTGGTGTCAGATGTATTTCTCACTGCAAGTTGCAGCTGCGTTGAAAAGCATGGATACTAACCCATGGCTTACTCTGGGAGTCGTGCACACCATTTCAGGCCCCAGGTATCACCAGATCAGTTACTTGTTCAGAGCTCTGCAAGCTCACCTTCCTAACATGGCCAATGGTGAGATGGAGTGCAGAATTTGGTTTATAGGAGACACTCAGGGTACCTTTCTTTTTCAATAAACTTCTTATTTCAGACCAATTTTAGATTTGCAGAAAAGTGCCAAAGATACTGCCCAGAGCTCTCACATACCCCTCACCAAGCATCCCCCATTGTCAGCGTCTGATGTTACCACAGGACACCACACAAGAAGCCGGTACTAGTGCATTGCTAGTAACTGAACCCCAGACTTTATTTGGACCTCAACAGGTTTTCCTTTTTCTCTTCCAGGACTGAGTCCAGGATTTCATGTGCACTCAGTCATCATATCTCCTGGGTCTCCTCTGGTCTGTGACAATTTCTTGGTCTTTCTTTTTCGTGACCTTGGTGGAGGAGTACTGGTCAGGTATTTTGTAGAATGTTCCTGAATGTGGATTTGTCTGGTGTGTTTCTCGTGATTCGACTGGGGTTATGGGGTTGGGGGAAGAAAACATCACACAGGTCAAGTTCACAGCTCATCACACCGTATCAGAGGTGCGTGGCACCAACATGGCTCATCACTGGTGATGTTAACCTGATTGGTCAGTGCAGGGTCTGCCAGGTTCCTCCACTGTGGAGTTGTCATTTTTTCCTGTCCATACTCTATTCTTTTTTTTTTTTTAAGATTTATTTATTTATTTATTCATAGACACAGAGGGAGAGAGGCAGAGACACAGGGAGAGGGAGAAGCAGGCTCCATGCAGGGAGCCCGATGTGGGACTCGATCCTGGGTCTCCAGGATCACACCCCAGGCTGCAGGCAGCGCCAAGCCGCTGCGCCACCGGGGCTGCCCCCATACTCTATTCTTTAGAAGCAAATCACTAGGACCCTGAGACCTCCTCTCAAGGCAGTGGGGGAGTGGGGGCGTGTCACACTCTACCTCCTGGGTTGTGGAGCAACTACACATCTTATTTGGAATTCTTCGGTTGGGAAGATTTGCCTCTTCTCCACTTACTTAATACCTAAAGTACGGACTGATGTGTATTTACTTCTTTTTTTACAATAAATTTATTTTTTATTGGTGTTCAATTTGCCAACATGCAGAATAACACCCAGTGCTCATCCCGTCAAGTGCCCCCCTCAGTGCCCGTCACCCATTCACCTCCACCCCCCGCCCTCCTCCCCTTCCACCACCCCTAGTTCGTTTCCCAGAGTTAGAGGAGTCTTTATGTTCTGTCTCCCTTTCTGATATTTTCCACACATTTCTCCTCCCTTCCCTTATATTCCCTTTCACTATTATTTATATTCCCCAAATGAATGAGAACATATATGTTTGTCTTTCTCCAATTGACTTATTTCACTCAGCATAATACCCTCCAGTTCCATCCACGTTGAAGCAAATGGTTGGTATTTGTCATTTCTAATGGCTGAGTAATATTTCTTATGTTGCATCATGATCCTAATCAGTGTCATTTATCTCATTGCTCAAACTTCTCCAGCTTTGGCCATCAGGAGCTCCTGCAGTGAGCGCCTGTGTCCCCATCCTTTTGTTTTTTTCGGGCACTTTCTTACTTTCTGGGAACACCAACATGCTTTAGTTCATCCCCCTGCACCTCCGGAGAGGCAGCACCCAATCTGGGCCTTGAGTTGGGGTTGGAAGAGGAAGGAAGCCCCTCTCCACAGCTCCCCCAAAGCTGATGGAAAGGAGGGGAATCTGTTTCCAAATCTTGTCTGGCCCATGCTTTTCCTTTTCTTCCCCCTCACCCTGTAGGGAGGGCCTTTGTCCAGAGGGACAGCCACTTTACTCACGGAATGTCGAGCCTTACGTGGGCTCATACCTCCAGCATCGCTTTGCTTCCCACATACTGTGGGAAGCAGCCCAAGTGATTCACCAGCTCCACCTGTCTCGCCTCACTGCTTCCTCCCAAGGTAAATGGGTGTGCCTTCCCACCAGTGGAACAGAAATAAATTCTTGTTCAGGATTTGGGAGACTGCTTGGCCGTGCTGCACCGTGAATCTGTCTGATACCCCCACTCCAGCTGAGCTGACTGCTGCCTTGGACACTGCTGAGGACAACCCCCACCCCCACCCCTGGTCTTTGGAATTCAGTTTATGATAGATAGGTTTCCTCCAGCACCAAGCACCAGCCCTGGCTCTGAACAGACTCATTTGTGCTTACAGACCCTGGCCAATTTTGTGTGTCTGTGGCCTGGCTTCTGCTAGTTCATTCATTCAACAGGTATTTATGGAGGGCTTTAGGCACAGTTTCAGGCACTGGAGATACAATGATGAGCGAAAATATAGGGCTTCACAGAGTTTGCAGATGTGCCTGGGAGACATATTAAACTAATAATTTTGCAAATATATATTGCAAACAATAAGTGTGATGAAGTATGGGAGCTCTCAGTTTGTCTAGGGCATTAAGTAAAGGTTCCACAAGGAAGTGATGGTTTAGCTGAGATCTGAAGAATGAGTAGGAATTGACTAGGGGTGATACAGATAGGAGAGGAGAAAATCTTCCCAGAGGGAGAGACTCACATGTGCAAAGGTCCTGGGGCTGATAGGAGGATGGTCAGTTGGCTAAGGGCAGGAAGAGAAGGAGAGAGAAAAGGCCAGAGAAGGCAGTGGAAGAGTGATGGGGTAGGGTCTTGAGGCATGTTTAGTATGTTGGTCTTTATCCTAAGGATGGTGGGAAGGAAGCCACTGAAGGATTTTAAGAAGAGTGGCATGGTCAGGTTTGTAATTGAGAGAATTACCACAGTGTGAAGTACAGGGGGTGCTCCTCCCCACCCCAGGAGACCTTGCTGGTTAATAGATAAACCTATGGTCTCAGAAGAGAGGACAGTAGGTTCAAGATGGTGGCCCTACTTCGTATGCTTGTTCCTTTACTTCTTCTTCTTCTTCTTTTTTTTTAAATGTCCTGAAGTGGCAGGTTTATGTGGGCAGTGTGTTCTCAGCAGAAGATGATCTGGTTGGTGGGAGGCCCTCAGGGGCAGATTAGCTTCGTCCCAGTGCCAGCCTTTGGTAGGGAATCAGAACATGATGTGTGGACGGGGAATTCAGGGATGCTCTTTAGTATTTCTTTTTGCCATCTCTGTTTCCCTTGCTCTAAGAATAAAACCAAGCTTAATTAAGCCTCCTTAGAAGCTATTAGTCTCTAATCGGGATCCCAGTCCCATCTTCACGGGGCAAGAGCCCAGAACACCTGCCGCAGGTGCAGGATCCTTCCTGCCACGTTGGCTTTCCGGAATCTCCTGGCGGCGGGTACCCTGAGCCACCGAGCCTGGCAATGGGCAGCAAAAGGAGGGTGGGCTTCGGGGGAGGGGCATGGCCGTGCCCATCTCAGGTCCTGGAGGCCTGACCTCGGGTCCGCAAGCGTGACCTTGGGCTCCTCACTCCCCCTGCCGGGGCCTCAGTTCCTCATCTGCGACCGCAGGGCGGCCCCCAAAGTCCCTCCCGCTGCGAGCGCGACTCGGGTCCAGCGGGCGGGACGCTCGCCCCCGGCGGCCAGGAGCGGGGGCGCGCCCACACCGCCCGCCGCGGGAAGGGGCGGCGGGGGGCGGGCGCCGCGGCCGGAGGCCCCCCGAGGTTACGTAAGGAGCGGGCGCGGGGAGCGGGCGGGGCGGGGCGGGGCGGGGCGGGGCCGGAGCGCGGCCGCCCAGCCCCCGCCCAGCCCCCGCCGCCCAGCCCCCGCCCAGCCCCCGCCCGCCCGCGCCTGGCGGCGGCGGCACCGCGTACCCCGCGCAATGGAGCGGCGCCGGGGCTGAGCCGGGCGCGCACGGGCCGCCGCATGTGCGGCGCGGGGAGCGGCTGCGGAGCGCTCTGGGAGCAAGCGCCGGGGGGCCCGTCGGAGCGGCGGCCGGAGCAGCGCCCGAGATGGGGTGAGTGAGCCAGCGCCCGCCGGAGGGGCCGCCAGGCGGCCCCGGCTCCGAGCCTCGGGGGCCGGCGCCCTCCGCGCGCGCCCTCCCGCCGCACGGGGGCCGGGGCCGGGGCCGGGGCCGGGGCCGGGGGCGAGCGCGGGGCGGCGCCTGCCAGCCCGGGGGGGCCCGACCCCGCGCCCTCCGCCCCCGGCACGGGCGGCCCGGCCTGGGCGCGGACTTTCGGCCCCCCTCCTCCGAGCTGGCCCCCGGGGCGCGGCGGGGACGGGGACGGGGACCCTGGCCGGGCTCCCGCGGTCCCCGGGCGCGACCAACTCCGGGGCCTGTGTTTGTGAGTGTGAGAAGCAGCTTGTCGTCCTCCACGACAGAATGGAAATAGAAGTTTTCCTGGAAAGGAAGCAGACCAAATAATCGTGCCCCCCCCCCCCCCCCCCCGCCCCGAGCGTAGGAATAGTGGACTTTGACTCTGCTTCCAGACGGAGGAGGGTGAGGAGTCTGGAAGGAGCCGGGTGAGGAGTAAGATGCTCAGGGGACAAGTTAAAACACTCTGTGCAAGTGACTAATGCTCCAGTCTATAAAGTAATTTAAAAAGCAGGATAGATTTCTCTTTGGCGTCTCCGCGAGCAGCAGGCGCTGTGAGTCAGGGAGCCACTGTACTAACACGGTTAACTCCTTACACCTGCTCACCCGCCGGGAGCACGTGGTGACGATTTCCTGGAACAGTTCATTATGCCCATTTTACAGATGAGGAAACTGATGCTTTAAGTGGTTCGGTGACTATCCCCAGGTTGGGCAGCTGATGAGCGTTTGTAGAAGGACATTTGTGCCTCAGCAGAGGGGAAGCCCCAGCCTGACAGGGACCCTGGGGTGGTGGGGGTGTGGGCCCTGAACCAGAGTTCCTGAATTGTCCCCTGCTGCTGTGCTTAGCGGCCTTCAAATGGCCCTCCTCCTGACCCTAAGACTTCTGCTGGGTGGGTCTAGAGGTCGTTCTTTTCTCTATGGGGTTGGGGAGGAGTGGAAAGGGGTGAGATTGTCCTGGTGGCCTGACCTAGCTCCCATGGTCAGTGGCTCTCTTGTACCTCACTCCACATAAATTTCTGGAGTCATCTTCTCCAGCGAATATTGTCTGTCGGGTCTGCAAGTGTCAGAAGGAACCAGAGGCAGGTGGAGAAGAATTTCGCTGAAGGAAAGTGTGAGGGCTCCACACCTCCATGAGTAGAGCAGAGGGACCGAGAGATTGGCTTAAGACATTGGTGCCAGTCCAGGAGATTTCACACATAGAGCAACTATGGGTGATTTTTACCAGAGGCACACTGGTTGGAAAGCAGGTTTTCTGTAACATTTCCAGTGACCTCTGCAGGAAGAACCTTTGTGCAGTGGGAACCTTTGAGATTCTCAGATTTCATACTTAAAAAAATGTACGAGGTGGGGGCAGTGGGAAGGAGTTGGCTAATGTAGGTCTCAAGATGGAAGATCAAAGGGATCTGGTAATTTTAACTCTGTGCCCCCCCCCCCCCCCCCCCGCACAGACAGCACAAACACACTTGCGTGATCAAAAACGAATATTGAAACTCTGTGGTTGAGATCAAATAGTTCTGTGGAAATGAAAATGTTTACTCGTAAAAGCTTGAAGAAAATGTCAGAAGGTAATGTTTGTTTGTGGAGCATCAGGGAGGAGTAGCTCAGGGAGCTTGTTGAAAGGGAATGTGGCTTTCCTGTCGTTTTAGCATCACTCGGTACATGTGTGTTACTCCCTTCTTGTAGGTGAGGGCTGGTTTGTAACTCCTGCCTGCTTCTGCCAGCTTCACTGTACCCACGTCTTCTGTGATTCATGTGAACATACAAACCATGGCTGTAAATTGAGATGGAGCCGGGGCTGGATGAGCAGTTGAGACAGAGGGTGGAGGGAGCCATCTCAACCTAAAATAGTACCAATGTCATCCTCCCCGAGAGTTGAGTAGGATGAGGGGGAAGAACAGAAGGGCAGCCAGGAGGGATCCTCACTGCGGTCCTGTAGCCCTGTTACGGCTCGACTGTGCAGACATGGCTGAGACTTAAGGGGGGGGAAAACCCCTGAGTTTACTTCTTCCTCACTTAAGATGCTTATCCTCTCTCACACATTCACTTTCTGCTTCTCTTCTGTGAAGTGTTTTTGCATTAAGCCTGTGGTTTCCCCAGTAAGTTTGTTTTCTCTGCCTGAGGAAGAGGCCGCTGGTGCAGACCTTCTCACATCTCAGACCTCTCGTCTCCTCACGTATACCTGCCTCCCTTTGCTGACAGAACAGGTCCCTCCACAGACTGAGGAAAGCCTCGTCTTCCTACCACCTGCACTACCCTGGTGGCTTTCTTCCCACCTGGCTCAGTGGCTGGCCAGGCCTTCGTCTTGTCACCCGGCCAGGACCATCCATCCCACCCCTCTCACCTCATCAGGCACCATCTCTCTCTCCTCCTTCCACCTCCTGGGTTTTCCCAGCAGTGTACACTAGGGCTTGGCTCAGTGCCGTCCAGGAGACCTTTCCTCACCCATGAGACCGTCTGTGTCTGCGTGGCCCCATATGGCTGCCACCTGCCACGAGTGGCTGTTGGGCACCTGAAATGTGGCTCGTGTGACCAAGGACCTGAATTTTTAATTTAATTGGAATGGAAAAGCCACATGTGGGTGGTGGCTGCCATATTGGAGAGCAGAGCTCTAGCTTCTGTCACTTTATGGCTCTCTGCTGCTTCTCTGCTCCTTTTCACCTGAAGATGACTCAGAAGATCCACCCCAAACCCACTGTCCCCGTTGGCTCTCTTCTCCTGCCATTCGTTAACCCCCATGCTCTGCTGTCCCGCCCCAAGTGCAGCTCCCTGGGAACCTGCATGGGGCCAGATGGCTGTCCTTGTGTTAATCCCTCGGCTGTGTTCCTATCCACTGGCCACCCTCTCTTCCCACTGCCCTCCAGCTTCTAACTACCACACTCCCCCTGCTTCTCTGCTCCCCTTCCTGATGGTTCCTCTCCAGTCTCCCTGCTCTTGCTCCTCTGACCACTGCATCATGGGGCCACTCAGGGACTAGACTGGCTTCCTTCGTGTGGTTGACACTCTCTTCCCAGGTAATATGATCCACCCCCCCCCCCCCCCCCCCCGCCGCCCCGCTGGTGATTCCCATGGTTTTATTTCCAACACGGCGCTTCTGGGGGCTTCCAATTCTTGTTCATGAACGGAGCTCTTGATAACCCTTCCAGCTCTTCCCTTCCCTCCGTCTTCTCTGTCCCAGTCAGTGGCCCCACTACCCACCCTCTTGCTAGGAGTGGTCCTTGCTTCTCCTCTTCCTCACCCTCCATGTCCAGGCTGTCCTAGGGTTCTACCTCTAGGTGTCCATGTGTCCTGAGGATCTTGGGTCCCACTCTGGTCCTGGCCACCCTTACCTCCTTCCTGGACCAACATCCTCAGCTTCTGCCCTGGGTATCTCCAGTCCATTCCCTACCCGGGAGCCCGAGTGCCTGGCTTTCAAAATTGCAGATCAGAATCATATCATCCTCTTCCTTGAACACCCATCAGCACCAGGGGCTGGCCTATACCTCATCTCCCAACTTCCCTTGTCACTCCGGCCATCCCTCACTGCCTTCTGCTACGTGAGCCTCATTGCTATTCTTGTTCTGCCTGAGGATCTTTGAACTTGCCCTTCCCTTTGCCTGGGATGCTCTTGCCTTGGCTCTGCAAATACCTTCCTCCTGCTTTGGATTCCGGCATCAGGGTCACCTGCAGAGTCTTTCCTGACCCCCACCTTTACTTGCTAGCATAGCCACAGCTTTTTTTCTACAGTTGCTCACTGCAGCACACATGTAATCATTTGGGCTTTGTTTACTTAATTATAATCCGTCTTCCCCAATAGCATCCCACAAAGATAGGGTCTTACCTCTTTCTCCAGTGTTTCTCAACACTTAGCACAGTGACAGGCACCAAATAGGCCCCCAGTATTTTTTGATTGAGTTAATGCTTGACTGTGGTGGGTGGCCTTGCTTGGATGCCGGCCTGGAAGTTGTGATAATTTTTGGATTACCTTTTATATAGCTTGCTTAATTGAGGGTTGCAAGGGCCAAGAGAGAAAGAAATCACATTTGGATGCAATTTTCTTTTAACGCTAAAGCAAGCCACTTAGCTTTTAGTAGGACTTGGGTTAATTCTCAAGCTGTCAGCTGTCATCCGAGTACTGGGGTTGTAAATTATCTTTTTACCCGCCTGCAAAAGGTAACAAAAGCCGGCTTGCCTGCTGTTGTGACTTTTAGCTGATTTTGTCAGTGTTTACAAACAAGATCTACTGTAGTTCTGCTTGGCTTCGGTTTACACCCCTTGATTTTGTCCAGCCAAGATTACGTTGCAGGGTGTGGTGGGCACAGTTGAAGTTATCTGACACCCAGGGCATTCTTTCGGTAATCTAGACTGGTTAGCTTTCTCTTGCTGTTCATTACTTCCTCTCTAACTTTCCATTCCTCCTGCAAAGGACTTTGCTCTGGGGTTCATGTTGACTAAAACAGGTAACATTTCTCAGATGCCTTGAGGGAACTTGTCTTTCTGGGTCCTGCCTTGGGTTTTCTAAACTTCACTTCCTAAGGTTCCTTCGATCTGTTCATCTCTAAGGCATTTGGAGGGTCTTTTGGGAACACAGGATGAGCAGACCTTCTAGGTCACTCCTGCCTTTACAGAGTTTGTGTTTTAGAATCAGAGATAAGCCACATATAGAAGTTCCAGTTTTAGTATGAGTTGAAACAAAATGTTGCCCTTCAAAAATGTTAGAGGCAGTGCCGGCCTATTTGGGGCACTTAGGACAGATGCCCTGGTATGCTATAGGGAGTGCCAGGGGGCTGTTAGCATTTAGGATCACCCTCATTATGTAGGCAGCCTTAGCATCTCCCTTTGTGCAAGAGTTGGAAAAAAAAAAAAAAACCCACCATAGTATTTGGAATGGGGTAGGCACTGAATAGATATGTATGGAATGAATGAATGAATGAATGAATGGGAATGAGTGAAGACTCTTTGGGTTGACTTTCACTTTGGGGAGAGGCCATCATTCTTGTAGGCTACAGCACCGAAACCCCTCGCCCTTGAGAGTTTTCTGATGGGGTCAAGGGCACATTTGCTGCTCCTACACGGTCCTTTAGAGGAAAACTCAGAGCAGAGCAGGTGGTTTGTTTTTGTCAAGTGGGTGTTGTGATTTGTGTAAATCACTAGCTTTCTTTTCTGCAGTGGCTCCTGGGGAACTTAGAGTTAAATATGTGTTCAGTCTTAGCAAAATTTATCAGACCTCATCCATCACCTTTATTCTTTGCTCCATCTTACAGCCCTCCCTTGTTCGCCTTTTCTCTTGCTCATCTACCACTTATTTTTTTTAAACAAAATGAAAATAGCTTTGCTTTTTTCTAATTATAAAAATGCTACATGTTCATACAAAAACATAGCAGCATAGAGAAGGAAGTGAAAATTACTTGTCATCCCATGTCTCAGGGATGACCTCCCTCAGTAATCAAGTGTCTGTCTGCAGACTTCTTGTCTATGTATGTCCCGGTGTCTAGATGTAGGTCTACCTGGAACAAATGTATTTTTAACAAAATGGAATCATACCCTACATCTGTTTTGAAATGTAAGTTTTGTAACTTAAAATACCTTGAGTGGACATCTTTTCATGCCAGTAACTATAAATACACATCAGTATTTAAATCCACACCTACTTCTGATTCTTCATTTTGCTAAATTTTATGCATCTTTGAAAGCTTGCTTGAATCCCCTCTAGAATAAGGCAGGGTATTTGGGGGGAAAAAAGACATTTTGACAATTCCTTAAAGCAATTGGTTGCTCTAAATGAATTACCGAAGGAAAGAAATGGTAGAGAAACCAGGATCACAATTAACATTGGGTAATTTGTGGCAACTGTGTAATTTTGGGTGAGTCACTGCTTCTTAGTGAATCTTGGTAGGAACATCAAGGATTCATCACTGTTGCTAAGGGTGGTTGGTGGACTAGGACCCAGCTGCTCAGATTGTTTCTCCTCGTTTGGAAATATCGGGGCAGAGTGATTCTCCTTTCAGACCAGGACAAGAATGTTCTCTGCAAGCAGAAAGCACCCATGCCCACCCCTGAGTGCCCTTTCTGCTTCAAAGCCCTTTGTCTGGTGGGTACCATAGCCCCTCCTTCAGAGAATCGCCTTGGCAAGAGGGTTGGCAAGGACGTATATATGGGAAGGACATTGTATTCCCTGCCTTAGTTATGAGGCAATTAAAACGCACACACACAAAACCTGGATAAATCCTGTGACATGTCACCTCTGCCAGCATAGGCATCTAAAATCTTTGGAAAAATCTACCTTTGGTACATGGAGTGGGGATGCGAAGCACTTGAAAAACTTTACATTTCTCCAAAAAAGCAGTGAACACAAAACTAATATAACATTGTATGTCAATTGTACTTCAATAATTTTTATAACAGTGTAAAAAAGGTGAACAGCAGTCCAGAAACTGGCTTACGATAGACGAGAAAGCATTTTATCAGAAATCTCAGATGCCAAATCCTGACCTTATAGATCTTGAGAGTTAGACTGTTTTTTTCCCCAGTGTGTCTGCATTTCTAGATATTGTACAGTGCTTATGGGCCAGGAGGTGAACACTGGTGTCATGAGCCAGTTTCCTAGTGGGGTGTGCTTGTGTGGGAAGCACCGGGTTGGGAGCCTCTGCTAAACTACGATGAAGTCTCCAGTAGTTCTGCCACCGGGTGCTGTTAGTCATATGGTATCATTCTGGTAGAATTTATTTAAATTATATTTCAAATTAGCTTGTTAGAATAAAAATATGCTTGTGGGGAACACATTTAGACATTTGTCAACGATTCGAGAGATTTAAGGAAAAAAAAAACATTTTTATTCACAAGCCTGGTTGATAGTCATATTATTATTCCTCTGGGGAACTGGGGACTGTGGCATCGCCACCAGCCAAAGCGGTTAGCCTGAGAGGTGTGCAGTGTGCAGGTGTCTCCCAGCCGAATGGAAGCTGGATCCCAGCTAAGGGAGCGGCTCTTGCAGACCCCTTTCTCTTGACCTTGCCCCAGGGAGGTCACAAGTAAGGGCAGCAGAGGCTCTTTGTCCTCTGGCTCTGGGGGGGAGCTCTCATCTGTGGATTATTGGGCTGGGGGTGTCCACAGGGGCCCAATTAGTGAGGAATATCCCAGATCCTGCTGCCTGGGTATCGGATTCCTTCTGGGATCTTTAATTGGGAAAGCTTTTAGTGGAGTTGTTCAGATATATGGAGAGAAGGAGAGTTGCTTTGACTTCTGTTGCCTTGGGGGAGGAGGGGACCAGAAGGTCCTCATGGGGAAAAGGAATGGAGCCTGATCTGGGAGGCTCCAAGGGGCTGGAAGAGGAGCTCTAGCAGAGCCAGCTTCCTTGCCTATTTCGCTCGTGCAGATTGAGGAAGAACTGTCTGACGCCCCTAGAGACTAGAGGTAGAACTGGCCGTCTCACCTGGTGGCCAGTTTACGGACGTGGATGGAGGAGGATGGTTAAGTACAGTTGAACCCAGCCCCCTCAGCTGTGTGAGCTTGAAGCAGTCCTTTTCTCTCTGACTTCACTGTCTTCATCTGTTAAATACACAGTGAGGTAACTGAGCAGGGAATGTGTGTAAAGTGTTTAGCACAATGCCTGGCACAGAAGTAATGTGTGAATGGTGGCCAGGTTTATCACCATTGTCATTGTCATCACCATCCTCTCTGCTTTGGGTGGGGTTTGGAGGGAGACCCCTGAAGGACCTTCTGGAATATGCTGTCAGGGATGTTCCATTCCCTTGTCTTGGATCCTCTCGGGTACCCCACCCCTACCCCTGCCTTGGTCCTCTGCTGCTTGCTGCCACTCCTGAGCAGCACCAGAGTCAGTTCCCTGTCATCAGACAACCCTGACAATATGAAGCCTTGCTCACACCACAAAACCTGTCAGGTGATGTGGGTGGACGGTCACTGGCCAGATGTGGAAGGTGAGGAGAGCCGACTGACCCACGTTTGTCAACAAGACCAGTCTTCTGTCCCAACCTGTTGTTGACACAGGGAGGTATTAGTAGAGATTTCTCCCCGATCTGGGCATCAGACTAAGAATTTATGTTGCTGGTCAGAGAACCCTTCATTCACTCGATTTTTGATCTATTTATTCACTCATTCATTCAAGAAATGCGAGAGACCATCTGCTGTGTGTCCAGCGCTGGTTTGGGTGCCAGAAACACAGTGATAAAAGTCTGGGGCCCCACGAACGAGGCTTAAAGTCCAGTGGGTGAAGGTGGACATCAGACAGACATTGCCTAATGGATTCACTTGGGGAATATGGGGCCAGGGACTTTGTGGACTGTGCATCAGTAGGTTTCAGGACCTCACATTCATTTCACGGCCCTCACCCGTTCCTAGGGGTCTGAACTCCTTTCTCATCACCCCAATCGCTTCATCAGTTCTTGTACCTTTCTTGAGCATCTGACCAGTGACCACCACCGAGCCATTGAGTGCCATCTCTGGGCTAGGCACCAGGAAGACAGGTTATATAACAGGATCCCTGCCCTCCTGAGGGAAAAGGAGGGTGGGAGGTCAAGAGGGCAGTGAGAGAAACGCTGTTGTTGAAATATGAACAAGGATAAAGTGCTTCTTTCTGCAAGAGGTGTGAGGAGGCTTCTTGAAGGAGGTGACCTTTTAACTGGGTCTTGAAGGATGGGCAGGAGTTTCCCGGGCAGATGAGGAAGAGTTTGGATGGGGTGGGTGGAAGATATTTAGAGCTGCCCATGCCCATGGGAAGTGGTGAAGCATGGAGGTTGAGCCCAGAGACCCTGGACTCAGTCCTGGCTTCCCGTGCACCTGGCTGTATGACCTGGAGCAAGACACTGACCTCCTTTGAACTTCAGTTTCCTCATCTGTGAAATGTGAATGATAACAGTACTGACATCATAGGGTCATCATGAGGAGTCGAGGAAACGCATGTTTTGATGTACCTTAGCTATCTAGTGGGCAGGGAGGTGAGGGAGAGTGTGAAGGTTATGGACAGCTCAGGAGCACAGAAGGTGGGAAAAATATAGCCTCTGTGCCTCGGTGCTGGGACTCAATCCTGTGGGTGGCTGGGAGCCTGCCAGAGGTGAGGCCACGGTGAGGGGAGCAGTTGGTCCTGGTACCAAAGAAAGAGGCCTGGAGGAGGCAGTGCTAGGCAGTGAGCTCGGGGAGCAGGAAAAGATGGGGTGCTGTATACCAGGGAATTTGGACTCCAGTCTGTAGACTATGAGAGAGCACTTTCAGGCCTAAGGACGAGAGTAATACTTGGAGCCAGATGGTTATTCTGGAGGCAGTAGCAAAGGGGGCAGCGTGGAGAGTTAATGGACCATGCTGGGAGCAGAGGGGTGGAGGGGAGAAGACATGGCACAGGTCTAAACCTCGCCCTGTTCAGTAAGGGATCCGACGTGGTCTCCAGGAATCCTCGAAATACAAGAAAACGGATGATATATAAAAGGCACCTCGCTGGTGCCTCCCACCCCACCAGGAGGGCTGGGGAGTCTTTCCTATAGCATCACTAAATTGAGCCACAAAGAAACTATCACTTCATTAGGCGTTAGCAGGTTGGAGTTACTGTGTCTGTACAATATCACACTGACTCTCACAGCACCCACTTTCTTGGTTGGGAGACTGGCCTGGAGAGATTCAGGGATACGTTTGGATTCCCTCAGGAAGGCAGAGTTTGGGAATACAGCTTGAGTCTGTTTGGGAGCAAAACCCCTGTTCTTCAGATGCACTGTACAAGTCATGTGGTCAGTGGACGCACAGCTCTTGACTGCTGGGATGAGACCAAGGAAGAACCTGGGTTGCCAACAGTTCAGATGTTTCTCAGCTGTGTGACTGATGCCATGGGATGAGGTTGGGATTACAAGGGAGGTGCAGTTTTTGGGGAGACAATTGTGAGAGCTTAGTTTTAGGTGAATATGCTGAATGTCCACCCCATGTCTTCCATGGGGTGGCCTCTGTTAGTAGGAATTCGGCTCTGGCACTCAGCAGTCAGGATGGAACCAGAAGTATGGGTTTAGGAGCCATCACCTTTGGATTTGGTCTCCCATGGAGAGGACAGGCCTGGAAGATGACAGTGCAGCTCTGGATAAGGGTGGCAGTTGAAGGAATTGAGAAGAAGCCTGTGGATGGGACAGAGGCCAGAAGAGTCTGAGGAGAGCAGAGGTGAAAGGTGTCTCGGGAGCCAGAGGAGAGGAGTTGAGCTGGGTGGCTGCTCTTGGGATCAAAGCCTTAGAAAGCTTGGAGAAAGGTGAGGACCCAAGTACCGCAGTGTGTGTGTGTTTGTGGGGGGGGGGGTGTCAGGGCATGGATGGGTGGATTTTTTTTTTTTTTTTTTATGATAGTCACAGAGAGAGAGAGAGAGAGAGAGAGAGAGAGAGGCAGACACAGGCAGAGGGAGAAGCAGGCTCCATGCACCGGGAGCCCGATGTGGGATTCGATCCCGGGTCTCCAGGATCGCGCCCCGGGCCAAAGACAGGGGCCAAACCACTGCGCCACCCAGGGATCCCTGGATGGGTGGATTTTAAGGGGAGCTCGGTGTAAGGCTCCAGTCCATTTTAGGCCTTTCAAGGAAGGGGGTATATGGGGAGGAGTAACACACTGGCTGAAGACGAAGGGGAGCTTGTGAGTCAATCAGGGTCTGACTTTGTCTCGTAAGTTGAGCATGTTGGGAACTGAGGGCAAAGAAAAGAGATTGAAGATTACCAGAGAAGGTGAGAGGCAGTGAGCTGGAGGCTGGAGGGAACTGGAGCAAGAGCCTCAGGGGAGGAGGAAGCCTCCAGAGGGGCCCGGGGAGTTGTCCTCCAAGAAGGTGAGTTGCAGGAATAGAGGCTTTCTGAGGCTGTGGCGGGAAGGGGAATGAGGAGCTGGATAAGGTGGCTTTTCCTTCTCAGTGTGAGCTAAAGAACTGCTCTGAGGACCAGAGGTATATCAGGAAGAAATAAATGGTTTGGTGCATCTGGTTGTAGAGGTCGGGGCAGGGAGTTAGCTGGGGGCAGACACACACTTGTGAGTGACCTTGGGGGCCCAGTTGGAGTCTGAAGGTGCCAGTCGCCACAGCTAAAAACTCACCAAGTGACTGGGGAGCAGGAGCAGAGGCAAGTGGTCCCAGACCCAGGTGGGGGGCATTCAGAGCCGGCTGCCCTGGCTGGGCTCTGAGTGTCCTGCCGTCCACAGCAGAGGGAGGTACGCTGTGTGGGAGGAGGGGGAGCCTGCTCAGTCACCTTTCTGCCCTCACTCCTACGGGCAGCCAGTCATTGTTCTGTTTTTGATAATTCTTCCAGACCCTTTCTAAAAAATACATTAAAATTCTTGCCAGCATGACCCCTTTGAGTAATGAGATCTGTAAGTTTATTAACCTCTGTGAGAAGTGGATTTCCTTGCTCCACGGGAGCAGATAATCTCTGGGAGGGATGGACATTAATGTGCTGACCTGGAGGGTGAGCGCGACGCCTGAGGGCAGAGGCAGGGTGGTGGTGGCAGCTCATTGGTGCTCCCCGCCCCCGCCTGGCTTACCAGGTGGCTGGTTGCTGCTGCACTTCACTCCCCAGTCAGCCCTGCTCAGGGAGTCTCCCCGGGGCCCAAAGTCGAGGTTGTCAGAGAAACCCTGTCTCTTTGGATGAGTCTAATTCTTTAAGTGGGGGAGAGGAGGAGATGGGAGCATTGAATCTTGTGCAGACGAGAATACCTAGACTGTGTGTTCATTCACAAAGGCCTGAGAACCCACTAGAGTTGGCACGGGTGTTGGGATACTTGTTCTCCGACCATGTTGAAACATGTCCTCTCTCATCCCAGTGTTGGTCTTCACGTGTGCACACGTACTGAACAGTTGACATAAGCTACTTGCGAGGCATCCAGCTTAGTAGCAATGTTCTGTGACTTCAGCCTCATCAGTTTGGCATTTCAAGCCTGCTGTAACCTAGCCCGACCTGCCTGTCTTCTGGGTACCCTGAGTACTTGGCCTGTGCCCCTGTGTATCATTTATCACATAATACATTTCATTATAATGCAGTGTTCTGTCCAACATGTCATAATCTGCGTCTCCCCGCTTCCTTGCCAACCAGACCAGTGCAGCCCAGTAGAAATATCACTGCCACATATGGGATTTTTCGTGTTCTAAGGTCCACATTGAAAAAGCAAAAAAGAAACAGGTGAAATAAGTTTTAATGTGTTTTAAGCCAGCATATCCCAAATATCATCGTTTCAACGTGTGATTGATAGTGAGTAAACCAGACACCTCCCTCTTACTGTGGCATTTACATTTTAGTGAAGAAGACAGATGCCATGCGTCCCCTCGCGACATCCAGTTGCCAGTAGCTTCACAAAATGACCTGCAGGTCATGCTCCATGGGGATGATGCAAGCGCTGAGGCGGACTCTAGAATGCGTGGCTCAGAGGAGGTGCCTCTCTGAAGACGTGACATTTAAGCTGCTGCCTTATGTGACGAACGGGAACAGAGCATTCCCGGTGGAGGGAAGGGCAGGTGTTCAGAGTGGACAGAAGCTGCCGGGAGTGTGAGGAGTTGCCATCAGTGGGATGGAATGGTTTTTCCAGGGATGTGACACAGTCCTCCTGAAGTTTTGGGAAGATTACCCTGGGCTCCGTAGAGACTGGATAGGAAGGGGGCAAGAAATGGAGCAGGTGTGAGGCTCCTGGGCTCTAGATGACAGAGGATGGTGTCTGAGGCCCAGAAGGTCACAGGAGTGGAGGAGAGGGAGTGGAGCGGGCAGATTCCATGGAGCTTGGAGATGGCTTTGCCAGGACTTTCCACGGGACCAGATGTAGGGTAAGGGATGAGGGAGAGGGAGGAAGCAGGAGGACTCCTTTGGTGTCTGGTTTAAGCACCCAATCGATTTGGGAAAGCCTGGAGGAGGAGCAGGTCAGGAGCGAGGGTGGGGAGTCAAGGTCAAGAAGAATCCACATGTCAAGCTTGAGGCAATGAGTGGAGTGGGGAAGAAAGCAATTAACTCTGTGTGTAGGGCTCAGCAGAAGTCAGGATAGGGCAGGGTCATGACGAAGAGAGGGTAGGCAGAGGAGGACAGGGCTGGGGGTGGAGCCTGGAATCCCACACATCTCCACCTCCATGGTGGTACAGGATGGGAGCCAGCCAAGAAGAGGGGAGCCAGCCAAGAAGACAGGGGAGCAGTAGTGGGGAGGGAGGAGGAACCGGGCTGGTGGCATCAGGATGGTTGATGAAGTGTCTTAGGTGGAGGGCTTGGGTGTCCACTGTTGCTCTGCTGGGAAGTGACCTCTGACCTCTGGCTAGGAACTGGGTCAGTGGTAGGTGGAGCCAGGAGCCACCTGGTTGGTCAGGAAGGGAGGCTGGGAAGTGGGGAGGAAGCAGGGAGTAGGACAAGGACACGAGAAGCTGCTGGAGAAAGGAAGATGTGTTTAAGAGAGGAGGAGCCCAGCACAGGTGGATGCTGACAGGGATGCTGCCTGAGAGAAGGCAAGTGACCGAGGAGATGGCAGAGGTGGGGTTCAACACCAGGGGAAGGGCTGTCCCTTGTTGGGGGAGACACCCTGTCATGGGAAGGAGGCCACCATAGGGGCAGACATAGGCAGGTTTGGATGTGGTGGAAGATGCATGAGCTCGGGTCGCGGCTGCTGTTGTCCCCACAAAGTATGGGGCAGGAGCAGGGTCGTGAGCTGAGAGCAGGGTGGAGGGAGGGGTGTGGGAAGCTTGAGGAGAAGGAGTGGATCCTCTGGGAGTGGGTGGCAAGCCTTCTAGAGAACCCTAAGCTTGTGGGCCACTGCAGAGTGACAGTTTGAGGTCAGAGAACATGAATTTAAATGAAACTTGTCCACCCACCTTTGTGGTGTCACCTAGTGGCTTGGGTGTGGGTCTGGAGGGGATGGATGGCAGGGGCCCCAGGTTGGGGGTTTGCCAGGCTGGGGAGGTAGGGTGTTCACGCAGAGTGGGAAGCAGTGACAGACCCAGGGGATTGGGTAGGGTCCGTGGAGGAAGAGAGGGAAGCCAAGAAGTGGCTGGTGGAGAGCGAGTGGAGGTGTCTGAGGTGGGCCATCCATCAGCAAGGGAGCTGGAAGGATGGGCCATGGGGGTGGGCGGGCAGCCAGGGACTGGAGAGTCACATTGGAGGGAGTGCTTTCTTGGAGTTGAAGGATTCCGTGGATGGCCGTGGGAGAGCGCCACTGAAGGGGTGCAGGGTAGAAGGCATTGCAGCAGAGGACGAGGACTGAGTCCAGGGCACTGGGAGTTGTCCAGGTGCATGGCGACAGTGACAGGAGGTAGGCAGAGAGCGAAGCTGGGCCTGGAGCTGAAGCCCCTGAGTCGTGGCAGGAACGGACTTGGAGGCTGGTGAACACGGGTGGAAGGCAGCTGGCTGGGATGGCCTAGCCTCCAAGGGTGCGGTGAGAACTACCTCCTGGTGCCACAGGCACCCCATCACCCTGTCTCCCCTGTGTTCTCCCTTCATGGGAGCTGAGAGGGTAGGGCTGCGTATGTGGCAGGCCCTGCAGGCCTCAGGACCCGCCTGGTTTCAGGGAAGGCGTGAAGGTGAAGGGAACACCTGGTTGGGCTGCTGGTGCCTGCGGATCTAAGCACAGATTTCAGCGAGTCCCTGGAGGCGTGGACAGGGCAGGGAAGAACCTGGAGCCCAGGTGAAGCCCAGCGGCCAGGAAGGTGTGGTCTCTCGGCTCTCCCGAGAAGAGGTGGGGAACGTTCATGTCTTGGGGTGTGGTGATGGAGCACATCTCTCCAAGTATGTGAGACTCAGGGCCTCCCAGTTGCAGGTGAGCTCTGTGAGTCAGCCCTGGTGATGTGTCCATCCCAAATGCCACCAGAAACTTGGAAGACCTTCATTGAAGCATGTGATAGCTGTAATAAAATAAAGGAGGCGATGGGTCTGCTTTGCTGTGCAGCTAGAATATTTGATTCTGGCACAGAATCCATCCAAATTGAGGTGTGTGGAAGGCTGTCTGGAGGAGGGACCATCAGGGCGGGAGGGACCTGGACACGTTCTGTGAGGGACGTTTCCAGTTTTGTTTTTATATTTTACTGTTTATTTATTTAAGTAATCTCTACCTCCAACATGGGGCTCAAACTCACAACCCTGAGATCAAGAGTCACATGCTCCACCCACTGAGCCAGCCAGGCGCCTCCCCACCCCCAGCAACTCCATGAGGATGGTTTGAAGGAGGGTGTCTTAAGGAGTGGCTTCTCCGAGCAGTTCAAGGGTCTGTGAACACGCCTCCCCCAAACTGCACAGAGAATCCTGTGCATATGCTTTTCTGGGGGCAATATCCATAGTTTTTATCAGATTTTCAAAAGGGTCTTTAACCTGAAAGAGATTAGAACCACTGTTGAAAATACTTGGGGTGCATTTAGCTGGAGAGGAAAAGCCGGGCCCAGGAGGTGAGGGTGTGGGGAGAAGAGAGAGCGGTTTCCATTCACATGACCAGCTATTTGATGTTGGGCTCACTCTGTGTGGACTCAACTGCTGGAACCAGAGTTAGGGAGAAGGAGGCATAGGGAGCCTGGTTTTGGCTCTGTTGGTACCTGAGGGAACTTGCAAGCACCTGTCCCAGGTGGGATATGCACAGGTGTCAAGTGACAGAAGGGGGGCCCCCCCGGTGAGGCCAGCAGGAACTCTGTCCAGATCTTCTTGTTCTGAGGAGTAAACAACTTGGGGTATTGCTGGGTTTTCTCTGTCCTTGGGGAGAGCATCTCATAGGCTGAGCTTTGCTGAGGAAATGGAACCCTCCAGATACTCAGGTGTGTGGCTCTGGGCTGCAGGGGCCCTGGAAAACCTGCCTGGCTTTGCCGAGACTGAGAATTAAATATCACCTTGGAGAGTGGGCCCTCTGTCTGCTGCAGGGCCTCGACTGACTCCTCTGTGATGTGAGAAGTATGTTCCTTATGGTGTTGCCAAAGTATGTTCCTTATGGTGTTAGGTCCTCCCTGCATGTCATTCGGGGTGGTGAGCCTGCCTCATGGGCCATCTGTCCCCCACCTGCATGGTCTATGGGTCTGTGGCACTGGGTTCCCTTCTACCATGTGGAGTTGGGTGGCTCGTGGGTTGAACACAGTTTTCTCTCTTAGGGGGGCCTCGTATGCCCCCGCACCCAATGCGTTCCAAGGGATGGCTGGGGCTCCTACCTTACTTTGGCACCAACAGAATCAGATCTGCTAAATTTAAAAGTGGCTCCCATGAGACAAAAGTGATGATTAATCGAGTTTAGCTTTGTCAGAGCTTCCTCTTTTTTTTTTTTAATGTTTTGTTTTCTACTCTCAATCTTTTTTTCTAAAAGCAGGCATGCCTCACCAAGGTTGGAATATTCTGGAAAACTGGAATTGGAATCCCACAGTCTGATTGAAAGCCATATCACTTGCTTTAAGGGAGGAAGCTAAAAAAAAACCACTCCTTGGCTTCTCCCATGAATTTTAAATGTTCTGAAAACATTGCCCATAAAGGAAACAATGTCTCATTCCTTAAATAATTAAGTAGAGTATACTGAGAAAGGGGTATCACCCAGGTCAGGTCACACTGTAGCCTCTGGGGGCCTCTTTCTCAAGGGGAGAGCTTGAGTGGGTGCCTGAAGAGGTTATCTTCAGGAAAATTGATGCAGCTTCAGACAGCCGCCTCTCAGGCATTTGGTGAAATTGGCGCAACCCTGGAAATGTCATGAAGGAAGGTGAAGATGGCACGCATCTTCCTCTGGGAGGCTACATCCATCAGTTGTTTGCTTTTGCCTGGCGAACTCTCTGTCACGTGACTGTCCATGAGTGAGGACAGTGGCCTCGGGCCAAATCCGTATCCTCGCAACCGCTATAGTATTGGCACTGGTTTCTGGATGTACTTGGTAGAAATTTCTGGAGAATGTGTGTAGGGAAGAGAAGGCTACTTTATCTTCTGGCAGAAAACCCTCTTGCCGGGAGCAATGGTGGTATCTCGGTACTGGCTGATCATTTCTCAGCCACCTGCCCGTTCTGGGATGAGGTGGGACCCTCCTCACTGCGGTCGCAGAATGGTATGTGCTGGACAGACATAGGGTCATGCCAGACCGGCGTTATGGTGTCTTCCTCTGCTTCTGTAGAAGAGTGAGTTTGGCCAGGGCAAGGGAACTGAATGTATTGATTATTGACACGTATTATTTCATTGATTACTGATATATATTATTTCATGTAAGCTTTATGACTTACGGTTGAGGAAACGGGTGTTCAGAGAGCGTCAGTTCTTGGCTTGGCTGATACCTCCGGGACACGGGCTGGCAGCCGATCTCCGTGTTGTCTGGCTCTGAGGTCCACGCTCCGTAGGACTTGCGCGGTTCCATGAGAAAAACGATGCTTGTTTCAGAAGAGCAACTTGCAGTCTGATCTTTCACTTAGAAAGACGTGCCTCAGGGAAGTTCTGTCAGTACACCTTTAAAAGGGAAGGGTTCATAGCAGGGATTTGCTCTGATGGGCACACACGGCTATTCGCACGTCTGTCTGAACGGTCCACAGATTTCTTCCGCCCGGGATCTCCTGAGCCGTTCTCTAGTTTTTCCTTCCTCATCCTTCCACCGCCCAGCTTTGCCCGGGTCCTTTCCCTCAGGTTTCAGTAGAGGCTCTCAGAACGACAGGATTCTTCAGTCTCGTTGAACTGTACATTGTGATCATATCTACTGAGACATTTTCCAGATCATGCAATGGTGGCGCAGCGGTTTGGCGCCTGCCTTTGGCCCAGGGCGCGATCCCGGAGACCCGGGATCGAATCCCACGTCGGGCTCCCGGTGCATGGAGCCTGCTTCTCCCTCTGCCTGTGTCTCTGTCTCTCTCTCTCTCTCTCTGTGACTATCATAAATAAATAAATAAATAAAGATAAAAATAAAAAAAGAAAATTTAAAAAATAAAAATAAAAAAAAAATAAATCTTTGAAAAGTAAACTTGTTAGTCCCTGGGTCTGTGTCTGATCAGTTATATAGTTATTAATCTTGACAGGAGCAGGGCTGGTAAGCTCTCCAAAGCCCACGTTGCTCACCCTCTTCTTGGCGATGACTCAGAATCTCTCATATTTGTCACTGGTTCACACTTTAGGTGGTTGCCTGCATTGTTTGCCTCAAAGATGCATGAGTACCCACTTTTCCTTTTCCTTTTCCTTTTCCCTTTCCCTTTCCTTTTCCTTCTAGTGTTCTAGCTGCATTGTTGTAGCTGGGGTGCTCCTGGCTGTAACAGGACTTGCCCCTTAGGAACCTAAGTGGACAGGTGGGAAGGTGCCTTAGTGATGTGGTTTTCAGGACTGGTTTTCCAGTCAAACAGCACTTTATCTCCTGTAGCAGTTGAGGGTTTCAAGCCCCTTCATCCTAGGGAAGCGGTTGGACTGAATCTAAAGTAGTGAAATTTGGTGCTCTCCATGCATCTTATTATAAACATTGTTTGGTTTACATATGTGTGTCTTTCCCTGGAGCAAATGTCTTGCTCATTGATGGTTAAACTAACCTGGTGAATGGTGAGTGCAGCTTGAAGAGGAAGTCACAGGCTGGAATGATGATCTGAAGCCTGGATGGGGTCTTGTCATGTGTGTTTTGCTGGAAGAAGTTCATGGTTGAGGGTCTTCTAGGTCACCTGTTTTTAGAATGAAAAATTTCAAGTGGTCTCTGGAGCTGTTATTGGTAACAGGTAATACCAGTGTCCCCTTATCTATAGGATCACGTTTGCACGGCAGAAGCAGAAACCACTGCATGTTCTCCTGTCTCTGTGTCCAGGGGCTTCAAGTTGTGTGCTTGGGCTTATCAGAGTCAATAGCTTAATATAGGTTACCTGTGTCAAGGTGGCAGCCAGCAGAGTGGGGGTGGGGGGGAGCTGAATTCTGAATAGATGTTACTTTTTTTTTTTTTAATTTTTATTTATTTATGATAGAGAGAGAGAGAGAGAGAGGCAGAGACATAGGCAGAGGGAGAAGCAGGCTCCATGCACCGGGAGCCCGACGTGGGATTCGATCCCGGGTCTCCAGGATCACACCCTGGGCCAAAGGCAGGCGCCAAACCGCTGCGCCACCCAGGGATCCCTAGATGTTACTTTCTACCTCTGTTTCTCCACTCGCCTATTTAAGCCATATTTACTGAGTACCTCCAGGGGTGATGAAGACGGGTGTGCCCCGTCCTTGTAGAGCTTATAGTACAGCAGGGAAAATGGATGTTGGTTATCATTCATTCATTCATTCATTCATTCATCCAACAAGGATTTGTTGAGTGTCTGTTGCACTGGGAGCTGTTCATGTATTGAAGATATCTGTAACCAGACAAGAACTTGCCTTCACGAAGCTTACATTCAAATGACACAGACAACAAATTAAAATATAACAAGTAAGTAAGTTTTATCATGTAAGGGAGGAAAACTTTCCCCCTCCTCCCTTTTTGGTTCTTTGGCTGGTCTAATAATTAAATGTACACAGAACAGATTAACGAGAGAAAAATGTAATTACATGTGGGAGCCCTGAGGATCTGAGGCTCAGGGAAGTGACTAAAGCAAGCAACTCTTTTCCCTTTTAGACTAAGAAACAATAAATTCATGAAGAATTAGAGAGACAGGTTTAGGCTCAGTATGCTCAATTAGTGAGGAAGTAACAGGGTTTGGTGGTACAACTTTCTCAGCCTTGAATTCCCTGTCTCTGGTGATGAGGAGGACCTCTGCCCTCTTGGTCCCAGGAGGATACCTTTCTATGGAAGATTTACCTCCTGCTTTCAGGGGGACAAAGGAGAGTCAAATTATTCCTCTTGTACCTGCCATTTTTAAAGTAACTTTAATTCAAAATAGTATGCCAAAATGTTGTATTTTGGGGTGACATTTTGTGTTCCCCCTTCCTTGGCATGCCGGGAGGTGGTAAGTGCTGTGGGAAACAGGAAAAGGTGTTTGGAAGTATGTGCTGGGGCGGGGGTCAGTTGCAGAGGGGGATGCAGGATGTGAAGACTATGGATAGGTTGGAGTTACAAATAAATGACAGGTTATGATAGAGGGTTGAGGGGAGGAAGAAGTATGAGCACCTGGGGATGGGGGGAGGATCATCCATGTGTGTATTGAAGTGATTGAGACTCAAGACAGGAGTCGTGTAGGAGGGAGGGACTGTGGCCTGGGAGCTAAAATCATCAAGAAATGAAGGGGAGTGATACGGGGGTTGCTGGTTGACAGCAGCGGAGATGGGGTAGTGAATGATGGTCTGATGACAAGAGATTGAAAGCTGGGGAGTTTTAGTAGAGAGGGAAGAGAGTTGTCTGGAGGGGCGGTGAGGAACCGGTAGTCCAGGGATGTGAAGTGCTCCAAAGGGGAGTTACAGTGGGGGTACTGGCCCAGGTTGGACAGGCTGGGATACTGTATTATATGATGAGTATGTATTTGGTCTTCATCCCATTCCTGGCACAGAGCTCATAAAACCTTTGGAATTTCTCGAGAGCCAGGAAGGTGTCTTTTGTTATGTTAATGAGGTGGCTTTTGGAAAGTACCTGAGGGAGGGGACCAGTTGACAGGGGAGCCAGCCCTGTGACTAGAGGCTTGGAACGTGCAGTCCCAGCTTCCTCTGTGGAGGGGAGAGGGGCTGGAGTTTGAATCAGTTGCCAGTCGTCGATGATTTAATCATTCATGCCTACATAATGAAGCCTCCATAAAACTCCAAAAGGACAGGGTTCGGAGAGCTTCTACGTTGGTAGACACGTGGAGATCCTGGGAGAATGGCTCACTCAGAGGCTGCAGAAGCTCCTCATCCCATACCCATGGCTCACCCCGTGCATCTCTTCTATCCGCTGGTCCTGAGTTCCGTCCTTTCATAATAAACTGAGGCTCTTATAAGTACAGTGTTTCTCTGAGTTTGTGAGCCGCTCTAGCAGGTTAATGGAACCCAAGGAGGAAACTTCAGATGTAGAACTGGTAAGTCAGAAGCTCAGGGTACAGTTGTCTCAGGGAATTGCTTGGTGGTATGAGGGGGAAACCACACATTAGAATTGGGTGTAACACCTTAGCTCCCTGAAGAGGCATCCCTGAGAGGGTGGCAGGTGGGTGGGTGTGGTCCAAAGGCCATCAAGAAGGAACAGGAACTTTCTAGGGCTATACTCAGGAGGAGGCCTACTTCATGTGGGTGGAGGGCAGGGGGGACATGGAGTTTGGGAGAAGAAGGGAGCTTCCCAAGGTGTTTGTTTACTGCTATGGGAGGAAGAGACCCATTTTGGTAGTTGGAGGCTGCAGAGAGATCTTGGGGCCATGGGGAGGTGTTCTGTGGCCACCTAGGAGGCAGGTGGTTGAAACACCAGGAGAGCCTCATCTTACTGATCTAGTGGTTCGTTGGTCAGCACAGTCCAAACAGGCCTGAGAGGTACCATTCAGGGTTGTGAGTCCTTGGATAGGAATTTGAAGGTCTGAGGAACTCAGGTTGAATTTTTTGGACTCTGCTGACTGTTGGGATGTTGGGAAGGGCTGTGGGGATGCTGAAGGAAGATAGCCTACGTGAGAGATAGGTAAGGATGAGCCTGTTTGCTCAGAGACCCGTCAAGCTCCTCAAGAGAGCCTTGACCTGACCGTGGTGATCAGAGAAGGAAGAGTGGCCGAAGTGGTCTAGGGAGCACAGATGGAGGACATCTCTGGGGACCAGCGTGAAGGGCACCTGAAGCACTCACTGTGTGTTGGGCTCAGGCAGCTTCGGTGATTGTCACTTAATGGCTGTGACCTTGGGCAAGTTCCTTTATCTTTTTCCCTTTTCTGTTTTCCTCTGTGAAATGAAGACTCGGATGCTGATTTCTCAAGGTTGGTGAGAAAATCAGGTGAGATTCAGATGTCAGTGCCCAGCAGGATGGCAGCACACAGCTGCTGACCCACACATGCTAAAACCTCCAGGAAGCACCTTTTCAGAGGTACAGCTGGGAATGGGTGGGGAATGGTGACTTTACTGTAGGACTATGGAAAGGCATTTCCTATGGAGAAAACAGATACGGGGTGGGGGGGGCATGAATTTCACTGGAGATGTAAATGTGCACAGAAACCTGCAAATCTTGGAGAAGATAAAAATGAAGTAGGGAGAAGTGTACACACAGCCATCTGGCCCTTTGGAGGGGACAGGCGATGTGTCTTTGGTACAGGGGAACAAGCACAGGCTGTTCTGGGGCCAGACTCTGGGCCGCACACATGGGCCCCAGCTGTCTGACACCTGCTGGCTGCCTCATTCTGCTAAAAGTCAAGCATCAGACCTTTTTCTGGAAGAGAGAAGAAACCGTGGAAGATCCAGTACTGCAGTCCCCCACTTGATGCATTATAACCTGTAGCCCACACAGCAACCAGAGAGTGATAGGAAAACACGTCACTCTTCTGTAAGGCTTTTATTTCTAGCTGTTGCAGGCCTGCTGGTACTCTGTACATTTTTCTTCCAAACCTGAAGAAGGATAAAGTATTTGCTAGGTGTTTGCTCCCACCCCTATTGTTATCTTTCCATGCACCCTGCTCTTTCACTCCTTTGTTGAGAACTGTTTATGAGGTGCCAGGCTCTGGCTGTCACATGGCACAGAAGGCGTAGTCCATGGCCCTCAAGCTCGCCGTGGCAGAGTTGCGCTTTCAGGCCAGGCAGGGCACATTGGGAAAGGTCATTCATGCAGCACGCTGGCATAAAGGGAGGAGGTGCTGGTTGGGGAGCCATAAACTGGGCTTCTGATTATCCTGCTGCAGCCTGAGCTCGGAGGGTCAGTAGATCTGAGTAGGACTGCGCGCGCCTGTATGTACGTGTGTACATGTGGGGAGAAAGCATTACCTGGCAGCTCTGCTGTTGAGTTTCCACTGCTGGCTGACAGGGATCTGCTTGCTTACATCATGGAACTGCTAGGATCCCACTAGCTGGCAGCTTGTCACCCTGGGCCCTCGGCTACTTAAGTTCAACTCAGAGCTTCTGGCTTCAACTTTGAGCACTTCTCTCTCGAGGTTGTGTGGGAACTCTGGAGATGAAGACTGATCCTTGCCCAAGGGGGCTTACCCCAGCTTGGGGGTGACAGCTCACCAATAGGTGCCCAAAGACAAGACAGGATAGAAGGGCCCCAGAGGAAGTACAGAGAGCTGGGCTCCCAGGAGAGAATGCAGTCTGGTGGTGGAACTGGGTGCCTGACGAAAGGGCTGAGGAGTTTGCACTTTGCCTTGAAGGGTGTGGGATTCTGACCAGGGAGGGGGTGGATCTGAGCAAGAAGCATGCTGGGAGGAGGGCACAGCTTTCCTGAAAGCACCGATAGGGGCTGAACAGGGACTTCTGTTTTTGTGAAGCCTGGAGGTTGGGTCTAGGGATTGTTGAAGAGGAGACCACAAAGTCAGGTGGAAACAAAGGCTGGGTGAGGCCTCAAATCTCAACCCCCAGGGGGCCACCTTCAGACCCCATTTGTGAATAGCTGGACAGGGTGGACGCCTGTGGTTGGTTTGAATGGGGTGGGGTCAACAAGGGGATCGGGTGCAAAAAAGGCTCCCTTCAACTTGTGTCACTCGTTTGAGGTGTGTGAGGGCTAACTTTCCATGGACCGTGGCCTCTCGCTCCTTCCGAGCCAGCATATGCCTAGTGTTGTAAGGCTCTGTAGCGCTGTGGGCACAGACTATTTTTGTGCTCCTTCAAATGCCTGTGTTTATTTTTAAACTTGAGCCTTTGTAAAGCAGGGATGTATCATGCAGGCTTTGCTTTTGAGTAAAAAGGTTCTCTCGGACTGATGGAATCAGCGAAAGATGTTCTCGACATAAAGTTGCCCATGCTTTTCATTGAATGCCTCAGCGCATGTATTCAGCGTTATGGGGAAGGCCACAGAAGTACTTTGCTTTTCTAAAAAATCCTGGAAAGAGGAAACCTGCATGGAGTTTGCCAGTTCCTTCACACGGACTGGCGGATCTGTGTCTTGAGCAGCGGTGCTCAGACCAGGAGGGTCTGCACGTGTCAGAGGTGGGACAAGGTGGGATGTAAGTCTGAATCCTGCCCAACTACCCACCCCAACTCCCACCAAGAGGAGCCATGGACAGGGGGCTTAGAATAGAATGTTTGCTGTCTCTTAAGCATATGCAAGTTGTAACTGAAAAATTAATGAGAGTAACCGAGAGTCCAAGATGGAAGATTCAGCACATGTGCTTATTTATGCCTTCCCTCCCCAGAACCCATTAAAATGTTAATAAAGCCATTACTAAGAGCATAATCCTACAACAGCAAGGTGAACGGTGGGAATTATCAGCAGCTGAGAGATTGCAGCAAATTTCCAGATGATAGAAAGCAGGCAGGGGAAATGGTGATGCCAACAATGTGTCAGAGGAGCCCAGAGTGCAGCGTTGGGGCTCTGGGGTAGCAGTGGGGGCCAGTCTGCCCTGCAGCACTCCGGAGAGCCTCTGGACCAAGCCCACAGGTCCACCTAGGGTGGGACAGAAGGGGTACTAACAGTTGGAACTTCAACTGAAGCTCCTAGAGGCAGGGGCGAGGCTGGGAGGAGGGTGCCAGTATTGCAGAATAAAGTCTACACTGGTCTGGCCACCCAGTGTGGGTGGTTGGTGTTTGGAGCTGTGGTATGAGTATGATCAGCCAGGGCGAGAATATGGAGTGCTGGAGCATTGAGGAGTCAGCAAGAGGAAGAGCCAGCAAAATGAACTTCTCATCAGATAAAGTGGTTGCAGGACAGTAGCAGTAAAGCAATGCTCTGAGGGAAAATAATTTGTTAACTATTGAAAAAAAATTTCATATCCAGTGTGGTCAACTGAAAAATGCCCCCCTTAGATATTTGGTCCCAAATCTCTGCAAACCTGCAAATGTGACCGTGTATGGTAAAAGGGTCTTTGCAGATGGGATTAGATTACAGTAAGGGTCTTAAATTGGGGTGATCCCTGTGAGCCCTAAATGCAATTACAGGTGCCCTTGTGAGGCAGAAGCAGAAGACGGAAGGGGATGTCAGGACTTCAGCAGAGAGTGGTTTGAAGATGCTAAGCTGTGGTTTCCAGATGAGGAGGCTGGAGACGGATCTTTCCCCAGAGCCTTGGGAGAGAGCACAGCTCTCCTGGCACAGTTGTTTAAAACCACCAAGTTAGTGTGGATCCTTTGCAGCAGCTCTAGGAAACTGGCGGAGCTTGCCAAACCAATTGAGCATAAAGGCAGTTACAGATGTGCAGGTTCTTAGGGGTTACTTCCTACTCATTTTGAGGGTCCACACCAGTAAGACGAGGATGTCTCTGAAGGAGACAGTTGGGGGTATGGGTGCCTTCCAGGAGTCCAGAGACAAGAACTCTCAGACAGATGGCTGTGAGCGGGCCACCCAGTGTATTTTGGAACTGGAGAGTCACTGGCTCCAAGAATAATATCTTTGGGACAGACTAGAATGGATTCCAGACGATGGACAGAACAAACAAGATGATGGAAGACACTAGGGTGATAGGATGGACTCTTTCTTTTACTCAATAGGAAAAAGAAGGCAATATAAAAACTCCACAAAAAAAATAAAAACAATCACAAGCACATAATATTCGAAATAGGAGGCACACTAAGGTAACACTTGCTTTTATTTTTTAATTTTTAAAAAAAATTAAACTCTATGCCCAACATGGAGCTTGAACTCATCGCTCGAAGGTCAAGAGTTGCATGCTCTACCACCCACTGAGCCAGCCAGGTACCCCTATACTGCTGCTTTTTAAACAGTTGAGGGAGCATTCATGAAAAGCTTCTCTCTGACCTTGATGCCAGGAGCTTTTTCTTTGAGGAGCACTTGGCTCTGGACATTGAAACTGTCCGGAAAGAAATATGATCCCGGCACATTTCTTGGGTCCTCAAGGAACAGTATTTGTGTAATCCTAATAACGTGCTTTTTCTTAGGTGGATACACAGTACTCTTGTGTTCAGTTACTGACTTAACTCCTCCTGGTAGCGGACGTTCCATTATATTTCTGGTTCACCTTTTTGTAAGTAATGCTGGAATCTGCAGTCTGGGTGATCCGTGAAGCCTCTTTGTTGAAGAGCTGGAGAACTGAATCGTTCCCCTAGTAATGTATAATTATGTACGGAGGGGGCCGGGACCTCACATGTGAGAGTGATGACCTAGTTCGGAAGGGGGGTGGCTCATCTAGACCAACCCCGTTACGGTTTCGGGCACCAGGCCAGCCTGACCTGGGGTCCCCAGGTCTTGTACCGCTGAGCGGCCTGGTGCTGCTGTCCTGGGCAGGGGCCTGTAGGCAGGAGGGCGTGTTGGGTGGCTGACTTGCAGGTCCAGGGCACATGGGAGAAACCCGAGCTTGTTTATGTACTGACAGAAAGGATCTAGACACAGCAAGAGGCTATTCTAATCAAATTGGCGTTTCCTAATCTTTTTCTAATGTCACAACACATAGCACATATTAGTATGGTATGCAGGTAGATGGACGAGACCACTCATGGTCCGAGTGACCCACAGGCCACTCCAGTTGCCCCAGGCTTAGCTCTGTACACAGAAGCTTGGGGAGAACCTCTTGCTCCCAGCCCAGAGCTGTCTGTGCAATTGAGAAAAAGACACTCCTTTCCCTAGATACCTTCCGGATATCTGCCATGTGCCAGGTATTGGACAGGAGTATGCAGATCTTTTAGGAACACCCAGAGCTGGACACCCTCAGACTGTGTGTGATATAGCCATTTGCAGGCGGGCTCAGCCCACCTGTGGCCCATTTGAGGAGGATGCATGCAAGGAAGCTGGGAGATGCATGAGCCCAGGCTGTGAAGTGCATGAGCTCCCTGGTTTCTGGTTTGCTCATGGAGCCGATAGTGGGAGTCCATAAACTAGGGCTGCTAGGGAGCCTGCAAGCAGGTGAGGTGCAGGTGCTGAGTTTAGCAGAGGCACCTGGACTGCAGGTGCACTCAGGGGGTCCTCACATACAGATGCGAGTGTGTAGGAACAGTTCTTGATGAAGAGGCAGGAACAAGTGAGCTCCCTGCTTTTGTGGGGCCTGGGACTCAAGTGGAATGGAAATGAGACCCTGGTAGGAGGGGCATCTGTGCACATGGTGTCCTGTCCCAACAAGATCTTGCTGCCCTAGATGATCCCTGGCAGAGACCTCTGGCTGCCTTCCCTGAGCCCCAGGACGTGCCGGCTCTGTGCTCAGCGCTCACCTGCTGTTCCCGACAGAGAGTGCAGTCTGGGAGTGTGGTACTGCATTCATCCTTCTGCTCCTGGGGCCAAGCGTTGGATTTTTCAAGGACTCTTATGAGTGCAGACAGAGGGCCAGAGTCCGATGTGTGAGTGGTGTGAGGCTCCAGCAGCCCTGCCAGCTCCTGGCCCCAGCTTTCCTGCAGGGACTCTCCAGGATGCCCACCCTATACTGTTCCACAGTGTCTGGTCCACCTGGGACCCAGCTGGCCCTGTCCTGCAGGGCTCAGGCCTCACCCACTGGCCCAGGGCTGCCCCCAGGGGCTGAAGGCGGCCTGTGTTGGGGCCCCACCCCTGTCCCTTTGAACTAGATGAGTGCTTGACAGTTGTGGGAAATAACAGGAGTTTTTCCTTGCTGGGCACAGGTGATAGAATTGCCACATTACATCAAAGCCAAATAATTTTGTTTAGCAAATATTTTGGACCTACTGTGTGCATGAGACTGCAGTGAATAAAGGGCTGGAGGGAGGTGCACAGTTTCCCTGTGTCCCAGTAAATGCACACGGCTCTAGAACAATGGGCTTACCTTTATGTACTAGGTTTCCTCCTTGAGACTTCCAGTGCTTCGGCCTGGTAATGTTAAATTTTGAACGTGTCACTTCTCCCTTATGCATGTACTACTGGTCCTTGTTCCTGCCCCCACTGGACAGATTCCCCTCCCTCCCTCCCTCCCTCCCCCGCCCCAACCCTCCAGTGCTTGTACCTCTTGGGCACAAAGGGAAATGGCAGTCCAGCTGTTCCCACCCAGGGGCCTGGGAAAGCGGGGACAGGTGTCCTCGCTGTTTCATTCTTTCCCCAAGACAAAGGGCAGTTGTTCTGCTCTCAGACTACTCGAGCTGGCAGCTAATGTACCCCTCTGCCTTTGGCTGGAATCCTATCAGTTCTTAAGGCCACCTTGGTAAAATCCTGCTGATTAGAAAGCTAGTTGGCAGTTATAGGTGACTTTGATCAATAAAGAAAAGAGAAAACAAATTATTCTTTCATAAATACCACCTGGAAGGCCAAAGTCTTTCAATAAATGGGGTCTACAGGGAAGATACAAATAATAAATTACTACCTGGTCACGAGGTTGGAAACCAGTGGCTTAACTGTGAGGTAGAATCAAACCCAAATAATAACTCATACTGAGGGCTCTGGCTTTTTCTAGATCAGCCCATGGTTTGGAGATCTCCAGCCAAGCACCTGAGTGCTCAGGGCCAGGGACAGGGGGACCTTGTGAGTTCAGTTCCTTTGATGCCAAGTCCCCATCTGGTTCCTGTCATGTCTGTCCCCTTGCTATCTAAACTTTTTTTTTTTTAATCACTTAAAAGTGATTTAAGTACAAGAAACTGTACATATACAAATAATCTTATTTCTCCACCACCAGTAGCATGCAAAAGTGTACATATTTTGATTACCAAGAGTTGGAAATAAAAGACCTGGAGTCTATACTAGGAAGCTGAGATATTTTGGTATTACTTGTTTTTTATGGTAACTAGACTTTGCATGCAATTTAAAGATGCTTATTTCTGGCTCTAGGGCTTCCCTTAGTTAATGGTTATATAAACCTAATAATTCATCTGTTTTAATCATTAAACCTGTTTTGTTTAAAAAAACACATACAACTTAATGAATTTGGAGATAAGTACACACCCATGAAACGGTCACCACAATCTCTGCCATAAACATTTCTATTCCCCCTGAAAGCTTCCTCCTGCCCTCTGCATCATTATCTGCATGTGCGTGTGCATGGAGAAACACCATAAGATCTACCCTCTGCAAATTTCTACATATATAGTGTCACATTGTTAAGTATAGGCACTATGCTGTAGAAAGTTCTCGAGAGGACCTGCCTCTCCCTCTGTCCGCTGTGGTGTCGGGGCCCTCTCAGACCTGTCTTATTTGGTCCATGTGATTGTACATTATTTGACCTTTAACTTGGGAAGCAAGAGACATGGGCCACTCCCTTGTCCAGATACCATTCCGTGTTGCATGCATTCCATAAACCTGTTCTCTTTCCTGCCAGACAAACCCCCAGCTGCAAGGTCACCATTGCATACTCATCCCATGCACACAGGTAGGGAGCACCCTGAAGCCTCAGGCAGTGGCGGTGGCTTGTTTGCTGGGATATTCTTAGTGCTTAGCTCAGCCCTCTTAGTGTAGTAGAAGTTTGTTAAGTAAGTATGTATCTATATTAGTGTACATGTTTATAAGAACAAGAGCAGGGCAGCCCAGGTGGCTCAGCGGTTTGGCACTGCTTTCAGCCCAGGGTGTGATCCTGGACTCCGGGGATCGAATCCCACATCAGGCTCCCTGCATGGAGCCTGCTTCTCCCTCTGTCTGTGTCTCTGCCTCTCTCTCTCTGTGTGTGTGTGTGTGTCTCTCATGAACAAATAAATAAAATTAAAAAAAATAGCATAGCATGATGCTATTTCGTAACCTTATCTTTTCTCTTAATACCATGTCCTTAACATCCACAGTCCTAGTGTTGGCTAGCTTTTGTGGGAATTCTGGAACTTAAGAGGTCCCCCCCCCCCTTTTTTTTGTTGTTTGCTTTGTTTTTGCTGAAGCAAGAGATTTTGGGTGACATCCAAGTCCTCCAGGGTCTAGCTAGTTCTGTTTAGAGAATCTGGGACTCTGACACTCTTGGTGGTCCCTTATTTTGTCACTTCTGGGTATAAATCATTGAACTGAAATGAAGCAGAGAATAAATCATAACAGATAAAGAAGAAACACCTTTCCACATTAGTAAGTATGCATTTATAGTTTTTAAAGGCTGAATGGTATTTACTGCATGTATATATGGTGCTTTATTTAGCAAGTGCCTCACTCTGGAGCCGTTAGATTATTTACAAGATTTTTGTGTATATGTGTGTTTCTTTCCATTTTCCAAAAATCACTCTTCAGTGGCTGTTCTTTTGCCTAACTATCTTTGTGCACCCTTGTCTTAGCCCCTGAGTAGATTCCTAGAGGCAGAATTGTTGGCTTCAGGAGTGGACAGTTTTAAAGCTCTGGCTACGTGGTGATAAATTACGTCCCAGAGAATTCCATCAAATTTTACCCATTTGTAGCGTACAAGAGAGCAATGTATTCCACTCTAGCAGACTGGATTTCTTAAAATATTTTTGTTCTGGTAAAACATACATAAGATGTACTATCTTAACCATTTTCAGGTGTGCAGTTCAGGGGCCTTCATTATGCTCACATTGTTAACACGACCATTACCACACCCCATGGCAAGCAATTCATTTTTTTCCATCCTTTCCAATTTGATGCTGAAAGGCTCTCTCATTGATTTAGTTCACAGTGTCCCTTTTACTGAGAAGGTATAACTTTAATCCTCGTCCGTAGTCCTGTGGAACCATTAAATGCTGTGGACCATCCCGCCTGGAAACTGTGCTCCCAGGCTTCAGTGTTAGCCCTCTTCTCTGTTCTTCTCTCATCCCCCTCTGCTTGCCCAGCCTCCCCACCTCCTGTGCTTCACCTGCCTGCTCAGTGTGTGCCCTTTGCAGTTTCTTCTGTGCCTTTCAGCTGTTCTCTAGATTGAGATGCTCTTCCCGCCACGTCCTCCTGAGGTCATCATTTCCTCCTTGCCCCCCCAGGAGCTGTGCCTAGCCCTCTGCTGTTGTGGTAAAATATTCTCAACATAAAGTTCTCCATTTTAACTGTTTCTAAATGTATTCACAATTCAGTGGCATCCAGAACATTCACACTGCTGTGCACCTGTCACCACCCTCCACCTCCAGATCCTTTTCATCTTCCCAAACAGAATCTCTGTCCTCACTAAGCAGTAACACCCCGTTCCCCACGCCCCCAGCTCTGGATAATCACCATTCTACTTTCCGTCTCTAAGAATTTGACTGTTCGATTCACGGAAGTGGAATCATACAGTTTTTATCCTTGTGTGTCTGGCTTATTTCATTTAGCGTATTTTCAGGGTTCATCTGTGTTGTAGCACATATCAAAATTTCATCCCTTTTATCTCTAAATGCTGTTCCATTATATGTCTAGCCACGTCTGTTGGTGGACACTTAGGTTGTTTCAGCCTTTTGGCAATGGTGAACCATGCTGCTGTGAACAGTAGTGTACAAGTATCTGTTTGAGTTCCTGCTCTCAACTCTTTGGGGTATGTGCCTTGACATGGGGTTGCTGGTCCTCTGATAATTCTATGTTTAACTTTTGAGGGACCAACAAACTTTTTTCCACAAGCCCTGCATACTTTCTGAATAAATGACAAAAGAGAGATAGTACCTGAGACCTCCCAGAACACGAGGCTGAGGGACTGTGCTGTGTACAGTCCCTATACCTGGGAGTCTGGACAAAGGGTCCAGGCAGGGGACTGGGGCAAGAACTATTTCCTAAGGCTTGCAGAGCTGGACTGTGTGGTTGCTTGTCTGCCTATCCATAGATGACTCTTCTGAGCATGGCTTCTGTGGCTGTAAGGAAGGTGGCCTCACAGTGCTACTTGGGATGAGATACCAAAAGTGAGGGCAGTGGCAGAGATATGAGGACCAGGAGGGCCTTGGGCTCTGGGCTGGGGTTATCAGGTCAGGCTGTCGGACCCTGCTGGCAGGCACCACAGGCCAGGAGCAGCCAGGGAGTTTCCAGTTGCACAAAAGAGGTATTAAAAGGATCTGGAGCTCTCCTCTCCTTGTAGTTCAGGCTTCTGCAGGATGGTCAAAGTAACTTAGAGACAAAGTAAGAAAAGTGGGATGCCCTGTGGGCATTGGGGACCTCTCTAAGCACCCCCCCCTCCAGGGCACAGAGATGCAGAGTTGTCACTGTCCAGGCCACTCCAGACAAGCTGAGAATGGCAGAACCCAGGAGGACATCTTCCTAGCCTTGAAATGTGGCCCACCCAACAGTCTGTAGGTTTGCTTGTGTCTTCCAAGATTGCCTTATGTAAAAACCATTGGCTGCGTTATTTACCAAATTCCTTTCTTGCCTCTCCCTAAACTCCATCTCTCTGTGTTTTTCTGTGTTTTTAAAAGCATGAAAAAAAATTCTCCTGTTAATAAAAGATTTTGAAATAAGCGGTCTGGTTCCTCCTCCTCGGCAGCAGCAACCAAGGAAGGTAGTGGAAACACAGAGTAGGCACACATTTGTCAATTTGGGGTGTGGGTCACCTTCAGTTAGGTCCTAGAGTATGATAAGTACCTAGGGAGGATGTGGACAGATCGGAACCCTCCTGCACTACCGGTGGGAATGCAGAGTCGTGCAGCCTTTTGGAAATCAGTCTGGCAGATTTTCAGCAAACCTACCCTGTGACCCAGCAATTCCACTCCTAGGTATGTACCCAAGAGCCAAGAAAACACATATTCACATTACGGTAATACACAAATGATTCATAGCAGTATTATTTATAATAGCCAAAAGGTGGAAACCATACAAATGTTTGTCCCTTGATGAATGGAGAAACAAAATGTAGTGTATCCATACCATGGACTAATGTTCAGCCACAAAAACCAATGGAACATCAAGACACGCTGTAACATAGAGGAAGCCAGAAAATGCTGTGCTCAGTGAAAAAAGCCAGACCCAGAATGCCACATAGTATATGATTGCATTGATGTCACATGTCCAGAACAGGCAAATCCATGGAGACAGAACACGTATCAGTGGTTACCTGGAGCTGGTGGAGGAGAAATGGGAGTGAGTGCTGATGAGTATGGGATTTGAAGGGTGATGAAAATGCTCTGAAATTAAATAGTGGTGGTGCTGCACAATTCTGTGAATAAACTAAAACTCACAGAATTGTGTGCTTTACAAGAGGGAGTTTTATGTGTCTGAATTATAACTCAATAACGTAAAAACTGTCCATTGTTTATGTGAAGTTTAAGTTGAGCCAGAAATTCTGTAGTGTGGATGTGTGTGTGTGTGTGTGTGAGAGAGAGAGAGAGTGCACACGCACATGTGCATGCCAAATCTGGCAACTCTATACTTGCCACCTGTTTTTGTAAATAAAGTTTTTTTGTAATGCATCAAAAGATCAAATAACCCAAGAGACCAATTTTTAGTATAAATGAAAACATCACTGGTGCTCTTGTGAGGTATGTCTGCACCTTTGGTTTTCTTTTACACCTTTTGCAATTGAGTTGGCAAGTTACCAGCCTCTTCCCAACATGCGTTTTTAATTTTGAACAAAAGTCCTAGGAAAAGAAGAATAGCTTTTCTCCCGCAAAACCCGAATTCAGAGTGTTAGCCATACACTTAAATGGGGGTTGGCTTCCTGAACCTGTACTAGAATCCCCTGGCTGCCACCTGGGAACCTAAAGGGAAGAATGAGCCACGAAACCAATTTGCCAGTAGAGGAGAAAACAAATCTCAGACTATTGAATTTTTTAGACTTTGAAACAAAAATTTAAATTATGACTGTGCATAGTTATTCTTTTTGAAGATTTTTTGTTTTAATTTGATGATCTTAGGAGAGGCAGCTAGATCCTGTCTGGGCAAGTTGAGCTAAGATGGAAAAGGAATTGTCTTCCCTGCAGTGGCATCTCTGTCTATAATTAGTGTATTATAACATTCCTTTAACAGGTTGCTGTTAATAACCAGCATTTTGCACACATTACCACGTGGACTCTTCACAGTTGCCTGGGCTGGTTATTTTCAGAGTGAAGTGACCTGCTCCTAGGTCACACAGGTGGGGCGAGCATCCCTAACTCCAGGGTCAGGACGTGGTTCCTCCCTGACTCGTAAAGATGAGAGACAGCCCCATTTGAAGGAGTTCTTCCACTAATTCAGCTTTGTCCCTGCCAGGAAGAAAGCGCCCAGAAAGAAGCAGAAGGTAAAATCAAACCCCATTGTGTCTCTGAGACAAGCGAGGACTCAAATCTTTTTTTTTTTTTTTTTAAGATTTTATTTATTCATGAGAGAGAAAGAGAGGCACAGAGACCTAGGCAGAGAAAGGAGGAGGCTCCCCGTGGGGAGGCCGATGTGGGACTCGATCCCAGGACCTAGAGATCACTACCTGACCCAAAGGCAGACGCTCAGGCACTGAGCCACCCAGGTGCCCCTACTCTTAAATCTTTTTAGGGCATCATTCAGACATCTGTCCCAGAAAAGGTAGAGGAGCAACATGGTAGCTTTCAATAGGATATGAAGCCAAATGATTTTCAGCCGTAGTGATTCTGAGGACTTTCTTGAGTTTCAAGACTCTTTCCTGGCTCCTCTTCCTGTCACGGTGCTGGGCGCCTCCCTGCGTTCAGGTATCCATCTTCTGCTTTCTCCCCTGGTCTCTCTGAGTAGTGTCATCCACCCAGCGGACTCCCCAAGGAAGTCTAACCTCACAGAGTTACCTCGAGAAGTGATCCCATCTGCCTTCCAGCACCTCCGCTAGATGGTCTGTAGGCAGGGCTTGCTTAGCATGATGCAGACTTCTCAACAGCCGCAGCGGGGAAACTTAGTCACTGGGTCTTTTTTCTCCCTGTTCTCGTCCACATTTGATCTTTAAACAAAAACCAAAGTCGTTTTATTGCAATTTAACTCAGGTAGGCACGGTGCAACTCAGTTTTATGAAATATACAATTCATTGATTTTTTTTTTAATCAGAACTTGTGCAACCATCAACACAGTCTAATTTTAGAACATTTTTATCCCTCCTCAAAGAAACCCAGAACCCATTAGCAGTCACCCTCCATTCTCCTCATTTTGCTATAGATGAATACAAAAGCCCTCAGCATTTAAAATTGAGAACATTATTTTTCCAGTCCTTTAAGAAAAATCACATCTGTTGTGATTGGGCATAATGTTGCCAAGTCATAGCCTCATATCAGGTGTGGCATAAAGTCTTCTATATTTTGTTTTCATTGCAGTGTAATATGAAACTCTGTGCACAGATGTATTATAGCAAGAAGAAGAGCACAAACTGCTCCTTTGGCAATATTTTGTGCTCTCCTGAATTAGCTGTCCCAGGATTCATTAATCGTTATGACTTGGGCAGCTTGCCACCTGGCTTTTTAGAAATCGTCACTTGGGATGTATTCTGATTCTTGGCTTGGTGTTCACAGTACACGAATCATAGAACTCTGCTTTTTTGTTTAAAACTCCTTTTTTTAAAATCATAGGTTCAGATAGAAGGAGTTTTGATAGCGTAAATGCTCTCAATATGCTACATATGGAATAAAATCATGAATACATGTGAAAATCCTAAGACAGTATATCTTCCACAGGCACAACGTGAACAGAAGGTGCCATCGAGGTGATGGCCAGTTTGCAAGTGGAGATCATACGCTCCTGTGCAGCTCCAATGACAAGAGCTGGTGCATTTCACAGCTCCCAGGTGATTTCCAGCAGTCTTGGATAGAGAATACCATTTCTTTTTCTTTTTAAAAAAAGATTTTATTTATTCATTAGAGAGAGATTTATTCATTAGAGAGAATGAATTTATCCATTCATCTTTATTTATTCATCAAGTGGAGGGAGGAGTAGAAGGAGAGGGAGAAGCAGACTCCATCGCTGAGCAGGGAGCCTGACATGGGTCTGCATCCCAGGACCCTGAGATCATGACCTGAGCCAAAGTCAGATGTGTAACTGACTCAGCCACCCAGGTGCTCTGAAAATAGCCTTAAAAATTTTTTTTCACCTATTCATGAAAGACACACAGAGGCAGAGACATAGGCAGAGGGAGAAGCAGGCTCCCTCTGGGAGCCCAAGGTGGGACTCGATCCCAGGATCCTGGGATCATGACCTGAGCCAGAGGCAGAGGCTCAACCACTGAACCACTCAGGTGCCCTGAAAATACTAAGAGACAGAGAGAGATGGCAGAGACACAGGCAGAGAGAGAAGTAGGCTCCATGCAGGGAGCCCGATGTGGGACTCAGTCTGGGGATTTCAAGATCATGCCCTGGGCCAAAGGCAGGAGCTCAACCACTGAGCCACCCTGGCATCCCTTAAAATACCATTTCTTAAAGATGATGTTACATAATTAAGAAAACAACTATCCAAATGCATTTAACATTTTTTCCTACAATGTGTGTTTCTTGGAATGTATTTGAAGAGAAAACAGCTTTGACATAAACTTTCCATGGAGCACAGTTGGGAGATAGTGGCCCCCAAGGTAGAGACTGGTTTCCTTAGTGTGGCATCCTGAGTCCGTGGGTATCTAGCTTGGGCCTACCTTCTGGCTTCATCTCTTGTCCCCTCTCCCATAGCTACGTTAGCTGGCTTGTCTCCGAGCACATCTTCTGCATCTGGAGAGCCACTTCCCCCTCACCTACCAAGCCCAGAAGATTGGTTGGGCAAAGGAAAGATAGATGTATGTGTGGAGGAGGGAGAGAGGGTCTAGATAGGAATAGAGGGGTGCCGTATGAATATGGGGTGACATTGCAGTATTACTGGTGAGGTGGGTTTTTTAAAAAAGTTTTTATTTAAATTCCAGTTAAAAATAAAAAATAAAAATAAAATAAAATAAAATAAAATAAAATAAAACAAATTCCAGTTAACATGCAGTGTAATATTAGTTTCAGGTATACAATATAGTGATTCAACACTTCCATACATCCCCAGGTGCTCATCACAACAGGTGCTTCCTTCATCCCCATCACCTGTTTCCCCCATTCTCCCCTTCTGCTGACCAGCAGTGTGTTCTCTAGAGTTAGGAATATGTTTTTTGGTTCATCTCTTTTTTTGTTAGTTTTCTTAAATTCCACACGAGTGAAATCATATGGTATTTATCTTTCTTGTACTGATTTATTTCATTTAGACCATAATACTCTCTAGTTCCATCCATGTCATTGCAAATGGCAAGATTTTATTCCTTTTTTATAAATTCCTTTTTTATTTATTATAAAATAAAAAGTATAAATTTCATTCCTTTTTATAGCTGAATAATATTCCATTGTGTATATGTACCACATCTTCATCTATTCATCTATCGATGGACACGGGCTATTTCCATAATTTGGCTAATGTGAATAAAGCTGCTATAAATATCAGAGTGCATGTATCCCTTTGAATTAGTGTTTTTGTATACATTGAGTAAATACCCAGTAGTATGATTGTTGGATCATAGGGTAGTTCTATTTTTAATTTTTGGAGGAACTCCTGTACTGTTTTCCAGAATGGCTGCTCCAGTTTGCATTCCCACCAACAGTGCAAGAGGGCTCCCCTTTCTCTGCATCCTCACCATCACCTGTTGTTTCCTGTGTTGATTTTAGCCATTCTGACAGGTGTGAGGTGATATTTCTTTGTGATTTGATTTACATTTCCCTGATGATGAGTCATGTTGACTATCTGATGTCTTCTTTGGAAGAATGTCTGTTCATTTCTTCTGCCCATTTTAAAATCAGTTTCATTTTTGGAGTGTTGAATTTTAGGAGTTCTTAATATATTTTGGATTCTAACCCTTTATCAGATATGTCATGTACAAATATCTTCTCCAATTCTGGAGGTTGCCTTTTAGCATTGATAGTTTCCTTTGTTGTGCAGAAAGAAACTTTTAAAATTTTGGTGTAGTACCAATAGTTCATTTTTACTTTTGTTTCCCTTCCCTCAGGGGACAAATCTAGAAAAATATTGCTACAGCTGATGTCAGAGAACTTACTGCCTTTGCTCTTTAGGATTTTTATGGTTTCAGGTCTCATATTTAGGTCTTTAATCCATTTTCAGTTTATTTTTGTATATGGTAAAAAGAATGATGGTTCAGTTTCATTCTTTTGCATGTTGCTATCCAGTTTTTCCAGCACCATTTGTGGAGGAGACGGTCTTTTTCCCATTGGATATTCTTTCCTGCTTTGTCAAAGATTAATTGACTATATATAATTGTGGGTTCATTTCTAGGTTCTCTGTTTCCGTTGATCTGTGTATCTGTTTTTTTAAATCTTTTTTTTTTTTTAAGATTTTATTTATTCACGATAGAGAGAGAGAGGCAGAGACACAGGCAGGGGGAGAAGCAGGCTCCATGCCGGGAGCCTGACGCGAGACTCAATCCCGGGACCCCAGGATCGTGCCCTGGGCCAAAGGCAGGCGCCAAACCGCTGAGCCACCCAGGGATCCCCTGTGTATCTGTTTTTATGCCAGTACCGGACTGTTTCGATGACTACAGCTTTGTGACATAGCTGCAAATCAGGAATTGTGATGCCTCCAGCTCCACTTTTCTTTTTAAACATTGCTTTGGCTATTCAGGGTCTTTTGTGGTTCCATACAGATTTTAGGATTGTTTGTCCTAGCTCTGTGAAAAATGCTGTTGATATTTTGATAGAAATTGCATTAAATGTGTAGATGGCTTTGGACAATATAGGTGTTTTAACAAGATTTGTTCTTCTACTCCATGAGCGTGGAATGTCTTTCCATTTCTTTGTAATTTCAATTTCTTTCATCAGTGTTATATAGTTTTCAGAGAGGTGGGTTTGTTTTTTAATCAGTTCTTTAACCAGATTCATTTCTGGTGTATCATCATTTTTGTCAATTTTGCGTAAAACTGCAAGATTTTATTTATTCATGAGAGAAACAGAGAGAGAGAGAGAGAGAGAGAGAGAGGCAGAGATACAGGCAGAGGGAGAAGCAGGCTCCATGCAGGGAGCCCGACGTGGGACTCGATCCCGGGTCCCCAGGATCAGGCCCCAGGCCGAAGGCGGCGCTAAACCGCTGAGCCACCCGGGCTGCCCACATATGATATATTTTTAAAGTTATGTATATACAGGAAAGTGCATACATAAATTACAAGTGTACACCTCAGTGAGTTTTCACAAAGTGAACACAACCGAGTAAGCATCACTCAGATGAAGATATTGAATATTACGCCAGAAGTTTCCCTCATGTCTCTCAGTTATCACCCTGGTGAGTTTGTTTTATTCTCTCTCTCTCTGTCTCTCTTTTTAAAAGTTAGTATCTTTTATTCATGAGAGACACAGAGAGAGGGGCAGAGACACGGGCAGAGGGAGAAGCAGGCTCCTGCAGGGAGCCCGATATGGGACTGCATCCCAGGACCTGCCCTAAGCTGAAAGCAGACGCTCAACCATTGAGCCACCTAGGCGTCCATTATTTTCTCTCGGTCCTGCCCTTGGTCTTGTCCTCCCATAACCTGTTTTCTTATTCTGCGTCCTCAGAGAAGCTCCCACCGTACCCCTTGCTAGTCTTTACCCTTCATATCAGATTTGCTTCTCAGAAACCCTGTCTCTTGCCCTCCTCACCGTTGGGATCCCCCCCACTGCTCGGGACCACCACCCCACTTGGAGACTCCTGACCCTTTCCCAGAGCACAGGGGACTGGATCAGATGGCCCCTCTGGGGCAGCCCACAGCTGTGAATCAGTCCTGGAACTTCATCAACCCTGCATCATAGGGGGACCCACGGCAAATGAGTGTACGGAGAGCTCCTGAGAAACTGTCAAGCCCTCTGGGATATGAGGCAGCGTCATTAAGAAAGGCCATCAGCATTCATCAGAGTCACTTGTCTCCTTCCATTCTCTGATGTTAGTGTGACCCAAAACAGAGAATCCCGTTAGTGGAGGAGGAGAGTTTGTGACAAATATGACTTATATGAGGTCTCTCGTTTATCAGTTGTGTTAACCTAGGCAGTTTTGGGGCAGGCAGAAGTAACTTTAATAGAATGGGCCTGCTGTGACCCACTTGGCTGTGCTCAGACCAGGCGAGGAGACAGGCTTCTGGCTAAGGACCAGAGGGGCAGGTCCCCCCACCCCAGGAGTTGCTAATCCCTTGTTGTAATGGGGTATGTGGACCTACTCCCGTGCCCCCTGCTGATCAGCAGTACCACCTGTATTGTGCACTTAATTCCTCTGGCTTCTATTTCTAACTGTTCTGTTCCATTAATTTACTTCTTCGCTCAATACTTCCTCGTTTCATGTGCTATAACTCTACAGTTATGTATTTCAGCATCTGACAGGGCTAAATCTTTTTTTTTAATAATAAATTTATTTTTTATTGGTGTTCAATATACCAACATACAGAATAACACCCAGTGCTCATCCCGTCAAGTGACCCCCTCAGTGCCCGTCACCCATTCACCCCCACCCCCGGCCCTCCTCCCCTTCCATCACCTCTAGTTCGTTTCCCAGAGTTAGGAGTCTTTATGTTCTGTCTCCCTTTCTGATATTTTCCACACATTTCTTCTCCCTTACCTTCTATTCCCTTTCACTATTATTTATATTCCCCAAATGAATGAGAACATACAATGTTTGTCCTTCTCCAATTGACTTATTTCACTCAGCATAATACCTTCCAGTTCCATCCACGTTGAAGCAAATGGTGGGTATTTGTCGTTTCTAATGGCTGAGGAATATTCCATTGTATACATAGACCACATCTTCTTTATCCATTCATCTTTCGATGGACACCGAGGCTCCTTCCACAGTTTGGCTATTGTGGACATTGCTGCTAGAAACATCGGGGTGCAGGTGTCCCGGCGTTTCATTGCATCTGAATCTTTGGGGTAAATCCCCAGCAGTGCAATTGCTGGGTCGTAGGGCAGGTCTATTTTTAACTCTTTGAGGAACCTCCACACAGTTTTCCAGAGTGGCTGCACCAGTTCACATTCCCACCAACAGTGTAATAGGGTTCCCTTTTCTCCACATCCTCTCCAACATTTGTGGCTTCCTGCTTTGTTAATTTCCTTATTTATTTATTTATTTATTTATTTTAATTTTTTTTTCTTTGTTAATTTTCTGACAGGGCTAAATCTGATTGCTCTTCATTTTCAGAATTTTCTTAGTTATCTTCATAGGGTGAGTTTCCCACGTGAATAATCCTGTCTAGTTCTAAACATATTCTTGTTGATATTGTGATAAATGTATGCATTAACATAGGGGTTCTCGACATCTTTATATGGACTTTTCTTATTTAAGAACAGAATGTGTGTTATTTATTAAAGTTTGTTTTTCTGTGCCTTTAGAAATTCTTACCTTAATATTCTTAATATATATCTTGCACACTTCAACAGATTTCTAGAAATGGTGTCTTTTTGGTTGCTGCTGTTAATGGGATCTTTAAAAATCCATTATATCAACTATGAGGTTGTTTGTGTATATAGGAAGGCTGTTGATTTTATTTTTTGTTAATTTTATAACTAGTCATCTTACTGAATGTAATTATTCATAATTGCTTTTTCAGTTGATTTTCCTGGGTGTTTTAGGTGTGCCATTGTATTATCTTTAACAACTTTATTATGTTCTATTTATTATATATATTATAATATGTTATATTTATTATATAACATAATAAGAGATTGGTATGAAAGTAGAACCACAATACACTCATAGGTTAGATCCTTTGCATGGAAGAATGTACTAGAAGAACCTTTTACCCATTATCTCCTTTTTTACCCACTCTGTGTCTAGGCTTTGGAGATTTGACCCTGATAGCTGAGGGCCTTATTAACCATCTAGAACAAGGGCTAGGAGCCAGGTGAGCCCATACTGCTGGTCCCTGTGCCAGACCAAGGGCCTGTGTTTTAGGGGCACAGATTAGACATCTCAGGATGCTGTGACTGGACTTGAAGGACAAATAGGAGCTCTTCTGGCCAGCGAAGGGGGAGGACATTTAGGCTCAAGGCAGGGCATGTGCATGGACATTTGGGAATGTAAGTGATTTGGAAGTGCTGGCAGGAGAACAGCAGGGCCCTCTGGTGAGGAGCAAGGCCAGGTGGTCAGGGCTGGTGGGCCATTCTAACACACCTGGGGGCTAGAGCCAGGGAAGGCCTTTGCAATGGGTGGGCTGTGCCTTATCATCTATCTAGTTTGAGAGCAAGCATTTCTCTTGGTGCTGTGTGATTGATGTTTGGAGGCTTTCAAGACTCAAGGTAGATAAACTAGTTAGGGCATCCTATGAGACTCTGAAACACTTCTTAAATAGCTCTAAAATAATATCTGGATGGTTTGTGTTCATTCAAGTCAGAAGTAGGAATAATAATTGTGAGGTTTTACAGATTCATATCAGAAAAAGCCTGGAGCTGAGCATTGCAATTGCAAGTGAAGGATTATGATAAATTAAAACATCATTTTTCTCTTTTTTTTTTTTTCTTGCAAAAAGTAGTCATGCCAGTTCTTTGCAGAATTATCTTACACGGAGCCAGGAATCGTTCAGAGCAGGAGTGGTGTCTCTGCTGAGTGGGTTTCATATTCCAAACATACATATGTTGCACAGAGTGTCTAATTATTCTTGGAGACAATTACTGTCAGGTTCCAAAATGTGTTCAATGAGCAGCAATTGGTGTTTATTCAGCTCTAAAAAGGCTATGCGAGGGAACAGTAGGTTATATTGTCTGCCTAAAGAAACGTTTTGCCATCCGGAAACATCTGCTTTCTATTTAAAGCACTGGAGAAGGATTGGGAGTATTTTTGAAATACACTCCCTAAGCATCAAACACCAAAGAAAGGAGAATAAAATTGGGTATGAAGGTAGTTTCTGTTCTCTGATACAGACTGGCTTCAGCTTTTCCCTGCTGGGCGGGAAAGGCGGCCTCCTGGGTTGGAAAGTTCTGCTTCTCTTGAATTTTTCTATTTATACTGATTTGCACACTTATAGGAACTGACTTCTGTGTCCTAGTTCTAGCATTTTTGCTTTTTTCAGGTGAGACAAGATGATCTCCCAGAGCTAGGGTCTGCATTTCTGAATTTTGTGGTGAGGTTTGTAGACTTCTCTGATTTTGCCCATCAAGATGTAAGGATCTGGGGTACACAGTAAACTTTCTATGAAGGTCAATGTATCAGTTATCTTTTGCTGGGTAAATTGCCACAAACTTCCCAGCTTAAAACCCTTTCTCTGGGTCAAGAGTCTAGCGTGGCTTAGCTGGGTCCTCTGCTTTTGGGTCTTTTATGAAGTGTCATTAAGGTATAAACGAGGGCTGGGATCTCATCTGAGGTCTCAACTGTGGAAAGATCTGACCTCCAAGTTTCCAAGTGGTTGTTGGAGGAATTTCAGTTCCCCAGGGGGTGTTGAACAGAGGGCCTCAGTTTCCCTCTGGCTGTTGGCTGAAGGCCACTCTCAGTTCCTGCAAATGTGGGTCTCCCAGCATGGCAACATGCCTCACCAAAGCTGTGAAGAGAGTCAAGAGAATCTGCTAGCAAGACAGACATTAATGTTCCGTGGAACTTACTTGCACGATGACATCCTATCACCTTTGCTGTATTCTTTCAGTTAAAAGCAAGTCACAGGTCCCCCCAACCACTACCACCATACTCAAGGGGAGGGGATTATGTAAGGGCATAATTACCGGGAGGTGGGGATCATTGGAAACCACATCAAAAACTGCCTCTTACAGACAGCTATTATTTTAGAAAGAGAGCATAGCATAATGATTAAGAGGGAGGGTGACCATGTCACTTAGAACTGATTTCACATGTCAGATCTGCCACTTACTGTGTAAGCCACAGCAGGTCCTTGGGCTCTCTGAGCCCCCATTTCCCCACCTGTACACCTCCCCCAAAGGATCATTATGATCCTAAAGGAGAGGTCACGTGTAAAGCCTGGCAGATGGGAAGTAGTCAGTAAATATTAACTACTGGCTTTTTAAAAATCCTTTTTACCTCTCTTCTTTAAATACCATTAGATTTTTGAAGTTTAGAAGAATTAATTAGAATTTTCCACTGGCCTCAGATGTGGTTATTCACATGGAAATCTCAGTACTCTGAGTAGTTTCCTGGGCACAGAGCTGCTATCAGACCGGCCCTGCGTTGGCCAGGACCAAGGAATGCAGGTCCTTGGTCTTCCGTGGTGCTCGTCTTCAGAAGGGGTGGGACTCCCCGCAGCTCCCCTTCCAGGGCTCGGGGCCTCTCTCCACACTGGAGCAGCTACTTGGCCTGCGAGACCTGACCATGGTACCCCAGGGCTGCTGCCACGGAAGGTCCACTGTGTTCTTCCGACATCCTTCATTTCTGGATAGGGCCCCCAGGGCGACTCACCATCACTTGGGTCCATTCCCATAGCAGAGCAGACAGATTAGCAGATGGGGTGTCTTCATGTCTATATGTTCACCTTGACCTGAATCGAGCCACGCAGATGACTCTTGGCTTTTGCTTAGCCCTGGTCAGGAACCTCCACCCTCTCGTCTCCTGGTCCTTCCTGCCATGTCTCCGTTCATTCCACTTTCCTTACTTTCTTTGTCCTGCAGGCCTCAGGGACACAGGGTGCTTGCAGTAGGTCATTGCTTGGCCACACAAGCTTCCCACCCCCCAGTCTCTACCCAGAGTGCTCTCTTCTGCCTCACCGTGTACCTCCCCACTCTTTGCACCCCAAGATCATGTTCTTGGCCACAGACATAGTCCCCTTTGGGCTATGGAAGGAAGTTCTGGAGTTATTCAAAGTTAGCTGTGTCTTTCTAGAGGAAAGATGCTGGCTGTAGGGTCACTTCTTCCACCTTTTTTCTAGATCATCTGATCATGTCTACTGTGGGTATCGCCCTTGCTTCTTTGAAGATAAAATCACCTGGAACTCTTGTTAAAAACAGAGCTACCCAGGCCCCTCCCTGGACAGCCAAGTTCCTGGGGGGAGAGGGAGGTTGGGGCCCAGGAACTTGTATTTTTATTGAGTGCCCCAGCTAATTTCTATCAGAGGTTTAGAGAGCACTGGGCTAAGGGCACTAAATCCCAGACCCAGTTCCTCTTCCTCAGTGTGGAGTACATAAGGGAAGGTGTGAAAGCCAGGCCCCTTCCCCAGCGAGGGCTCCTGCCTGATCCATGGGCCCCTGCCCTGCTTGTCCATGCTCTGGGCAAGGGAGGCAGAGAGACTAAGTGCCATGCAATTATTATTATTTGTTTTATTGAGGCATAATTGGCCTGTAACATTGCGTTAGTTTTAGGTACACACCATGATTTGCTATTTGTTTACATTGCAGAATTTCTTTAAAAATCTTTTCCGCAGTTACTGTCCTTTCAATCAGCCTCTCCTCTTGCATATGCAGGAGAATTCCATGTGAGCAAGTGTTTTCCTTTATGGTGTTGTACTTAGATGATTAGCAAAATATGGTGCCTGGGCTGGCAGTGGCACAGCTGGGGGATCCAGATGTCCGACTTCCCCATGTGGACTTGTTGAGGACAGCTTGCAGCCATGTGCACACAGGCTCCCCCTTGGGCTGGTCCCTCTGGACAACAGATGCAGGGAATTACATCCAGGGTGTTCCTGTTGTTTCTACATCCTGTCACCCTGCTGCTGGAAGGGTGTCAATTTAGGATTGGGTGGGTGGGTGAACCTAATCATGGTTCAGGAAAGATAAACGTCCTGGTAATCACATCCCCAGAGGCACTTGTCCTGCCTGGGATCTAGAAGGAAAGTTTCGGGGGAGCAAGGAATGCTTCTGTTGGTTCTTCTGGAAAGCTGGCCTCTTGAATCTGCTGCATTGAGGGAGCACAAATGGCATGCCCTTGGCTTGTATTCTTCTGGAAGAGTAGTCATGAAAAAGTTTCTGCACTTGTCTTGTGGCCACAATTGATGGTTGATGCTGATATTTGTGGCGATACTCAGTATTCTTTGTATGAGGGTCAAATAATAAATTGCTTTTCTAGGAAGAAGTTTCTCTCCTAAGAAAGCACTTTCTTTCCAGTAATGAGCCTTTTCTAGGCAGAACAGGCTCAAAGACTGCTCCATCTAGAGACCACAACACTTAAAATTCACCTTCTCCTATTGATTTTTTTTTTTTTTTTGTATCCACTTGGTGTTTTTTCGTCACTCCTTTTGATGTCGTAAGGATTTTAAAACTTAATTTGAGTTACTGTTTGGTTTTGTTTGTATCTCTAATAAATGCATATTAAATCTGTAGCGTTTTGTGAGTAATGGGGCTACTTTTACATCCTGGTGGTTCCATTTCCCTCATGTTATCTTATCTGGAACACTTAAAGGATTTTTGAGCCAGTTTGCCCGAAGACACTCTTTAAAATTAAGTATGTTTCTTAATGAGTTTGTGTTTCATTTTATGTTACTTTATGAAGTAGATACCTTAAAATATGAAATCCAGTGTAATCCATTACAATTTTTTTAATCCATCTTCCTTATTTCTTGACACTTATTGTCACGATCAAAATAATTCCCTGCTTGCCAGGAAGAAACCTGAATAGTGTGCCCATTTGGTTGACGATCACATTAAGAATTGACAGGCATGCAGAACAAAAGAGCAACAACCGTACAGAGGCAAGAATAGCAAAAGAGATGGATTTCCTGAATTAAACTCCTAAACCTCAAAAGATTTTTAAGTGGAAACATAAAACTTGAAGGCTCAGTCAATTACGAATGAACACATCATTGTAAAAGGCTGTGAATTTGAGAAATACTTCCTAGAAATATAATACAAAGTTGCAAATGGATTGCAAAATCCTAAAATTGTGGCAGAGTCCTCCAAAAATAAATGTATCACAAAGTCCCAAGAATGCCCACAGGATGTCAGAACAGGACCAGGACACTGGACAGGAAGCAAGACTGCTGGACAAAGCAGCATTTACAGCAGATCGATTGTTCGGCCAGTTGCCCCCAGCTTGCGTGTGTTGGGTTTCTGTAACTCCTGTGCTGGCATCTCTTTGCTCCCTTTTCTTATTTTAATTATCCTCATGCATATGTATCTCTCCCCAGGAGCTATTAAGATCTTTGGGGGCAGCAGGGGGTGCTGGAAATCATAAATGATGCATGAAGTCACGTTCAGTCAGCTCACGCGCCCTCTCTCCTCCTGCAGAGAACAGCCCATCTTCACCACGCGGGCGCACGTCTTCCAGATCGACCCCAGCACCAAAAAGAACTGGGTGCCTGCGAGCAAGCAGGCAGTCACCGTTTCCTACTTCTACGATGTCACCAGGAATAGCTATCGCATCATCAGTGTGGATGGAGCCAAGGTACCACCCCAGGGGCTAATGTTAACATTCCCAGACACTTCCTTCTCGTTAAAAACAGTACAATCCGGGGGCACCTGGGTGGTTCAGTCCATTAAGCATCCAACTCTTGGTTTTGGCTCAGGTCATGATCTCATGGGTTGTGGGACCGAGCCCCACATCAGGCTCCAAGCTCAATGCAGAGTCTACTTCAGATTCTTTATACCTCTCTCTCCTGCTCACATATACACAAACACTCTCTCTCTCTCTCAAATAAAATAAAATCTTTTTTCTTTTTTAAGATTTTTATTTATTCATGAGGGACAGAGAGAGAGAGAGAGAGGCAGAGACACAGGCAGAGGGAGAAGCAGGCTCCATGCAGAGAGCCCGGCGTGGGACTCGATCCTTGGTCTCCAGGATCATCAGGCCCTGGGCTGAAGGCGGCACTAAACCGCTGAGCCACCCGGGCTGCCCCAAATAAATGAAATCTTTTTTTTTTTTTTTTTAAATAAATGAAATCTTAACAAAAAAGCTGTACAATATGTTTGAAAGTGGAGGGGAAGAGATGCACCCGAATCCTGCCGCCTTAACACAGATCTTACTGTTGTGATCATGATGCTGGTATAATCATACACTCTGCCTTTTTTTTTTTTTTTTCATTTAAACTTATTGTAAATGGAAAAAAAAATTTCCCTGTTACCATATTGTCTTTGTAACTAGCATTTTAATGCCTGTGTAGTAGTTCTACCAAGGCCTATAATGTTCTTAATCTCTCCCCTTATGGTCGCATATGTCAGTGGCTTCCGTTTTTTTTTTTTTTTTTTTACTGTATAGATAATGAGCATCTTTATACAACAAATACTCTCATTCATTCATCACATAACTAATTGCTTTCTTTGGGCTATTTCCTTAGGATAGATTCCTGGAAGGAATACTGTTGGTCGAGATATTAACTATTTATTCATGGCATATGGTGGATCTGACCAAATTGCTTTCCCAAGAGTCTGTTCTTCCAGCATGCATGAGAATGCCAGCGTATTGCACCCTTACCAGCACTGGCTGTTATATCTAATCTGGTTTTGGTGTTAATTATTCCTGGAAGTCAAATTTTTTTAAAAAGATTTTAGAGAATTTCTTGAAATAAAATTTTTTTCAGGTACTTGTATTATTCCACTGTCTTCCTTGATATTTTTGCCACATTGCTATGGGGGTAGAATAAAGAAGGATGTCAACAGAAGTATCACCAAGTTAACAAAAAAAAAGTTAGACTTGATGCTTTATAATTTCTTTTCTGTCTTTAATCTGTGTTCATCCCACTGGACAGTTTACGATTTACATTATATGCTGTCACCAGGAATTCAGCGTATCTGTGTCACCTGACTGGCTCAGTCGGTGGAGCATGCAACTCTTGATCTTGGGATTGTGAGTTCAAGCCCCATTTTGGAGATAGTTTACTTTAGATAGATAAATAAACAAAGTCACTTATGAAAAAATAAAATGAAATTTAGTGTATCTGAAGCTGAATTCCCCGATTTTCCCTCTAAACCACCTCCCCAGTTTTTATTCCCAATCAATCTGGGCTAAAAAAAAAAAAAAAAGGAAAGAAAAAGCACAAATTCATCCTTTTTTTTTTTAAGTTGGTCAAATGAGCTTGCTTTTGAAGTGCCTCACAGTTATGCCTAATATTTTGTTTTAAGGCCATAACTTGTCTTGAAAGTCTTTTTTTTATTGAAGTATAATTAACATATAGTAGTGTTATATTAGTTTTAGGTGTTATATTAGTTTCAGTGTTATATTAGTTTCCAATGTCTTGATTCAGCAACTCCATATATTACTCCCGCTTATCACGAGAAGTGTAGCCACCATCTGTCACCAAATATTTTTACAGTATTATTGACAACATCCCCTATGCTGTGCTTTTCATCCCTATGACTTATTTATTTTACAGCTGGAAGTTTGTACCTCTTAATTGCCCATATATATCTCATCCATTCCTCCTGCCTGCTTCCTGTCTGACAACCATTGGTTTTTCCCTTTTTTTGTTTGTTTTGTTTTCAGATTCCACATACGAGTGAAATCATATAGTGTTTGTCTTTGTCTGACTTCTTTCACTCAGCATAATACCCTCTAGGTCCATCCATGTTGTCACCAATGGTGAGATCTCATTCTTTCATATGCCTGAGTTATATTCCATTGTGCATATATGCCACATGCTCTTTATCCATCCATCTATGGATAGACACTTGGGTTGCTTCCCATACATATCTTGGCTATTGTAAATAATGCTCAGTAAACGTAGGGGTACATATATTTTTGAATTAGTGTTTCTATTTTCTTTGGGTAAATACCCTGTAGTGGATTACTGGATTGTATGGTAATTTTATTTTTAATTTTTTGAGGAACTTCCATACTGTTTTCCACAGTGGCTGCACTAATTTACGTTCATACCAACAGTACATGAGGGTCCCCTTTTCTCATATCCTTGCCAACACCTGTTATTTCTTGGCTTTTTTCCCCCAAAGATTGATTGATTAGAGAGAGAGAGAGCATTCATGTGTGTGCATGCGAGTGGCGGGGGGGGAGGGGGGGGGGCAAAGGGAGAGAATCCCAAGCAGACTCTCCACTGAGCTTGGAGCCAGATGCAGGGCTTAATCCCACGACCCTGAGATCATGACCTGAGCTGAAATCAAGAGTGGGACGCTTAATGGACTGAACCACCCACACACCCCTCTTGTCTTTTTAAAGATTTTATTTAAAATCAGAGAGAGAAGGAGAGGGAGAAGCAGGCTCCCTGTGGAGAGCCTGAAATGGGACTCCATCCCAGGAGCCCAGGATCACACCCTGAGCCAAAGGCAGACCCTCAACCACCCAGGCATCCCTCTCTTTTTAATGCTAACCATTCTGACAGGTGTGATGTGCTATCTCACCATGGTTTTAATTTGCATTTTGCCCACTGAGGAGGGATGTTAAGCACCTTTTCACTGACTTGAAGCTCTTAGTAGTCTTGTGACCGGCCTCCCCCTCCTGCCTATAGTCTGTCCCCCCTCCTGGCTCTGCCTGTAGTCCACATCCTGAAGGGTGAGAAGCAGGGGATGGGGGTTGGGCAGTATAATGGGGCCTGATTGGAGGCTCCCTGCTCCTCTGGAGCCACAGAGCAGAAGGCACAGAGATGCCTCCATCAGAAGGTCCTCTGAGAAAGCTGTGAGAGCCTGTCGGTGCCTTCTGATCTCCTGACGAGGCTCCTTGTCCTAAGACAAAATTCCCTTTTGCGGCCGTGTTCTCTCAGCCTCATAGAAACTGCAGATGAGATTGGCTGGGCCCCGACGTCCTCTGTGACTTCCACCTAGTTGCCACAACCCTTCCCCCTACTCAAGAAGGGAGCCCCAAAGTTCTCACTTCACAGTTGAGATCAAGGACAGGCAGTTACCCGGCCACATTCACACTGCCAGTAGGCTTGGCAGGCTGGCACTGTGGCTAGTTCCTAGGACACCAGTTTCCTAGCGCTTGGGTTGGAGCAGGCCGTTCCCTGGCTGGTAGAGGAGCGTGTCCTGACATGGTGCCTTGCAGGCAGGGTGTCATCTTCTGTATTCAGATGGCAATAGCTGGTCTGGCAAATATGTCTAAAGGGAGGCAGAGGCTGGTTTTCTCCTCTAAACAAGCAGGATAAGACATTGGCAGGATTCTGGTGAGTGCTGAGGAAGTGTGAACATGCCTGGGACTTGGTAGGTAGGCAGCTCATGTTTGCTGAGTGAATATTGGAAAGGTGCCTTTATTATTATTATTATTATTGTTACTGTTTTTCTTCTGGGAGATGTGGTGATACCACAGGTATCTCTGGGCTTGGACTGAAATCACGTACTTCTTCCAGGATGTTCTGACAGGGGTGGTGAATCAAACTGACCTGCTTCCTCTTATCTGTAGATGCTATCAGTTCATCTGCCCTCAAGCTGGGTTTGCACGTTTGTGAGTTGAGTTATTCAAGGTTATATTGGGCTTAAATACAGATAAAATGACTTTCTTTCTTCTTTCTTTCTTTCTTTCTTTCTTTCTTTCTTTCTTTCTTTCTTTCTTTCTTCTTTCTTCTTTCTTCTTTCTTTCTTTTTTTTTTCAAAGATTTATTCATTTATGATAGACTGAGAGAGAGAGAGGCAGAGACACAGGCAGAGGGAGAAGCAGGCTCCATGCCAGGAGCCCGATGCGGGACTCAATCCCGGGACTCCAGGATCGTGCCCTGGGCCAAAGGCAGGTGCCGAACCGCTGAGCCACCCAGGGATCCCCGATAAAATGACTTTCTTTGAGAAAGTGCTTTATTCCTATTAGCTGGACTTTTAATAATTTGTCATAGTGTCAGCCACTGTATCACGCCACTCTGCATAAAGACTGCGACAGTGTGGCAGGGTGTGAGCCAAGCAAGCCAGCTACGAGAGGTCAGATGGGTATGGGGTGGGGGTTGCTGACCCCCTCACCACAGAATAGAACCAATTCACAGTCAGTGTGTGGGGGACCCATTGAGTTATGGACTCACAGAGTGGGAACCTGGCAGTGGGGCACCCTGGAATTCAGAATTGGAGCCAAGGATCTTGTGCATCCCTCCTGGTATTCCTGAAATCTGCCCCAGATTCCCATTTTACTGTGGCGGCATAGGAGCTGTGACAGGTCCTAGCTGTACAAAAGGAGGTGCCCTGGGGGAGTAGGAGGGCCAGTGTGGTGGGGACATAGGAACTTTAGTCATTGAATCACCGGGACTGGTACTCAGGGCAGGGATGGGGGGGCAGATTTCCCGCCAGGAGAGCTGTAGCACGGGACACCAGATAGTGGTCATCACATTGTTTTAAACCTTTGATCCCAAATGTGGATCTGAACTGAGGTGGCCAATGGTCAGGCATTTTTAGCCTTTGGAACTATGTCTTGGCACATGGGTTGCAACTCTGACCTTGGGCAGGTCCAGAGCCTGGATCCTGCCCCTCTCTTTTGGCCTGGCCAAGTCAAGTGCATGACCTTGAATGTCGTCTTAATGCTGCTCAGCCAGCTATCCCTCCTGGGGCAGGAGGCCGTCATGGGCCGAGATGGGAAGCCCTGCTCTGCCCCTCCCAGATGAAGGAGTAGATAGGCTTCATGATAAGTTGCTGGTGTAGAAGGGATTTGGAGGTCACTGTGAGGAGAGGCCATAGCAGACTGAGCCGCTGAGTCAACTGCAGGCAGTCCACAGCACACAGGCTCCCCATAAAGGGAGAGGCACAGCCAGCAGCTCCGGCAGCTGTCGTCCCACACCAGGGCCCAGCAAGTTCCTAGGCCCTGTCCAAGCATTTGTCATGCTGTACTTGGGTAAAGATGCAGAAGGCCTGTCCTTCCCCTAAGAGCAGTTGGCGCTGTTCATCACAGAAGAAACCTGTGCCCAGACCTGTTCTTTCTTCTGAAACACTAGGCATTTTCTTCTTCCCCAGGAAAAGACTTCATGTCTCAGCCCCACCTACAACTAAAGGCAGGGCTGGGCGGGAATCCTGTGGTCATTGTCTCAGCATTGCTTGAACTTCAGGGGGGCTGTGTGGATCCTTTTCTGTGCATGGGGCACCAGGGCACTGCCCTCTCTGAGGGCTGGGGACTGGGCCCAGCTCACCTTTGGAGTTCCAGCAGAAAGCCAGACAGGGCTGCAGCACAGAGGCAGGTGACATAGTCAGTGGGTGACAAGGCCAGACCTGGCCACATCCTCTCCAGCCTGTGGCAGGTGCGCTGTGTCCACAGAACAGCGGGCATGGGTGGGGTCAGTGTCAGGAGGGAACCAGGACTGAAACCTCAGACTAACCCCACCCCGCCGTATGTGGACAGGTGAGAGCCATGTGAGGGCATCTCCCAGCTTCCTAGAGCACCTACCTAAGCCATTCTATCGCCACCAGCTAAATGCCAGCAGTCGGATGATTTGTGGTGAGTCTTTGGGCAGAACAGCCAACTCTACCATATATGAACATTCCCTTCCTTGAGCATTTATTAACTGAGCTGCCAGGGCACTTGGTTTCATTGTGCGATTGGCACTCTTTACAGACCCATCTCAGACCCACCTCTTTGGGTGGTAGTGCCTTGCCATTGGGCGCGACTTGTTGGGAGCAGGTGTTTCTCCCCTGTGCTCTGGAAGGCTCTGCCGCCCTTGGGTCTGTTATTTATAGGATCACAGATTTATAGGATCCTCCCTCTTTGTGGGAAGAACCCTCCGAGGTCATCCATTCTACAAATACTTAGCAGCCCCATGGTGTAGCCAGGACCACCTGATCGTGACTGGGGGATGCAAGCATTTCAGACCCTGACTGGGTGTTTTCTTCTGGGAATGTGAAATTGTTCTTAAGAGCGCAGCCGGGTCCCTTCTTCCCGTCATTGTGGTTTCTTTTTTTGGATCAAATAGAGCACCTTATGTTAAGGGAACCAGCATATGGAAGGGTCTCGGCGCACAGTAGGTTTTCAATGGATATTTGGTTTCTTTTCTTCCCTCGTTATGGTTTAAAAGAAAAGGGGGAAAAAAGCATCTATTAATTGCTACTCTAGAAGTAGGCAGCATGTCTGTCAACTGCTGTCACTCAATCCCAGCCTCTTGTAGAAAACGTTTAGATCCTTCCAACTTCCATCTCCTGGGATCTGGGAATGGCTTTCCCTAGAGAGAAACCAGGGCTGTCTCCCATTTTGTATGCCACGCAGTGCCCTCTGGAGTCCAGAGCAAGGCTGGAGACTGGAGGGGCCAAGCTGTCGCTTCTTCTAAGTAACTCTTGCTGATTGTGTGCATTTTCTGAGAACTTGGTCCCAGCCATCCACAGGAGCTGGGGCTTTTATTAGGGAGGCTTTTTCATTTTTTTCTATGCAAGTGGCAGAAATAGGTCACAAAAGAGGAAAGGGGTGTGTATAGGAGACAGGAGCTCCCGTTGCAACCTATTCCCCAGGATGCATTATGTGAAGCATCCTTCTGGGCTTCTGGCCTTCAGCTCCCCCTAGACTCGCCATCATTGCCCCCCTCCCATGGAGGCACTGCTGACTCATCTGCAGCATTTACCACAGAACACCCTCCATCTCATCACCCAGGACCTCATTAGTCTTGTTCTGTCTGGATTGTCCTCACTGCCCCCTGCACTCCTTCCCCTGCTCTTCCTTGGTGCTGCCTCTCCTCTTGTTCCTCTGTTACCTCCTTCTGGGGACACCCTCCGCTCCTGCCACCCCATAGTCTGCTAAGCCGTCCATGTCCCCTGGGGCCAGAACCTATAGGCCCAGCCCCCTCCTCTGTCCCCAACAAATTTTCCAGTGTCCCTGAGTGCAGGGCTCCCCACCTTGTATTTTCAGAAACCTCTGCTCACAGAGATTAGCCTCCCTGACAACTTTGTCATACTTACTACCAACTGTCTGTTACTAAAGTGAACATTCCTGTACCTGCCCGCCCGGTTGAGGAATCTCCTTCAGAAGTCCCTTAATGGGCCTGTCTCTAATTATATGCCCCTCAAAAGGTTACCACTCTCTCGAAGTTTGTATTAAGTGATCCTTTAATTTTCTTTATGGTTTTGCCATCTGAGTGTATCCCTAAACCAGAGGTTGGCAAAATTTTTCTCTAAAGGGCCTTATGGTAATTTTTTTTTTAATGAACTGCACAGTCCTTGTTGAGCTATTCAGCGTTTCTCTTCCGGCAAGAAAACAGCTGTAGACTAATATATAAATGAATGGATGTGGATGTGTGCAATAAAAGTTTGTTTACAAAAACAGATAAGGCCACAGGCTGGATTTGGTTTGCGGGCTATAGTTTCTTGACTCTGGCCCTAAATAATACATGATTTAGTTTTGCCTATTTCGAACCTTATATAAATACAATCCCACTGGTGACCCATACTGTGTATCTCCTTTTGTGACTTCCTTTTTATTTTTTTTGCTTAATGTTGGATTCTCCCCTAGTTTTATTCAGGAATAATTGATATATATCACTGTACAAGCTTATGGCATACAGCATGATGGTTTGATTTATATACATTGTGAAATGAATTCCACAGTAGGTTCAGCTAACATCCATCATCTCCTATGGATTCCATGAAGAGAAAACAAGTTTTTCCTTGTGATGAGAACTCTTAGGATCTACTCTCTTGACTTTCCTGTGTAGCGCACGGCAGTGTTAGCTGTAGCCCTCGTGTTATATATTCCATCCTCAGTATTTATCTATCTTACAGCAGGAAGTTTGTACCTTGGGCCACCTGCCAGCATTGTGTTTAGGATTCATCCCTCTTGGGCAGCCCTGGTGGCTCAGCGGTTTAGCGTGGCCTACAGCCCAGGGAGTGATCCTGGAGAACCGGGATCGAGTCCCACGTCAGGCTCCCTGCATGGAGCCTGCTTCTCCCTCTGCCTTTGTCTCTGCCTCTCTCTCTCTCTCTCTCTCTCTCTCTCCCCCCTCTCTGTGTATTCTCATGAATAAATAAATAAAATATTTAAAAAAAAAAAGGATTCATCCCTCTTGATGCCTATAGCCTTGGTTCATTTTCACTGTGGGATAGTATTTTGTTAGATGAATAGACCAGTATATACATTCTGCTGGTGGTGGACATTTGTGTTTGCAAACACTGCCACTGAAAACGTTCTTGTTTATTTCTCCTGATACACCTGTGCAAAGATTTCTCTCGTGTGTGTACTTAGTGGTGGATTTGCTGGGTTGATAGGGAATGTGCATTTCTTACTTTATCAGGGAAAGCCACACTGTTTTTCAAAACGACTTTACCAATCTCTGAGGGTTCCCCTTGTCCCGTATCCTTGCCCCAATTGGTATCACCAGACCTATTGTGAGTTTGGTGAGTATATAATGCTGATGGCAGTGCACTTTCCATATTGCCACTGAAATTGAGGTGGAACTTATGTCCATCAGGCTCCTGAGAGAGGGCTCCATTCATCGGCCCAGCGCTGAGCCCCTCTTGGGTGCCACGTCCTCTGCACACCCCAGGAGGTCTCTCCTACCCTACAGCTGCACCAGGCACTCCCACCGCAGACCCGAGCACACGGAACTTTTCATGGATATCCACCTTCTTTCACTCCCTCACACAGGCTGAGGAGCATGAAAGACTCTCATGAGAAACAGAAGTACAAGAGCAGGTAGCCAGAAATGATCTGGGCGCCTGAGAGGAACACACCCGGAAGGAGCTTGCCCTTGGAAGCCTCTGTCTGCCCAGGAGACTGGTCAGCACAGGATGAGCTTCCCATATTAGTGGGAAGTGCAGGATGGGGGCTTTGGGATTGGTCATGTTTGACAGCTTGATTGCTCTCACTGTCAGTCTTGCTGCTTCTGATAAGGTCAGTGCCCTGGATGTCCTGGGAGAATAGCCAGCTGCTTGTCTCTCTCATAGAAATGGGCTTACCAGTATGGCCTGGAAATGGTTTAGACCTGCCATATCCGGTGAATTTTAGCAACATAATAGGTAACATAGAAGTGAATGATGGCTTTCCTTCCCCTATCTTCCTCTGTTCTGAATTCAGAAAGTTCTGGAAGTCCCAGAGCCTTGGGTAAGCTGTCAGGAGACAGCTGGGACATTGCACAGTACAGGGAACCAGCCTGATTGCAAGAGCGGCACATTGAGGGGAGAGGGCTTTCCTCTTTCTCCCTCCCAGCTGACTCCCAGCTTGGGGGATGCTCTAGGCCATGTTTGTTAAATGCCAGATACCTTGATGCTGGTGACAGAGTGAGGGTCACTGTGCTGAACCAGAAGTAGGGCAGTCCTGTGGCAGAGCAGGCCTGTCAGTAGGGAATGAGGGGACATTACCTCCCACTGTAATGTCCTTATGGAGAGTTCCTGGAGGAGCAGAAATTTGTGCTGTAAGAGTGAATGGACCTTCTGTTTGTCCTTGGTCTGTGGTGGTGAGTGCCCAGTGCAGGTGGGTGGGTAAGAGGAACACCTGAGGTGGGGGTGAGGAAGGGACCCAGGGGACGGGGGTGGTTTAATTTGGGGCAGGTGAATGGAGAGAATAAGGTGGGGGGGGGCAGTTTCAGGAACTAAATTACAGGCTGGGTGTTCTGATACCTCCCCACTGACATACTTGAGCATGGGCAACAGAAGGGGAGGGATGAACTGGGCAGTTGGTTAGAGGTCTGGGATCTTTGCTCCAGGTGGGTACTGGGGGATCTGAGGAATATCTGCAGCTGATTGGAGCCAGCCCCTGGAAGTCCTGCTAATAAGCCAGATTGGTACCTCAAAGTAGTTTTGCTTCTTGGTATAAACAGCAACCCATGAAAGGTTGCATGCTTCCCACAGCAGAAAGTGTCATGTACTACTGAGACATGTAGTACATTACATCTCTTGGAACGTTCCCAGAGTCAGCACTTCCGCTTTTGAGTAAATTATCTACATGCCGGCAGGCAGCGGTCCTTCTGGTGGCCAAACACAGAACCCAGGTGATGACAATTGAAAGGCATCGGAGAGGGGTGCCTGGGTGGCTTAGTGGGTGAAACATCTGTACTAGGCTCCGGTCATGATCTCGGGGTTCTTGGGATTGAGCTTAGCAGGGAGTCTACTTCTCCCTCCGCCCCTTCCCCTGCTCATGCTGTTTCCCTCTCTCAAATAAATAAAATAGAGAAGAAGGGAAGGAAGGAGAAGGAAAGAAGAAAGAGAAAGGGAAGGAAGGAAAGAAAGACTGGCATGCATGCATCAGAAGACCATAGAAACACCATGGACATGAGGGACTGAAATTCCAGAGAGACAAGGACCACTCAGAGATGACAGTGACAGTGGGATTTGGCAGCTCTTTTCTGTGTTGGGCCTGGCTGCCAGCCAGGGCTGCTGGGGGAAGAAGGAAGCTGCTGAGCAGGCGGCCGTGCCCATGGCCAGAGGGGCAGCCCTGGAGGCTGGGGGACCTTCAGACCACACCTGGACTCTCCACAAGACAGTGGCTGACTTGCAGGTGCATGCCCATCTGAAGAGGTAGACTGGATGCTTCTGTAAGATTGAGTAAAATTTCCCTCCTATTTGCAGTGCTTAGAAAGCAAAGACCTGCCAAAGGGTCTGGTAAGAACAGCAAAGGCACGAAAATGCCAGAGGGCACAGGGAATTGATGCTGGGCATCCATGTGCCACCCTCTCTGGGGGGGGAGGGGCACTCGCTGATGTGAAGAGGAGCTGGAAGCTGAAACTCCGTGCTTGGCCCCTGGGAAGAGACAGACCAGCAGAGATTTTGGAGCTCGAGTGACAGAATTGGGGATGAATGGCCCCAGACACATGGCCAGTTTCTCCTTCAGGGCTTGCCAAATTTGAAGGTTAAAATTTGGAAAGCTATGGGGGTGCGCCTGGGTGGCTCAGTGGTTGAGTGTCTGCCTTCAGCTCAGGGAGTGATCCTGAGGTCCTGGGATCGAGTCCCACATCAGGCTCCCTGCAGGGAGCCTGCTTCTCCCTCTGCCTATGTCTCTGCCTCTCTCTGTGTCTCTCATGAATAAATAAATAAAATCTTATAAAAAATTTGGAAAGCTACAGAGCAAAGCTGAGGAACTCTGATAAATAGAACTGACTCTCCTAAAGTCTTTTGGGGAAGAGGACATAAAGACCTGTCAGGCTCGCAGTTGAAAGCCCTAGAAAACAGTGTGAAGCAGAGGTGAGCTGAGCCTTACCAGCTCTGACACTGGGCCCTGACCCAGCTCCATCCTTGAATGCACTAGGGATTTCCTGAATTCCCTACCTGCCCAAAGGACAAAGGGGAAAAGTTTCTTCTGTAGGTAGTAATGTCATATGGAACCCTCACAAGTTCTTTCATACCCATTTGCCACCATACAGTGAAAAATGACTAGACACCCAGAAAGACAAAACCAAATGCTTAGAGTCACGAGAAGCAAAACCCAGATGAGGAGAAGCAGATTCCAGCATAATCCAGACATTAGGGTCAGCATCAAGGATTTTTAAAGAGCTATGATTAATATATCCAAGTAAATAGAGAGGAAAATGGACAAAGTAGATGACAAGGAGGATAGCTCCCAAAGGCTTAGAATTTTTTTAAAGAATCAAAGGGACATTCTAGAACTAAATATATATATATATAGAGAGAGATTAATATAATATATAATATAATACATAATACTATATATAATATAAATATATATTAATATAATTATATTAATAAATTATAATATATATGTATATATACACACAACGTCTAAAATTAGGAGTTCAGGGGCACCTGGGTGGCTCAGTCAGTAAAGCATCTGCCTTTGGCTCAGGTCATGATCCTGAGGTCCTGGGATCAAGTCCTGCATTGGGCTCCCTATTCAGCGGGGAGCCTGCTTCTCCTTCTCCCTCTACTGCTCTCCCCACTCATGCGTGCTCTCTCTCTCTCTCTGTCTCAAATACATAAATAAAATCTAAAAAAAAAAAAAAAGAGTCAATTGAGCAGATTGGATGTATCAGTAGCCAGGATGTGAACTGGAGGATAGACCAATAGAAAATATCCAGATTAGAAACAGAGAGAACCAAGAATCAGGGAGTGAAAAGCTGGTAAAAATGTAAGCCATGTTGGATGCACTCTGGTCTAGCATATGTGTACTTGGAGTCTCAGAAGAGAGGAGACAGCAGAAGTGATACTCATAGAATGGTTGAGAAATTTTCTTTTTTCCTTCTTTAAAGATTTAATTTATTTATTCATTAGAGACACACAGAGGTAGAGACACAGGCAGAGGGAGAATCAGACTCTCTGTGGGGAGCCCAATGTGAGACTGGAGCCCAGGACCCCGGGATCACTCCCTGAGCCAAAGGCAGACACTGAACCACGGAGCCACCCAGGCGCCCTGATTGAGAATTTTTCAAAAAAAAAAAAAAAAAAAAAGATAAGAAAATTGAGTCAACAGATTTGAGAAGCTCATGAACTGTTACAGATTTAGCTCTTGAGACCAGTTACTCATTGCCTTGTAAGTAGTACATACACTATATTCCTTTTAGCCACACTAGTTGTGTGGCCTTGAATGTGTCATTTCACTTTGTTGAACCTCAGTTTTTCCATCTATGAAAATGGGAATGAGATAGAAGACTGTATGAAAAAGTGCCTTAGGAACTATTACATCCTAAAGGAATACCAGGGGTCCTCACCTTTGGTGTTCCAGCCTGCCAGACTCCGGGACAGTGTGTTTGGGGCCAGCTTCACAGGTGTGTTCTATACTCAGTCTCTCCCTCTCAATAGGGCTTTGGGGAAGGGATGTGGAGGCTAACTAGAGGCATAGGTCTGCTGTGAAGGAGCATGAAGACTTCCATCCCAGGATCCTGGTAATTCAGAGGTGACGGGGGTTGGCTTTCTGGGATCATGTGATCCACTGTGATCCAGTGCCCAGCCACACACCTGCCCTAGGCCTGCCTTGATTCCACCTTAACCCATCCCGCATGGGGCTGAGCCAGCCCCTGCCAGCCTCCAAGGTCCGAGAAACATTCTACACTTGCCCCTGGTTTAGGTCTGCATTTCACACACCCTGCTCCTCTGCCCCCATCTCTGAGAGTGTTAGGTGACAACAGGCAGAGCTCTTGACCGACCAACCATGCTTGCATCCAGCTATCTAAAAAATGCTTGATAACGTGTCTTAACTCCTGTGGACTTTGTTATTATAGGAGTTATCATAGTCAAAGGGAAAGAACCCAGTGTGCAGTGGAGGCATCTGTACTTTCCAGATGGGCAAGAAGAAGGGAGGTCATCTTGCACAAAATGAGAAGCACATTATATACAAGTTCCACAAGCAGGTTTCTGGTCAGACAACCTGAGTTTTATCTCTAGGCCCTGCTCCTTACCAGGTCATTGTCTCCTTCTGTGAAGTGGAGGGGCGAGGGGTAGCCCCTCCTTGAAGGCTTCTGTGGGCTGATAGAAGGAAAGTTCTCAAGATGTGCTAGATAAATAGTAATTACTGCTGTTAGTATTAACATCCAGAAATTATTTTGCCAAGTAAACAGGGTTTATACTTGAGCTAATGCTAATTTTCTAAGGAGAAAATTCAGTAGGCATGTTCACTTATACGTGGCAATGATACCTCTGTTTCTAGAGGCACCTCTAACTTCCTGCCTGGCAAAGATAAGAATCTGTGTCCAGAAGACTGTCCAGAATCTGTCCAGCAAAATAATTAAAGTTCCTACCAAGGAGGGCAGCCCGGATGACTCAGCTGTTTAGCACCACCTTCAGCCCAGGGCCTGAACATGGAGACCCAGGATCGAGACCCACATCAGGCTCCCTGCATGGGAGAGCCTGCTTCTCCCTCTGCCTGTGTCTCTGCCTCTCTCTCTCTCTCTCTCTCTCTTATGAATACATAAATAAAATCTTTAAAAAAAAAAAGTTCCTACCAAGGAAACAGAGGCCATGCCAGTTAGTGTCTTTTCTTCCCTGCTTTATCAGAAGTGTTCAGAGTTGACTTTTGAGAATGAGCATTTCCTTAATAAAACCGCCAGTAGATTCATCCTTGAGAATATTTACAGGCACACTTCAGTGATACTATGGCTTCGGTTCCAGACCACTACAATAAAGTAAATGTCACAGTGAACCGCATCAAGGGAGTGTTTTGGTTTCCTAAGTATATATAATAGTTACATTTATACCATGCTGTAGTCTGTTGAGTGTGCAATAGCATTAGTTTGAAAAAAGTACGTCTTAATTAAAAAATGCTTTATTGCTAAAAATGCTATTATCTGAGCTCTCCGTGAGTTGCAGTCAGTGATCACAGATCACCATCACAAATAGAGTAACTGAAAACGTTTGAAATATTACAAGAATAATCCAAACGTGATACTGAGACACAAACTGAGCAAAAAATGCTGTTGGGAAAATGGTGCCGATAGACTTGCTTGACAGCAGGGTTGCCACAAACCTTCAATTTGTAAAAAACAAACAAACAAAAAACCGAATTATCGAAACACCTGGATGGCTTAGTGGTTGAGCATCTGCCTTCGGCTCAGGGCATGATCCCATTCCAGGGGATCGAGTCCCACATTGGGTTCCCTGCAGGGAGCCTGCTTCTCCCTCTGCCTATGTCCCTGCCTCTCTGTCTCTCTGTCTCTCATGAATAAATAAAATCTTTTAAAAAAAACCTAAAACAGCGAATTCTCAGTGGCGTGTGATAAAGTGAAGTGCGACAGAGTGAGCTGTGCCCAAGCTTAGAATGCTACTGCTTCTGCTCAGAGCATCACACATGGTTTGATGGGGAAGTAAGCCACTCTTGCCTGTTAGCAAACATCCTTTTTTTCCAGGGGCATTTTTCATGAGTATTTCTCAGAGTCTTAGGGCTTTGAAGGATTTCTGCCAGAATGAGCCTGTCATTGATATTTACTAATGCTTATCATTTATTTGGTGATTTATTTACATGTCTCTACCCTCTTCCTGCAACTGCAACAAGAAGATCGGGAATCCTGACTTGTTCATCTCTTGTCTTTGGTTAACAGAATGCCTGACAAGTAAATGTTCTCTGTAAATGTTGAATGCATGAACATGCCATGTGCTGGATATCTCTTCCAACTTCTTTCTCCATCCTTCCTACCATGCTGTGGTCTCCGAGAGGCTGACCTGCAGAGTCCAGCACTTGGTCCATGGGGCCTCTGGCTTCTGATTGGGTCTGGCCAGGGGCAGGAGACCACAGGGGAGGAGTGAGGGTCTTTGTTCCCCACGCTCCCCTCCTGGGGAAAGCCATGCATGTACCCATATATCAAGGCAGTCTGCTGTCTGTGACTCTGGTCCTCCATAATCTGTAACCTCTTCCTCCCCTCATCCTTTTAGGCCAAGGAGGGGGTAACATTAAGCGCCAAGTCCCTATACCATCACTTATGGCTTCTCTACAACCAGCTCATACATGTACCATTACTTTCTTTGTAAATTAACCCTTCACAAATGATCCTGATTGGAATATACCTTTTCTTTTGTTTTTAAGATTTTATTTATTTATTCATGAGAGACACACAGAGAGAGGCAGAGACATAGGCAGCAGGAGAAGCAGGCTCTCTGAGGGGAGCCTGATGTGGGACTGGATTCCAGGACCCCGGGATCACAACTTGAGCCAAAGGCAGATGCTCAACCGCTGAGCCACCCAGGTGCCCCATACCTTTTCCTTCTTGTCAGGAAACAGCAAATCCCAATTGCTGGTGGAGATTTTAAGTTGTTTGAGCTGGACACGGTGGCTCCAGGTGCTTAGAAGAGTGCATAGCACAGTGTCTCAGAGAGTGTGGGGCAGGGCTAAATGGCCATGAAGGGCCGTTGGAGGTACGGAGAGCTTTGAGGAAATAAATAGCAGTTTGGGAAACTATTCTCTCCTTAGGGCATGCTTTCTCCCACTAGCTGTAAGGTCTATTTTAGAATGACTGTCTGTTTTTAACTCAATTACACCTTATCGTGGTCATGTATTGGACTCGGCATAGGATGTGCCAGGAGGTCCCAGGGGCAAGTGTAGCAGTGCCAGGATGCACATGATAGGTGCTTGCTGTGCCAAGCTTGTAAGGAGCTCCATGGGTGGCACATTCAGGGTTTCACTTTCTGTTCTTTGGCTCTTTCCTGCAGGTGATTATAAACAGCACCATCACACCCAACATGACCTTCACCAAAACGTCACAGAAGTTTGGGCAGTGGGCTGACAGCAGAGCCAACACGGTGTTTGGCCTGGGGTTTTCCTCGGAGCAGCACCTGACCAAGGTAATGAGGGTCTCTCATCGGATGCTCTGTCCCTCGGTGCCTGGATGCCAAGGGCCTGAGTGGTGCCACTGGTGAGCAGGATTCCTCTCCAGCCCTTCTGGTGCCGTAGGGCTGCCCAGCCAGGTGACCCCTTAGAAAGCCCAGGTCCCTTGAAATGGTGGTGTTGTTGGGGAAGGAAGGCTTATGTGACACCTGCTCCTGCAGAGCCTAAGACCGCAGCCCCAGCAAACCACCCTGCCGGTGGTTCCTTTCCTGTGTGTGTCACCCTGAGCCCAGTGTGCACCTGCCAGCCCTTGGCATCAGTGACCCTCTGACTGGAGCCTGTAAGCAGAGGGAGGTGCTGCTGCATACTTACAGCAAACACTTCCTGCCCTGGAGTCCCTGCACCCCTTAAAATGTCACACAGCATTTGCTGTGCATGTTGCTTTTCTTTTTTCTGGGGAAGGTATTCATAACTTTGATTCTCTCAAGGGCTTAACACATACACTCTGTATACAGTCAGAAAGGTGTTAAGAGTGGATCAGGACTGACCACAGGCTTGGAGAGCCCCAAGGTCTGCGGGGACAAACTGACCATCTCTGAGAGGCCTCGCCTCGTCCAGCTGATTAACAGACCCAGAGCTTGTTTGAGTGAGTAGGTTTCCTCATAGGATGCTGGAAGAGCTCCAAGACTGGCTGGTTTACATGACACAGGAACTTACTGGAAGGATGTCAGAGGGTCCCAGAGAATCCTAGGGAGAATTGAAAGGGAAGGCCCAGAGCCAGTCTGGCTCAGGAAACTTGGCTTAAGGAGTGTTTCTCTCTAGACCATGGCCCTGAACATATTTATTGAGCTCTCGCTGGGCCAACGGTATGCTAGGTGCTAAGGATGCAGGGCCGTGGTCCATTCTGAGAGGCATTTACGAAATTCCAGACTCCTGGGGACTTGACAGGGTCACTTACGATGGACTTGACTGCTTGGGTTCCCTGTGTATACAGATGACAGCTTGCAAAGTGGGGCCATTAAGACAGGTCAGGACGCCACCCTGCAGGGGCCTGCGGATCTGCACCTCACATCTGTCCAGAGTGCGTGGATGTGCTGTGTGCGTACACACACATACACACTTTGGCACGCATGCACATACAAGCTCGGACATGTATGCACACAGTTACATGCTTGGGTACACATACACGCTTAGACACACATGTTTGGGCACACAGGCACCTACACAGGCACATACATGCTTGGGCTCAAAGGCCTGCAGTCCATGGATCCAGCCATCCTACCTCCACAGAAATGAGCCCCTGATGGAGGACACCCCACAGACTCTTCTCTTCCTCAGGTACTTCCATGTGGACATCACCTCCTAAGAAGCCCCAGAGACCCAAAATGGCCTGGTGGCACTCTAAGCATCCTTCTCATGCCACTTGCTCACAGAAGTATCCTTTTCTAGAGACTAACCCCCCCCCACCCAGGGGCACATGGGTGGCTCAGTTGGTGAAGCATCTACCTTCAACTCAGGTCATGATCTAAGGGTCCTGGGATCACGCCCCATGTCCCGTCTCCCTGCTCAGTGGCGAGCCTGCTTTTCCCTCTCCTGCTCCTCTCCCAACTTGTGCTCTTGCTCTCAAATAAAATCTTTAAAAAAATAATACATAAAACCTTCCCTTCAGTTCACCAGGGCCCTGAAACAGGGAAGGTAACAGGATTCTTGACTCTGGGCCATTGGGTATAATTGTGGGAAACGATGTCCCTTGGTCCCCAGACTTGTGCGCTGTACCCCTGAGGGGAAGCACCACATCCCACCAGCCTGGAGAGTGTGTGTTCCAGCAGCAGCACAGCAGAGTTCTATAAGGTGGGAAGACCGAGAATCCCAGGGTTATCAGACCCTTGCTTCCTTTCATTTGTGGAGAAGTGAGTCTGCTGGCTTGAGGCTGTGCTACGTGGCACAAAGGACGTTAAGCAAGTCTCTGAGTGGTGGGGCTGGCACAGCCATGACAGACCATGGAGCCTATCAAGGGAGGATGAGTCCCATTTGCTCTGGATGAAGGTGCCCAATGCAGTTAGCTTTGTACCAAGCCGGTAATCACTTAGGGGTATGATGCAGAATTGGGGCTCACTCACTCTTGTTTGTGGTTGGCACTCAGCGGGTCAGAGATCCAGTGGCCATGGAGAGCAGGAGCAAGGATGGTCAAGGTCACATGGTACCTTTCTCCCTGACCCCCAGACCGGTGTGTCCTGGAAGGCTTTGGAACAGGCACTGTGCTGCCCGTGGGAGAAGGACCCGGTGTCCATAGGGCAGCCCTTCCTGCCCTGGTTTGAAGGATTCTCTTTGGTGCCAAGATGAGGGGTTCAGAGGAACATTGTCTAGTCCATTCAGGCTGTTATGACAAAATACCACACACTGGGTGGCTTATACACAACAAAGTTGGTTTCTCAGGGCTCTGGAAGCTGGAAGTCTGAGATCAGGGTGCCAGCATGGCTAGCATCAGAGGAAGGCCCACTTTCCAGTTATATGCTGGCAGTTTCTCACTGTGCCCTTATGTGGTGGATGGAGAGCCCTCGGGTCTCTTATGAGGCCACCAGTCCCATTTCTAAGGGCTCCACCCGCGTGACCTTATCCCCTCTCAGTGGCCCCACCTCCTAATGCATCACATTGGGGGTTAGGATTTCAACATATGAATTTGAGGGGGATGCGGACTTTCAGCCAGTTGCAAGCATTCACATGGAATGTGAGTATTTTCAGACTTCGGTTCCTCTGGCCCCCCTGTGTTCCGCTGATGCAGCTCTTCCCAAATCTCTTTGTCACTAACCTTCTGACTCTGCTGTTTCCTGATCCCTACCCAGGCAGCTGGGCCCCTGACCATTTCCTCAGGGCTCAGAGTGGACCCTGCCACCAGGCTACCTGCGCCATGCATGCTGGACAAGGAGATGTTCCAGGTCATGCCCACGGGGAGGACTTCCCTTTTCTGTCATCCTCCACGTAGCAGGAACCGCACGAGCAAACCCATGGCACCTTGTCATGAGAGAGACTGTTCTGTTAATGGGGTCTGTGGGCTCTGGGGTGGGCAAGGCTATGGCCAGAGGCCAGCCCTGGACTTGAGACTGTGGCCTGTGGAGGACCTTTTTTTTTAAGATTTTATTTTTTTTTATTCATGAGAGATGCAGAGGGAGAAGCAGGCCCCCTGCAAGGAGCTTGATGCCGGACTCAATCCCAGGATCCCGGGATCATGACCTGAGCTGAAGGCAGATGCTCAACACTGAGCCACCCAGGTGCCCTCTGTGGAGGATTTTAAGCCAAGAAAGAGAACGATCAGATTTGCATTGTAGCTTGATTTGTCCAACCTCAAGGCAGACTGGGCTGTTCTGGGACCAGGGATGCCTAAGTCAGAGCTGGAGGCCCTCGGGAACCGCCATGGGGCTGAACTGGCAGGACTCAGTATGTGGATGTGAGACACAGGAACTCTAGGGTGAGGCGGGCTGGAGGGTGGACAGCTGGAGCTGCTGTTTTGTGAAATGAGGAAGAACAAGGGCTGTGAGAATCAGAATTGATGTGAAGTGGAAGCAGGTATGATGGTGGTTTGTTGAACCAATGATACCAGCACCACTGTCCGAAGCGAGCAGCAGGGATTGGGCACCTTTTCCCTCTGAAGCAGTGCCTGGTGGGGACAAGGATGGGGAGGGGTCCTCCTGAGCCCCTCCATGGTTCCTCCCCATGGCGGAGGAGGCAGGGGTGTCCTCCTCACACCTCCAGGGAAGCCCCATGGAGATGCAGAGGCTCCATCAGAGGCAAGGCCCTGCCCTGCGGCCGTGAGGTCACTTCCTCCCATGCAGCCCAAGGCTCCAGGCCTTCCAGAAGCCCCAGCCATTTGACAGAATCAGCTCTCAGCTGCCTGGAACAATTTCTCCAACCTCGGGAGGAATCAGAGGAGCTAGGAAGGATAAACAGGAAACGTTTTGATGAAAAGAACCGAAAGAAGGGAGAACTGAACACAAAAATCATGGTTAGAGGTCACTTCCTTCCAGCTCCAAGAACTGAGGAGACCTCAGGCCTTGCTGTGTGCATGGGCAGCCTCTCCTGGTTCTCTCCAGCGGAAGGGAATGTTCTGTTGTTCGGGAGGAGTGCCCTCCTTCGTGAGTCACCCAGGCTCCTCTGGCAGCGCTGGAGTCTCCGCTGTATGGCCATGACCTGCCGTTGTCACAAAGACTCATCAAATAAGCCCTTAGATGTCGCCTTTGTTCAAAGTGTTTCAAGTCAACTTTCCCCTTCTCTGTGACAGGGACGATTAGCCACACACTGATGAATTACCCTGAAGTGAGGCTGGCAGCCTCGACAAGTGGCAATTAGCTGGCAGAGAGGAGCTCAAGCCCGAAGCCTCCCAGGGCATGTGGCTGAGGGGATGGCTGGGGCTACGTGTTCCGGACACCACCAAACAGCCACCCACGGTCCCAAAAGAGGGATCAGTAATCACAGCCTGTAAGGAGGCTAGAAAAGGAACGCCAGTGTGGCTATTTTCATTTAAGAATGCTTTATATACACATCTCTCCCTACCTTCCAGAAGGGAAAATAGATACCTTGGTCTTCACTGCTCCTATTACGAGGACCACCCCACACCACCAGCCCAGACGTAGTATGGGGACTGTCCGCCCGCTGGCAGGGACATGGTGCCTCGGTGAAGGAGCTTGCATTCTGAGAAGAGAAAGAACTTCTGAAAAGAGATGAAAGGAAGGAGATCCAAATGTTAAGAGTGAGCCAGTTGTTAAATGGAGGTTCTTTCTGGCAGCTGACCTTGGGGTGTCACTGTTTCAAGTTTGGCTCCCTGTCATTTATCACAGACAGAAGGAAGTACATCCTGCCACAAAGGGGATGATCATGTTGCTAGTGCTCTGTGATCAGTTCTTCTAAATCCTCTCTCTCAGACACACAGATACACATGGCATTGGCTGTTGACCCATTTTAATTATTTCATCTGTAATCCAAATTTACATCCTGAAGTTCACCTCATCAAGTCTGTGTAGTTGTAACAACATTGCTCTGTCTTCCACCTTTCTGATTTAAGGGCCATTGTTTTTAAGTGGGGGATATTAATCATTCTTTTGATATGTTTCAGTGAGAATGCTTTGGGCTGCAGGTAATGGAACTAATCACAGTGCTGAGGCAAATAGACTTATTCTTTTCATACACAAAAGAAATCCAAAGGAAGGCCGCTGCCAGCATTGATAATGGTGGCCCCATGATGTTGGGTGTGAGGGCTCTGCATGTTTGTTTCTTTTATTGGCCTGTTCCTCATGTTGCTAAGATGGCTTCTCAAGCTCTGTCCATCACGTCTGCATTCATGGCAAGAGGGAGAGGGCAGAAGCTACCTCCTTGTGAGCTCCCTTGGCAGACTTCTCCTTCCAACAGTCAGTCTTGGGTCCCTGGGCCACCTTCCAATGAGGGGTAGGGGGTGGGGCAGAGAGAATTAGGTTGCCATGACCGGTTTACACTAGTTCTTATTTTCTCCCAGCTAGGATATTTCCTGCTTCAGTCAAATTTGAAATTTTGTTAAGCCAGGAGAAAATAAATGGATTTTGAATAAGCAAATCGTGTCTGCCACGGGGTCTTCAATACACAAGACCAAAAAAATCCACAAATAAAACAATAGTCTTTCATTTTCTAGCAGGATAATGGTGAAAAAGATGATGATTTTAATTTTTTTATAGATTATTACTCCAAGTTTAAAAATTGCAGAAAATGATCCTAATAAGTAAAAACATCAGAATTTGGCATACATTTCAGAAACCTTTATGCTTTGAATATCCTTTGATCTGTTGGTCTCATTTATTGGCATCTATTCTTAGGAAATAATTATAACTGAGCACAGAGATTTAACTGTAAGAATTTTCCTTGCAGCATCATTTGTAATAGCAAAAGCAAAAATCCAAGAACACCAGCCAAATGCCCAGCAGTAAGCAATTAGGTGAAATAAACTCCAGTATATCCTTTAGGGTACTATACTACAAGGCAATTCAGATGCTATAGTAGAAGGTCATATAATTGCATGGAAATATTAATGTCACACTGTTAATTTCAAAAGTGACTATAAAATAAAGTGTACCATATCATTCTACTTTGAAAAGAAGTATGTGTCATGGGGCACCTGGGTGGCTCAGTCAGTTGAGTGTCTGACTCTTGATTTCAGCTCAGGTCATGAGATCGAGCCCTGTCTCTGGCTCCACATTGAGTTTGGAGTCTGTTTGGGATTCTTTCTCTCACTCTGCACCTCCCCCTGCTTTCTCTCTCTCTCTCTGAATTAATAAAATCTTTTAAAAAAATGTGTGATGAACGCATATACACAGAAAACTATTCAAAATTTATGTGGTCAGTGCGTATCACTGGGTGATAGGACTACAGGTTTAAGAACTATTTTTTTCCAAGCTACAATGTCTAAATTCACAAGCATATGTGCTTTTTTTTATATATATAACGGGAAGATTTTAAAACTAAAGACTTGGAGTCAGGGGATTTTTCATCAAAGGACAGTCCTCTGGTACTTCTTGGTTGCTGCTGGGTTTCCATTGTTATAGATAAAGCTAGGATTAGCATTTTTGTATTGAAGCCTTTTTTTTTTTTCATGTTCTCCATTTTTTTCATAGAATCGTTTCCCAGAAGTGATATCACTAGGTCAGTGGGTATGAATGCTTTTTTTCACTGATGATCCACATTTCCAAATTGCTTCTCTGTGGGGCTGCACCGCCACACAATGTGCCTGGAAATATCTTGCCCACATTGGGTATTATAATTGTATTTAATGTTTGCTAATTTAGCAAGCAAAGAATAGTACCTCATTATTTTGATTTGCATTTCCAGTGGGACTGAGCAATCGTTTTTATCAGTTGCTTGCTTACTGTGTTTTTTTTTATTTGTGAATTTTGCCATGTATTTGTTGGGTTTTTTCATATTTTCCTTTTCTGTGTGCACAAACTCTTCCTCTACTAAAGATAATAGCCCTTTTTCTATGATACCAGCCTATCTATGCATAGTCCTCCCCAGGTGGTTGTTTCCCTTCTGATTTAGTGGGGTTTTTTCCCTGTTGTGTGATCAAGTCTGTCATTCCTATGATTTTTCTTTTATTTCTTCCAAGTTTAGAATATTACCCTCTCACCCTTCAAGCAGAAGTTAAATAAATGTTCAATTCTGTTTTCATCCATATTTTTAAAAAACACACTTACCCCTTTACCTCATTGAAAACTGATCATGAAAAAAAAAAAAAAAAGAAAGAAAACTGATCATGCTGCATGTTTGCAGTAAAGATTTAAACTCCTTTGCCTCTTCTTACTAAGGTTGTGTCAGTCATCTTCCCCACCAGTGTAAGATTCCTCCTTTATCACAGGCTAATGTTGACATAAACAGTAGGACCTCTTTCTATTGTGCATCTACTGGTACCACATGTTTTAGGGGATTTTTTTAATTTAAAATTTATCTGATAGGGCGTATCCTACCTACTTCATTACATTTTAAACTTATTTTTTGAAATTTTCTTTTTTATTCTTACCCATTTGAAGGCAAAACCAAATCCTCTACAAACTCAGAATTTCTCTGAAGACAGAAGCCAAATCTTCCTTAATTATTTCGGGGTCCCCAGCTCAGTCACTGGCGCATAGCGATAACTAGTTCATGTTTCTGAATGGATGAATTCACCCTTTGATATGTCTCTTTTACTAAACATTGTGGTTTCCAGGCTTTAGCTTTTATTTTACTTGCAGAAGGCCAGAGATGCTACAGTTCTCTCTCTTGACCCCTTGCCACCAACCCAGCAAAGCCCCATGTTTTCTCCTCCAGTGGCCCACAGAGGCAGCATTGTTACCACATCGTATAGATGAGGCCGAGGCTCAGAGTGGTTCACTTGCCTGCACTTGAAAGGCTGGTAAGGGTCAGAGTTGGGCCACTTACCTAAGCTGGCCGCTAAGCAGGTAGGTCTTAAGACACTATCATCCAGTGCTGGTGTCAGATGTCCTGTGTTCTATCCCAGTGTAACATTGGCAGTTACAAAAGCCACCTGTCCCCATTTGTGTACCAAGCACCCAGGGGTTGCTGTGAGTGTGTATGTAGTGAGATGAGACACCTCAGCCACTCTGCTCTGCTCATCCCTGGGAGCCAAGGAGACGTGTCCTTTCCCCTTTTCTGGGCTATTCTAGGCTGTTATTACTGATATGGCACCGTCACCTTGCAGTCCTATAGGGATGTGTGTTCAGGTGTGTGTATGACAGCTGCTCCTGGTCTTCTTATAACTCTCGAGAAGGACAGTTACTCAGTGGAACTGAGGAGAGCTGTACAATCAGAACGAGTTGAGCCCCCCACTCCACATCTGATATTTTGTGTCTCAGGCCTTGTCTTTGCCTAAAAGATCCCCATGGCCTGTTTTGAGCTGAAACTTGTGTAAGTAATTTTCATTTAAAGAGGGAGTGAATACAGTTCCAGTTTAATTTTAAGGTCATGGGACTTCTCTTTGCAACTGGAAAATCTAATCCGTAAAGACTTAGCAACTGCTATGGGCAAGACTCTAGGCATCCTTGTTGGCACAAGAGGGTAACTGGGTGTGTGGAAGACAGATCTGGGCACAAGTTCGAGTTTACCCTTTATTTTTTATTTATTTGTTTATTTTTATTTTTATTTTTTATTTATTTATTTTTTTTTATGATAGAGAGAGAGGCAGAGACATAGGCAGAGGGAGGAGAAGCAGGCTTCATGCACCAGGAGCCCAACGTGGGATTCGATCCCGGGTCTCCAGGATCGCGCCCTGGGCCAAAGGCAGGCGCTAAACCGCTGTGCCACCCAGGGATCCCAAGTTTACCCTTTATTAGCTGTGTGATCATGGGTACTTTCTCATCTGGAAACCAGAGATGAGAATCCCCATCCTACAGGATGCTGGTGAGAAGCCAAAGAGAGAAGGTGCGTCAAGAAGTCATTAAACTGGGCAGTCCTGGTGGCGCAGCGGTTTAGTGCTGCCTGCAGCCTGGGGTGTGATCCTGGAGACCTGGGATCGAGTCCCATGTCGGGCTCCTGCATGGAGCCTGCTTCTCCCTCTGCCTGTGTCTCTGCTTCTCTCTCTCTCTCTCTCTCTCTCTCTCTCTGTCTCTCATGAATAAATAAATAAAATCTTAAAAAAAAAAAAAAAAGAAGTCATTAAACTCCTTAGCATATAGACCTGGTTGTCCTGAGGGTCCAGGGGGAAGAGGGTGGTAAGTATGCCTACCAGGGCCAGGACTGTAGGGCCACCAGGGAGCCATCATGAGGGGTGTCCAGAGACAAGCAAGAAGCCATTGGAGTTGAAAGCTTATGCCCTAGGCTGAGAGTCTCCAAGAGTAGAACCAAGATCTTCACCAGTTAGGGATGTTCAGGGTGAGGTACAAGACAGAGGGAACAGAGGCCCAAGCTCTGTCCAGAAGTGACTTGTTCTGTCAGAGCCGGGCAGAATTTTAGGTACTGACTTGCTTGCCAGTGTCCTCTGTTGCTCAACTCGTGGCCTTCTGGGGGGCAGAGCAGCCTGCGATAGCTGCACAGTGTACATGGCCCAGCCCAGGATGGTGGGAATATGTGTTCACTGAAGGAACAACTGGTGCTTGGACCATGTTTGTTGACTGAATGAGTGTGACACTGGCTAATGACATTTCCAGTCTAGTTGAAAAGCAACTTCAAACAAGACCCATGAGAGAAAGGAATCCTGACAGGGACATGAAGGACCCGTGAAGAAGAGAGCACTTCTGGTTTGGGTGGCCTGACAAACATGGAGACGCTTGCAGGGAGAGAGGCATCCCTGATCTTACAGAGTATGGTGTGGGTGAGGCTGTTAGCAAGGGTGTCTGCTACAGTTTTCTGCAAATCGTATTTGACTTTTCATTGGTACTGGGCCCAAAAACATTTATTTCTTTTTCTTTTTTCTTTTTTTCCCAAAAACATTTAAACTAAGACCTTTAGAAATCAAATCTTTTAATGTCTTAGTAAGATTGAAAGGCCTCTATGTGCCTGCCCAGAATCTCTTCTGGGATAATGTTCATGTTCTGGGAGTTGCCCTGCCTAGTTCCTAGGTAGAGCCGGTCAGGTGAGCTTAGGAAGCAGAGGGTTGGGGCTGTGAATACTCCCAGACACTTAACCACAGTTCCTCCCAGAGTGCATTCTCACTTGTCTAGCAGAAGAAGAGCTGCCCCACTCTTGGACTAGACCTGTGCCTTTGACATGGTTTGTTTCCAAGTGGCTGAGGGGGGTGGGGGGAGCTATGGGTCTGGAACCCAGAGTTCATTCATTCACCGAACAAACTTATTTGTGCCTGCTTTCTGCCGGTATTGGGTAGGATGCCAAGAGGAAAGGCGTGGACCATGCTGTAAAGGAGTTTCTGACATGATGTGTTTACTTTCAGGGCCCCCTCAAAGGAAGCAGGGTGGGGAGGGGCTTTGTGCATCCCTGCTGGACCGCACGTGTTTCAAACAAGTACTGTGATTTTCCTCTGACAGCTGTGGGATGTTTAAATATGAAGCCCCATGGCTGTGGCTTTATTTATGGTCCTGCAGGAGCAACACAGGCCAGAATGGAAGGGCTGACCTTTTCTGCTTCTGCCAGATGCTTTGTTCACCGGTGTCTGTCATCTGGCAAGGTTTTCCAAAGCGGACCACTGTTGCCTGTGTCATGGAGATACTCAGGGGGTAGCCCATGCCCAGAAATTAATGCATTCTCAGCAAAAGCCATAGAACTGTCGGTAGCCTTGCAACTTGCTGGCTCTTTGTGTTTCTCAGCAACCACATTTAGCTCTCTCTTGCTTTGTAATGCCAGCATTATCTATCACAGAATGTTCTCTGCTCGAACAATGTATTTGATAATTAAAAATCAGTTGCCTTGTCAGTGACTATAAGGCAGTGATTGATTTGATTACCTCTGGCATTTGAAGAGTGTTTTATAATGAAAATATTAAAACGTTTCTTTAAAGTAGAAAGCATCATATAATAAACACCCATATACATATCACCAGATTTAACCCTCATTAACATTTGCTACATTTCTTCATCTATTTTATTGTTGTTGAAGTGCTTCCAGGTACATTGCAGACATCAAGACATTTCAGTATCTATCTCTAAAAAAATAATGACATTTCCCTCATGACCATAACATCATTGGCATTTCTTTTTTAAAAAAAGATTTTATTCATTTTGGAGAGTGAGCACGTGCAGGGAGGGGCAGAGGGAGAGAGAATCTGAAGCAAACTGAGCACAGAGCCAGATGTGGGGCTTGATCCCATGACCCTGAGATCTTGACCTAAACTGAAAAACCAAGAACCAGATGATCAACCAATTGAAGCCACCCAGGTGCCCTAGTTGCTCCTCAAGGAGTCTTTTACAGATGGTCTTTTCAGCACAGAATATAGTCATAGGCTCCATGTTCCCTTTTGCTGTTTTGCATTTTGCTATTTTATATCTTAAGCTTTCATTAAAATAATTTTTTAAAGATTTTATGTATTTATTTGACAGAGCCAGAGAGCACAAGTGGGGGGGGGGGGAAGCAGAGGGAGAGGGAGAAGCAGGCTCCCCGCTGAGCAGGGAGCCTGACCTGAGGCTCCCAGGACCCTGGGATCATGACCTGAGCTGAAGGCAGATGCTTAACTGACTGAGCACCCAGGTACCCCTATAGCTTAAGCCTTTAAAATCAAGAACAGTTCCTTCTCCCCAGCTCTTCAGATCTTGTTTTTTTTTTTTTTTTTAAGATTTTATTTATTTATTCATGCGAGACACAGCAAGAGAGGCAGAGACGTAGACAGAGGGAGAAGCAGGCTCCCTGCAGGGAGTGCAACGTGGGACTCATCCCAGGACCCCAGGATCACACCCTGAGCCAAAGGCAGATGCTCAACCACTGAGCCACCCAGGCATCCCTTGTTGGTTTCCATCATATTGTATGAGTTCTTGGATCCTTTGTAGAGATGATCAAGTTTTTCATGGATCCCTTCTGTGGTACAGCTACATTGATGTTCTTACATTTGTATGAGTTACCGTTCACTGGAGGTACTTGCTTTTAGTACTTGCTTTAGCATTATTAAACTAGCTTCAGCAACTTAAAAAATGATTCAGGAAAAAAAAATGATTCAGATCTGGGGCACGTGGGTGGCACATGGGTGGTTAAGCATCCGACTCTTAGTTTCAGCTCAGGTGATGATCTCAGGGTCCTGGGATCAATACCTGTGTCAGGTTCCATGCTCAAGGGGGAATCTGCTTGAGATTCTCTCCCTCGCTCTGCCCCTCTCTCAGGCACATGTGTTCTCTCTCTGTCTCTCAAATCTTAAAAGAGCTTCAGATATGATCTGGGCTGGTAGTATCCTGGAAGAAGTATTCCTTATGTTCCTTTCTTTTCAATCTCAAATAAAATTATTCTTCTGGATTTATACAGAGTTTGTTGACTTAAAATGAATGCAAAGCAATGAAGGTGAGCTCTGAGGACCAGCAGTGTGTAACAGTGAGAACAACCTCAATAACTCTTGTTCATCATCTTCAGTTTGCAGAGAAATTCCAGGAGGTGAAAGAAGCTGCCAAACTAGCCAGAGACAAGTCCCAGGAGAAAATCGAGACCTCAAGCAATCATTCCCAAGTAAGTAATTTGTTCACAAAACTGAGTGTGATCAGTAATTGGGACTCTTCATTCCTTGTCACTTTTTTTAAAAATTTTTTTTTATTTATGAGAGAGAGAGAGAGAGAGAGAGAGGCAGAGACACAAGCAGAGGGAGAAGCAGGCTCCATGCCCTGGGAGCCCGAAGTGGGACTCGATCCCAGGTCTCCAGGATTGCGCCCTGGGCCAAAGGCAGGCGCTAAACCGCTGTGCCACCCAGGGATCCCGCCTTGTCACTTTTGACAAGAAATAGGGACTACCCGCAGAAGGGCATTCTGAAGGCTTTTTTTGACTGTTAGCCTGCCCCCACTGAGGTGGATCTGACATGTTTTTATGAGACTCTTGAGTTTTCCAGATGTGCTCATGTATTTTTGACAGAAAGCAGTTGATGAGATTAGAATTGCTACATGCCTAAGAGCAATGGCTGCTAAGAGGCATTCTTTGTTGCTGTGTTTCAATACCAGAGACGAGGCAATGTGTTTCCTTTCTGTGCTGGCAGGTGAGTCTACAGGACAAATACAGGTGCCTCGTGGCCACAAGACAAAAAACTTGGTAATTATAGAGAGCCCTTGTCTCTGTCTCCCTGTTTTAACAAAGTCAGGTGGGAGATAGTATTCTAACAGCTCTGGTTTAGCAAAGGAGATACGGCTTTGTCAGAAATTGAGCATTTTGCCTATTTAAAAGTGTGATGATTGACTAAAAGGAATCTATTTTAGCCCAAAGTAAAAATACCTGCATTCTTGATGTCTAGTTTGATAGGTGTAGTGGGAGGTGGAAGGCTTAACCGGGCAGCGAGGTTCTGTGCAGAGAGACAAGCAAAAGGAGACATAGAGGGAAAGATTTGGGGTGAGGAATAAGCACCGTGCAGCAGCCAGACAACCCAGATGGCTGGGAGCGAGGTGCACTGTGGGAGGAATGAGAGATGCCCTTGGAGATCCTGCAGAAGACTTGGAAATCTTCATTACTGGTTTATTATTTAGTATTCATTTATTCAATTATTATTGGGTAGTTTGGGCAGACATTGGAGGCGCTGCATGATTGTTTCTCTGGAATTGACATGAGGGTTGCATGCAGGTGGTGAGGAAGTCAGGGAGCAGCCAACAGGGAGTAGATTGGCAAGGACGCAGCCACAGGACTTAATAAAGAGTAAGGGATGGATGCCGGGGACAGCCTGTAGGCAGAGAACCAGGAAGCTGGGCATCTTGAGCTGTCAAGACTGACATTCTCGACTTGACCAGCAGCCTGGAAGAAGTAAGAGCTGAAGCGTTGGCTGTCCCAAAAAGCGGTGGGGAGAGGAGGGCAAAGCTAGAGCCTTGGGAAATGCACCAGCTATGGGAAAGGAGCCAGTGAAGAGCAGAGAAGAACCTTCCCCATTGCTGAACCCAATGAGGTTCGTGTCCATGCTGCAGAGCAGAGGGCTCTGGGTTTGTCCACTGCTGTGGCTGACCCTGAGGACCAGAGATTTCCCAGCGCCTGTCCTGGCTCATCCTATAGAAGATGCCCCATGTGAATTCATGGAAGTGAATTCGACTTAAGGTGGACAGGAGGAGCTTTCCTGAATCTTTCTAAGGAATCTTTAAGAGATACTGTTAATTTCATGTACTAATAATTACCATACCGAGTAATTGCTGAGAACCTATAAAATTGGACACTGGAAATAATCTGAAGAGTTTCTAATACAAAATCTTCTTCTGAATACCACATTTTATAGCAATACCTTTAAACTTTAATCAGAAGTTCTTTATATAAGGTTTTTGTTTTTGTTTTTTTAAGATTTTTAAAATTTATTTATTCATGAGAGACACAGAGAGAGGCAGAGACATAGGTAAAGGGAGAAGCAGGCTCCATGCAGGGAGCCCGATGTGGGACTCAATCCAGGAACTCCAGGATCATGCCCTGGGCTGAAGGCAAATGCTAAACCACTGAGCCACCCCGGGCGTTCCAGGTTTTTGTTTAATGTTTATTTCTCCCAAAAAAGTTTTTTATTTTTTATTTATTTTTTTAAAGAGGTATTTGTACATTTGAAATAAAGATCATGTGCATGGAAGGAGGGGCAGAGGGAGAGGGAGAATCTTAAGCAGGCTCAGAGCCCAACCTGGGACTTGGTCTCATGATCCTGAGATCATGACCTCAGCCAGAATTAAGATTCAGATGCTCAACCAACCCAGGCACCCCCTCCCAAAAGTATTTTAAACCCTAAAAAAAATCAACTATACCCATAAGGTGCTATTTTATATATGTGTATTAATTATATATCAATTTTCTCTAATCTTTAGTTTTTATTTTATTTTTTAAAAGATTTTATATATTTATTCATGAGAGACACAGAAATAGAGGCAGAGACACAGGCAGAGGGAGAAGCAGACCCCTCGTGGGGAGCCTGATGCGGGACTCGATCCCGGAACCCCGGGACCAGGCTCTGAGCCTAAGGCAGACACCCAACCACTGAGCCACCCAGGCAGCCCTAATCTTTAGTTTTTAATTTATTTTCCTGATGTCTCCCCAGATGTAGAGATCACTGTACATTTTTCTTTTAATTTTTATTAGAAATCATATGATTGCTTGCTTTCCTGAATCTCTTAGGGAGTGAACACTTTGCCAGTTTTTCCAACTATTTGAAGACCTTAAACATTTTATATGGGTCTTACCCTGAACGCAAAAGCAATATGTATTTATGGCAGAAATCAAAACTATGCCATACTTTAAAGAAGAGAGTAAGAACCTCCTGCTTTCTTACCACACACAGATATTTTGCTATTGTTCTGGTGTGTATCTTCCTGATAGAGTTTTCTAGTATAGTTTTATATTTCTCTTTTTAACTTTTTCGTTAATATGTCATGACCATTTCCCTGTGTTTTCAAATATCCCTTTTCAAAACTTTTTTTTTTAAGATTTTATTTATTTATTCAGGAGAGACACAGAGAGAGGCAGAGACATAGAGGGAGAAGCAGGCTCCCTAAGGGGAGCCCAATGTGTGGGACTCAATCCCCAGACCGAGGATCATGCCCTGAGCCAAAGGTAGACGCTCAACCGCTGAGCCACCCAGGCGTCCCTCAAAACTGTCTTAATGTCTAGACAGTATTCTAGTATTTGTCTGCATCACAACTTATCCCATTAACCTATACTTTGGGACATTGACGTGGTTTCTCATTTTCACTCATAAGTGACACTGTGATGAACATCCTTGTACCTCTTTGTGCATTTGGTAATTTCTACAGGATAAGTTCTTGAAGTGGAAGTATTGAGTTAAAAGGCAGAGACATATTAAAAGCTTTTGATAAATACTGCAGATGTAGCCTACAGGAATGTATGATCATAACTCCCACCAGCAGGACTGAGGGCGATATTTCCTCCCACACTCTTACCAGCAAAGCTTTGTTGACTTGACAGAAGAAAAATGTATTCTGTTGCTTTTTTCATTTTGTCTCTTTACCAGTGAGATTAAATATTTTTTGTGTCTACTGATTCTTCTATAAATGTCAATTTTGTATTTTTCCCCTTTAAAAAAAATTAAGTGGTAATCTTTTTGCATTGATTTTTTATATTTGAGAGAAAGCATGAGCACAAGCAGGGGGAGGGGCAGAGGGAGAAGCAGGTTCACCACTGAAGCAGGAAGCCTGATGTGGGACTCTGTCCCAGGACCGCTTTTCGTGTTCATTTCTAAGAATTTTATTTTTTAATTTTTTTTAAGATTTTATTTTTATTTATTAATGAGAGACAGAGAGAGAGAGAGAGGCAGGGACACAGGCAGAGGGAGAAGCAGGTTCCGTCCGGGGAGCCTGATGTGGCACTTGGTCCCTGGACCACAGGATCGTGACCTGAGCCAAAGACAGATGCTCAACCACTGAGCCACCCAGGTATCCCGAAGGATTTTATTTTTTAATTTGTGTGAATGTATTCACAGCTAGGCAGAGTTATATAATGAACCTCGACAGGACACATAGGTCAGCTTTAACTATTAGGAATTTATAACCAATTGTTTCATCTGTGCCCCCCTTCCCCCTCAATTTTATTTTATTTTTTAAAGATTTTATTCATTTATTCATGAGAGACAGAGAGAAAGAGGCAGAGGCAGAGACAGAGAGACACAGGCAGAGGGAGAAGCAGGCTCCATGCAGGGAGCCCGACATTGGACTGGATCTGGGGTCTCCAGGATCAGGTCCCGGGCTGAAGGTGGTGCTAAATCGCTGAGCCACCCGGGCTGCCCCTCCCCCTCAATTTTAAAGCAAATCCCAGACATCTTATCATTTCATTGGTAGATATGTCAGTGTGTGGCTCTAATAGATAAGGCCTGGAGGGTTTTTCAGTACTGGAAAGGTATTAACACCTTGTTTTTCATATATGCAAATATTCAGCAGCAGATACTTTCCCCAAGTTTCTGTGTGCATTTTTAATTTTATTTATGGCATCTGTGGTTTGTTTGTTTTTTACAGTGCAGAAATTTAAAGTTAGTCAAATGTATGCATCATTCCCTTCCTGTTTTTTCCTTTGCCTTTATGTTTACTGGAAGCTAAATAAGATCTAAGATCTTACCTGAGAGCAGATGAGATTTCACCTCCCTGTGGCATGACATATTACAGAAAATATTTCAGAATATTCATAATAATGCTAAGTAGCAGTGGAGGCCGCACACATCCACATCTGATTCCTGTTTACTTAATGAGCATTGCTCTCTCCGTGGCCCCGGGGTTTGGAGTTGTTCCAGCTGCTAATACTTTTTCCTCGTTCACTCTCTCTTGCTCCCTGTTGTAAATCCTCCTCCCCCTTTAATCCGTGGCTTCTGTGTTAAGTAAGAGAGACCAGGTATCCAAGCTTGTCAGGTTTATCTGTAAAGTTGAGTAAAAAAAGACAAAACCAGGGCCCCAGGTGTGCTCTTGTCAGTAAAATACACAGACTTTTCTGAGCTTCCTGTGGACTCCTCTGGGTCTTTTCCTTTGTTTTTTTTTGTTTTTTTTTTTTGTTTGTTTGGTTTTTGTTTTGTTTTTTATACTAAGTTTCAGAGGCAGAACTAGGTGATTAATAGTCTGGCCATGCTAGTCTTTACAGCACTCAGGTCTGATGAGTTGGTCCTCCCCCACTCCCGCACATGCTCCTTCCTCATGCCTGGTTTGCTGCTCCTGTGAGCAATAATGTGTGAAGGTGATTCACTTTGGCCAGGAATCTGGGTGTGAAACCCCATCTCCTACTCAGGCATCCAGTGTCAACGGGACGGACGATGAAAAGGCCTCTCATGTGGGTCCTGCTGACACACACCTCAAGTCTGAGAACGACAAGCTGAAGATTGCCCTGACACAGAGGTAAGTGTGTTTAAACTCCAGATGGTATTCGCTCTGAGTGTAGTGCCTCCCTCGGCCTTTCCCGCCAGGCGGGGTTTCACAAGGAGACTGGGTCTTGCTCCAAGTGTCCAGTCCTGTCTCCGGGCCAAAGAAGGCCAGCTGGTTTTGTGGAGGTTCTGTCTGGCCGACCAGACCAGGGGTGTGTGTGAGACTACAGGGTACATGAAGGAGGTGTGTTTGTACATGGATAAGTGTGAGAGAGATGCGTCCCCATGCTTGTGTTTTGGTTCGGTTTTTTGAGGAGCCAAATGTCTTATTTATAGATAATAAGATTGAATCTTGAATATCCAAGAAAAACCTGTAAAACCCTAACAAACTATTAAAAAGAATATAACCTCTCACAAAAATCAACAGCTTTTCTTTTTTTTTTTAATAAAGATTTTATTTATTTATTCATGAGACATGGAGGGGGCGGGCAGAGACACAGACAGAGGAGAAGCAGGCTCCATGCAGGGAGCCCGACGTGGGACTCGATCCCGGGTCTCCAGGATCACACCCTGGGCTGAAGGCAGCACTAAACCACTGAGCCACCCGGGCTGCCCCCAACAGTTTTTCTGTGTACCAACACACATCCCATAGAATATGTGTTTGAAGAAGAGATTTCATTACGATATGAACTAGAACCATAAAATACAGAAAACTTAAGAAGGGCATGGTATCTCTGTGAAGAAAGCTTTAAAATGTTCTCGAGGACCATAAATAACTAATTTAACAAACAGAAAGATACATTCTATTGGGAGGTGGTAAGAATGCCTTCATATTTTAAAAAGAGTCTCTCCTAAATTGACATATAAATTTAACATCCTTGTAATGACATCAACACAATTTAGTTTTTAATGACCCGCACAGGCCATGCTTATGTTTTCTTCCCCTGAGACTGTGGCCCATTTCCTGATGGTGGGGCTGGCCCTGTGACGGTGCTCATTGCTGCTGTCCTTGGGAATCATCCTGGTCCCCCGGACAGGGGTTTGGCCAGCTTTCCCCCAGCCATTCTGTGGCTGAGAAGCTGCTCTCCCCAACTTGCCCCATTAAAGAGCTGGATCATATTAACTCCATTTTACAGATGAGGAAACTGAGTCCCGGATGGTAGAGTGAGTCTATGCCTAAGGTCACATGGCTAGTCAGTTTCTCCACCATATTGCCTGCTTTTCACTCTTCTGTTGTTTAAGCCACAAGATGTTGCCTGGATAAAAACATTTCACCCCTAAAAATAAATGTTTTTAAATCCCAACTAATGAACAAGTGAATTATAGGAACGAGCGTGAAGTCATTTCCCTAAATCAGTTTAAATTCTCCATCAACAGCTCTGAAATTAATCAGATTACATTTTACTTTTTTTTTTTTGCTTGTGGTGTTTGAAACTGAAAGCTTATATTTCTAGTCACGTTCCTACATCTTTGAGGCTGTGGGGATGGAAGGAAGATAACACAGATAATCGAGATGCAGTTCTATTTACTTACCCCACCCTCACCCCCAAAACAGCCTGCCGAGACAGAAGTGACTTCAGCCAGGCAGGATCAATTAGAAGCAGGACACTGCACAGGGCATATCCTGCGTGTCCTGCACAGTTCTGCCCACGGCCACCTGCAGCTCCCTGCTTGCGTGGGCTGCAAAGCCAGGAGACAGCGGCATGTGAAAGCCAAGCCCCTGAGGGGACCCTGATTCCAGTTTGTTTCTGGAAACTTCTTTGTGGAGCACATAGGATGGAAGGCAGACTCGAGGTTGTTTTTGTCCAGGGGAGGTGTCCAGTAGACCTGTGGTCCTTCCTTGCCCCTGAGGAGATGGAGGTTCAGCCAGGGCACCCTCGCATGCTGTCGCTGTCCCCTCTGCCCTCTGATCTCCAGCTCTGGATTCCTCCACAGGCTTGGGAGGTGCCCACTGTCACCTGGAGCCAGGCTGTCTCTCATACCTGGGGTCTTGGGGTGTCCGGGATGGCCAAAAGGGCCTATAGCTTTCATGAGATCCTTGGAGTCCCACTGCAGAGCATGTGTCCTGGGAGCTTGTGTCAGGAAGGGACACAACAGAGGGTTCTGGGGCAGGGACCAGTAGGAAGGAAGGGGGTCCTCTCCATATCCTGTGTCTTTGCTCTTAGCTTCAGGGCTCCTCCTTCTCCATGAGTTTGGTTCTTTCCTAAAGCAATTCTTTAAGAAAATAGCCTGGCAAGGTGACACATGGGCACTAGAGAGGCACCAGCCCTTCTTGGCATTTGATCTTAGTAGCTGGCCTCTCGGGGTGAGGGATGGGGGGACAGGCATGTGGCCCCCCCAGAGGCAGGTGGGTGGGGTGGGATGGCACTTAGGGGTTGCGCTGGGGGGTGGCAGGTGGGCGTTGGTCGGGAGGGGGTGGCAGGTGGGTGTCGGGCGGGGGTGTGGCAGGTGGGGGTAGAGCCGGGTGGACGGCACCCACCCACCGGGTGACCACCTGGGCCACCCCATAGTGCTGCCAATGTGAAGAAATGGGAGATTGAGCTGCAGACCCTGCGAGAGAGCAATGCCCGGCTGAGCACAGCGCTGCAGGAGTCGGCCGCCAGTGTGGAGCAGTGGAAGAGGCAGTTCTCCATCTGCCGTGATGAAAACGACCGGCTCCGGAACAAGGTGGGTGTCAGGGTGGGCCTGGGTCCGGGGTCCCTGTTGGGCTTCTCCCTCCCTGTGATGGGAGGAAGCCTCGCTGCTACTCCCCTTGCAGCCCTCCGCCTACCTCCCCACTTTCTCTGTGGGAGCACAGCCAAGGGAGCCACGTCTTGGAGTTGCTATTGCAAAGGGGAAGGTGAGCACATGGGAGAGTCAGCCTCATCCCTCTGATGCTAGCTGTGGGGGGCCCTTCCTGGATGGTGGCCTCCTTTGGCCTTTTCTGTGGTTCCCAGATCCTCTGTTGAAAAAGGGGGATCCAGAGGGTGAGCAAGGAAAACGGATTGAGAACATGGTGAGGAGCGTTCACGTGGAAACCCTGCTAGCATGCATATCCCAATGTCTGAGAATCTGCATTCAGGGGCTGGACGGGGAATGTGGCCTCTGAGTATGAGCCGCATGGGTGCTCACTGCCATCCCGTGCCCTCTGCTCTCTGACCGCCACATCCAGGCAGTTCATCAACAGCCTTCCCGGTAGTTAGTCTCTCACGCTGTCTGTGGTCAGGCTGAGTTGATGAGGTCATTGTGGGGTGGCCACAGAATCCCCAGCTGAGACCCTGGGGGTCTCTGTGTGGCCGGGTGTGGATGGGCAGCACATTTATCCAGCAGGCCGTGGACAGCGGCCGCCGCATGAGTGCAGGATTTCAGGGAGACGCATCACCCTGAGATGGGCATGCACTCTCTCTTGCCCCCCCCCCCCCATTTGTAACCTGCCCACTCGGCCTGAATGGAGCCATGGGAGACCACTCTCCCATTTCCCCACCTTGCTTTGGTACAGATGGCACATAAAAGTGCCTCTTGTCCTTTTTTCATTTCAGTGCCTTAAGTGCTGACAGCGAGGGCACCAGGCCAGGTGCTGACTGTGCATTCCCTCCCGAGGGCTGGCCGATCTGTCTGCCAGAGGGATCGATTGCCCTATCCTCTTTCCAAGCAGAGAGCTGGGTTTCTCACTTTGTGTGAATGTGATGGGGTGGGGGGATTGGGGGAGAGGAAGCACACCCCATAGAGTTCGCCACCTGAGGGGAGCATCTGCTTCCCTGTCCAGGAAGCATTGGGAGCTTGATTTCCAGGGCACAAGGTAGAAGCTGGTGGACTCCCCAGGAGTTCCCATGGCTGGGGGGTCCAAGTCCTGAGGGCTGGTGCACAGCCACCCCTGAAAGTGACCTTATCGTGACCAGCCAGCACCCTTCAGCTCGAGGACTGCTGCTTGCCTGTGGGACCCCATCAGTGTGCTGCTTTTGTGTTCCTGTGGGTCCTATTCCACTCTGCACACATGTGCTGGCCGCTGGGAAACACTGTCACACAGCAAGGCCCTTCTGAGGTCTCAGGCTTGGGAAGGGGAGAAGAAGGCACTCTGGGGACTTGCCAGTACAGTCTGCCACTCTCTTCTCTCCGGGAGAAGGCTCACAGGCCAGGCCCTTCCTGCGTGCATCAGTCAAGAAAGGTCACCCTGATTTAAAGCGTTTGAAATGTCTTTGCATCTCATTTGGTGGCCACTGTCCCACAGAGTTGATTGGTTCCCTTCCCTGCTGTCTTAAACCTTTGAGATGAAATAGAATAATTCAGGACATGACCAAATGATGTAAAAAAAAAAAAAAATCATTATGGGGAGAAGCAGATAGATTCATGGGACAGCTGGCCCCTACTCGTGATGAATCCTTTAAAGCAAACCTGAAGTTCCTGTCCCGAGGTGGTGAGAGAAAATCCGAAGCCCAGCATGTCCTGCAGCCAGATTTTGTGACTGCCGGGGCTCTGCTGCTGTGAAGCAGGGTCTCTCGTGCCAGCAGGGCGGGCAGCCCCACGGGGGGGCCACATGGAGTTTGTTCACAGCCCCAAGGAACAACGTGTGAGTGGGTTAGTTCATGGTTTATCTTAAAAGACAGCGTCAACAGGCGGGCTGATCTTTTGTTTAATGACCAAAGTAAACCAGCATCCCTGCTTCAGCGTGTGGTGTCTGTTAAAGATTGACGAGCTGGAAGAGCAGTGCAGCGAGATCAACAGAGAGAAAGAGAGGAACACCCAGCTGAAGAGGAGAATCGAGGACCTGGAGTCCGAACTGCGAGAGAAGGAGACGGTGAGTAGAGGCGCCTGCAGGCCTCATGCACCCAGGACATGGCAGGTGTCTGAGGGGCAGGTGACCGGACCTGGGGGCAGCTGCCTGGACATCAGCACCGGCCCAGCCGAGAGCTGTACTGAGCTCAAAGCTGAGGGGGAGCTGGATATATATGAAACGCTCAGAAACTTCTATAGGTGCTCTATCGTCAGAAGAGGAGTTGTGCTGTCCTGCTCATGCAGCCAGAGCCCCGGCCAGGCAGACATTTGTTTTCTGGCAAGGATGGGTGGCAGGACAGCTAAGTGCACAGATGCTGGAGACCGTGGGCAAAGCACCAAATGTCCCTGCCTCAGTTTCCCTACCTAGAAGTTGGGGATCATAAGAATCCCTGTCTCTTTGTGGTGGTGTGGTGATGTATAAACTTCACATGGCAATGCCCGTAACACAGCCCGTAGAATTACCTGTGTGCTGATTATTAACTCCACCACTTTTGTTATTATTGAGGAGGGTACAGACACCAAGAGCTGGTGTGCACACAGATTGTTTCAAGAAGGCATTTTATCGCCTTTTATCGACTCCTTTTCACATTCCTTTTTGAATTTCTGTCCCCTGTAGGAGTTGAAAGACCTCCGCAAACAAAGTGAAATCATACCTCAGCTCATGTCAGAGTGTGAATACGTCTCAGAGAAGTTAGAGGTAAGGGTGGGGGGCACACCTGCCTTGGCTCCGACCTGGAGGCATCCATGGTGTTACTCGTTTCTCTGGGGCTTCCCCCTTTCACACCTCTGCTGGTAAAGAAGAGCGACTTTCTAGTCATGAAAAACCAGCAGTAACCGCACACCAGATGCCGTCTCTGCCTCCTGGGTGCACACTCAGCTGTGTTTGTCTAATGGTTTTTCCACTTCTACAAAGGTGTCCTGTGCATAGTGATAGTGCAGGGACTATGTCCCGCCCACAGAAGTCTCCACAGAGCCTTGGGGCGGTGAGGAGCCGGGCAGAGGGGAGGGTAGAGAGCATAAGACCCCGGAGCTAGTCCATCTTGCCACTCCACAGCCACTGACTTTGAACATGACCTTGGGCAGCACCCCTTCCTGGCCTCAGATTCTCAGAGAAGAGTTTCCACGTCCTCTTTCACTTCCTCCTCCTTCAGGAGCGTTTTTTTCAGGTGTGTGAACTTAGTACTAGTCACTGGTTCCTGGACGGCTGTTCAGAACAGTCTGATCATCATGTCCAGAAAGTGAGGCTCTCACTGAAGAGCACAGGCTTGCATGTCATTTATGAACTCACAGCCACCTTAGGAGGCCTGAGGAGGAGCTTGAGGGTCTCCCTGGTCACACCATGTGATCCTGGGGCCTAGACTACTGTCCCTGAGGCTGGCGCAGCCTGTCCCTCCTCACTGAGCCAGAGGCTGGCCTGGGGCCAGGGAGGCCTTGGCCTCTATGTGGAACCAGGGAGACAAGTCACTGCCCCATTTGTCCTGTTTCTGTCTCCTGGAATGGAACTAACACGTGGCCTCAGCTGACTGTTCTGGGCCTGAGGCCGAAAAACCCCTTGTGCTGGGTCTATAGACTTTCTCTGCCCGGGGCTTTGCGAGAGGGCCCAGTTGCATCAGGCTCCCCTGGGCAGAACCCGAGCTCTGCATTCTCTGCAGGGCGGTCCTTCATCAGGCCAGACCCTGGTCACGTGCCCTGCCTGTTAGCACCTCTGCTGGGGAATGGGCAGGAGGGGGGACACCCCAGAAGGCTCTGAACTCTGTGCTGCCACCCAGGGTGGCAGGCTTGGGCACTGGGAGGTGCAGGTCTGGGAGAGAGGCCAGCTGGGGCGTGGCTGGTCTCCATGGATGCCCCCCACCCCAGCCCCAGACCCTTCTCCATTTCTCCATTTCTCCATTTCTCCATTTCTCCATTTGTCTCCCTCCAGGCAGCAGAGAGAGACAATCAGAACCTGGAGGACAAAGTGCGTTCCCTAAAGACGGACATTGAGGAGAGTAAGTACCGCCAGCGCCACCTGAAGGTGGAGCTGAAGAGCTTCCTGGAGGTGCTGGACGGGAAGATCGATGACCTGCACGACTTCCGCCGCGGCCTCTCCAAGCTGGGGGCCGACAGCTAGGGCCACGGGGCAGAGGGCGGGAGCGTCCGTCTGTCCGTCCGCGCAGGTGCGGGTCGTCGTGTGTGCACCCCGGTGGCGCTGTCCCCTCTCACCTCCCCGGCCTGGCCAGGCTGCCGAGCCCGGGACGATGCTGACTCAGGAACCTTGCGCTCGGTCTCCCTTCGACTTTTACGCGGTCAGGGCAGGGACGTTTGTATCTCTCTCAAGGGCTGTTGCAACCATACCAACTGAACAGAGCATTTTCTAATCCAAATACAAACACCCTTTACACCTCCTTTTTTTTTGAAAGAGCGTTCAGAGTGTTTGAACGTTCAGTGGGCACCAGCACGTGGGACACGTAGCAGCTTCCCTCCCGTAAGAACCAAGATGTTTGCAAGTGCCACGTAGCAGAGGCTCGTCCAGAGAAAGAAGACAAGTCTCTGGTGGGCGCACAGGGATCGCCTGCGTCCACTCTGCCCCCCTTCCTCCCGCCTCCAGTTTGTAGGGTTGCGACAATGTTCCTTTCCTGGGTTTTAATTTCTAAGCGGATGATTGTGCTGTGGGAACAGCGTGCAGTGAGGGTGCTTAGCACAGTGCCTGGCACAAAGTAGGTGCTTAATAAATATTTGTTCAATTCAACATATAAACAGCACTTAGTGTGTTAATCAACCCCCCACCCCCAGCAGCCTCTATCGGACTCTGTTTAATAATCCATCATCTTGCCGTGTTAGGTGATTATCAGACAGGCGTTCATTGTGTGTGGTCAAGGTACCGGATGGGCTCGGGTGGCCCCAGGGCAGGGCAGGTCGCAGTGGAAGCAGCAGGAGCTGGTCTGAGGTCCCTCACTAGCCCATCCATGGTGCTGTGCCCCTGGGTGCCTTCAAACCGGGACCACTCTTCTCCAGGCTGGGGATCTAGGATAGGACCCTGTGTTGGGACTGGATGACTAAGGAATCACACAAGCCCGTGAGGGAGAGTTTGCTCAAACTGGCTGAGCCATGGCCTTAGTGACATAGGAGCTCTGCCTCTGTCTTTCTCCGTTCCTGCTAAGGTAAGGGCCAGAGCCATAACGCTCCCTTCTCTTACTGAGTTTCTCAGTGGGTGCCCTGCATGGGGCAAAATGGCTTGAATCGCCGGTCATAGGCATTTCTAAATGCCTTTTGGGGTGGTGGAGGCTTTGGTGCCTCCTTCTTACCCCCTCTTACCTGCTTTGAGAAACCACCAAGAGAACATCCCTTTCTAGAAAGAGTTTCTAGAATTCCCCCCTGGTGAATTTGGATGAACAATAAAACAGCCTGACGAGGCAGGTGGGACACACAGATGCCTCCCTGGCCCCAGGATGAATCCTGCCGTTGAGACCACATCTCTGAGCAGAGAGGTCTCATTGAAATGAGAGAAGGCCAGTCATCCAGAGCAGCAAGGCAGCTCAGGGGTGGGGGGGACCCACAGGCTGAGTGTGTCGGCTTTGCCTGAGCATACTGGGCCCGTGGCTGACAAAGTGGAGAGCATGGTCACCTCTCGGTGACTTGAGATAGGGTGCTGCTGGCCTGCCTTTTCCCCAGAGCTCCAGATGGGCCTCAGGACAGTTGGTAGCAGCTCCCTACTGGTCCAGAGAGCCAGGCTGGCCGTGGTCCGGCCCCGTGGCCCAGCAATGGCTATAGGGGGTTCTTCTCAGGCCAGATCAGACCACCCATCAGCAGACCAGGCCTAGGGCTGTCTGGGAGCAGTGCTCACTGGGATCTCAAAACTTGAGCTTGAGTCTTATGGTGTCTGCCACCTGTCTGTTGGGTGACTTACTGATCTGGAAGGAACTATCTTGACTGACCAGAGCACACTCAGGTGGCATATTCATAGGATAATAGAGTTGCCAAAGCCCTTCATACACTCCATAGCAGTGATGGTGAGAAACATTGGCAGAAGTAGCGCCATGACCATGGTGGGCTGCTGTGTCCCTCTGTGGTTGAGACCCATGATATCTACTCACCTGTCCCTGGGGAGTTTGGAAGCACCTTGCGGGTAGTAGGTGAGGATGCATGATGTGGCCTCGTGGGTTGCACCCCAGGAGCTAAGAGCAGGGTGGGCTCCTCTAAGGGAGCTTGGGTTCAGCAGGGAAAGCACCACAGCTGTACAAAACCACTGGCCTTTCACTTCTGCTTTTCTCTGAAGATCTTAATGCTTTTTCATTGACTTTATTTAAAAAAGATAGCCCTGGGGGCAACCTGGAGGGTCCATGGAGAGACTACCCATCTGACAGCTCCTGGCACCGTGAAGGTGGGCTCCACAGAATGAAAATGACCCACTAAATTCACCCCGTGTTTCGCCTGAGCCAGGTTGACATGCCCTCACCTACCGGGACATGTAGCTCCACCACTGGAGCCGAGCATGGGCAGCAGGTGTGCCTCTCACTTGTGAACCTGCCAGCCGTGCTTCTGGAGGATCTAGAGCCAGGACTGCATTTCCTTTCCAGGTCATGTCTCCTGATTTTGACATGCACAGGGCTGGCCGCCCGGACCTGGATTAGCTTTTGTCCTACATCTGTGAAACCTGGGGCCAAAGGGGGGTGACATGAAAGAAACATGGAACCCCTTCATAACAGGCCCTAAAAATAACTACTCCTGGGGCGCCTGGGTAGTTCCATCAGTGAGGTGGCCACCTCTTGATTTCGGCTCAGGTTATGGTCTCGGTCCTGGGATCGAGCCCCGTGATGGGCTCCCTGCTCAGCATGCTTCAGGATTGTCTCTGTCCCTCTGTGCCTCCCCCCACTCACCACTCTCTCTTTCTCCCTCTAAAATAAATAAAGATTTTCTAAGTAAAGACCCAGCTGGGTGCATCACAAAATCGAGAGGTGAGTGGAGAAATCTTCCTAGCGCCCAGGGAATGTAGACCCCAATGACAGGTTGGGACAGTGTGGTCATGCCTCAGAGGGAGAGCAAGCCAGTGTCCACGCAAGACCTGGAGCTTGGGTGGCACGTAGTCCCACACTTTCCTGTGTGCTCTCACAATAAACTTCAGGTGGGTGAGAGGGCTGGTCAGAGTTATTCCCCATTTTGCAGATGGGAAGCAGAGACAGACGGTGACACACCGTCACCCAGCTAGCGAGCAGCCTTGTCGGCTGTGCATCTGGCTCTCCTGGCTGTTGGTCTGGTGTCTTTCTGTGGGCCATGCCACCGTTCTCCCTTTGTGACCTTTAGATGCCAGGAAAAGAATTCTCTGATGTCCTGATGAGAGCACATTGCAGCTATATTCGTTTAATATATGTCCACAGCAAGTGATGATTTGTAAGCAAGCGACCTAGAATTACATTTACATTCATTATAGACAAGAGGTTCCATTTTTGAGTGGCTCTGGCTTTGCAAGGATCTTTCCGAGAGTGTTGGTTAAAACCGTGTTCTGAGAGACCAGCTTTGTGAAACACAAACACTTCAAGTTCTTTACTGGTGGCTTTAGCAGAAGTAGAGCGGTTTGTCCAAAACAAGCGGGAAGGCCCGAGATGGCAGGGCGGTGAGCAGAGTTGTGGCTGGGAGGTTGTCCAGCCGCTCCACATCCCCTTCCCAGACAGGAGCCAGCCCTGGGGGAGGAGCAGGCCAGCCCAGTACTTAGAGTGGGTTGAGCAGGACCTGACTTGACCCCCAGAGGACTGTCCGGGTGGGCGTTTGGTCTCCAGCTTGCAGGCTCCCTGTGGACTTTCCAGACTTGGGCAGCTCATGAGCATCACCCTGAGGATGGTGCTGCCTGGCTGGTTTGTACTGCATTGGACAGCTTGAGTCAGAGGTAGAACAGAGTGTATGGTTCAGGCACTCCCTGGAGGTACTGCCATCTGCCCATTTTAAAGGACTGCTTTTCTGTAGAAGTGAGGGGCAGTGTTGGATGAGAGCCAGCCACAGGGCATGCCGGGGACCATCCTGGGGCACCCCACATGTGGCCAGGCACACCCTTGGAAGGAAAGCAGCCATGAGGTGACTTAGCAAAGGCGTTTGAAAAGGCTGCCCTATAAGAAGGAGCTGGCCATGCTCTTTGCTAATCACTGAAAGTGGGTTGTTTGTATTGCTGGTCCTTCTGGAAGTTATGACTCTTTTATTTCTTGGAGATAGTCACTGGATTTTGAGGCGCTGACAATTTAAACTAGAAGCTTGCAAATCAGTGTCCGTATACATTTTTAAATGATATGCATGGTTTAAAAGGAGCCTAATTCTGAGTACGTGGTTTCTCCAAAAGAAATATTACATATTCTGGGGTTGGTGGGGGTGGCATCACGGAGAGGGAATCCTGTACAGAAATGTATGTTCTTCACATGTCTTTGTCTTTTCCATACACCTGTCTCAAGGATGTGGGCTTTTCTGGTTCCTCTTTAAACACAAGCCAGGCAAGAAGGCGACTTTGGTAATGATTTGGCAGCTGGGTGGAATGTTCTGGTGAACTCAGGAGTTGCGAGTGCGTGCGTGTGTGTTTGAAAAAGTGGGAGAAACTATAAGGAACGGTTTTAAATTAAAAAAAATCTATATACCTAAGAACAGTCCTTAATAATCCTGGTGGTGACGTTACGTGTTCTGGAATCCGCTGAGGAGAAGATGAGTTTGCGAGTCTTTTGTTTCAAGTGGAATTGTACAGTGCCCTACTCTCTTTGATGATGCAGAGCCTTGTGAAAAGTGGTCCCCCAGGCCACACAGACCCCTGGCGCCCCTGGCAGGAGCCCAGAGAAACCACAGTGGAGGCCAGACTGTGGGACGTTTTAGCAGATGATTGACAGATCTGATGATCTGCAGCTGTTATGGGGAATGTGTTACTGTTTTTACCCTGCTGTACCACTTTTAATATAAAGTCCTGATTTTAAATAAATTGGTGTATCAAGGTCTTGTGATAGAACAGCCCATTAGGCATTTCTTATATCAAATGTAAGAATTTAATGATTAGTATGAGGTGGTCAAGTGGGACTCTCCCAGGGTACAAGGGTGTGTTTTTTTTTTCCTTTTTAAATGCATTTTTGGTACGTAAATAATACATACATTTTTTAAAAAAGAAACTACAGATGAGTGAAAAGGAAAAAATTACCTGCTATTAGACCATCTGATTATAACCACTGTTAACATACTGATATATAGCTTTTCGGACTTTTTTCTATGCATCTGTATTTATTTTATTACTTTTTTCATGAAATTATGAAATTATAACAATTCTGTTATACACAGTTTTATAACTTTTTTCCCTTGTGATAGTATATTTGTGACTATGTTTCTGTATCACTGAAGATGTAATTTCATCATTTTTAGTATCTGCATAGATTTGTCCCTTGGGTACGTGGGCGGTTCCTGATTTTTTTACTGTCACAGTCAAGGATATGATGAAATCCTTCATTCTAATGTCTTTATAAACTTTTCAGAAAATTTATAATTATCTACGTAGGATAATTTCTAAAATTGGACTTGCTGGCTCAGAAGTTTAGTAGGCAGTACACCTGCTGCTCTGTGTCTCCTCCTGGGCACACAGGAGCCTCCTTGACATTCTGGCCGATGAAACATGGGCAGAAGTGACCTGAGAAACTCCCAGGCCGAGATCGTGAGATGCTCGTGACCAGTTTTCCAGGTTCTGCGCCCTTGCCTCCATGCGGGGTGTCCTAGCCATGGAGACTTTGTCAGCCTGGGTCCTTGAGTGGCTGCAGAAGAACCTCCTTCTCCCTTCACAACACCCGCCCGCCTGCCCACACAGACATGGAGTGTGGATAAGCAAGAAACCTCCGGTGGCACGCCATTGGGGTTTCAGGGTTAATTTGTCACTGCAGCGTGACATGTTCTATTCTAATGAGGGTACACATATTTTTAGGACTTTTAATATATATTGCCTCAAATTGCCTTCCAGAAGACCGATACCAAATTCTACTCCCACCAGCAATGTGTAAGAATGTCCTCCTTACCCTGTAATTACTGGTGTTACCCGGGGGTTTGGGGGCTAGTTTTGATACGCATTTTTTTGATTAAAGTGTGACCTTCACTAGCAAAAATACTTATTGGACTATATTCTTTTGTACTTTACCTATTCTATTCATCTCCTCTGGTCACTTTTCTCATAAGATGTGTAGCTGTCTTGATGATTTCTAAGAACCTCCTTTCCCTATAAATACCGTAAAAAAAAAAAAAAAGTGTGTATGGCTTTTTTAAATGTTTAGACATTTAAACAGTTTTTTCTTTTTATTCAAACCTATCTTTTCCTTCATGCCTGCTACCTTTGCACTCAGGCTTATGAAGATCTTTCGGATTCCAATTGCAAGATTGTATAGTCACCAGGATTTATTCTTATACTTTCATTGTTTTTAAACAGTTAAGTCTGTGGTGGGGGGGGGTGAAATAGGCAAAGGGGATGAAGAGCACACATATGGTGATGAGCACTGGGGGATATTTAGAATTGTTTGATTCCTGTGTTGTACACCTGAAACTAATAGAACACTGTATCAACTATACTGGAATTTAAAAAATAAAGAGACCAATGAATAAATAATAAAAATGAAAAAGAATGTTATCTATGATCCATCTGAAATTTTTTTCGGAATTGGGAAATCTTTCTCTACTGATAGGAAATTCCATTTTTATTATATACCGAATCTTTTTTTTTTAATTTTATTTTTTTGAGAGAGAGTACACAAGCAAGGGGGAGGGGCAGAGGGAGAAGCAGACTCCCCACTGAGCAGGGAGCCCAAAGCAGGACTCAATCCTGTGATCCTGTGATCATGACCCGAGGTGAAGACAGACACTTTACCAACTGAGCCACCCAGGTGCCCTGCACCCAGTCCTTCTATATCATTAAGTGTGCTTCTGAGCATTCTCTTGTGTATGTTCTGACACTGGTCCCACTCTGTTGGCCATCACACATTTAGACAAAATGTCTCCATTAGTTAAACTTTTTCAAAAAAATGTTAGTACTTTTTATATTACTATTTCTAAAAGAAATTTGGGATCATTTTGTAATGTTTAGAGGAATCAGAAATTGGATCATGTAAAAATTGATGGCTTACTCTAACTTTTCAGAGAGAAGTAACATCTTTATGATATTAACTTTGATTGCAGTACATTAATAAAGTATTATGTTCCTCCATATATTTTTTTCTAGTATCAGTAATTTTTGTAGTTGTGCTCACTAGTGTAAATGAGCCCCCTTGTTCATTATAGTTTCCAACTGCTTATTGTCCATATAAAATATTACTTTTTTTAAGTATTACTTTTTTTAATGAAAATCAGACTCACTGATTTTTATTTAAAGTATTATATGAGTTATATAAATGTACACATTAGTGGAAAACAGACCAAAAGTGCCCCATAATGAAAATACCCTCTGCCCTGAGATAGTCAACAATTGGTGCAAATTCTTCAAATTTTTTTTTTCTAAAAATGTTTTTCTCTTTTATCATTTTGACCACCTGCTACAACTCTTCCACTACTTGTATTTTTTACTTGGCAATAGGGCTTGGGCATCTTTCTGTGTCAGGACATATCAATCTACCTCATCCTTAACTCTACATAGTGGTGTATACAGGTTTATTTAATGGAGCAACTGGTGGTTTATTTTGTACCTAGACAATTACTGAGTATTCTGTTGTTCTGGTGGTTTTGCTATTGTTCATTCTTTTGCCTGTCTCAGGTAGCTAATAGTTCTGGGTGGTGATGATAGTTTTACCTCCACATTTTCTTCCTTATCACATTGACCAGCACTTTTGGAAGAACGTTAAGTAACACATATATCATTGTGCCGGCGTTGTACAATCTTTACGTATATATAAAAAAAAGATTTTTTTTTTTTACTTAGCAAAAATACTACTAGTGTTTTACTAAAAGTACAGATTTGACTTAGTGTAAGATATTCTTAATATTTTAATTTCTATATTAAAATTCTGTCTTTCTAGTTTGCTGAAAGCTTTATCAGTAGTGGATGTTGAAATTTATTAAATTCCTTTTTTTTCACATCTGTCAAGATGATTGAATGGTTTTTTTTTTTTTTTGAGGTGATTGAATGGTTTTTATCATAACCTAAGATGAATCATTTTCATAGACGTGCTAATGTCTAAACCCTTTCTGCATTTCTAAAAACTACTGGCTTAGTAATGGTATATTATTCTTTTCATATAGATCTCTACTCAATGTTAATAGTGGTTATTTATGGTGGGTTAGTTTAGGGTAGATTTTTATTTTGTGTTCTTACCGAATTTTCTGATTTTTCCAGAAGTCTCACATATTACTTGTATAATAAAAAGAGCTTTAAAATAAAAAAAATTCTGAATTTGGTTTGCTCCTATCTTGGGAATTTTTCATATGTTAGGGTGGATAGTTGTGTAATTTTTTTCTCTGCTTTGTCAGGTACTGGTGTTGGGTTTATGTTAACTTCTTTAAAAAAAAACAACAACAAGAACTTGGGGAGCTCTTGCTCTCTCTTTTCTATGCCCTAGAAACAGTTTAAATAATATTTAGAATTTTTTGTTCCTTCAAGTTTTTATAACCTGTGTAAAACTGTCCACGTCTAGTGCCTTTTTAGGAAATAATTCCCTGACACTTTTTTTTTTATTAACTCTCTTTTGTTTTTAATTTTAACTCTATTCTGTGAGTTTTGGCCCATTTAAGTTTGCTAAATAATGATTCCGTTAAGATTTTCAGATTTACCAGCATGGAGTATTCTCCTTTCTCATTTATAATATTATATGTCTGTGTTTTCCTTTTATCCTGATTAGTTTTTCCAGAATTAGTCTATTTTATCAGTCTTTTCAAAGAACCTAAACCCAAATTTACCCTTTCACCATTTTATTATTTTGTTATTGTTATTTCCTTAATTTTTTCACCTTCTCAAGTTGACTGCCATTTTAGCTTTGTCTTGTTGTTGTTGTTGTTGTTTTTAAGATTTTATTTATTCATGAGAGACACAGAGAGAGAGGCAGAGACATAGGCAGAGGGAGAAACAGGCTCCCTGTGGGAAGCTTGATGCAGGCCTCAATCCCAGGACCCCCGGGATCATGACCAGAGGTGAAGGCAGATGCCCAACCACTGAGCCACCCAGGCTTCCCAAGCTTTGTCTTGTTTAATGATGGACACAGTTACTAGCAGTTGTAAGGCCGTGACTTCTCTTCTGAATATTTCTTTATCCATTTCCCTTGCATTTTTAAGTAGAGTGTTTTAAGTTATAAATAATTTGTAATTTCAGATCTAACTTAATTTTTCACTGGAAAGTTATGTGAAATTATCTTCTTAACTTTCCAGATAGTTTATTTGCTACTATTGTTTTTAATATTTGTTAATCATTTTGAGTTTAACCGCTTTGCTGTCCAAGAGGGTATGGCCTGTACAATTTCTGCATTTTGGAGTTTATTGCTCTCTTCTTGGGACTGAACAACACTTGTCAATTTTAATAAATATTCCCAGGAAACTGGAAAAGAAGGTGTATCTCTGAAGGGAACAAAATTCAGTCTATCTGTATTAATTTGACCTTATTAATTATATTATAGACTGTTAATTTTTACTCGATCCATTAAAGACTAAGGAAAGTGTGTGTCTCCCACTACTGTTGAATTTCTGTCTATTTCTCTTGTGTATCTAATGATTTTTTCTTTATGGTTTGAGTATGATGTTATTTGGCAAATTATCTTTTTATATTTAAGGGGAAGAAAATGTCCGTTTGAAGACTTGTATATCTTTGTGAATTTTACCTGATTTTGTTGTAACAGAGTTGTTTATGTAGAAATACACAATTCAGTAAAATGTTTGTGTCTGTTTTTAAGTCCACAAAAATCTTTCAGGATTTCAAAAATCCTTTGTGTCTTAAGGTATTTTAGAAGCTCTTCATCACCCCAAGGGTAAGTTGATGTTCTCTGGGGTCACTTCCTGAGCTAAAGCAAGGCTGGCAGTGTGGGTTGAGGCCCATACACTTTTGGTGGAACAGCATAAGAGTTTTCGAGTATACCAACATTTCCAGTTTCTGCTTTGGGGCAACCCAACCTGTGGTTGGGTATGCTTAAGGGACACCTGCCCTTTAGGTGGTGACATTTTGTCAATACCAGACCTGTTCTCAACCCAACCAGTTTCTTTCTTCTGCAGGCCTAGCCTTCTGAGCAGAAGGCAGCAGGGTGTATGCTTGCATTCCTGGCTGTTGGGGGAAAGTTAATCCCAGAGACTTATTCTACTGGAAAAGATTTTTCCAGAGCTGTTTGAACAGATATTCACATGACAAAGTCTGCATCAGGCAGGCAGCAACTTCTCCCAAACACATGTAGGAGGTGTGAATCTCAGCCCACCGCTCAGGAGTGGAGAAAGTAAGACCATCTCTCTTTTCCCTTCATTCAAGTTCATTTCTGTTTTGAGTCCGCATTTTTCCGGGCCCAGGCAATTTGGTCTTGGTCAGTTCTGGGACTCCCCTCTTTACTCCAGTGTGAGTCTTCAGAGGTTCTGGGGGTGGGGGTGGGGCTCATGTATCTTTCAAGGTTTTTGGAGGAGGGGGTAGTGCCTACCAAGGGATCCTCTGTGCCTGCCCCTGCCCTGCTGTCTCTCACTCTGCTACTTCTGTGTCACGCTTGCAGCTTGGGAGTACAAGAACTACCCAGATGTTCCCATGCTACAGAACTCTCCCTGAGGCTGTCCTAGGCCCTCTCTGCAGAACATCCCGTTTGACAGCCAAGGTTTCTGGTGGAGGGTGATTTAACTTGCAGGGACTGCTGGATAGGCCAGATGCGTTTGCACGGGAGCTCCCTGCTGAGTGGAAGTGGTTCTGTGGCCACCAGTACCTGCTTGTTTGCTGATGGCCGCAGGCCCTCACAGCTGCCTTGTGGGTTAGCCTGTGACCCTGACCACTGCGACAACCACCTTCCCGGGGGCCTCCTTACACTACCTCAGGTCCTGCGTTTTACCTCTAGGACATTTGGCCAGGTTGACCTGGGTCTTGAAATAATCCTCCCACAATTCTGAAGTTTTTCTTCCCAATCCTGTCTTAGCTCTGACTATCCCTCCTCCTTCCACTCATCCTCCTGCTTTGGAGTGTTGAGGTCTCTGAGGATCTGGCCTGGGGCCACTTTCCCTTGACGTTCTCTCCCCTGGCCACACAATTGAGTTCCCATCTTTGCTGCCTGTGCAGTGACTCGTGATCTTGGGGACCTCCCCTCGGGCTGTCTGACCTCTTCACCCCTGCCACGGTCTGCAGACAGAACACCCCTGCCTCCTCCTGGCCTTCATCATCCCGGAGCTCCTCCACCCTCTGGTTCCTCTTATGTGAAGCTGCCCAGGGCCTCTTCCTAAGGCTGGAGGCATCGGGTCCAGCCCCACCTCCCCACCTCCTCAAGGCCTCCCAGGGCACCTCCCCACCTGCCCAGCCTTGCCGTGCTCCTCCTGCTTCTCCTCTGCCACTTGGAACCCTTTCACTGGGCCAGCCCTGCTCTTCTTCCCACAGCCAGCCTGGGCATGCAAAGGTGAGATTCCCAAGAGTTTCTGCATGTGGGTACCTCCAGGGCTGAGATAAGAGGGTATGTTTTGGTACTAATGGAACCCAGCTGATGGGAGATCTGTGGGGCCAAGAACAGGGGTCAGAGCACAGCCGGCTTCTCCAGAACTGGGGGACCCCAGGCCACTCTGAAGATCCTCAGCCTGTGAGACGTCAGGCTTCGAGGCCCTGCCCTTGGAAGGAGCCCACTGTGACTCTCAGCATACCTGCTCCACGCTTCCCTCACCACAGCCCCCAGTTTGCGGTCTCCCTGTGTGTGCTGGCATCTTCCAAGGGTGGTCCACAGACCAGATGCTTCGGGGCCACCTGGGGTTTCCAGGCCATCCCAGAAAAACTTCCTGGATTAGTACCTTTGCAGCTTGTCCTGGCAGTATACATTCTAGCGAGCTCCTTGTGCTGGACAAGACGATGGCTCCCCAAAGATGTTCACATCCCAGTCCTTGGGACCTGAGAATATGTGACCTTACGTGGCAGCAGGGACCTTGCAGATATGACGCAAGTTATGGAACTCCAGGTGGGGAGGTTATCCTGGATTATCTGGGTAAGCCCAGGCTAATTGCTGAGTTCTTAAAAACAGCACTTTCCTGGCTGGGGTCAGAAGGAGCCTTGATGGCGGAGGAGAGTCTGAGAGATGAGACCCTGCTGGCTTCGAAGATGAATGAAGGCCACAGCCAGTGAACGCCGGTGGCCTCTAGAAACGGGAACAGACAAGGAAACAGCCTCTCCTCTGGAGCCTTCGGAAAGGAACACGGCCCTGCTGACACCTTGACATCAGCCCAGTGGGTCCCATGTTGGACTTGGATCTACAGAATGGTAAGATGATGCATTTGTGTAGTCTCCAGGTTTGTGGTGGTTCATTACAGCAGCAGGAGGAAACCAGTGCGCTCCTCACAGAGTTTACATAGCTAAATATTGAGAAGTTCTGCTGCATAAATTCATTCACCTGCATGGTTTCACGTGGTGAGTGGTCATGAATAGAAAAGTACCTGCTACTACATGCTGCATTCCCCTACTCAAATTCTGGAGTGGAAACGAGTGGATGCATGAACAGGTAAATCCAATTAGCCCAGCTCCTCCTCTTTCACTGCAGGACACCCCAGGGATGCTGCCAATATGGACTGGCTATTCTAGGACCGGCTTGGGCCAGAGGGCTCCGAGGGAGAAAACGTGGCCTGGGTGGGCTGCGTTTGTAGCTGGGCTGTGGGTGGGGAGGCAGCACGAGTGGTGTCTGGGACCAGGTGCAGTGGCCATAGAGGAGAGAGAGGGGCAGGAGGATTTCAGGGAGGAAGGTATGTGGGGCTGATGCTGAAGGATGGCTGGGGCTATGCCAGGACCTGGAGCCGGGGGCAGCCAGGCACTTAGGCTTCAGGTGGGGCACCATGGTGCCGGACTACAAGCTGTGGGAGGGATGAGGCTGCCCGGGGGACAGCAGCTAGGTCCCGAAGGATTCAGTACCTGTGGGCGGCTGCAAGGCTGGGAGCTGGGAGGGCGGGCGGAGAGTGAGGGGCACTTAGAGACTGGGAGACTGGATGTTAGCAAAGGAGGTAACACGTGTCCCTCTCCATGGCTCTGAAGTCCCTGAGGCCAGAGTCTGGCCAGAGTCTGCCATCAAGGCGTGGCTGGAAGAAGGGGGCAAAGGGAGGAATGAGGGAGAGGAGGCTCTGAGGAAAGGGAGGTTTTGGTGCCCGGAGAGCTGTTGGGTGAGGAGGAGCTTTAACCGGGAGGACTCTGTTTTGAAAAGGGTCCTATTTCTGAGGGCTTCTTGTCTTTGGCAGCCCTTACAAAGCACATTCAGAATTTATCCAAGCCTGAGTCAGTCTCAAAATAACAAAATTACAATAATTAGAATAAAAACAATTCCAAACTGCAGAGTAAGCATAGGAAAGTCCAGCAAAGCTCTGACTTTGCCATTTTTTAAAATATCAAATTCTTTGCAGAGAAACGTTTTGGTGCTAAGCTTGGCCTGTCTGTGTTGGGGCAGGAGGCCTGAGGCACAGGCACTTGACTTACCTCTGGTTTGGGACCAAAGGCCAGCGGGCGTCCTTCTGTGTAGCACCCCTGGGAACCTGTGTGGGGGCCAGGGCAGGCAGGGGCAGGGCCAGGCCATCCAAGCCTGGGTTCTACTTGCAGAGCGTACCTGTTCACACACAGGAACCAGATTCGGGCTGGCACCTCCTGAGGTTGGGGAAGGCAGGATGCAGGCCAGACCTGTGGGCACCTGACCATGGCCACCCACGAGGCCCAGGCCCTGGTGTGGAAGAAGGTTCCAGATTCCTCCCGGCTGAGGCCCCTCCCAGCCAAGGCCTCTCAGGCCTCAGTTTATCAGGATGGAGTTAGTCAAGAAGAAATCGGAAGTAGGAGGGGTTTTGACTTTTCTGTGGAAACAAGGGAAGGCCAGTACATCTTGTTCTGCATCTTGTAGAAACCCAGATGGCTAGGGCAAGGGTGGGGATGCTCTGGACAGTCTGAAGGCAGGAGCAGACTGCCTAGTGTGGGTCCCTCCCTCTTCTTGATTTTAACACAAAGCAAGGAGGAAAGGTCCCAGCATGAGACTTTAGTTCCTGAGGGGGACATTATCCCTCACGCTTGGTATTTGTTTAAACAAATGTTTATCTGAAATCTCGTTAAAACCTTTAAACCACCCCTGCCCCCCACGCCCCACCAGGGAGGGACAGCTATGTTCAGATATTACGTTTCATGTTCTCATGAGTGACACTGGTGCATTATAAATAGTTCTTTATTATGAGTTTATATAGTGCTCAATACATAAAATAGATTTCATTTAAAATATTTAAAATATTTCCTGGCTATGAGCAGTTTATTCTGATTCTTGCTAAAATCATTTTCACATTCGAAGCCTTCTGTGCAAGGAGACCCCCGCTCCACCCAAACAGGGAGACGCGGTCCGTAGCTCAACAGCGCTGCTGAGCACAGTGGTTATCAACTTTTTTCAGAACGAGGGAATGATTCCAGATAATCCTTGGTGGAAAATAAATACTGTTCTCTTACGCCGGTAATACAGTGGGTTCTTAGATCCCAACTACCTTTTGGTGTGTGGAAGTCACCAGCCCTCGACTTCCTGCCCTGATGTTAAGAGCCTCGGCATTCCAGAAAAGCTGCAACATCACACGGAGCCCTGCTCACCAACCAGGCTGTCACGTGGCTGATGGACCTGCTCATGTGCTTTTCCAGAACAGACCCTGGGCCTGCGTCCCCTTGTTCAGCCACCCGGTGTGGAGCCTGCGGCAGGGACAGAGCTCAGCGGTCCCACTCACTGCCACCACCGCAGCCACCAGGGCTCTGCTCATCACCGTCCTCCCCCTCCCCCTCCCCCTCCTCCTCCTCCGAGTCAGCAGACACTCTTTTGATTCTCTGGAGCGCTGCCTTGATACTTCTCTCCAGGTCGCTGGCTGGTTTGTTGCTGGGGCTCAGGCCTGGGCCAGAGTGAACTTTCTTCAGTTTGACCCCCTGCCTGATGGCAGCCAGAAGCTGCTCGTTGAACGAGGCACGGGGAGGGCTCAAAGTGGGCGCTTCCACTCTCCGCAGAGGGGTGCTGCTGCTCCGCAGGGAGGCCAGCACTTCATCCATGGATCCTGAAATTGGCAAACAGCAGGTGCCATCAGCAAACCGCATCTCTCCCCCCAAGATGCCAGCGCACTTTTGTATAGCTCTGTGTCAAGTCGCACGCTGGATACTGACATGATTGGAACAAACCATCTTCCATTAAACAAACGCTTTGATTACCTGTGAGAAAGGCCAACCACAGGCTCCCTGGGTGAATACAGGCGAGTTTAGTCACTAACATGTCCCCTGACCACTCACTGTCCGCCACTTCCTCAAAGCCACAGCCACTCGGAGGCCCAGTCATGCGCACCTGCTGTCACAACAGCTGTCTTTCAAGACACGGGGTTATCTTTTTGTGTGATTCTGAGGGACAGGGAATCCTGGGGCTGTAAATAATTTGCCCTAATGTGCATGACAGCTGCACACAAGTTCGGGAAATTGTATTTGCTTCCCACTTCAAGAAGATATTTTTCTACAATGTACCCGCCGTGTTTCTCTAACTTCACCCTGCAGTATGTCAGTGGTGACATGTTCTGTGATGGTGACGTGAGGAGGTTTGCACACACAGGAAAAGGCTGAAGGTAAACTTTCATCAGCGACAGTGAACCTGGGGGTGGCACTGGTAGGTCGCTGCATGCTGTGTTAATTCCACCTACAAATGTTACCTGAGCCAACGCACAGCTTCCACCTGGGATGGTACAAGATGCTGTCACAACACAGATCACATCAGACTTTCAAGGCCTGGGTGAGGAGAAGCTATTCTTCACTCAGGTGCCTTGAGACAGTGCCCCCCCCCAGGGGGTAAAATCTGTAACCGCCCTCCAGAGGTGGGGGGTGGGGGCGAGGGGGACTGTGGCCACCACCGTGGAGGTCTCTAGGGAGGCTTCAAGACAGAGTCCTTCCTGGTTCGGGACTGAGGCCATGCTCTACCAACCAGCTAATTTTGGATTTAAACTCACAGTAGTCCCCTTCCAGGAGTAAGAAGATAGTTTCACACTGATTTTCAGGTACTGACTCACACCTTATTCTTTGCAGTGAGAGGAGGTGGGGTGGGGTGCTGAGTAGGGCCTCCTGACACCGTGCGCACTAACCCTAACTGGGATGACCCCCACATGGAAACTGCTGGCCCAGGCAGGCATGCTCTTGCTCTTCATTCACACTGTGTTATTGCAGACCCCAAGCGGAAATGGGCCACTTGGCCTCCACCTAAGAGCATGGACGTTTTCACCTGTACCTGGTTCTGGGTAGAGGGAAACTGTGAACTCCAAGTAATTGGAAAAATCAATTAACCAGAACTGCACTTTGGAACTGTTGTTTATTGGATTCCTGTTGCCTACTCCAGCGGCCCTGCCTGTGCTCAGGGGAGCTGCTCAGGCACAGTCTTTGTAACACAGGTACATAGAATTTTTCTGGGGTTTATCTAAACCCTTCACCACCAAGCAGCAGGCTCCGAGTCTGGGCAGATGGATTTCAGCCAGTCGCCTCAACAGTCAATGTATCAGCCATCATCAGAACTATGAGTCAGAACGACAGCCCTCGTTCAAGAATATTCGTGTGTATTCAGTGTATTGTACTTGCAGAGTTAGAACGGGGTCTGCTGTTCTTTTGACCACTTCCGTTTAGAAAGATCTCCCAATATATGGTTTCCCAGTCCAGCAGTCTGTAAGAACACCCTTCTATATTCTAATATTCCTCTCCAGTAATTCCCAACCAATATTCTCCTTAAGCTGCAACAGTTAAATTCTGTAAATGACTCACAGATGCTTAATTCAAAGCAACACTGGCAGAAATCAAACGCACACTCAAGTCCTAAGGACCTGAAACAGGCAAGTCTTTAATAGTGATCCCACGTCATGGGACCATTAAATGTATAGAGATCATTTCTTCAAGATGAGTTAGTGTTTATCGAACTCAGATTCTGGCTGTGCTAACTTTGCAGTAATGATAACTTAAGGCAGCAAATGCTGGAGAATTTCAAGATCGTAGAGAATTCTGCAAAAGGTTTTGATGTGAGCGTAATTGCTTCTACAGCAAGAATGCTTCAGCCCACCACTCAATGACCCTTGCTGAGCAGAGACAGAACTGCAGCGGTTACCTGGGCCTCCGAGAGCAGCTGAGGAATAGTGTGGTCTCCCAGCAGATGGTTCGCACATCAGGGGCAGTGGCTGATCCTCGGCTACTGGAGTTCTCAAGTGTGAGTTCTGGCGATTCGTTGATTGAGAATAAGAAAAGGGCCGAGCAGGGAAGGGTGGTGGAGGCGGCGGTGGAGGGGGCGGCAGTGGGGGTGGCAGTGGAGGGGGCGGCGGTGACAGTTCCTCACTGGATCTGCAATGTGTCTGGTCACCAACTAGAACAGAACTCTGGGCGGTATTTCCAGGGTCGTGCAGATCCTCAGAAGTTTTAGCGTTATTGACTTCAGAGGGGGGAGCCCTTCTGGTCTCCCCAGAGGACAGATGGCTTGCAGCAGCCGCGGGAGAGGTCTGCAGGGAAAGCCCACCTGGCAGGTGTGGAGCTGCAGGCTCTGAGCAAGAGGTCTTTAGTACAGACCCACCTGGACATCTCTGAAAATGAAACACTGCTGTGAGAAACTTGCCACAAGTGCAAACCATCAGAATGCTGAAACTTGCTGTAAATAAGTATACACTCAAGGGCCTCTGTCCGTGGATTGTTCTCATTTGCAGTGGCTCCTTCTCACTTTGGATAGCTGCCCTTGCTACTAAATCTATTACTAAGGAATAAGCATTTATTCCTTTGATATGTAATACTTTCTCTATAATAAATATATGAAAGTATAAGCATAAATGAAAACATGCATATTTTTGTATGAAAATAAAAATAGGAAGTTAGCTGAGAAAATTATGGTGAATTTAAAATATTACGCAGCAATGAAAAATCATAATAAGCAGTATACACAAAGTTTGTAAAACACCCTAAAAAAATACAGGTGACATACAGCTGTATGAAAAAAATTCTACCAGCATCAACCTCAAAGTGACAGTTGTAACATGTCTCTTCTCTAATTTGTAGGCTTACAATAAATTTTATACTTTAAAAATGTAAATTTAAAACATTCTGGTTTCTCGGGTGTTGGTTTGATAAAGAAAAACATACCCTATAAAAAAACGAATCTTGAGTGGTGGGAGGCCTCCCTAATGAAGGCACTGACTGGCCAGTAAAACACATAAAATGTTAATACTATGTGGCCATTAAAATGAACTAGATTGGGCAACCCCAGTGGCTCAGTGGTTTAGCGCTGCCCTCAGCCCGGGGTGTGATCCTGGAGACCCGGGATTGAGTCCTATGTCAGGCTCCATGCATGGAGCCTGCTTCTCCCTCTGCCTGTGCCTGTCCCTCTCTCTGTCTGTCTGTCTCTCATGATTAAATAAATAAAATCTTAAAAAAAATGAACTAGATCTATATATATAAACATGAACACATCCCAAAAATATAACTTGAGTGGGGGGGAAAAAACTGGCCAAGGATGTATGTAATGTGGTAATACTATGTAAACTTAGTAGTAATATACCAAAATTGCAATTCATGATAAAACAAAGAGTACAGATTACCTCGTCTTTTTGCAATTGCTTTATTTAATTTTCAAATATTGCATTTTTTTATAAATTAAAGGTTTGTGGCAACCATGCATCAAACACGTTTTGGGTTCGCTTTTCCAATAGCATTTGCTCACTTGGTGTCTCTGTGTCACATTTTGGCAATTCTTGCAATATTTCAAATTCAATTCTTGCAATATTTTCATCATTACATTTGTTACAGGTGATCTGTGATCAGTGATATTTGATGTTACTATTACAAATGTTTTGAGAGGGGCACCTGGCAGGCTCAGTCAGTGAAGCGTCTGCCTTCGGCTCAGGTCATGATCCTGGGGTCCTAGGATCGAGCCCCCTGTTGGGCTCCCTGCTCAAGGGGCAGCCTGCTTCTGTTTGCTTGCTCTCTCTCTCAAATAAATAAATCTTTAAAAACAAACAGTTGTTTTGGGGTGCCCAAACTGTGCCCTTATGACAGTAAACTTCATTGTCTTATTCTAGGAAACCCACCTTCAGCAGCCACCACCCTGACTAGTCAGCCGCCATCATTGTGGAGGCAGGACCCTCCACCAGTGGAAAGAGTACAACTAGCTGAAGGCTCAGACAATCGCATTTTTAGAAGTAAAGTAATTAAGATATGTACTTTTCTGTAGCCATCTTGCTATTACACACTCAACAGACTACAGTACAGTATAAATATCGCTTTTAACATTGCACTGGGAAACCAGACAATTCACTTGCCTCGCTTTACTGCTTTAGTCTGGCACCGAACGTGCCCTGTCTCCCTCCCAGGTTCCTCTGCCTTTCCTGAGCGCTAGGACAGCCTGGTGCCAGACCCCAGACCTCAGCCATGCAGTCACTAGGCCTGCAGCCGCCAGTCACGTGTTGTGCTGGTAGAACTTGAGCCCCAGAAACTCCAGGCGAGACTCCGGGGTCATCCGACCGTCCCCTGATGGCAGGGATGATGCTCCTGCCCCAGCACTCCGGTGGCTGCACTTCGCTGTGACTCTGGCCTGTTGAGTTCTGCCTTATGTTGCTGGGAGTCCCCAGGGCTCACCTAAGACAAATTCAATCTTTTGCCTCCCAGCGGCCCCTCAGATATTTAAAAGCCTGCCTGGGCCCACCAGCTAGCATGCATCACATGACCCACTTCCCATCCTCTCCTGCTCCTACTTCCTTCCTTCAAAATGTGCTCAGATTGGCTTTGTCCCCTTCGAGGGAGCACTTCTGGGCCAACACAGGGTCCCCTCATTCTACAGAGGCTGCTTCTGTTCACACACCTTAAAAACACACTGGCTTTTCTGGAGCTTCCTCACAAGTGGTGGCAGGAGGCTGAAGAAAGTTCTTTCCCCTGCACTCAGACTGCATGCATGCCTTCCTCCCACCCTCTGGAGAAGCGTACCCCTCCGAGGACCACAAAACCCGCACCTTAAGCCAACGTGAGGTCAGCGTGTTGGATTTTCACACCCCCTGCTCAGTCTGAGAGCGTTGGTGGCCTAGTTCCGCCACATCCATCAGTTACCCCTCTCATCTCCACAGTTGAAAAACTGATCACTGATCAGCCTGTTCAAGGCTTAAGAGCCAGACTTGCACGCCTCGATCCTTCCTCCATCCTGACTGCACTCTGTTAACCAGTGCCCTCCAGTGAGAGCCCACCAACCTGTCGTCCTGTGCACATTCACTCTGCCTTCACGTGGGTCTCACATGATATACCCGCAACTCAGTCTCCCATTTTTGGAGGGGGGGCGGGTCTGGGCATCCGTGACTTTCAGAAGCCCCCTGGCTGGTTCAGGTGTGCTGCCTGGGCCGGAGAAGGCCTGTGCAGCTCCAGAGTTACAGACAAGTGGCTGCACGCAGCATGAGCTAAGGTGGGTCACCACTCGGGCTGCAGCCTTAAGTAAAGGAGAATGAATGCAGGTGTTTAGCACTGGGCTGGTATGCAGCAGGTGCTCATTAATGATCAGAGTAGCAAGCGTACCAAAAAGTGAGCTGAAGTCAGTGTGTCCTGATTTACCACTCCAGGGCCCCTTTTCTGGTTGATATCACAGCACACCTTCAATACCTTATTCCAGAACTTTGGGAATGGATAGTCTTTCTTTTGGGGGGGCAGCTACCAACTTGGGTCTTTGTGAGGGTATGTGATGAAAACAGATTTATGTTTTATATTCAACTAGTTTAACATTATTTTTAAGTAAGTAGCTATTTACTTTCTTTTTAAGCCTACTCACTTTTTTTTTTTTTAAGATTTTATTGATTTATTCACAAGAGACACACAGAGAAAGAGAAGCAGAGACACAGGCAGAGGAATAAGCAGGCTCCATGCAGGGAGCCTGACGTGGGACTCGATCCCAGGACTCCAGGATCACACCCTGCGCCAAAGGTGGGCTCTAAACCACTGAGCCACCCAGGGATCCCCAGCCTATTCACTTTTAACAGAGCCCTTAACTATCTACTTGTCACAACGCTGCCTTGACTGCTTTGAGAGACTTATTACAAGTGAGGAAGAACTGAGCTAAAGTCAAGGTCAGTTTAACTGTTTTTCAGTTGTCCTCGCTGGGCAACAGCATGGCAGGCAGAGTCAGCATCAGAACCCTGGTGTACAGCAATGTCAAAAATTTCTTAATATTCTATTATTTTGGGGGTGCCTGGGTGGCTCAGTAAGTTAAGTATCTGCCTTCAGCTCAGATATGATCCTGGGATCAAGCCCCAGGTCAGGCTCCCTGCTCAGAGGGGAGCCTGCTCCTCCTCCTCCTCCCTCTTCCCACCACTCCATTGGTGTACACTCCCTCTCAAATAAATAAAATCTTTTAAAAAATATTCTAATATTTTCATTTTTTATTTCTACACTAAAAATAATGGCGTTTGGAGAACATTTTGTGTTTCAAGTGATCTGTTCATAATATTCAACACTTTTCTCCTAGGATGGGTGACCTTCATTTATTTCTCCAGAAAATACAAGTGAGGCCACTATTTCTAGAACTTACCTCTTTAAATGCTCTCAACCGCTGGAGTGTTTTTTTGCGTTCTTGGTTTATCCATTCTTTTTTCTTTTTCTCCTCTTCTTTCATCTTGTCTCTTTTCTATATTTAAAGGAACATATGTTTGTACATTTCTCAAAAGAGAGGTCTTGAGAAAAGAAAGCCCAAGCTGCAGGGCTGGACTGCAGGCTCCCTAGGATTAAGGCTCGCAGCTGCCCGTCGAGGGCAGGGGGTTCTACTCTTTACAGATTGAAGCCAGTATGTCATGTTATGCAAACATAGAACATTTCTTCGACCACTTACCACCTGGATACTATGATGCTGATGAAAATGTTTCATCCTTTCTTCAGCCAACTGCAGTCGCAGCCGATGATTCTCTTTGCATTGATCCTGGTGGAATAATACAAGTCACTTGCACAGTTTTTACTATCATAGTAGGCTCTAGCAGAGAAGTTTAGCAGAAGAAAGCACCACTGTGTTTGTGCTGTCCTGTGAGGCATTTGTTCTCATAGTTTCTGGTGTGGCTCCAGGGTCCTGCCTCCCCTTGGTTACATGCTGACTGGCTACTTCAAGGAATCGACCACACCCAGTCATAAGGGCAAGGCTGGGATTTAGTGCTGTGAAAGATGGAAATGAGGGGATAACACAGGCAGCCCTCCATGCTTACATGGCATGTGTCCAAAGAATCTATTTCCATGCAAGTGTTTTAAACACCTCTCCCCATAATATTACAATAGTAATTATATTTCCAAACATACCTACATAACCATATACAACCCACAAATACATTTACATTAAAAACTGTATTTTAACTGTACTAGTTATTCTTATATATTACCTTTTATGTGATTGTGGAATTTATAAAAATTAAGAAAAAAGTCACCAAATATAAGGGTTGAAATGAGCTGAATGTTCTTCTTATAGATTTTTTTTTTTTAATTTTAAGTCTTCTCTGCACCCAGTATAGGGTTCAAACTCAACCCCCAAGATCAAGGGTCGCACACTCCACTGACTGAGCCAGTCAGACACCTCGTTATTTTTGACAAATATTCTATAATCAATAATTTACAATAAAATAAACTTTAGAATGTACTGAAGATGATTACTTGAATTTTCTACCTACCATGATTTTTTAAATACCTGGGCATGTAACAGGCATTCAACAAACAGTTGTTGAATGGATCAACTAAAATCTAGAGATTATGGTAAATGCTTAGACCCCCAAAAGAAAGGGAATCCTTTTCAAAAAATAAATAAATAAATTGTAGCCACTGATACCTGTATAAACACCCAAGAAGAAGTTAATCACTGTGTTGGTAAAAAGCCTTCCTTTCAGGACCTCTTCATCTTTCATAAAAGGAGCCTTGGCAGGAAGAGAGCTGCCCTGCATAGTACTCCTACCTTTCTGTTCCTGAGACAGGCTCTCCGGGCACAGATCGTGCCCCGCTGAGTCTCCAGGCGCTGGCGCTGCCGGCTCAGCTCCCGTACCTCTACACTCTTGTCATTTGGCAGCCCTGTCACACAGTCAAGGGCTCCAAGCTCCTCGGGACTTTCACATGGGTCGTAATAGACAACTTCATCCTCTTTATCTAGAAATGTATTGATGATGTTTTTAAAACATATTTTGGTATAAAAAAATAACACAAAAATATACTTTAAATTTTAGAAAGTGAAGATGACTTGTAACCCCACCACCCTGGGAAAGCCGCTATTAACATGGGTATACACATACACAGCTACAGACACATACACCTGTACCTACACACACAGCTACACACACTTATGCACATACACACAGACCCTACACACACACACAGCTACACATAATCAATAACACATAGCTAAGAGGACATCTTCCATGTGATGGAAATAGAATTTTAATGGCAACACAGTATTCTCTAATTTGAGCATTCTGTATTGTTAGAATATTCCAGGGTTCCATTATTATTAATTTCACCGTGATGAACATCTGAACATAAAATCTTTGCGTACATTTTTATTACTTATTTAGAAGATGAACAGTCAGGGCTCTTGATAATTAGCATTCAGTTTCCCTCCAGAAGGGCAACCTACATTCTACCAGCAGTGTGTCATTAAGGTGACTTAAAGATACTTAATTTTGGTTACATATGTATTTTTTTTAAATACATGCTAGTTGTAACAAATCAAGTCCTACAAAACTAGAAAGTGAAATTTTCTTTTTCTCCCAAACCTTTGGGATCCCATTCCCAGAGGAAAATATTATGAACAATTTGGCATACATCTTTCCGGGAATAGCTTTTTAAATAGGATTTTCCCTTAAATATGTATAGTGCTTATAACCTGAAATTACTATAAAGTTTTTTGAATACCTAGGATTAAATTAAATGTTTAGATTCAGTATGAAGAAAAGTATTATGCTTGGAGGAACTTGAGGGGAAAAAAGAGATGTAAGTAAAAGGAAAGACATACCATGTCCTTGGATGGGAAGATTCAAAATTGCAAAGATGACAATTCTCCCCAAATTAATCTCTAATTTTAAGCACAATCCCAATAAAAATTCCAAGGAGGTTTTTTGGTTTTTGTTTGGAACTTGCCAAAGTGATTCTAAAGTTCGTCTGAAAGAATAAAGGAGTGGAAAAAATCAGGAAACCTGAGGAAAAGCAGAGTACTATGGAAGGCGCTTGCTGAACCAGACACTAAAATGTACACCCAAGTACAGTAATAGGAACATACGGGACCAGCACCAGAAGCCATTCACAAACTAGTGAAAGAAAATGACAATTCATTATTAGGTAAAAATAACTATAATAATTCTGGACATGAGACAGGAAGCCAGTCAAAGTACTTAGGGAAAACGTTTTCAAAATCAGTGACTGAGATTACCTAACAATTTGGGGGAGGGGGGGAGTTAGATTCCCACCACACGTCAAGATTAATTTAACCTGATTAAAGAGCAAAATTTTTTTTAATCAGAAATATACTAAAAGAAAACATAAGTAAAATTTTGATATAGTTTGGGGATGAGGAGCACTTTGACAGATGCAGAAAGACTTTACCAAAAGCAGATATGACTTCATAAAAATGAAGTATTTCTACAAGGTAAGAAAAAGCAAATGGTGGAGAGAAATTCTTTGCAACATAGGACAGATAACAGAGTAATAGTCTTAGTGTGGAAAGGGAATGTTCCAAGGGAAAGTGGGCAAAGACCAATGATAGACAGTTAATAAAAGAAATGCAGCCAGTCAACCGCAAAATCATGCCCATTACACTTGTAATTAAATAAATGAAAAGTACAAGAGACCACTGTCTTCTATCAAGTAGGCAAGAACTTAAAATAATGGTGTAAGTGTGGAACAGCTATTTTCATAATCAGCTCTTTTCACGACCTCAATCTGGAAGGCCATTATGTAGTATGGAATTCAGAAATCAAAAGATAACAAAGGTGAGGGGAAAATGTGCATCGAATGATTATTGCAGGGTTAGCAGGTGTGTGTCAACATGTAAAATCTGCACTGTCCTTGACCCAACGATTCCCCCTTTGGAAATTTATTACAAGGAAATAATCTCGGGGCACTAGGTGGCTCAGTTGGTAAAGCATCTGCCTTCAGCACAGGTCATGATCCCGGAGTCCTAGGATCAAGCCCAGAATCAGGTTCCTGGATTAGGTAGCAGTCTGCTTCTCCCTCTCCCCCTTCCCTTCTCCCTGCTCCTCACTTTCACTCACTCTCAAATAAATAAATTAAATAAGAAAAGAAAAGAAAAGAAAAGAAAAGAAAAGAAAAGAAAAGAAAAGAAAAGAAAAGAAAAGAAAAAAGGAAAGGAAAAAAAAAGAAAGGAAAGAAAGAAAGAAAGAAAGAAAGAAAGAAAGAAAAAAAGAAGAAAGAAAGAAAAAGAAAGAATCTCTTCTACACACAAGGATGTGTCAAAGAGGGTTCTTTGCCAAATTGCTGTTTGCAATAGTTTAAGACTAGAAATCACGGTATATCCGTATAACCAAATACTGTGCTGCCATTAAAATGTCTCATGTTTTTGTTACTTACCGAAACGGAAAGGTGCTTATTATGTATTAAATGAAAGGAAGTTATTAAACAAGATATACATTTTGGGTTTAAAAATTGGTATTTACTTGTATACATCAGTATACAAACAAGACTTTCCAGCATATTATTCTCACTTGGTATCTGTGATGATGGACTGGGGGGTGGGTAAGTTTTCCTTTGTTTTGCCTTGTGTTTAACAATGAATATATTACTGGAATAACAGAAATGCTAAAAGGAGACTTTTTTTTAGGAAATTTAGTAGATGTTTTAGCCAATTTATAAGAAGTAATAACATGGCCTGTATTTCCTTGGAGGTGTGATTTAAACATTTTAACATACACATTTAAATATATACCTTACCTTTTATAAGCCTTTTAATTGAGTCCAACTGTGTTATAAGCAGTATTTCTTCATATTTTAATATCTCAAATTTAACCTCATACAGTTCTAACTGGACTTCATAATACTGTATTTCTAATTCGTCTACAACATCTACATTTTTTTCTTGTTCTGGAAGATCTTCCATCTTGTTTTCATGAAAAAAAAATAACAGCAAGTTAAAATGATTAGTACGTTAAAAGCTATGTTAGGGGCACGTGGGTGGCTCAGTTGGTTGAACATTCCCTTCGGCTGGGGCCGTGGTTTCAGAGTCCTGGGATTGAGCCCCATGTTGGGCTCTCTGCTCGGCAGGGAGTCTGCTTCTCCCTCTGCCCCTCCTCTGGCTGTGCACGCACGCTCTCTCTCTCTCTTTCTCTAATAAATAAATAACTCTCTCTTAAAAAAAAAAAAAAAAGCTAATGTTAAATGCATTTGAACAATTTTCTATTTTTTGCTTAGGACCAAATAGAGAACAAAGTGAAAAAACATTTTTCCAATTTCAAGTAACAAAACAAAAATGCTTTATTCAATGTTTGTTACAAATACTTTAACTTACCCTGAAACAAACGAAAACAGTTAGGTTTAGAGAAAAATCGAGGCAGTGAGCCATTTGCAGTGTTTACTGCTTCAAACTCTTAATATTACAGGAAGAAATTTAAGGGGCTGTGATCCTAGGCTGAAAGACCTTTGCATTACTCTCGAGTTGTGCTGAGATACTGCTTGATTGACTTAAGTATATTACCCACTTCAGTACTGAGCTCAGTGTTACTACCAGGAGCATCCTACAACAGAATATTTCAAAAGCATCTTAATCAAAAGGAAGCTTTAAGGCCAACCTTCCACAGTCTAAATTCTCAGCTAGTAAATGTTGGAATGAAGCAAGGAAGCTCTTAATGGTGCCTGGAAAGAAAGGTGCTACCAGGGATCCCTGGGTGGCGCAGCGGTTTGGCGCCTGCCTTCGGCCCAGGGCGCGATCCTGGAGACCCGGGATCGAATCCCACATCGGGCTCTCGGTGCATGGAGCCTGCTTCTCCCTCTGCCTATGTCTCTGCCTCTCTCTCTCTGTGACTATCGTAAGTGAATAAAAATTAAAAAAAAAAAAAAAAAAAAAAGAAAGGTGCTACCTAAAAGTGTGGGGTTTCTTTCTTTAGAGAGAGAGTGAGCATGCACACATGCGTGTGCATGAGGTGGGGGTGGGGAGAGAGGGAGAGGGAATTGTAAGCAGGCTGTACCACCAGCATGGAGCCTGATGCGGGGCTTGATCTCATGACCCTGAGATCATGACCTGAGCCTAAATCAAGAGTCAGACACTTAACCAACTGAGCCACTCAGGTGCCCTAAAAGTGTGGGTTTTTTCCAACCAAGTTTCATTTATCTTTATCTTACCTTCCTCTGAATTTCAGCTCTTTTGTGATTTAAACACAACTCTTTGGCTCTCATAAGCTGTAGAGTCTCTCGGGCTAACATCAGCTTGAGTTCTTCTAACCTGGGAGTTGCTGTGGCCCAGGCAGCCTGGCCAAATCTCTTCTTGTCCTGTTCCATTTGTTTCTGCATTTCTGTTGGATTGGAATAAAAATAAAACATAATTACAACTCATTGAAAAGGGAAAAATGTATTCTGAGCTAATTCTTTACTGCCTCCCACCTTACTTGCAAAACATCCTTTTTTAAAAGAAAAAAATGTTTTAATTACCTTTTATTGTCACAAAAATTATACATGAACATCAGTATAAACATTTTAGATACTTTGGGGAACCTGGCTGGCTCAGTTAGTAGAGCACAGGACTCTTGATCTCAGGATTGTGAGTTTGAGCCCCATGTTGGGTGTAGATATTACTTAAAAATAAAATCTTTAAAAAAATTTTTTTAGATACTTCATTAAAAAAAAAAAAAAAAAGAAATCATGAATCTCACCTACTTGAGGCGATGTTTCTTACATTTTGGTGCATACACTTCCAGACTGTTTCTAGGTCAAGCTAGATAGGCAGTTTGAACCAAAGACAAAAAATAAACAAAAAAACCCCACAAGATCATCGTTCTTCTTTGTAGTTCATTTATTTCACTTAATGTATCATGCAACTCCCAACAGTCATAAAAACAGATATAGAGAATTGGGCTTCACAGCCACAGGACATTTCACTTCATGAATGAAATGTAACAAGCTGGCAGACACTAGGTTTCCTGTTTGGGGCCATCTATAATGACATCCTCTATGAGAAGTCTTCCGCACCCCCCTCCCCTCCCCACCCCTGCCTGTCTGCTGAATTTGCTCAGACCTCTCTCCCTTCCCCCTTCCTCTCTGCTCCAGCCCCTCACACTTGCCAAGTTCCTTCCAGTCAGAGGGCCTCTGTGAGTGCCATTTCTTCTGTCTGGAACACTCTCCCCTCACTCTGATGGTCTCTCAACTCCCACTGACCTTCAGGTATTGGGGCAGGTGCCATTCCCCAGAGGCCTTCACTGACCTAGTGAAGGAGCCTCCTGCCTCTTGGCAGCTCTCAGAACCCCCTGCTTCTCTTCAGGAGGCCGGCTGCTACTGCCATTTCCCATGTGTTTGAATGTATACATAAATAAGATCTCTCTCCCCTCACCAGACTGTACCATGTCTGTTTATGCTTACCCTTATACTGAATCCTCAGCTCCTAGGAAACGCAGTGCCTCGTGTGCAAGAGGTACTCAAATGTTTGTTGAATAAAATGAAAATCACATACACCTTAATGTAGAATTTTACACTGTTACCTGCTAATGCTTTTACTGTTTCTTTAAAATAATTCACTGTAATGTCCTGAATAGAGACTACAGCTTCTTCAGCCTGTCTGGTCCATTCTTTGGCTTCTTTCTGCAAGGCAACTATCCTCTTAGGACCCAAATCATCCTCATTCAAGGATTTCTACAAATGAAAGGAAAATTGTATTCACAAGAGAGAATAGTAATGCAGAGACACAGGAAATTGGTTACATGGATTATTTCAACTACTTTTATTACTACTAGTTAATTAAGTTTCATTCATTCAGCAATTCCTTACTGAGTATGAATGAGGCTCTAAGCCAGGCAACACTTGGGAGACAAGGGATACTCTGGGGCATAAAGAAAAATAAAAACCTACTTTCACTTTGCAATATTAGAATAACATTTTCTAGACAGGAATTCTCTCAAGTTATGTTCTTCTATTAATACACAATTGTTTAGGGGCACCTGGCTACCTCAGTTGGTGGAGCGTGCAACTCTTGATATTGGGGTTGGGAGCTCGAGCCCCATGCTGGGTACAGAGATTAGGTAAAAAATTAAAAAAAAAATTAAACCCATAATTGTTTAAATGACACCTGTTTTGTTAAACATTCAGCACAAGGCCCAGTACACAGCATTCAAGTGTTAGCTGTTGCTACAGGTCCTTTCAGGGACATGGCAGGAAGCTTTTCAATATAATAATTCTTCTCTGAAGGGCAAAAATAATACAGTAACCTAAAAGATCATAAAATCTAAAAATTCATAATTATGATATGTACTAGTAGTCATTCGGCATCCAGTTCTTCTACAAAACTAATAATATAAGAAATATATACAGGTTAGCCATCAGGGAAATGTAAATCAAAACCACAGGATAGGGGCACCTGGGTGACTCAGTGGTTGACCATCTGCCTTTGGCTCAGTTCATGATCATGAGGTCCTGAGATCGAGTCCTGCCATCAGGCTCCCTACTGGGAGCCTGCTTCTCTCTCTGCCCCCCTCTCTCTCTCTCTCTCTCTCTCTCTCTCTCTCTCATGAATGAATAAATAAATAAATAACCTTAAAAAAAAAACCACAGGATACAACTTCACATCCACTAGGGTGGATAAAACCAAAAAGACAGACAATAACAAGTGTTGGCGATAATGTGGACAAACTGGAACCTTCACTTACTGCTGGTAGGAATGTAAAATGGTACATTCTGCATTGGAAAACAGTCTGATGGTTCTTTGGAAAGGCTATATATAGTTACCATAGGACCCAGCAATTCCACATTTTTCCAAGAAAAAAGAAAACATAGGTCCACATAGAAACTTGTACATAGATGTTCATAGCAGCATTATTCCTAATAGTTAAAAAGTAGAAACAACCTAAATGTCCATCAAACAACCCAAATGCCCATCAACTGCTAAATGGATAAGTGAAATGTACTATAGTGAATACTAAAGGATCATAGAAAGAAATGAAGTTCTGGGACATTGCACAACATGGATGGACCTTGAAAACATTATGCTACATGAAAAGAGCCTGACACAAATGACCACATCTCATGTAATCCCACACAAGATGAAATGGCCAGAATGGGGAAACACACAGAGGCAGAAGGCACACTGCTGGTTGCCCAGGGTTGGGGGGGGAATAGAGAATGACTGCTTATGGGTATGGGGTTTCTTTGGGGAGTGATGAAAATGTTCTGGAACTAGATAGTGGTGATAGTTGCACAAATGAATATACTAAAAACCACTGAAACATATATCTTAAACAGGTGAGTGGTATGGTCTGTGAATTGTATCTCAGTGAAGCTGTTAATTAAGGAAAAAATATATACAGGAAGTAAAGACTATCCAAGTAATATGCTTTCAGTATAATGAACAGAACAATTTTCTCTGGAAATTTGAGTGGCATGAGTTTTATCTAAACAGGACACCATTTCTACAGTACAGTAGCTTGGCAGGGGCTGTGAGTATGTGTGTGGAAGTCTGGCCCAGTGCAGGGGCAGAGCTCAAGAGATCTCTCTGATGTCTTCTGACTCCAGCTGGTTGAGACGCAGGGAAAGCTATTTCACCCCTCTGGGCCCTAGGTTCCTTCGTAACACTGACAGGAGGATGTCTACGCTAACCAGGGTCACTGGGTTGCTACATAGCTCAAGGAAATAAGAGTGATGGCAACATTTACTAAAGCTTAAATTACTGAATTATGATCCAGGGCCTTGCTATTTATATTTTCATTCAGTTTCTTGGAAATCTGCATATGTCCTTAGAATCTGAAAATAGGCTAACATAAACAAGCTTCTCATCAAAAACAAGTCATTAGCAAAGAATGTGGTTTAACCCTCAGAAAGCTGCAGAAATCTTAATGTATTCAGATGACCAACATAAAATGCCTTCATTTTCAAATTAATTTTTAAAAATAGGGGATCCCTGGGTGGCTCATCGGTTTAGCGCCTGCCTTTGGCCCAGGGCACGATCCTGGAGTCCCAGAATCGAGTCCCATGTCAGGATCCTGGCATGGAGCCTGCTTCTCCCTCCTCCTGTGTCTCTGCTTCTCTCTCTCTCTGCCTATCATAAATAAATAAATAAATAAATAAATAAATAAATAAATCTTAAAAAAATTTTTTTAAAAATAAACTCAACATATGTATACTACCATCTAAACACAAAGGTGGACCCAAGGTGCCAACATACACTGAATCTGAAATGGGACTAAAGAAATAATACGTGACAAATAACAAATCTGATAAAATACAGATATAAAGAAAACATACCAAAATATCAAGCTTACATAAAGTTGCAACTTCTCTCATATCCCTAAATGGCTGCAGTAAATACTGGAAAAATGTAGTTGCTCCAGTAACTAACTCTTGGTATGCTTCATCTTCCTCTCGATAAACTTTCATTAGTGCTACCATGGTGTGGGCTTGATCATGCCCCTGAAGAACCTGGAAGACAAAATGTAAATAAAAGCTCACGTAAGGACAGTATTTATAAGATCATACCAAATAAACAAAACTAAAGAAACTTTAATGCCCTCAACTTCACAAATTAAAATACTGATTATATGAAAACGCTAATGTCCTTCAACCAAAATGTCAAATAAAACGAACAGTTAAATCATGGTATATCCAGGGCAGAATGTTATGACTATAATCATTCAATGGTGTAAGACCCCCTAACAAACTCCTTTTATTTGTTTTTAAGATTTTATTTATTTATTCATGAGAGAGAGAGAGAGAGAGAGTGAGAGAGAGGCAGAGACACAGGCAGAGAGAGATGCAGGCTCCGTTCAGGGAGCCCGATGTGGAACTCGATTCCAGGACTCCAGGATCACACCCTGAGCCAAAGGCAGACGCTTAACCACTGGGCCACCCAGGCATCCCACAAACTCGTTTTATAAAACCATTTTGCTTTAAAACTTTGGTTCTAGGGACTCCTGGGTGGCTCAGCAGTTGAGCGTCTGCCTTCAGCCCAGAGTGTGATCCTGGAGTCCTGGGATCAAGTCCCACATCAGGTTCCCTGCGGGGAGCCTGCCTCTCTGTGTGTGTGTGTGTGTCTCTCATGAATAAATAAATAAAATCTTAAAAAAAAAAAGCTGGTTCTATATGTTGATTAGGAAGATGTAATTAAGACTTTGAAATATGGCTGAATTCTTCCCTCACACTCCTCCCTTCCTCAAAAGAAGGCGCAGAAAAATCATCTAGATTAAGATCGGCCTGTAATGAGAACAAGCAAGCAAGAGGACGTGTCCAGGGTGTCAGAGCCTCAATCTTGGCCACCCGTAGTAAATTGTGAATACACACACCCTATTTTTCTCCCAAACCCTTTTGTGTACTTGCGTTCCCCCCCCCCCCCGTTAAATTCTATAAGTTTATCACTCAAAGAATGAGTTGTTGGGCTTCCCAAATGACGTCTTTTAAACTTAAAATTGCACTCCGGTTGCCCTTCCAAATCAAAGAATAAAGCTCACTCCCCGTCGGCTTTCCACCAGACGTTTGCGTTACTTTCCAACCTTTCCCCTAGAAGCCCCTTCATCCTCTAAGGCAGCGGGTCTCCAGGGTTCCTAACGGCCGCCGCCGCTCCCCACCCCCGCCCCCCGCCGTCCCCGAGAACCGGGAAGTGTTTACATCCCGTGCGCCAGGCTGTTTCCCACGTGTACTACGGCTGTTTCCGGTTCTGCTTTCGCTATTCTCTGGCAAATCCTGTTAGAGGGCAGCCGGGTCTGCCAGAGTCTTCGGAGAAAGGGGTCAGGGCTGGCTGCAGACAGAGGATGCACGCTGACCCGCCTGAGAACTGCAGGTGACAGGAACCTGTGCACCTGCGCGCGCCCCCCCCCTCGGTCCCCGACAGGTGACAGGCACCTGCGCGCGTCCTCCCCCCTCCGCCCCCAGCTCCCCTGCAGGTGACAAGCACCTGTGCACCTGCGCGCGCCCTGCCCCGTCCACGCCCAGCTCCCCTACAGGTAACAGGCACCTGGGCACCTGCGCGCGCGCCCCTCAGGTCCCCAGCGCCCCCTGGCCGGCCGACAGCCCGGCTCTCCGGAACCGAACACAACCCCCCCCACCCCCCCCACGCCACACACACCGCGGCCCCAGCCCGGCGCTGCCCCTCCCGCCCCGCGGGTACCTGGCGCAGCCGCGCGCCCGCCGCGGCCCACCGCGCGCGCAGGGCCCTCTCCCGGAAGTCGCGCAGGCTCTCGCAGTCGGGCGCGCCGCCGTCGGCCGGGAAGAGCGCGTCGCGCACCGCCGCGCCGCCGCAGCCGCTCGCGGCCTCGCCCAGGTAGCGCTCCAGGCGCCCGCACAGCTCCTGCACCGCCGCGTCGCCGGGGCCCGCGCGCGCCGGCCACACGAGCGCCCAGAGCCCGAGCCCCAGGCCCCAGGCCCCGCCGGCGCGCGCGTCCAGCTCGGGCGGCAACGGCGGGAAGCAGCGCTCCAGGGGCGGCCAGAGCGCCGCCAGCTGCCGGTGCGCGCCGCGGAGCCCGGCGGCCGAGAGCAGGCCCGCCCAGCTCGGGGGGGACGCGGCCCGCTCGGGCTCTGGTTCGGGCTGGCTCCCCTCGCGCCGCCGCCGCTGCGCCGTGCGGTCGTGACAGGTCACGGCGAACTTGCCCTCCGCGTCGTTCCAGGCCACGAGGAAGCGCAGCTGGTGTCGCTCGGGCTCGGCGAAGAGGTCGTCGCGGACCGGCACCCAGCCCTCCAAGCTGTCGGGCTGCTCGTCTTCCATGGCCTCGGACCAGCGGCCCGCGGGCTCGGCCCGCGCGCGCCCGGCCTCCCTGCGCCCCCCGCTGCCCGCCGCGGACCGCGACATTCTGGCGGGACCGCGCCCGCGTCAGCGCCCCCGGGGCGCCACCCCACCCCCGGCGCCTCCGATTGGCTGCCCGCGGCGTGGACGGGTTCTCGGCAGCCAATGGGAAAGCTGGGACTCTGTCTCCGGCCGGCGCTGGGCAGCGGTCCCTGCCGCCCCGCGGGGCCTGGGCCCAAGGACTTCCCCTCCTGCCTCACCAATCCCACCTTTGTACCTGCTGACGTAGGGAAAGTGTTCCTGACGAGTTATCGTCTTAGCCTCCTGCACTCAAAGAACCTCTTGAGAACGGGGACCCACTGATTCCGTCCTCGCTCACTGGGGCGTCGGGGAGCACCCGAGGGTTCCTGCGCTCAGAAGGGGTGTAGACTTGCTGGAGACCAAAGGTTAAATCAAACGTAGGAGTTATGGGCTGAGGGTCTCCAAGCGCCACCCACCGGGTAAAAGCCACCCGATTGTTGTTACCAACTCAACGAACTTTTATGGAGTGCCTGATGTGTGCGGGGGGCGGGGGGGGGGGGGGGAGGGGGGCTGCCGAGGGGCATACACAAAAGATGTCTCTCTGTCGTCAAAGCATCCCAGCTCCCAGACGGCGTGTTTAAATAGTGTGTTCCCACTCTTCGCTTTACAGCCAAGGAGACAGATCCAGAAGGAATCCTGTCCCAACAGTACACAAGCAGGCTAGTAAGACCACCTGGCTCCCCAAGACCTGTTTAAGGAGATAGGGGAAATCTAATTTGCACGTGAGGATGGGATGTGACTTGGAGCTGGTCGGGTTCACGCAACAGGGAATAAGACAGCCCAGGTCTGTGTCTGGGACTGAGACACAGAGCAGCAGGTCTGCTTCCATCCCGTGAGTTCATGGGATGGGTGGTGCGGGGAGACAACCCAGGGAGCCGCGAGGAGAAGCCTTTCTCCAAGACTAGGCTCCTGAAGGCTAGACTCAGGAACCGGTGAGAAAACTTTTGAAGGTTTGGATTTGGGAAAGCAGGAGATCAGATTTACAGTTGCTGTTATGCCCAAAGGAAAACAACAACAAACCAGGGCCAGCCTGGAGCAGTGGTTAGGGCATCTCTCCCCCTGAAGTTGATCCCAGGGTATCTAGAAACTTCTGTGGAATGAGCTTAAGGTCCAAAGTTGCTTATCTGAGTCTCCCCCACCAACCTTTTAGTGCTTGTGTAGTGCTATGGGGCCTCGGACTCAGAACTGCTGCACTTGGTGGTCTTCTTGGAACAAGAATTTGTTAGTTGAAGGGATTTATTTTTCCTCAAGTCATTTTTAAATATATTATCTTAGCTAACACGATTTACTTGTAATTCAATAATAGTCTGTTTTAATATCTTTTTTGTATATTCTTTACAGTATGTCTTTTTACTGTATTTGTTTTATATTGTTTTATCCTTTTTAGTATTTCTAATTTACTTGCTTTATCAAAATGACACTAGCAGGCTTTCTAATTATAAAAGTAATTTCGTTTTTGTGTGAGGGAAAGATGTTTGTATATTCTTAGAAAAAATAAGGGTGAGTATACACTAAACCTAATCATTGTTGTTACCAGGATACATGCCTACTTTATATTCACTTTATGGTTCCTTTGTAATATTTGCCTTTTTCTAAGCCAAATATCATATGTTATTTCTCATTATTAAATAGTTTTTAAGAATTAATAAAAGGTGTATAAATAATTGTTATCAAAATAGGTACAATAAAAAATATAAAGAAAAAAGCAAAATAACTCAAAAGTTAAACTCTGCTCTCATTTTGTGTTTATTATTATATGTAATATCATATATTATTATATATTTATATATTATGCTATATATTATATATCACCTATATAATATATATATGATTATGCTGTAATTGTATTTTATACTCTCTTTTTACTTACAGCTATATTGTGGATATTTTCCACATAAAAAATAGGTATTTTTTTTTTAATTTTTATTTATTTATGATAGTCACAGAGAGAGAGAGAGAGGGGCAGAGACACAGGCAGAGGGAGAAGCAGGCTCCATGCACTGGGAGCCCGATGTGGGATTCGATCCCGGGTCTCCAGGATCGGGCCCTGGGCCAAAGGCAGGCACCAAACCGCTGCGCCACCCAGGGATCCCTAAAAAATAGGTATTTACATGATTGTTTTTAATACTTGCCAATATTGAGTGTATTGTGGCTTACAAATTCTATATTGATAGTCATAGATTAATTTCAGCTTTCTGCCAATATGCATAATGCTGTGGTGAACATCCTTGTACATATATATCTTTGCGTAAATTTTGTCTTTCATTTTTTTTGTTCTGATATTTTATTTTGCTTCTAATATTCTAGATACCTGGCAGTAATGATATTTTTCAAATTACATTTTGATTGAGATTTAAAAAGCAGCAGATGCAAAATTCTGAGATCAAATCACCATAAGGAGACTTTTCAAGGAAATGGTCCAGAACCCAATTCATGCTTTCAGGGGGAAAATTGGTGGAGCCATTTCTCCAGAGAATGCTGTTAGTGGGATGGAGGGAAGGTTGGAAGTCCTGTCCTCTAGGCCCAAGCCCAATGAAGGATCTTCAAAGGGACCCTTCAGAGAGTTTGCTGTATCTCCTGCAGGTGGCCTGAGGTGAGCAGATTGGCTGCTTTGATGGCAGACCCAGGGGAGGTGGCTGCATTGGTTCTGGCAGCATTCCAGAGTTTGCAGGGACCAAGGATGGGCCTGCCTCCTACAATCCAGTTGTAAGCCAGGAAGAAGACAGAGTCAGCAAGGAATCATCATATCCTGCCCAAGAGAGCCAACTGCATGGGTAAGGAGACCTCATTTGAGAGATCCTGGAGGTGGCCCACCAGAGCCTATAAGGAGAATGCAAGGGACCCCCTGGAAGAGAAGCGTTCTCAGCCTGGTTATGGAAACCTGGGGGGAAAGTCTCCATAATGGAAAACTCCAGAGATGTAAAAAACTCTCCATGAGAGAGGGAGGGAGAGTGTAGACACACACACAAGTGCACAATAGAGAGCTCTAAGCACCTGCCAGCCCAGAGAGCCGGAAGATAGCACCCATTGTGGCATTAACTCCAATAGGAGCCATCTTATCACCTTGGCGCCTCCTGCCCTGGCGTTCCACCAGCAGCTCAATAAGGAGGTGTGGGGAGAAGAGGCCGATCTCTTTCCTCCTTTCTGAGGGCAGACTTCCAGCTAAAGAGGCCCAGACCGGGTAGGGGAGAAGATTTTGATACTGGCTAAGCAAAGTCTGACTTTTACATTAATATTCTGCACTATACAATCAGTTGCTGAATGCAGACTATGCCTTCACCCTTGGACTGAATGTCACCTAAGAGGGATCAGAAAGTCATGGATCTGCTGGACTTTTTTATCCACTGAGGGAAATAATTCCCACTGTGAGTAAATGTTAAAGGAATGGTGGAAGAAAAAAATATTAAGTTGCATCTGATTGCCTTCAGAGTTGTGCTTGTTCAAAACGCTCTTGGAATAGAGCGTCAGGTGGAAGATGCACCACACAAGGGCCCTCAGATGCCCTCCCTCTCCACATGCCCTGCAGCTACCCTCCTGACCCTGCTGTGGTAGCCTCCAGCCCTCTAAACATGACCAGCCATTGGAGTAGCTCAGTGGGTCTCTAGGCCTCAAATCCTCCCAGTATATGAAGAAACTCAGAGGACAGCATGTGACCTCTCCCGGTGACACTTGAGCAGCAAGAAGTGGCAAGAGAGCCTAGGCAGGTCTATATTTGGGCTTTCACTCATGGCAGGCCTGTTGCTATTTGCAGCAGGAAGCCAGCTCATGTTACCATCACCTCTGCACCCCAGCTGCAGAGTCCTGCTGTGAGACAGTCGGAGGCAGCCCTCTGGGGCGCACAGGTAACCCAGAGGGAGATCCTCAGTTTTCCAGCCATCATCCAGAGACCTTGGAGGTAAAAGGAGACCCTGTGGACCCTTAAATAAGCAGGCAAGTTTTTGGATAATCATAGTCTTCTAATGCAAAGGGTATTTTATTAGAAACCCCGTAACTTGATGCCACAATGTTAATGCAAAATCGTTCCTTTAGGGAGAGAGGTATCATCTTAAACTGCAGAATCTTAAACTGTGAATGTCTTCTGTGCCTTCCAGTAGCATGGATTTGCCTTGCTAATACAACGTAGTGTTGGTACAGGGTGTGGAAGCCCCTAAACAGATAGAGGCTGGCCGTTCTTAAAATGTACCCATAGAGTATTTTTAGTGCGGGGGCCCATTTGCTAGAACAGTTTGGAACCCTAAATAGTGTTATCCTCTGGCTCCAGTGACCAATTGATAAATACATCTTGTTTTAATCTGTGTGGGCATCCCAAGAAATCAGAATTTCATGTTTTGATTGACATACGGGAAGACAGGACTATGATCATTTTTCACCTGTTATACATACCCCTCCTCCCATGGAAAGTTTCCAGGTTTGGACCGTGTCTGTAAAAGTTGATTTGAGCTATTTTGCGTAACTGCACAGCCAACACTTTAAAGCAAAGTTTCTTCAGCTGCAGCTTGGGAATTTCTAAGAGCTACACAGGTGAGCTTCTGAAACTATAGGCAAAATTACGTTTGTGCCCTCATGGGCTCACTTTTGGGGAGAGAATTAACACCTTTCAGTAGATTCCCAGAAACTCTCGTGCCCTATAGAAGGTTAAAAATCATTTTTGTGAGGGACTTTTCCTTTTTTCTTTCTTTTTTTTTGTGGGGGACTTTTCTAATTAATGCACTGGGGTATACCTCCCACATAGACAGCAAAAGTCTGTTTTCTTTGTAACTGCAGCCCCATGGCCTAGAGTAGAAGCTGTCTAGCTACTCTATTCTTTATAGGCTGTGACCTATTTATTTCTCTGAGGTTCAGTTTCATCACTTATGAAATGACAATTTATTGGTAATGTTCCTTCTCCCTAGATTCTGAATATTTTGGTAAGACACTAAAAGAGTCTGAGCGTTGAGGAGGAAAGTGCATGGCAGCTGTGGAGGTGTGTTGCAAACCTCCTGCTTGGGTGCCGGGTGCCCAGACCAGTTTGTTTGTCTGTCCAAAGGGGAAAGGCTGGCACAAAAGAGTTTGTTCCCATTAGATTTGTTCTCAGTGTTTTCCAGTCTTCTTGCTTGTAGGACAGTTCAATTTGGTTTTTCACCCTTCAGTTTCCGGTTGAAAGAATTTGTCAGCATGATTTATTGGTAATACAGAATTCTGGTTTTCTCCCTTTTGGTGGCACACAGAAATGTGTTAGTTTTAGCAGGCTGCTCCAGGGTCTGTAGGCAATATGGTGTAGTGGAAAACTGAGTCTGGATCCATCTCTTTACCTGCTGGATTATGTGTCCAGCATACAGCACAGGGCCGGACACAGAGTAGCCCTGGGTCACCCCTTGTTAAATGAAATTGGGCCTGGCAAGTCCTTTCTCCTCACAGAAACTCAGTTTTGCCATCCTAAAATCAGAAAGTTGAATTAGATGCTCTCCAAGGGAACTTCTACCCCTAGAGGGTCTATACCTCAGCATAGGCCCCTTGGAAGCTCATGTTGTGAGGACCAGCGACCTCACAGTGGATGTTTGTGCCTGGAGATGAGGCTCTTCTACTCTGGTGCCTTCTCCCATCTTTGGTTGTTTTCAGGGGATGGAATGATCCCACAGCGGCTGCAGGGCCTCCACTCTGCCATGGCTACTGTGAGTCTTCACTTTCTGACCCCCATCCTCTCCTTTCGTGGGTGCCCTGTGGGAGAGGCCAGGGTCCACATAATGATACTAACAGCCACCCCCACATTAATAACAGCAACTGACACGTACTGAGCACTGACTTTGAGCCCTGGGCTAGGCAAAGCATTTTACACACATCATGTTATTTCATCTAAATGCTATCTTTAGGGTGCACCTGGGTGGCTCAGCGGTTGAGCACCTGCCTTCAGCTCAGGTCATCATCCCCGGGTCCTGTGATCGAGTCCTGCATCAGGCTCCCTGCAAGGAGCCTGCTTCTCTCTCTGCCTATGTCTCTGCCTCTTTCTCTGTGTTCTCATGGATAAATAAATAAAATCTTTTTTTTTTAATGCTATCTTTAGGAGGCAGGAAGCACAATAGGCCCATTTCATGGGCTCATGACAGTAAGACCCTGAGAGGTGACTTTCCCAACGCTACCACGATAAGAAGTAGCAGAGACAGAAAACAAGCACAGAGCTTTCTGAATCCAGAGGGCAGTGGCCTTAGAGAGGGGTTAAGGGTGGGGTGAGGGTGTTCCCTAGAGATTGAATTGATAGAACCAGAATCAGCATTAATTGGGTATTGGTTACCTGGGTGATGTCAAGGATGAGCTCCTGGTCTCTGGTTTGAGATCCTGGTCCTATTTCCTTTGGATGTATACCCAGAAGTGGGATTGCTAGAGCTCATGGTAATTCTGTTTTTAGTTTTTTTTAAGAACCTCCATACTATTTTCCATAACGGCTGTACCATTTTATATTCCCACCAACAGTGAACAGGAGTTCTCTTTTCCCACACCCTCCCCAACACTTGTTATCTCTTGTCTTTCTGGGACTGCCATTCTAACAGGCACGAGGCATTGTGGTTTTTTGTTTCATTGTGGGTTTGGGGAAGGTTGTTTTTTGTTTGTTTTTAGGTAGGTTCCACAACTGGCGTGGAGTACAACTCAGAACTTGAACTCATGACCCTGAGATCAAAACCTGAGCTGAGGGGATCCCTGGGTGGCGCAGCAGTTTGGCGCCTGCCTTTGGCCCAGGACGCGATCCTGGAGACCCGGGATCGAATCCCACATCGGGCTCCCGGTGCATGGAGCCTGCTTCTCCCTCTGCCTGTGTCTCTGCCTCTCTTTCTCTCTGTAACTATCATAAATAAATAAAAAAAAAAAAAAAAAAAAAAAAAAACCTGAGCTGAGATCAAGAATTGGCCACTTAACCCACTGAGTGACCCAGGCTCTCCCTCACTGTGGTTTTGACTTGCACTTCCCTAATGATGAGTGATATTGTGCATCTTTTCATATGTCTGTTGGCCACCTGTATATCTTCTTCTGAAAAATGTTTTGTCATGCCCTCTGTTCATTTGTAATCAGATTATTGGGGGGGGTTTGCCATTGAGTTGTATGAATTCCTTGTATATTTTGGATATTAACTATCATGTAAATAGTTTACAGATATTTTCTCCTATTCCATAGATTGCCTTTTCATTTTATTGATTGTTTCTTTTGCTATGGAAGTTATTTTTAGTTTAATCTAGTATTGCTTGGTTTTTTCCCCTCTTGTTGCTTATGCTTTTGGTGTCGCATCCAAAAGTTGTTGCCAAGACTGATGTCAAGGACATTTTCCCCTTGTTTTCTTCTAGGAGTTTTATGGTTTCACATCTTACATTTAAGCCCTTAATTTTTTAGTTAATTTTGGTAAGTGGTGTAAAATAGGAGTCCAGTTTTATTTATTTTTTGCGTGGGATTATCCAGTTTTCCCAGCACTATTTATTGAAGAAATTGTCTTTCCCCACAACAGGGTAATTCTGATTAGCTAGAGCGAAGGCAGTGGTGTTTAGAGCCCCTTAGGTTGAAAGACTCTGATTGTTTTGTTGACCAGTAAAGGATGTGGGGTCATAGGATGGATCAGAATGGGGAGAAAACAAAGCAGTGTTTCCACAGCTGGATGGCCCCTTAGGCCTTGGGAACCTCTGAAGAGAGATGTGGGCTAAAGTAGGGGTGATGCATGTGCTACTCAGGAGTATCTTGCAGTCCTTTGGGTCTGGCACATGTGTTTAGGGGTATGTAGGGAAGGCCTCTTGGTCCATCTCAATGCTTGTTTTATTGGGATGCTGACCCATCATAGGGAAATGTGTCCTACTTCACTTGAAGCCATACTTTCCCATCCCTAAAGCAAGCTATGTTGTGAGGAGATGCCAGGACTGCCCCAGCCAGAGTCTAATGGTGGGCAAGCTTTAGGAATTAACCCAAAAGAACATCCAGGCTCTGGGATCTTCATAAATCACACATTTTAGGAAGGCAAAGCACTGGCCCTTAAACCTGTTGCTTTGTGTTGCTGCGTCTAGGAACAACCTTCTTCATTCATCCCCCCTCCCTCCACACACACCCACCCAGGGGGCAGACTGAGTCCCCATGGATCTGTTGGTGGTCCAAGGCACAGTGGAACTAGTACCTTGTGCATCAGTCCTGTGTGGTCATGGTGCTCAGCCCCAGCACACATTACTGAAGGGATGCTGACCACTGTCTTCCATATAAGAGTTTTGGAGCGTTAGAGAACAGGACTTGAAGCTTTTCTAAACCTAATGTGACATGCCTGGTCTTGGAGTCAAGTTTCCTAATGTGGATCCAGCCCCCAGAGACCAGTTGCATGGATGGTATGTGGTGAGGGTAGCAGTGTCTTTGTCCATAATAGCAGCTGCAAGTAGGCCTCTCTGTGTGGTGCTAAGAGAGGAAGTGGAACTACAGCATCCTATGTGAACTTCAGAGAGGGGGGTAAGAGGCAAGATTCCCAGGGGCTCACCGGGGCCAAAACTGTGCAGTCCATTCCCACTATCCCCACCACACTCAGAGAAGGCCTACGGGTGTTATGTTTTGTCTTGTCATTAGCAAGAGCTAACATGAGCCTCTGGGGCATGTATGAGGGACTTCCAAGGAGGGTTATTGCCCTGAATAAGTTGGAAGAATGACAATTGGTACAGAGCCTAGATGAAGAGAGGTGGCTGAGGGTTTCCCCAGGGTAAGGACAGAGCAAGTCTCCATCACTGGGATCCAGAATCTCTGAGTCTTCCAGAAGTAAGGCCAGATGGGGGGCTGGGTCAGTCCTCTGCGCTCCTCAGACTGCCCTGAGCCTTTCATTTAAAGTTTTTTTTTTTTTTTTTTTATGATAGTCACAGAGAGAGAGAGAGAGGCAGAGACACAGGCAGAGGGAGAAGCAGGCTCCATGCACCGGGAGCCCGATGTGGGATTCGATCCCGGGTCTCCAGGATCGCGCCCTGGGCCAAAGGCAGGCGCCAAACCGCTGTGCCACCCAGGGATCCCTGCCCTGAGCCTTTCCCTGTGCTCACAGGACAGAGCTGGGAGGGTGTATGGCAGGCAGCCAGAGGAGCCTGGTGGCTGTTTCCAAGAAACAGCCTGGAGGGAAGTGTGGGTCACAAGAGCAAAAGTGTCCTCTCTGACCAGCCTGGAACATGGGCCAAGTTCTTTTCCCTGGGAGAATGGGTAGAAAAGCTGAGTGATCCTTGGTCTCCTCAGAGTAGAGGAACAGAGAGATGAAACAGAAGACCTAGAGCAGGAATATGCAGGATGAGGATCAGGACCCAGACAGTGCAGGACATCACAGGCACTCAAGGTCAGAGCATAGGGAGACTGAAGAGTGGGTTAGGGAGGCTGAAGAGTGGGTTTTCCAGAAGTGTGCCCCGTCACATTTGCTAGTGTGGCCTGTGGGGGTGATCGCAGGCTTGTGGCTCGGGAGACAAGATGCATGTCGTCACACCACACATCAAAGTGGAGAAAGCGAGAGGCAGTGAGCTCCATCTGGCGGTGTCAGATCTGGGGAGAATGGGAATGTTCAGGAAGCCAAGGCTTCTCTAAACTTCTGCCTCTGCGTGGAACAGAGATTAGGGCCAGAGACAAGGATATGGAGCCACGAGAGTAGACAAATCACTTGCAGGAGGTAGAGACTGAAGACGAGCAGGGATGGAAGCCCGGGGAGTTGCTCAGTGCAGGACTCAGAAAGAGTTCAGCTGTCCCAAGAGAAGATGGTAGGCTGAGCTGGGTCACCAGGATCGAGTGTCACAGAATAGCCAAGAAAGCATGGGCCAGTGTCCATGGATTTCGCAATTAGGCCATCAGAAAATGCTATATTGTTTTAAAAGGCAATCAAAAACAGAACATGGAAAGAAAAATGAATGGCATTTTTAATTTTTTTATTTTTATTTATTTATTTTTTGAATGGCATTTTTTAAATATAGCTTTGGGATGGTTATTAAAAGGACAGTCAGTCTGTCAGCAGAGGTCACAAAGTCCCTCCCTGCAGAAAAACAGGCACTGCTGGTCAGGGGAGCCACTGAACCTGAGTCCTGGGTACAGCAAACAGCTGGCTGCTGGCCCTGATCCCACAGTGGACATTAAGGGGGGCTGTTTGGATCATAATAAACATTATGACTGGGGTGGGGAGGGAGTACTAAGCTGTATCTTTAAATTTTTTTGATTTTGTTATTTACCCCCCAAATTTATTGTATACGTACCATTTGGAATAGTTAGGAATGGCAGTTTTCCTATTTTATTATTTTTAAATTTTATTAAAGATTTTATTTATTTATTTATTTGAGAGAGGGAGAGCAGAACAGAAGAACACGGGTGCAGAGGAGAGGGAGAAACAGACTCCCCACTGAGCAGGGAACCCAATGACTTGGGGTTCGATCCCAGGACCCCGGGATCCTGACCTGAGCCGAAGGCAGACTCTTTAACTGACTGAGCCACCCAGGCACCCCAGTAATAGTAGTTTTTTTTTTTTAAAGGCATTAAGTTTACCACAGTTTATTTTTAAAGGGGGCATCAGGAACTGGATTATGGGGATGGTTACACGACTTGAGAAATTCACTAAAAACTATTGCATTGTGCACTTAAAACAGGTGAATTTTATGATTTGTAAATTATATGTCAATAAAGTTATTTTCAGAATAGATTAATGAGTAGGCTAAGCAGCTCACAGAACTCCTGGTTTTATGTAGGAATAAGTTGTTGATAAAGTGCTTGTGCATGTAAATTGGAATGGTAGAACAGTTCAATAGATAGAAATTTTGGCCAATATTTGGACATCAAGTGCACCTGTTTGTGACTTGTACAGTTAAATGGAAAAAAAACATAACTGCTCCTCTATACCAAAAAGGTCATTCTAAGGGGCATCCAGGTGGCTCAGTCAGTTGAGCATCTGACTTTTAATTTTGGCTCAGGTCATGATCTCAGGGTTCTGGAATCGAACTCTGTGTCAGGCTCTGCACTCAGTGGGGAGTCTACTTGAGATTCTCTCTCCTTCTCCCTCTGCCCCTCCCCCTGCTAGAGCACACACTCTCTCTAATAAATAAATAAATAAATAAATAAATAAATAAATAAATAAATAAATCCCTTTTTTAAAAAAGATTTTATTTTATTTATTCATGAGAGAGGCAGGGACACAGGCAGAGGGAGAAGCAGGCTCCATGCAGGGAGCCCGATGTGGGACTCGATCCCAGGTCTCCAGGATCATGCCCGGACCCAAAGGCAGATGTTCAACTGCTGAACCACCCAGGTGTCCCAATAAATAGATCTATAAAACAAGCAAGCAAAAATCATTATTTTAGGGACACCTGGGTGGCTCAGTTGGCTAAGCACCTGCCTTCTACTGAGATCATGATCCCAGAGTCTTGGGAGAGCCCCAAGTCGGGCTTCCCCGTCAATGGGGAGCCTGCTTCTCCCTCTCCATCTGCCTCTTCCCCCGCTCATGCTCTCTCTCTCTCTCTCTCTCTCTCTCTCAAGTAAATAAAAAATTCAACAATAAGTAGACAGATAACCCAATTTGAAAATGAGTGTATTGGGGTTCTCCAGAGATACTGAATCCAATGAGGGGGTATGTGTATGTGCGTAAAGAATGTGAAAGATGGATGCCTGGGTGGCTCAGTGGTTGGGCATCTGCCTTTGGCTCAGGGTGTAATCCCAGATCCTGGGATTGAGTCCCACATCGGGCTCCCTGCATGGAGCCTGCTTCTCCCTCTGCCTGTGTCTCTGTCCCTCTCTCTGTGTCTCTCATAAATAAATAAATAAAATCTTTTAAAAAAAAAAAGAATGTGAGAGAGACATTTATTTTAAGGAATTGGCTCATGCAGTTATGGAGGCTGGAAGTGCAAAATCTGCAGGGTTGGTTGGCAGTCTGGAGACCCAGGGAAGAGCCAGTGTTGCAGTTCAAGTCTGAAGGCCATCTGCTCCCAGAATTCCTTCTTGCTTGAGGAAGAGCCACCTTTACTCTGTTAAGCTCTACAACTGATTGGATGGCGCCCACTCACATTACGGAGGGCAATCTGATTTACTGAAAACTCACCAACTTAAAAGTCAACCTCATCCAAAAAACGCCTTCACAGAAATATTCAAAATAATATTTGGGGGATCCCTGGGTGGCTCAGTGGCTTAGTGCCTGCCTTCGGCCCAGGGCGTGATCCTGGAGTCCCGGGATCAGGCCCCACGTCGGGCTTCCTGCATGGAGCCTGCTTCTCCCTTTGCCTGTGTCTCTGCCCCCCCCCCCCCGTCTCTGTGTGTATCTCTCATGAATAAATAAATAAAATCTTTAAAAAAAATAATATTTGACTAAATACTTGAACACCATGGCACAGCCAAGTTGACACATAAAAGAAACCATCACAGTGGGCAAAGGATTTGAATAAACTTTTCTTCAAAGATAATATATAAGTGCCACTAAGTGCATGAAAAGATGCTTTACATCATCCATATGGAAAATGCAAATCAAGATGAGCTAGCACTTCACATCTGCTAGGATGGCTCCAATCAAAAAAATGGACAACCCTTTCATGAAGATGGCGCCGAAGGCGAAGAAGGAAGCCCCTGCCCCTCCCAAAGCCGAAGCCAAAGCAAAGGCTTTGAAAGCTAAGAAAGCGGTGCTGAAAGGCATGCACAGTCACAAAAAAAAAGAAGATCCGCATGTCACCTACATTCCGATGACCCAAGACCCTGCATCTCCGAAGGCAGCCCAAATATCCTCTAAAGAGTGCCCCCAGAAGAAACAAGCTTGATCACTATGCCATCATCAAGTCCCCCTTAACTACTGAGTCAGCCATGAAGAAAATAGAAGACAACAACACACTTGTGTTCATTGTGGATGTCAAGACCAATAAGCACCAGATCAAACAGGCTGTGAAGAAGCTCTATGACATTGATGTGGCCAAGATCAACACCTTGATCAGGCCTGATGGAGAGAAGAAAGCATATGTTCGACTGGCTCCTGACTATGATGCTTTGGATGTTGCCAACAAAATTGGGATCATCTAAACTGAGTCCAGCTGGCTGTAAATCTAAATATACATTTTTTCACCATAAAAAAAAGATGGACAATATCAAGTGTTGACTGGAACATGGAGAAATTGGAACGGTCCTACACAACTGGTGGGAATGCAAAATGGTTAAGCCACTTTGGGAAAGAGTTTGGCAGTTCCTCAAAAGGTTAAACATGGTTATCACATGATCCAGCAATTCCACTCATCAGAATGTACCCAAGAGAAAGAGTCAAAAAGTGGAAACAACCCAGGTATCCATCACCTGGATATGTTATCCATGACATAAACAAAATAGGCTATTTTCCTAAACTGGAATATTATTCAGCTGTAAAAAGGATACATTGTACGACATGGATGAACCTTGAAAATATTATGTTCAATGACAAAAAGCTAAACACTGAAGACCATATGTTGTATTATTCCACTTATATAAAATGTCCAGAATAGGCAAATAGAGACAAAAAGTAAATGGCAGGTATCAGAGGCTGGGGGAGCAGGTAGTGGGGAAGTAACTGCCAATGAGTAGGTGATTTTTTGGTGGGGGTAATGAAAACGTTCTGGAATTGGATAACAGTGATGAGCACATAACTCTAAGTTTATTAAAAATACTAGATTGTACACTTTTTTAAAAAGATTTATTTGAGAGATAGAAGAGAAGGAGCACACAAGTGGAAGGAGGGACAGAGGGAGAATATCTTCAAGCAGACCCCCTGCTGTGCGTGGAGCCCAATGCGGGGCTCAGTCTCCCAACCCAAAGATTGTGACCTGAACCAAAACCTAGAGTCTGACACTTAACCAACTGAGCTGGGCACCCCTAAATTTTACGCTTTAAAAGCTGAGCCTTATGATTTGTAACTTATATCTTAATGAAACCATTATTTTTAAAAGTACAAATAGGGGGGCATCTGGGTGACTCAGTGGTTGAGAGCCTGCCTTTGGCTCAGGTTATGATCCTGGGGTCCTGTGATGGAGTCCTGCATTGGGGTCCTGCAGGGAGCCTGCTTCTCCCTCTGCCTATGTCTCTGCCTCTCTCTGTGTCTCTCATGAATAAATAAATAAAACCTTTAAAAAATAAAAAGTACAAATAGTGTCAAAAGATACACTTTCTGGCATGCTATAAATGTTTACATTTCCAAATAAAACTGTTTTTATAACTCTTGAATTTACTTAATGGACTCTTAAATACTATTGTAGTTTGATACCCTTCATCAGGTATGCTTTAAAAAAATGCAGCATAAACTCTTATGGAATGCCTGTGATGTGAGCATAACTCTTATGTGAGCCTGTGGCTCAGTTGGCTAAGCATCTGACTCTGGGTTTTGGCTCAGGTCATGATCTCAGGGTCGTGAGATCGAGCCCCACATTAGGCTCCACGTTTAGCATGGAGTCTGTTTAGGATTCTCTAGAATGTACCTCTCCCTCTGCCTCTTTTGCTTATTCTCTCTCTCTCTCTCTCTCTTTCGCAAATAAATATATAAAGCTTCAAAAAAAAAAAAACCTCTTTTATAACATTAGAAAGTTTACCTTGTTCTTTTTTTCTCCTCGAGCTTGTGTTTACATATAACTTCTCCAAAGAGTTTTATCCTAATGTATTTTTTCTGTACTTATAAAGTCTTATTGATCATCTAGGAGAAATCTCAACAACAACAACAACAAAAAACACATATATGCATGCAATTTAAATTTTTTTACTTTCCTGGAACTATAAGTCTCTAAATGATAATTTATCAATACAATTTATAGTCACATGTGAGCAAAATAACATGCATTACTAATTTTGACAATTATTAAACAAAAGTGAAATGGAAATGCATCTCTTGAGCTGGATGGGGCTTAAAAAAAAAAAAAAGTTCGGAATGCCTGGTGGCTCAGCAGTTAAGTGTCTACCTTTGGCTCAGGGCATGATTCTGGGGTCCCAGGATAAAGTCCCACATCGGGCTTCCTGCAGGGAGCACAATTGGTTGAGCATCTGGCTCTTGGTTTAAGCTCAGGTAGTGATCTCAGGATCATGAGATTGAGCCCCATGTCAGGCCCCATGCTCAGCTTGGAGTCTGCTTAAGACTCCTTCTCCTTCTCCCTCTGCCCCCTCCTCTGCCTCTCTCTCTCTAAAGTAAATAAATGAATTTTTTAAAAACATAATTAATATGCACTAAATAACAGGGCACCAAAATACATGAAGCAAAAGGTGACAAAAATGGAGAAAGAGACAACTCAACAAAATCAGTTGGAGACCTCAGCACTCTACTTTTGATAACAGAACAACTAAAAAGAGGATCAACAAGGAAATAGAGGACTCAAATAATACTGTAAACCAGCTGGACTTCAGACAACACTCTACCCAACAGCAGTAGAATACACACACTTCTCAAAGCATATAGAATGCATTCCCCAGAATAAATCAAATGCTAAAACAAATCTTCATAAATTTAACAAGGTAGAAATAATACAAAAATATGTTCTCTGACCATAATGGGATGCTATTAGAAATCAGTAACAGAAATTTGAGAAGTCATAAATATGTGGAAATTAAAAATACATTCCTAAATAACCAGTGTTTCAAAGAAGAAAGCAGAGGGGAAATTAGAAAATAGTTCAAGATGAATAAAAATAAAGATAAAACATATGAAAAGTTTGTGTTTTTTTTGCCACAGTATCAGAATGTAGCAAAAGTCATGCTTAAAGGGTAATTTACAGCTATAAATGCCTGTATTTAAAAAGATATTAAATCAGCAACCTAACCTGCCACTTTAAGACTCTGAAAAAAGAACAGCAAACTGAACAAAGCAAGAAGGAAGGAAATACTAAAGATTACAATGGAAATTAATGAAGAAGGGAATAGAAAAACAATAGAGAAAATCCAAGAAAGCCAAAAACTGCTTGCTTCCTAAAGAGATCAGCAAAACTGACAAGCTTTTACTGGCCAAGAGAAAAATAGAGAAGACTCACAGCACTAGAATCAGAAATGAAAGAAGGGACATTATTATCAACCTTACAGAAATAAAAATAATTTAAAAGAATACTATGAACAATTGTATTCCAAAAATTAGGTAAGTTAAATGAAATGGACAAATTCTTGGAAGAATCCAAACTATCAAAATGATTCAAGAAGAAATTGACAATGTGGATGGGCCTATAATAAATAAAGAGACTGAATTAATGATAAGGAAAAAAAGGGACGCCTGGGTGGTTCAGGGGTTGAGCATCTGCCTTTAGTTCAGGGCATGATCCTGGAATCCTGGGATCAAGTCCCGCATCAGGCTCCTTGCAGGGAGCCTGCTTCTCCCTCTGTGTGTGTCTCTGCCTCTCTCTGTGTGTCTTTCATTAATAAATAAATAAATAAATAAATAAATAAATAAATAAATACTTTAAAAAATAATAATAAGGAAAAAAAACTCAAAATGAAAGCCCAGATAACTTCACTGGTGAATTACCAAACTTGTAAAGAGGAATTAATGCCAGTCCTTCAGAAGTTCTTTATATATATATATATATATATATATATATATATATATATATATATATCAAGTTCTTCCAAAATATAGAAGAGAAGGAATATTTCCCAACTTATTCTATGAGGCTACATCTTCCTGACACCAAAACCAGACAAAGACATTACAAGAAAAGAAAGTTACAGGCTAATATTTCTTAGGAATATGAATGCAGAATTCCTTTAAAAATGTCAACAAACTGAATCCAGTAATATATATATATATATATATATATATATATATATATATATATAAATTAAACACTATGTCTAAGTGCAATTTATCCCAAGAATGTAAGGTTGGCTTGACCTCAGAGTTGGCAGTGAGTTCTTAGATATGACACCAAAAGCACAAGTAACAAAAGAAAAAATAAAATAGGCTTCCTCAAAAGTAAAAACTTTTGTGCTTCAAAGGACACCATCAATAAAGATGAGAGTGCCTGGCTGGCTTCGTTGGTAGAGTGTGCGACTCTTGGTCTAGGGATTGTGAGTTTGAGTCCCACGTTGAGTGTAGAGCCTACTTTAAAAATGTTTTTTAATTTATAAAAAGCAATGAAATAGACAGTCTACAAGATGGGAGAAAATATTTGCAAATTATGTATCTGATAATGGACTAGTCTCTAGAATATGTAAAGAAATCTTACAAATAACCCCGTTAAAAATAGGCAGACTATTGAATTGACATTTCTCAAAAAAAAGATATACAAATGGCCAACAAATGTGTGAAAAAATACCTGCCATCAGTATTCATCAGGGAGATGCAAATCAAAACCACAATGACATACTATTTCACACCCTCCAAGATGGCTATAATAAAAAAAATCAGATAATAACAAGTGTTGACAGGGGTGTGGTGAAATCAGAGCCTTCATACACTGCTAGTAGGAATGTAAAATGGCACAGCCACTTTGGAAAACAGCTGGGTAGTTCCTCAGAAAATTAAATGTAGAGTTACCCTGTGACCCAGCAACCCCACTCCTAGGTATATACCCAAGAGAGATGAAAAAGATGAAAACATATACACACACAAAACTTGTACATAAACATTTTAGCAGCATTACTTATAGTAGTAGTCAAAAAGTGAAAACAATCGAAATGGAAAGGGAAACATGCAGGGGTGCCTGGATGGTGCTGTCAGTTGAGCATCCAACTCTTAGTTTGGGCTCAGGTCGTGATCTCAGGGTCGTAAGATAGAGCCCTGCATTGTGCTCCACACTCAGTGGGGAATCTGCTTAAGTTTTTATCTCCCTCTGCCTCTTCCTGCCTCTCTCTCTCTCTCTCTCTCTCAAATAAATACATCTTTAAAAAAAGGAAAAAGGAAATGTGTAAATAGGCTGATGAATGGATAAAAAAATATGATATACCCATACAAGGGAATATTATCTCGCTCTAAAAAAGGAAAGAAGTACTGACCCGCACTATAACATGGATGAATCTTGAAAACATGCTATGAAAGAAGCCAATCACAAAAGACAGTATATTATATGATCCCATTTATGATTCCATTATATGAATCCAGTATATTGTATGATCCCATTTATAAATCAATAGAGACAGAAAGTAGATTACCAGTTGCTTAGGGCTGGTAGAAATGGAGGAATGTGGGTGGTGGTAGCTAAAGAGTGCAGAATTTCTTTGTGATGGAATGAAAATGGTCTAAAATGTTCTGTGGCAATTGTTGCTTGTTTTCGTAAATATACTAAAAATCACTGAATTATACACTTCTGACAGGAGAATTGTATGGTATGTGAATTCAGTATCAGTAACAAATATTATCAGAGGTAATCTAACATAATAGCAATTATGTGCCAAGAAGAAAGCAGGGACTTTGGAATCCAACAGACTGTATAATCCAGGTCCTCCAAGAACCAAGCACCAAACAGGATCAGATACACAAGGATTTTATTAGGTGAAACTCTTATCTGAGATAAAATGGGGAGGAAGATAGGAAAGGCTGAGAGTGCTCTCAGACATGGTGCAAGTCTGACCCCAAGTGAGGGAGGGTAGGATGGTTTGGAGGAGCCACTCCAGTCTGCCTTGCACCCTAAGAAAGATTCGGCAAGGCTGTCAAGGAGCCCTCCAGTCAAAATCTGCTGTCAGAGGAGTTTTGGGTCAAACAGAAATGGATCTGCCTTAGAATCCCTGCTACACTCTGTCATTGGATGGAAATGCCTATGGGAAGTGTGTCCTCCATGCAATGTGATGATGGATTTCAGAGCACACCTGAACACCTGGTCACCGAAGCTCCTGTAGTTGGGACATCTGTCAGGCACAGTATCGTGGCCACCACACAGACTAAGGTTCAAATATCAGTTCAACAAATTATTGACCATATGACCTTGCTCCAGATACCCTGTGTGAGCCACAGTTTTATCAGCTGCAAAATGGAGATAATAGCAGTGCCTACCACACAGGGTATGCCTCTAAACTGCCGACCATAGAGAAAGCACACAGTAAGTGCTCCATGAGTAATAGCTGCTACTAATGTTGTATTTACTACTTCTACCATTTATTATTTCTTTCTAGATTTGTATACCTCCATTAAGTAGTAAACATCATAGTCTCTATATAATGAATATTGTTTATTTTACTTAATATCATACTGTACATCTTTGCCAAGTTATCATTTGCTCTCCCTAATATTTTAAAGTCTGCATTATATCCTATAGAGTATGGATATCCTAGTTTACTTAACTATTCTCCTAATCACTGGGGCTTTACAATTTAATTTTTTTGCTGTCATAATAATTTTTGTGGGCACCTGGGTGCTCAGTTTGTTGAATGTCCAACTCTTGATTTTGGCTCAGGTCATGCTCTCAGGGTCATGAGATCCAGGCCTGCATGGGGCTCTGCACTGGGCATGGAGCCTACTTAAGATTATCTCTCTCCCTCTCCCCACTCTAAAAAATTTGTGATAGATATTTTTATATAGAAACGTTTTTTCTCCTGTATTGAATATTTCCCTTCAGGGTACTCATGAAGATTACTAACTTAAAGAGGGTGAACATTTTTAAGGCTCCTGATCTGTGTTGTCCCATTTGCTCTCCAGAAAGTTGGGGCTAGTATACATCCCAAACTGCAGCATGTGAGCATACTCACTTTGCTGTACCCTACCCAGTCTTGGGTAACATTCTTATATTTTTAAATATTTGCTCACTGGAAAGGCTAAATGGCATCTTACTTATTTGTTCTCTATTACTCATAAGGATAGACCATTTCCCAAATGTTTTTGCACAAGTGATTATTTTGTGAGTTGTCCTTGCACACTAACTTATTGAGATCTTATTTTTTTTTCTATCAATTTATACTATTTGTTTAGTAATAACTGCCCAAGTCACTTTGCTTTATTTGGCCTCTGTTTATTTGTTTTAATGAAGAGGAAACTATTGAAATTTCTTTGGTAATATCTGGTCCTCTTTAAGCTTAGAAAGTCCCTCCTTCCTGGAGAAAGTAAACCTCTCTTTGTAGATGGTTCAAAGTAAAACCGTAGCTGAGCTGCCTTTTTAAATTAAAAAAGTTTAGAAAACATTTTTTTTAATTGTGAATGAGCGAGACCAATCTAATGACCATGTACTGGGATGGCCTTCTCATGAATGGGGTTGCTCACTCTTTCTGTGTCCTAGACCCCAGGACGCCCAGTGGGAGCTGCGGGGCAGGAACTCTGCAGGTGCAGAGGCGCCATGGACGGGGAGGCTGCAGGGGCACCCGAACTGCGCCCAGCCCGGGCACCCCAGGACTTCCACTTCTACCCCATGGATCTGTATGACCCCGAAGACCGGCTGCACCTCTTCCCGGAAGAACACTTGCAGACAGGGAGAGAAGTGCAGGCCGAGATGACCGGCGAGCCCAAGGGGGCGGCCCCGAGAGACCTGGAGGAGGACGTGGAAGAGCTTGTCCATTTATACGCACTTGGAGACGGCAGCGAGTGGGACGCGGAGCTCGTGGACGGAAGCTCGCCCCATCTGGAGGTTTGGGAGCAGCGGCCGCGCATGGCCGGGGCACACAGGGACTGGAGTCTGGGTGCAGAGGCCGAGGCCGGGGACCGGGGCTGCGCGGGTTGGGGTGCACCTGCCCCCAGCCGGGACCTGCGAGAAGCCTACAGGTACTCGCATGGCCGGGCCAGCGAGGAGTACGAGTGCTATGTGATCCCCGAGGAGGAGGACGAGGATGAAGCCGCCTTGGTCTTCTGCGTCACTTGCAAAGCTCCGGTGAGGGCATTGGAGGTTTCTGATGAGCACAGAGAGCACGAGGTGACCCCACTCAGCAAGGCCCTGGAAAGCGCCAAGGTAAATAAATGTTCTGTCTGTAGCACATATATATCTCAGGTAGGCAAGCAGAGAATGAATGGAAATGCCTTCTACAGAAGAGAGAATAGAACACTAATGTCTCCTTGCTAACCTCTGTTTGCTAGGATGAAATTCACAAAAACATGTTCAAATTGGAAAAGCAGATCATCGAGATGGAGAATTTTGCAAATCACTTGGAAGAGGTTTTCATCACTGTGGAGGTAAGAGCAGGTGATGGACCCATCAGTCACACGCTGGCTTCCGCAGGTGGTGGAGTCTGTAGCTGTTGTCAGGTGTGGGTTAGAGACTGCCTCCCTACTGCCCTAGTAGGGGACCTTAGGAGGATCTATCTTCTGGAACCAGGTACCTGTCCACATTCTCTCCTGAACTGGAAGCTTCTCTGTCTTTCTAGCCTCAGCCCTACTGCCAGGTGGGGCTCTTGCACGGCCCAGGCTTGACAGGGCCCTGCAAGGCAGCCATCCTTCCTTGTTCCTTTCCCCAGCTGTTCTCTGTATCTTATCAGATTAATACACATTTGTGCCTGTCACCAAACATGTCACAGCCCTGGGTCAGCCTCTGAGACATGTAGTACCACTGTGATGCCAGCACTCAGCCTCACCATCCAGATAAAGTGCCCCAGGACAGAGAATTGGGAGACTTTCTACCTCCCTTCTCTTCATGCAAGTGCTCCGCTTCTATTAATCTGCAGGAGCATCTCATATGAATTAGCTGAGCCCAGGCCCCTTTCCTGTGAAGCTGGACCTTCTTCACCACCAGTCTTAAGAGGGAGGAGAACTATGGCACAAATCCCTTCTGCAGGGTACAGGGAAGGAACAAGCGAAGGTAGTGGTAGGAATAAGTGTGCCTGGACAGAACTCCCTATACTCCCACTGGCAGTGCATCTCAGATCAAAGTCAATCACCCTCAGGGAAGACTCTGAGTCTTCTCGTTTACACCGACACCAGTGCCATTCTGAGCTAATCTTGTGCACATAGAAGAGGCTCAGCAAATACTCCCTGAATCCTAAGGGCTTCTTCTTTGGAAATGTCTCTGTTATCTGGTGAGGGTGACATCGGTCAGAACCTGCAGAGCTCTCTTGACTTTCCAACCTAAGTAAGAGGACCAGTAGTTGATGGGCTTTAATTAATATTACACATCTGCTGTGCCCCAGGATTAAGTACTGTCACAAGTCTCCCCCTGTCATCCTGCACTCCCATCCATTAGGCAGTGCCATCTGGCCACAACCCTTCCTCCCCTGGGTGAGGGTTGCAAAATGCTGCCAGGAGAGAAAGCAGTGCTTCTCATTGAGATTATCCCAGGGGTTCTAGCTGCAGACTCCTCTTCCTAGCTCCTGCTGTGCACACCCCCGGCATCCTGGCAGAAGAAGCTAAGACCAGGGAGGTGACTAAGATATCTCTGGGTGGATACGTTTTCATGCCCCAAATGGTTCTGTTGCCAACACACCACATTTCACCAAGCTGATGGCTGAGGTCAACTATCTTGCAGGAGAACTTCGGAAGACAGGAACAAAACTTTGAGTCACATTACAACGAGATCTTAGAAACACTCGCTCAAAAATATGAAGAAAAAATACAAGCTCTAGGGGAGAAAAAGAAAGCAAAGTTGGAAACCTTGTATGGACAGCTGGTCAGCTGTGGGGAAAACCTCGACACCTGCAAGGAACTCATGGAAAACATAGAGGAGATGTGCCATGAGGAGAAGGTTGACTTCATCAAGGTCAGTCATGAGGTGACATGAGGTCAGGAACCCAAGTCACAGTATGGCTAGGACAGGTTAGAGCAGCCCGTCTCTGCCTGGAGACCTTGCAGTTGACTGCTGTGGGCAGCATCCATCTGATTGCTGGATGTTCATGATGGCAAGGTGGTCTCCCGTGTCCCTGCGCAGCTTTGCCACGAGAGGCTGAGCCGACTGGGACATGACTGACCCCTCCCCTGCACCATTACTGAAGCCTCCAGGGGGCTCAGCCCCTCTGTACTAGAGATCTGTCTCCTCACCCAGGAATTGAGCAACATCAGCACTCAAGAGTTTTCTTGTCCACCCTAGGTGGCCTCTCAGAGCCTGGCGGCGGGGGGTGGTGGTATGTGTGTCCAGGCTAAAAAGGCACCTCTGACTCTCCAGTTATAAGGGCACCAATTTGAAATTTTTATAAATTCAAACATGCCACCCTCAAAGTCCATTTCTTAATTTCTTTGAAATCCAGTTAGATCTGACCTCAAGGCCCCAGGCTGCTGGGCTGTGGGAATTTTAATCTCAGTCAGAGGTGGGGTCCCCTTTCTTCACAAGGACCCACAGGAATATGGGACAGTTGTGGTGTCAGGGATGTGAGGGAGGGGCCTTCAGCCACCAGAGCTCCCCCAGTTGCCAAATATGGCCTGCACTCTGCCCCTGCCCACAGTGGTGCCTCAGAACCCAGCAGCACTTCCTTCCTGCCATGCCTGGGACAAGGGACCCACAACAGAAGCTGAAAAGCAAGTGGGGAGGTACCATTAGAGCCCCCAACATGCAGACGTTTTGAACCACTGGCCCCACAATATCACTGTATCTCAGAGACATAATCCCGAATGTGTAGAAAGCGATATGAGCAAAAACGTTCTCACTGGTATTGGAAATGATGAGACCTTAGAAACAGCCAAAATGTCCATTAACAGAGGAATGGTTCAATAAACAATGGAGTTCCCTTTCAATGGATGGTTACTCAGTCTTTCAAACTGATTGTGTGAAACAGCACCTGTAGTGGGAGCGCTCACGCAACTCATGGGGAGGAGCTGGGAGAGGAGTATGGAGCCAGTGCTCGGCTTGGCACAATGATCTTGCTAGAGTGGGGGCTATGGCTGCTCAGTTTTAAGATGTGTTTTTATCATTATATACTTTGAAAAGGAAATTCATTTCCAAAATTGGTTTAATATTTTCTCCTTTTCCTCCTCCTTTTTAGGACGCCGTGGCCATGGCTGACAGGTAATACTTTTGTCCTGAAATATATATATATATATATATATATATATATATATATATATATATATATTTTTTTTTTTTTTTTTAAAGATTTATTTATTCATGATAGACACAGAGAGAGGGGGGCGGGCAGAGACACTGGAGGGAGAAGCAGGCTCCATGCCAGGAGCCCGACGCGGGACCCGATCCCGGGACTCCAGGATCGCGCCCTGGGCCAAAGGCAGGCACCAAACCACCGAGCCACCCAGGGATCCCCCTTGAAATATATTTTCTTATACTGTTTGTTCTCCTCTAGTCTTCCAAATAGATTTGGTTCCACTTGGGTATATGATCCCAGTTTCAGCTTTTGTGTCTGCCCAGAAGATCTGATAGCACTGGCTTTGGAGGGATGATGGGGGTCACAAGGACCCGCTAGTACCAAATCTCAAGATCCCAGGGCTAGAAGCAAGAGGCCCAGCCAGCAAGCCCGAGGTCAGGTCTCCTCCATGAGCCCCTCCTTTCACCAGGAGGAGCCAGGATCCAGTGTCTCCAGCACCCACCCCCAAGCTGTGCCAAGATCCAGACTATGTACCACAGAAAATACACACATTGTAGAATCAGACAGGAGTTCAAATCCTGCTACCCCGATGTCCCTGGGCTAGTCCAGCCAGTCTAAAATCCACCTTCCTTATCTGCAGACAGGATAGTTTTATGGGAATTAAAGGAGGCAGTGTCTGTAAAGCAATGCTGAAACTTGATAATATAAGGATTAAGAGAACTGGGTAAAGACACACCTGGTTTCAAATTCTGCCCCTGCGACTTACAAACCCCATGACTGCCAAGAGGCAAGAAAATTCAGAGAACCCGTCCACTGTCAGCAGGTGGAGTACCCTTGGCCCCATGGAGAAGAAACCCCAGAGTCTGTACATCATGGGGCCTAGGGTGGCCTGGGGGTGGGAGCCTCCAGGTCAGCACCCAAAAGGTCTTCCAGGGGGCACAGATGTGGAACTCTTAGGTGCGTGCCCCCCAAAATGACCCCACCTTTTCCCCTCCCATCAAATGCAGAAATCAATCCACCCCATCCCCACTGGAGACCCCCTGGGTCAGTCACCAAAGCAGATGGCAGAAGGCAGCCAGCGGCATGTTCAAATAAAGAAAGAAAAATTCAGCAAAGAGGCCCTTCGCACCTATTACCAGTCATCCAGCTCCTTAGACATACCCCCAGGAGTACACCCCTTTGTTCTTATCAGTGTGTCTTTTTATACCAACAGACTTGGAAAATTCTTGAATACAGAAACAGATGTGGAAATCTCTGCACAGCCCGACTTTGAAGATCAGACCTTGGACTTCTCTGACGTAGAGCAGCTGATGGGCTCCATTAACACCATCCCAGGTGCACGTTTACCCTGTGTGTGCACCTCACAGAAAGTTCAAGTTCCCTGAGCTTTGATAGTTAAAAACATCATAAAGATTTAAGAGCAAAGTTTTTTTTTTTCATTCAAATTTCATGTCTTTATGGCTTGTACGAGTGAGAATAGAGGCTGACCTCCCTCTGGGGTAAGTACCCACCTCACTTCCAGGGAGTCAACCAACATTTGGCCCCAGGCAGCCTTGAAATACTTTTTGTTTATAGGCTGCCCAGATTCATAAACACCTGTTCTGCCTGAGTCACTCCAAGTGAGCAGCCTGAAGTTTATTTACTTAAATAGCACAGCAGCTAGGAAGTGAGCTTTGGGATCCTGTGGAGCTGGTGAGAATCCCAGGCCTGCCACTTCATAGCTGTGTGACTCTGGACAACTTACCTAACTTCTCTGAGTCTTGATTTCCTTGTCTGCAAAATGAACATAATAATGCCTCCTGGGATATGGTAAGAATTACATGAGGTAATACATGTATGGCATGTCACATGGTACCAGAAAGCTCCTAAAAATATCATTGTGATTATTTATTTCTAAGAATAATCCTGTATTCAGGGTTTTGGTTTTCTTTTTCTTTTTTTTTTCTTGGCTGCACACCTCTTTCTCACCAACACCCAATTACATCGTAAAAATATTGTGTATATCATTTAGATTTTTCCTTTGCACAGGTTTTTAAAATTTTTTATTTTTTTTTAATTTTTTAAAAATTTTTTTATTTATTCATGAGAAACTCACGGAGAGAGGTGGAGACACAGGCAGAGGGAGAAGCAGGCTCCATGCAGGGAGCCTGATGTGGGACTCGATCCCGGGTCTCCAGGATCACGCCTGGGCCAAAGGCAGGTGCTAAACCATTGAGCCACCCAGGGATCCCCTGCACAAGTTTTTTAAAATAAAAAGGGAATTCTTCTGTTTTGCAACCTTATTTTATCAAAACAATTATGATTAATATTTTCTTGTACTGATCTATAACATCATTTTAATATATACATTAATTTGTTTACTTAATCCTCAACTGGATGGGATACTGGACATCCATTCTTAGACTCATGGTTCAAGGGATGATTTCTTTTTCTTCCTCTAAGTAATTTATACATATAAATAAAATTTAAGTTCAATTTGCCAACATACAGTGTAACACCAGTGCTCATCTCATCATGTGCCCTCCTTAATATGCATCACCCAGCTACCCCATCCCCCCACCCACCTTTCCTTCTGCAACCCTTTGTTTCCCAGAGTTAGGAGTCTCTCATGGTTTGTCTTCCTCTCTAATTTTTTTCCACTCAGTTTCCCTCCTTTCCCTTATGGTCCCTTCACTATTTCTTATATTCCACATATGAGTGAAACCATATTATAATTGTTTTCTCTGATTGATTTCACTCAGCATAACACCCTCCAGTTCCATCCATGTCAAAGTAAATGATAGGTATTCATCCTTTCTAATGGCTGAGTAATAGTCCATTGTATCTATATACCACATCTTTATCCATTCATCTGTCGAAGGACATCATGGCTCCTCTCACAGTTTGGCTATTGTGGACATTGCTGCTATGAACATTGGGGTGCAGGTGTCCCTTTGTTTCACTACATCTGTATCTTTGGGGCAAATACCCAGTAGTGCAATTGCTGGGTCATAGGATAGTTCTATTTTTAACTTCTTGAGGAACTTCCATCCTGTTTTCCAGAGTGGTTGTACCAGCTGGCATTCCCACCAACAATCCAAGAGAGTTCCCCTTTCTCCACATCCTCACCAACATTTGTTGTTTCCTGTCTTGTTAATTTTACCCATTCTCACCGGGGTAAAGTGGTATCTCATTGTGGTTTTGATTTGTGTTTTTCAAGGGGTAATTTCACTGAGCTATGATGAGCTTTCCCATCCTAGGGATGGTGCTGCCCAAATAATCAGGCCCAAACATTTGGAAGGAAAGGCAGTATCACCCATGTCAGAGTTTGAAAAACATTGACACTTCTCTTCACCCCCAAGTCCAGGTTCCATGCAGACTACCACCCTCCCGCCTGCATTCGGAGCCTCCTTTGTGGAGTACCTACCCCAGGGCCACCCCTCTTCTTACTGAAGCTCCTGATGTTCTTGCTGCGGGGCCATTCCTTGCAGGGTATAGAAAGACACATGCTGTGTATCCCGGACTTTGTCATTTGGGGATACGGGTTCTTCCTCCTCCTCCTCTCCTTTGTCACGTTAGGACCTTCCAGCCCCTGACCAGGGAAGAAAGGCTGAGCAGTGGCTAAGTAAACTCTTTTGAGTTTGGTCATGCTCTTACCTGGACTGAGCAATGTCAGAATTGGAAGCTAAGGTGGTCGTACAAAGGCTGGGTTGGAGGGAAGAATCATGGAGGGAAACAAGCAGTGCTTCCTACATATGTGTCAGTCTGGAGAGTGGGAAGACAGAAGTATCAACCTCCAGAGAACAAAAGAATCAACGCAGTTGCTGGAGTCTGATGATAATGGTTCCCAAAAGCACAATTTCACCCAACCCAGTCTTCTCTCATTATAACAAAGACATGGCTGTTGGATGGGTCCCCCAAGGAAAACAGAGCTTCCCTGTTGAAGGCTTCTCGGACTCCTTGGTTCACTTCAGGGCTGCAGATAGCACTGCTGTGGTCCTGGCTGTCTTCCATCTTTGGATGATGTAGAAGGGGCCAAAGGACCCATACCTAGGGCAGGTCCGGCAAACCACAATACAGCCCAAGCTGGAGGGGATTTGTCACCAACCCCTTCTCCCCAAGCTTGCGTGGATTTGTCAGAGCAAGAATGGACATGCTGGTTGTTGCTTGCAGACTCAAGGTTGAGGGGTTTGGCTTTCCTGACCTTGTCCAATCTGGGCTGCTGCTTCTACTTCCAAAGCCTGTAGGTGTGTGTCGGGGGGGGGGTGCAATAGTCCTATGACAGGGGTCACGCCCATCCCACACCTCTACAAGGCTTCTCACTTGTGTTTGTCTTTCTCTATTGTCTTCATCTAGCTCCTTCTGCTCCAGTGATAAACCCACAGACCCCTAACTCAGCCACGGGATCCTCTGTCCGTGTGTGCTGGAGCTTATACTCTGATGACACCGTGGAGAGCTATCAGCTGTCCTATCGGCCAATGCAGGACAGCTTACCTGGGAAGGACCCAGAAGGTGAGGCTCTGCTAAGAACACACTAGTGCTCTGGAATGGCTGAGGGCCCTCAGAGGTTAGGGCCCTGCCTTCCTAGCACTCAGAAGGGCGGAGGTGGGATGCATCTGCGCATCCAGCTCCTTGGAGCTGTCATGATCCAGGAGCTACTCAGAGGACAGGATGCAGGCAGGTGAGCGTGACAGAAAGGGTGAGAAAGGCAAATTGGGGCCCGGCTGGGAGAGTCACAAGGCCAGGCTAAGGTGTCTGGAGTGTAGATAGAGCTGTCAGGTCAGAGTTGCCCTTGGGATGAAGTCCTGGATGCCCTGGATGCCCTGTGTGCACGAAGGGTGGGGATGCCTCTCCTGGAGGAGGCCCAATTGGGCTGTCTGGGTTCCAGTGGGCCTAGCATGTGAGGGGAGGGGAGGCTGGCTCTTCTCAGAGCAACCCTGTGCTGGTAGAAACTGGAGGGGTAGCATGGAGACCCCCATGAAGGGTGAGGGGGCCTCTGCAGCCTGGAAGGGCCACTGCTGCTCAGATTCACATTCCCAGGTTGAGCAACCTCCTGGGAATGGACCCTCACCTCCCAGTGGGCAGCCCATCCTCCTCCCCGGGAAATGGAGCTGGCTGGTGTGGGGCTAGGCCCGGGGTAGTTGCCTCCCTCCACCCCACATAACAGATAAGCCATGTGTCTGTTGAGAAGAGAGGCCCAGACAGTGGAGGAGCCCTAGTTGAGTGCCTGAAGGAATTCCAGGACCAAGGCTAGCCTGGCAAGACCTGTCCCGTGGCAATGGAGGCAGAGTGAGATTGGTGGCAGGGCCTTAGGGATTTCCACTTTATGAATACAGAGACTGAGACCCCGGAGAGAAGCAAGCTGTCCATGGGGACACGTGGGTGATAGCAGAACCAGGACAAGAATCAAGTCTGCAGGCTCCCTGTAGAGAGGTTTTGTTTTTTTTTTTTTAAGATTTTATTTATTTATTCATGATAGGCAGAGAGAGAGAGAGAGAGAGAGAGGCAGAGGGAGAAGCAGGCTTCATGCCAGGAGCCCAACGCGGGACTCAATCCCGGGACTCCAGGATCGCGCCCTGGGCCAAAGGCAGGCGCCAAACCGCTGAGCCACCCAGGGATCCCCCCTGTACAGAGCTTTGCTCGCTGTACCAGGCCAGGCAGGTGAAGGGGTCAAAGTGCTGAAAGTGAGGACTGTTTTTCTGCCCAGGATGTAGGAAGGAACGGGAATTCTTAAGGAAAGTAAGTCTAACTGATGCTGAGTGAGGTCGGGATAAGGTGAACAGATGGTGAGGGTGGTCTGAACAAAGACTAAAGTTAGGGTATAGTGGGGAAAGAGGAAGACTTGGAACAGGAGATCAGAGACCAAGAAGCCAGACCTGACTGAGCCCAACTCTTGTCGTGAATTGACCCTGCTGGCACTCTATGAAGATACACAGAGGAAGCCAGGATATTTGGGCTGTGTCATGACCATCTGTGAAGACCTTTTTAATGGACCACTTTGCAATAAAAGAACTGTTATCAGAGGGTGGATTAATGACATATCACTGCCTTCCAAGAATCTGGGGAGGTTTGGAGGTATAGCAGTTAGAACACCTTAGCCCACTCTACTGTATGCATCTATATAGAACTTATTGCTTAACATGACAAACATAAACTGTTTCTTATAATTCTGTGAGTTAGCTGTCCATTCTTCTGGTCTGGGCTTGAGTAGGGCTGGATGGTCTAGGATAGCCTCACTTACAAATCTGGGGACTTGGCTGGGATGGATGAGATGACCTGGATGTCTGGGGCCCTCTGTCCACCTGGTCTCATTGTCCAGAAGGCTGGCTTGGGCCTGTTCACATGGAAATGGATGTGTTCTCAGCAGCAAAAAGACAAGCGCCTGCTCACAGGCATTCCCCAAGCCTCTGCTAGCATCCTGTTTGCTGCTGTCCCATCGGCTACAGCAAGTCATATGGCTGAGCCCATCAAGGGAGGGCAGGAAAAAATGAACCTCTTGAAAGAGTAGGGAGTCAAACTGCAGTGGAGTGCACGTGTAGGGGTGGGAGGAATCTGTGGCCAATTTTGTAATCTACTACAGGGAGATTCAGCACAACTCATTTGGAGCTATTGGCCTATTTTTAGGGTTGAATCATGTCCCTTTTTTTTTCCCCCAGAGTTTACAATGACTGTCAAAGAAACATATTGCTCAGTGACAAATCTTATGCCAAATACCCAGTATGAATTTTGGGTCACAGCTCAGAACAGGACTGGCCCCAGCCCTGCCAGCGAGTGTGTGGTGTACATGACAGGTAATTGGGGTCACTTGTTTCTGGAGCAGGACCTTCATTCCAGGGGGACACAGGAGTCACAGCTTTCTAGATGTGGCAAGACCCTCGATCTTATTTGGCAGGGCAGGAACAGCTGTATATTTTCTTTCATGCAATACATGCAATCTGTATTCCGAGGATGGAAGGGACATTCGCTCAGAGTTGGTCTCAAAATATCAAAAAAGCCCTGCTCCTAATCGCAGGGCCATAGAACCCTTTAGCCACCTTCTGCTCCAGGAACATGGGAAGGGGATTCTCTGTGTCTTTGTCCATTTGGGCGGCCGTAACAGAACACCACAGACAGAGTGGCTTATAACTGACACATGTTTATTTCTCTCAGTTGTGGAGGCTGGAAGGTCCAAGATCAAGGTGTTGGCATATTCAGTGTCTGATGAGAAGCCTTCCTGGTTTGGAGATGGTGGGCTGTGTTCCAGCTGTGTCCTCACACAGCAGAAAGGGGCCACAGAGCTCTTTCATTCTCTTTTATAAAAGACGTCCTCCCTCTCCTCTCCCAGAGATCCCACACACCATAATGTGGGGAAGTAGGTTTTCAGCACATGAATTTGGCGGGAGGAGGGAGGGGGGCACAGAGCCTCTGTCTGTTGCACCTGCTTTGCTTTTTCTTGCACTGAATCTCTTCTGTGCAAGGACAGTGGCCATGCTGTGTGGCCCCGTGCCGGACACATGGCTGTCTTCCTCTCCCTTTGTCCTGTACCTAGCGCCTTCCCCGCCCATCATAAAAAGCAAAGAGATACAGAGCTGCGAGGAGGCAGCGCTGATTTGCTGGGAGTCCGGAAACCTGAATCCCGTGGACTCTTACACAGTGGAACTGACCCAGGCAGAAACGCCTGAACCCTCAGGTGTAACCGAGTGAGTCACGGGGGGATGTTTGCTGGGAGCAAGAGGCCTTGACACCTCATATGGTGACCCAGCTCAGGCAATGCATGGGGCCTAGAGTAGAGGTCGGTGGTTGGAGTTTGGGGCACATGGGAACCTTAATTTGGGGCTGCTTCGATTTCATGAGAAGTTGCTGGAATGTTATTACTGAAGGCACATGTCAGGTAAATAAATGGTTTAAGTGTCGGGTTGGCTTTCTCAGCCCAACAACGATTTACAGTTCATTATTCCTAAAAGTATTGTGGGTGTAGGTGGTGCTGTGTCCTGTGCTGGGGTACCCCACAGAGCTGGCCATCAAGCGGGGGCAAATAGAAAAACAAGAAAACAAGCAAGCGTATGGGGGTGCTGGAGAAACCGAAAGAACCACCAGGCTGGAATTTACAGGAGAGGGAGAGCATCCTGAGGCAAAACGAGAGGTTAGAGTTCAGCATACAAAGAACCTCATGTCTATGGAGGAAGGCCGTCGGAAGGCTCATATCGCCCCAGGCTGGTGGAGCTGAACGTGTTCACAGGCGGATGAGGGCTGGACTCAGCACGCACAGGGTGCCCGCAGATCCCACAAGCATGCAGCTGTGTGCAGTGGGGGACAAATGGACGCACCTCTGGTTCACTACTGGGCAGTCCTGGAATTTGTGGAAAGGGAATGAACCATCCGGGCAGCCCAGGACCAGCCACCACCACCAGGGCTCTGGAGAGAGGGAGGAGGCAGGGTTGGTGTCAACTGCTAGGAAGGACGGATTCTTCTATGCTGAATGTAGGCTTGGAGCCTGGCCATCTATCCTGAGCACCCTCTGCTCCTGGTAGAATCCATGCATCCACAGCCACATCAGGGTTACTTCCAGAGATACTCAGGAATGAGGCGGAAGTGGCCCAACAGCTCTGGCCACCTGAATGATCCGGATTTTCTTTGCAATCTGTGCTGATACTTTAGGAGCACCTGACGCCTGGGACCAGCCCATAATGATGGGGGTCACCAGAAGGCTGGTCGGTGACTGAGGTGACCTGGGGTGGTCCCTGTTCTCTAGTACAAACCTAAGCATCTTGAAGAAAAGACAAAATCCCTTCCTAGGCTAGGCCTTTCCTGCATCTGGAGCTCATCTTGTACCAGCTTCTCTTCCCTCTCTGGGTCCAGCCACACTGTCCTATTTTAGTTCTCCTACTTCCCGTGCTCTTTCCTGCCACGTGCTGTGTGACTCCATGTAGGACACTCCTGTCCCCATTTCATCCTAGTTACTTCCAAGTCATTCTCCAGGTCTCAGCTCAGAAGTCACCTCTCCAGCATCATGCACCCTGTGGTATGCCATCACCATGTCACGGTTACCACCTTACATTTTCTCCAGTGATGGCTTGAGGGGTGCCTCTCTACCCATCCAGACTGTAGCTCTGTGAGGGCAAGACTACATTCAGTTTTCCCCAGAGCCTCCCTCTATGGTGCCTGGAGCCTAAGGTGTCTGGTTAATATTAATTGGATGAAGTGTGAAAGTGCCCCTCTGGCCTGGAGCTGCAGCCTTCAGGATGACCTGGACACCCAGGCCTCAGGGTGAGGGTGTTGAATTCGTGAACAGGCATCACCCCAAAGTCTTCTCTCTCCCCCTGGGCTGAAATGGGTTTAACAATTGCAGGAATAGTCAGTGGCAATTAGGGGTGTGTATTGTGTGTTGTAGAATTTAAATACATCGGGTTGTTCCCAGGGGGCTTCTGTCTGTTTATAAACACAGACTGAGGCCTGGTCGGGGCCCAGAGCTGGGCTTCGGGAGGTGGTCCTCAGCCCCTGCCCGCAGGGGGGTTCTGACCCATCAGACAGCTGGGGGCACGCCGCATCCCCCCTCTTGCCTGCCTCCACAGACACGGCATCAGAGGCCAAGCGTGGCTCGAGGTGCCTGGGACACCAGAGTCAGGAACCCGGAGGCAAAAGAGACCAAACACAAGGAGTGACAAAGAACAAGGAAAGTGGGAGGAAACACTCCTGGCTGTGCTGCTGTTGGTGGGAGGACAGGGGTGTGAGGCTGGGTTTACACTCTCGGCTTGGAAACTGGCCGCCAGGCCCCACCGTTCAGTAACTGCAGCCCTGCCTTTTTGCCCAGGTCAGTTGTGGGCATCCCCACTTGCGAGTCCCTGGTGCAGTTGCATCCCAGGCAGAGCTACACGGTCTACGTGCGAGCCCTCAACATGGGGGGGCCCAGTGCAAGGAGCGACCCCGTGACGATCTACACCACTGGTACGTGCCCAGGCCGCACGCTCCCTAGGACCTAAGGGAGCCACTCTGTGGGAGGCCAGTGCTGCATGACTTGGCTGGAAAATGTGGCAAGTCAGGCCAGGAAGGGAGTCAGGGGATAGAGGCCCCGTGGTCCCACTCTATAGACGGGAGTACTCAGGCCCAACTCAGAGCAGTTTGGTGGCAAAGCAAACGTTAGCACTCAGGGGTTTTCTCCATGTCCTCAGGTAGACTAGAGGCTTGTCAGCCAGATCTGGGGGGTCCAGACACCTCACAGCTCACTCAGGCCACATACTACCCTTGGGATGGCGTCTTTATTCCCAGCAAGAGCTGCTGGCCTTGGCTTGTCTCCTGTTCTTGCTTTCAGCCCAAGAATCTCCCACCCACCACAGGCCCAGCTTGGACCTGGCTGCTCAGCCTCTCCCTACACCCTGTCTGGCCCTGATGGGTGCCCACACCCCCCAAGCCCCAGCCACTTCCCCTTCTTACTTGCCGTACTCCTGTCATGTGACTATCATGTGTCCTGTCCAGATCCTAAATGAGCAGTGACATCACCAGCAACATTCCATACCTCCGCTTTCCTGGCAGTGCTTAGCTGTGGGTTCTGAGCTCTGTCATGGTGCACTGGAGCCCAGTGGCTCTCCCCACACAGCACAGAGCCAGTCCAGCTCAGCCGGCTGACTGGGTGGCCGGCAGGTAGGAAGCAGAAGCAGGGAGCTAGGTCTGGGCTCTGAGGATGACATACTCTTGACTGGGATCGTTCCCTAAGGAACATTGTGTCATTTGTCCTCATTTCCAATGCTAGGAGGAAAGGTGTGTGATTAATTCCCACGGTGTTTCTTCCACGCAGATGGGAAAAACAAGCTGAGTGGCCACCAAAGGCCCCAGAGCTGGTGCAGGCTAGTGCTGGGATTAGGACTCCGGTTTTTCTGTTCTGTTGGCCTGGGGCCTGCCTTTACTTGGCTGGCCCTTCTCATTTTCTGTGCTGACCTAGTGTTTTGAAATGTCAAATTCTGGCTGTTTCAGTAAAAGAGAACAGAGCAAAAGGTACAGACAGTTCTTGATTACTCAGTCATCTCTGAATTAGTTTGTTCATATAATTCTTTTTAAGAGTGTATTTATGGAAGAAGGGGTGCCTGAGCGGCTCAGTCAGCTTAGCATCAAACTTTTCACCTCAGCTTAGGTCTTGAGCTCAGGGTCGTGAGGTCAAGCTCCGCATTGGGCTTTTATTTATTTTTTAAAGATTTTATTTATTTATTCATGAGAGAGAGAGAGAGGGGGAGAGACACAGGCAGAGGGAGAAGCAGGCTCCATGCGGGGAGCCCAATGCAGGACTCATTTCTAGGACCCCAGCATCACGACCTGAGCCTCCACATTAGTCTCCCTGCTCGTGGAGAGCCTGCTTCTCCCTCTCCCTCTGCCCCTGTCCCTGCTCATGCTGTCTTTCTCAAACAAATAAAAAAATCTTTTTTTTTTTTTTTATGCTCCTCTGTTAGAACTAGCACACCAGGAGCAAGGACCATGTGCTGCATCAGCTGGGGACAGTGGGGGTGGGGAAGACCTGGCCTGCCCCTTGCTGGAGAGTGCAGACAGTAAATGAAATTTCCAGTAGCAGCTAACTGTGAAAATAATTGTGAACAGCTTGATGGTGATGCCCAAACTCAGGTTTGAAATGAAGAGGAGTGACAGGATAGGAACTTGAGAAAAACAGAACTTGGTTAAGACACAGGAGTGTAGAATGAGTCACTGTGCTCTTATATGATGGATTTTTTACAAAATAATTTGTTAATCTATTCCGTACCACTTTGTGGCGAGCTTTGTTTCAACTGTGATTTGGGGAGGTCTCTCCCCCACAGCCTTAAGTGAAATGTTGAATTTTACTTCCTTTTGTCCAACTGATCATTAAGAATCCCAATTCCTATTTCCCCTGGCAGGTGGATTAGAGGCTCCTGTCTGCCTGCAGGCGTTTACAGCCTCCTGGTTAAGAACAAAGTCTCCGGAATCAGAGGGCCTAGGGATTCAAATTTGAGTTCTGTCATTTGCCTGTTCTTTTTAACAACCTGGTGCCTCGGTGTTTTCCTCTAGAAGTGCAAATGTAACAGCTGTTTCTAAGGGTAATTGTGAGGATTGAATGAGCTAAGACTTGCAGATCGCTAGCTGGGAGCAAGGCACAGGGACACCCCCCACCCCCGTGGGGGAGTAGCTGCCCCACTCATTAGTAATGGGGGGGGGGGCGGCGGGACCCCACAAGCCCAGGCTTCCCAGAGGAGCTGGCAGCAGTGATGGAGTGATGGGCTGGGTCTGCATGTGTTTCCGCCTTCGCAGGCAGCTGCTTTCACCTGAATGAGCACACCTGCCATCCCTGGCTGACCATCTCTGAAGACGGGTTGACTGTTGTGCGAAGCGAAAGGAAAACCCTCGCAAAGGAGCCGCTCCCTAGTAACACCCGGTTTACCAGGTACTTTGTTTGAGAAAGAGAGCATGAGCAGGGACAGGGGCAGAGAGAGAGAGAGAGAGAGAGAGAGAGAGAAAAGCAGGCTCTCCACTGAGCAGGGAGATGGATGTGGAGCTCGATCCCAGGACTCTGGGATCATGACCTGGGCTGAAGGCAGCCGTTTAACTGATTGAGTCACCCAGGTGCCCTGAATTTTTGAATATCTAGCAATTTTTGCTGATTCATGCTCATTTAAGGCTTTTATAAATACATTCCACTGGAATGTTCTGTGAACCTCCCTAATCCTTGCTGTAGTTCAGGGAAACATAGATTAGGACAGATGCCGCCTTGAAGATGGAAAGAGGCCCCAGAAATGGACATGGGGCGAGGGGTCTGGTGGGGAAGGGAGGCTGGGGAGGTGGAGAGCAAGGGTCTGGCTGGTGTGAGCTGAAGACACGTGGGCCTCTGAGGTTGTGTCCTGGGTGACTAAGCGGGGCAAGTCTGACCATGAAGCGGTGATGAGAGTCACACCGACAGGCAGCGGGAGAGCCAAGCAAGGAGGTAGGTCTCCCAGGGCTTGGCCCGCGCTCCCTCTCCTACACTGTGAAACCTTATTTTAAAATTCCTGATGAAGGGACACCTGGGTGGCTCAGTGGCTGAGCATCTGCCTTCAGCTCAGGTCATGATCCTAGGGTCCTGGGATCTAGTCCCACATCAGGCTCTCCGCAGGGAGCCTGCTTCTCCCTCTGCCTCTGTGTGTGTGTGTGTGTGTGTGTGTGTGTGTGTGTGTGTGTGTGTCATGAATAAATAAAATCATTAAAAAAATAAAACTCCTGATGAAAACCCAGGATGGAATCTGAGCTAGCATTGGTGGAAGAGACAGGGATTGTGCTAGTGCATGACCTGAGGGAGGGGTGGTCCTGCAAAGATGTGCGCCATCTGTCCAGATCTGTAGCTGTTTTCAGACCTTAGTGCTCAGTTCATGCTGAAACCATTTACTTATGCCTTCATTCTTTCTGAATACTAAAAGCAGACTTAAGTTAAGGGGCAAACATACATTACTGAAATAGAAAAGTCAAAGCAGTGGAAGAACACAGATAGGTTAAGTTCAAGAGCTAATTCCATTTCCAGGATTACACAATGAACGTGGCTCTCAGCCTCCCCAGAGTCAGGAAGAGAAGGTCCTGGTGGGTTGGATTTAGAGTCAGGAGTATCTTCCAAGGATGAAATGGGGCTCCCCTATGGGGGTCACAAAGGCCACTGATGCAAACTGTATCCAGCCTCCCTGCCCGGGTCCTAGACTATCCTGGGACTGGGGTTTTTACTGTGTGTGTATGTTAAGTACCTACTGTATGTAAGTGTCCGTGTGCCGTAACACAACCGCATGGGGTATAGTGAAAGCAACTTTATCCCTTCTCGCCTCTGCCCATTCAGCCCAGGGTTGGGGGGCATGGAGAGATGGAGAGGGATAAGAAGTGATAAAGGTCTTACCTGTATATAAAATAAAGATTATATATATAAATATTTTATTTATTTATTCATAAGAGACACAGAGAGAGGAAGAGACATAGGCAGAGGGAGAGGCAGGCTCCCTGTGGGGAACCCGATCCCAGGACCCCGGGATCATGATCTGAGTCACAGGCAGACATTCAACCGCTGGGTCACTCCAGTACCCCTTACCTGTGTTTAAAGAAAAAATTCAACTGAGCAGATTTTAAAGATATTCTTGGCTTTATTCACTGATTTATGAACTGGCCATCATCCAGTCTAGCAGGCGGAAAGGATCTCTAAGGAGCCGTCCAAAATGGAAGACCTTCATGGGCCGAGTGAGCAGGAACAAGGAAGTTATAAGTAGGCAAACAAGTGGGTGGTTGTGGCAGCTTCATTTCCTTCAGGGACAGCAGCGCCTATCAGGTATATCCTCACCAGTGCTCCTCAGGTGATGACTGGTGGTTTAAGATTCCATATCTGAGAGAGCTGAACTATAACTGAGTTGTCTCCGTTTGGTGACATGGGGCTTAGCGTAATGGACTCCATTTTGGGCTTGTTGTCCTGTTTTTAACCTGCTTGGTACCTGGCTGGTCCCAGGGTGGTATGTGTCTCACGCAGTCCCCTCCCCGTCGAGGCCCCTCACAACCCCTCAACTTCAGCACCCAGTGCTATAGCTCTAGTTCTACCAAGGTCTCCTGGGACCTCACAGGAAACTCTCTGGCAGGATCCTCTTGAGAACAATATAGAGACAGGTGTCCTCAGTGGGTTCCATTCACACCTGGTCCCCTGAAAACACACACCTTTGACCAGGCCACTGCTCCTTCACTGTGTGTGAACCATAGGAAAGCTCTCTGTGCAGACAGAGCCTCAAGCATCCTCAGCTCCAGCCCTTTTGGTGTTGCACTAAAAGTTGCAAAACAGTTTTTGGCTGCCGAGTCCTACATACGTGGTCTAGCACCTCACCTTGAAATATGGGAGAGCTCACCATCTATTGTTCTGTTCTTGGCTTTCTGGGGTCCAGTAAAGCAGAGTTAGTCCCATTTCAGTATCTTTTTACCGATGTATCTGTTGCCCTGTGAAACACCATGCTGTGTGCTGGGGACAAAGAGAAAAGGATGCTGTCCCTGCCCACCTGACTCAGACTGGCAAGCGGGGGAGACACATGTCAAAGACACACGTATGGAAGATAAGGTAGAAGTATGGACAGGGCATTGTAGGAGTCCCAAGGAGGAAGGCTTCCTGCAGGGGGAAGGACAAATGGTAGTCCTCCAGGCCAACGAGGCAGATCCAGTGTCTTACACCAACGACAGAAGCCAGAGAGACCGTCTGTATGGAGCATGATGAGCAGTTGAGTGTGTCAATGGTGTAGGGTCCATAATGAGAAGAGGTGGAAGATGAGGCAGGAAAGATGGAAACAAGTTTGGACCTTACCCTTCAGGTTGGGGAGAATTCAAGTAGGGGAAGTGACAGGATCAGATTTTTATTTGAAAAGGATCACACTGCGCGGTGAAGTGTGAACTGGGGATGTAGGGGAGAGTGGGTGGGGCACAGAGGACAAGGAGACCAGAGGGGAGGCTGCGGCAGCCCTGACAAAATCAGTAACAGGGTAGATGAGCCGAGCCAATGGACTCAGTAGATCCTTAGTGCATAAAACCAGCAAGGAGAGTGGCCAACTGGTTAAGGGAGGGGCAGGGGAGGGATGGGTCCAGGATTGTAATTTATGGAGTGCTTATCAAGTGACAGACTCGTTTCAAGTGCTTTCCACAATAGCCTCTGAGGTCCAAACCACGATCACTCCGGTTTACATAAGAAAATTAAGGCAGAGAGAAGTAAAGGAATGTGCCCAAGGATGTGCCCACACTGCCAGATAAGGGTTGGGGTCAGAATTAAACTAGAAGCTAAACTTGTAACACTGCATTATTCCTCTCCTAGTTTGCTGCCTGGGGGTTACTGGGTGGATAATGAGTCTATTAACCAAAATGGAGAAAACAAGTGGGGTAAATAACCCACGTGTTTGTGGTCAGTGGGAGGGGTAGGAATGGAGTAGTCCCGTTTGGGAAATTCTGAAAGAGACAGCAGGGAGTGGAGATGTGGGTCTGGAGCTTGAGGTAGAGACGCTTCGTTTTACAGAGGAGTTCCTTCACTTGCAGCCTCCTTCCCACAGCTTTGCTTGGCCTTCAGAACTTGGGGTCTGAGTACGTGAGGGTGATCTGGTTGCAACATGTCACCCTACAGATTGCCAGGGTTGGTGCAGCTGAGCTGGCTGATGAGGCAGGAGTCCCCTTGCTCCTCTGCTGCTCCCCTGTGCGAGCCTCCCAAAGCTGCAGGCTGGGTCGAAGAGGACCTTCCCTGATAGAGGATGTAGGAGTCAAGGTCAAGGTCACCCTGTCAAGGGTGTAGGAGTAGCTGTACTCACCTTCGAGAACCCCCCCCCCCCCAAACTCTCAAGGTCCTTTTGCAGGAGAATGTATGTAGTCAAGCTTCCAAGACTCCAGGCACATCCAAATGAGGCACTGCATGTCTGCAGTCTGCCTTTCTTTAAATAAGAGCTTGAGGTTTGAGTAGACATCATGTATTAATGACAGCTAAACAAATCTGCCATGGGATTTGGGGAGCCAGAGTTTGGCTAATGTAGGAGTCTCCTGCCGGAGGTGGAATATTTTGGAGATACTGATGTGGTCCAACTACCAACAAGAACCTTTCTCTAAAGAATGTTGTATTGTTGTAAAACAAAACAGAACTCTGACCTTTGTAAACCTAATTGTTCCTGGTAGCATCATTTGTGAGGAATTTGCCATTTGCTCCATTTGGGTCTGCCCCTGTGATGTGAATCCCTGTATTATGCTTGAAGCTGCCTGGAAGATATACATCACCTCACTGCCCCCCATGCTAGTGTCCTAGCACAAGCAGTGCTGACTAGGTCCTGAACTTCAAGCACGTGGTTCCCTGGACTATACGGAGTTCCTTGAGGTTTCAATCCCTTCCCCCACCCCTTTTTAAGGATTTTATTTATTTGAGAGAGAGCACGAGTGCACATATGGTCGGGGGTGGGAGGCAGAGGGAGGAGAAGCACTCTGTGCTGAGCAGGGAGCCTGATGCAGGACTCAGTCCCAAGACCCGGAGATGATGACCTGAGCTGAAGGCAGATGCTTAAGTGACTGAGCCAGCCAGGTGCCCACCCCCCCACCCTTTTCAACAAGTAATTCCAAACTTTTATTTTTGTACTACAAAGGCCAGTCATTTAAAAATGCACACAGCGGCTTTTCTATCCTGCCTCCATACCAGCAGGGTAATAATCCTCTTGTAATCATCAGCATCATGAACTGAGGGTGTGTCGCTTCACAAGGGAGGTGGTTCAGAACACCTACCTCCACATTTATAGACCACCTCCTACCGACCCCAACCACTGGGATCACTCACCTGCACAGCCAGGCTTGGGTCACCCCAAAGCACATGTTTCCACTTTCTAAACCCAGGTGTGTTGCTGTCATGGGGAATCTAATTCCAATCAGAGGGCGCCATTACTGGGAGGTGGAGGTGGATGAGCGTGTGGACTACACGGTGGGTGTGGCCTTTGAAGATGTCCCTAAACAGGACGACCTGGGAGCAAACTGCCTGTCTTGGTGCATGAGGCACAGATTTGCATCATCAAGGTAAAGTAAAATCTGGATACCCAGCATTAAAGTTTGTTTTGAAAGAAGAGATCAAGAGGTTTCACTAGCAATAATTAAGGCCTACAGTACGTTTCGTAAATCTTTTTAGGGTATTACAGGTCTCTTTACCCTTCTCCGTAAAGTCCAGATGAGAAGAGAAAGAGCAGCTTTGGGTACTTTTCTTTCGGATTAAAATAGCTAAAATTCACGGAGAGCTTGTTCTGTGCCAAGCACTGTTCCACACTCTTAAATGTGTACTAGCCCATTTACTTCTATTATCCCATTAAAAAAAAAAAAGCTATGCCTCATAACAGTCATGTCATCTATCCAATGTTTTCAGAGCTTAAAATCAAATCCAGGCAGTCTGGCTCCAAGGACAGCATTCTTAACCACTAAGTAATTGGTTTTTCATGTTGAACTTATGTTATTAAACGGATAGTTTGATCTGAAGCCCCAATTCCATCTTTGTAAGTGGGCAGAGGCTTAAAATAGTTATGGCTCATTCCAGTTTGCTTCTGCTGCTAAGCACTCTGTCCTCTATGCATGGACTAGTTCCAAAAAGAGGCCCCCAGTGGGGTGGACATTGTCAGACTTAGAAAGCCATCGTTGCAACCTCCCTTCACCTCAAAAATTGTAAAACCTATTTTCCTAGTACCTCTTCTACCACGGGGCCTCTGACCCTCGTTGGCTTGCTGAATCCTATTAACATTTGATCCGATGTTCTCTGCTCATGAGCCTCCATCATGGTTAAACACTATCTGTCATGCCCAAACGTATGTGGGAAGACCAGCTTGCCCCCTGTAAGATATCTGGATTAGAATGGACTTTACTGAGCCTCAGACCCAGTTTGAGGAATACAAATACCAGGCACTGAGCCAAATGGTTTATTTGGATCCTGCCTGAAATAAGACTAAAAATCAAAGTGTCCTCTCCTATAAAAGGAAAAATGAATGGCAGAGGAAAACAAGAGAGAGAATAAAGGAAGAGTAGGGGTCTGTGTATAGTGGAAAGGGTGGGAAGTCAGAGGACAGAAGAGGATGGGAACATGAGATGGCATGAAAAAGGACAAGAGCCGAGCACTGGAGCCAGAGCAATTTCTTGCAGTCCCATCTTCGAAAGACACATGAGAGAGGGACCGAGTTACAAGTGGAGGGTGAGGGCTGGGTATCTTAGCTGATTCGTATTTCTTGCTTTAGTCTTGACTCTACTGTGGTGGGAGGAGGTAGAGGGAAGAGTGGCTTCTTAGTTAAGGAAAGGAGCAGCAGAGGGGAAGATGAGGTGACTCGTGCTGGAGACAGGCTGGCTTGGCCTGATGCACTGAAGGCTATTCCAAGTGCTCCTCCCAGGCATGTGGACCAGCGTGCTGCTGCTGAGCTCTGCAAATGTCTGCACATAGCAGGGGTAGGAAGTTCCTGTGGCTGGTTTCAGTTCAGGCCATTCTTCAAAGCACAAAGGACACAGAGCCTGGCGAGAGGGTACTGCAGTGAATGGAGACGGCCCCCAGGGGGCCCTGCTAAGGCTGAAGGTTTGAGAATGGTGCCTTAGTGAGTGCTTGCTTGTGCACAGATTCTACCAAGAGGCTCATTTTATTCCATGAAAGATCATGAGGCTGCCTGTTTCAAATGTCTTTATTACAAAGGTTTTATACATCTGAACCTTAAAAATCTAAATTTCCAAAACACCTATATCTATACAAATTTTTATGTAGTAAGAATTTATGTTACTGTACCTAAGTATTTTAGGTTAACAGATTGCTTGAAAACAAATGGAGTTAAAAAATAAAAGTCTCTTAGGACAAATTTTAGAAAAGATAATTTTGGAAAGGGTAATCAGTTAAAAAAATAACATAAGCATAGGAGTATATGAATAAAATTAATATGAAATGTTCTGCAAATAATCCAGACAGAATTTCTGAAACTTTGTTGTATCAACATTTAATTTTCAGGCATAAGTATGAGTTCCTGCATAACAAGATGACTCCAGACATAAGAATAACGGTGTCCCCCAGGAAGATTGGCATTCTGTTAGACTATGAAAATTCAAAATTGTCATTTTTCAATGCGGACATTTCTCAGCATCTATACACATTCAGCTGTCAGTTCTACTGCTTTGTGCATCCGTGTTTTTCTTTGGAAAAGCCTGGGTGTCTGAAGATACATAATGGCATTGCAATGCCAAAGCATGTTGCTTTCTATTAGACCATTTTGATCCCCGACTTCCGTACCTACCCCTCTCAGCCACTCACCCCTCGACTGGTTGGACTTGGCATTCAGGCACCATGCACCAAGCACAACTTATGGCTCACATTCTCACCTGGCAGACTAGTGCACTGACACTTATCTCACCTGACCTGGATTCCAGTCCTGTGCACTGCCGCCTGTGTGAGATAGGCTGGTCATTACTAGGCCCGGCTGTAAAACGAGAGCTCAGCCAACATGAACCCAGAGGTCTTTCAAGTTGTCATATTGTACACATCTATTGTTTATATGCAAAGTTACCTGAATCTCCAAGGCCTTCAGAGCTCGGGATGAGGGGCAGTGGAAAGGAAGGGAAAAGATGCATAAGTGTTAATGGCTGCAGCACATCTGTAACATGTCACTAGCACCAGTAACAGACTTGAGGAGGCAGGGAGCTGTCCCCAACCAGAACCAGGGAAGCCATGGACCAGCACCACCTAACCAGATGTGCCTTCCCCTCTCCTATCTTCCCGGCAGTTAACGGCACTGCAATGAGCACTCTGAACACCCCGTTCCGAGGACTTACCCCACTTAAACTTTGAAATGACCTCTACCAGGCCCAATTCCATGAAGGCAGGCAGTGTTTTATTCATCATTCAACCCCTAATGGCTAACATGTCACAAACAGGTACACACCACATATAGACTAAATTAGTATCTTCTTCATCCAACCACTGCTCTGCCTATTGATATTAACAGCAGCTCAGATACTTGAATTAACAAGTCACCTTGATGATCTCACAGCTCCTTATGTGTACACACACGACTGCCCTGCCAAGCTGGATCACTACCCAGAAATAAGGAAAGTATAGCCAATGAAGCACAGAGATAGTTCAAGTTATAGACACATGTGTGTATTCAAAACTGTTCTCAGCTACCAACATAGAAACTGCCAGGTAGGAAGTAGGATATCATAGGCAAGCCTGAATTCAGGATTCTAACAGGCTTTATGGAATATTTCACATGTAATACGAACATGAATAAAATGATAAAAACTTAACACCTATAAGGTTTAAGTGACATTTTTATTTGACCAAGAAAAAAATAATCTAGAATTGCCACTGACCATTAACATTTAAGATCCACTTAAGGCAGATGACCAGCTTAAAGCATCACAATTATTCTGCATAAAGAACTTTTGATTAAACATGTTTCTTCTACAAGAAGAAAAAAAAACAAGTCTAGAACAGAACCAAACAAAACGTTTTCTGTAAAATATTCCAATTCCTAAAATACCATGAATAATCTACTGAAATTAAATTTCAACAAGGGGCAGGATTTACCTCAAGGCCATGTTCACCAGCAACCTGCCGATAAATCTGTTAAAAGACAAAACAAAAAAAACTATTTTTAAAAGTCAGATCATTATAGCTGCAATCCCTGGCTCTGCAGTTAAAACATGTCAATCTGTTCCTACCTGTATCACTTTATAACCCTTGAGCAAGTTATTAACATAAGCTTAGGCTTCCCTCAATAAAGGGGAACAAGAATATGGAGAATAACCACAGAATCCTAGTGTAAACTAACATGGGCTTAGTAATTCAGAATAGTCAGATTTTAAGACACCTGGTGAAGGGACTGGAAAGTTGGTTTGGAGACTTGAGATATAAGATGACATTGGTTCCTGGTAAAATTAAATTGCCTTTTTTGGAAAAGTGTATGTTTAATAGTTGACTTCCTGCTGGTTCAGACAATGATATGCAATCACTTGTACACATCCAATAAAATATTTCAGAAGCACATGCTTGGTGATCAGTATAAAGCAGAGAGATTACATGGGTACCAAGGCCTTTTCTTTAAGACTTCTCATCCTCCAGTATTTGTCAGAATCCTAACTCACATGGCTCACACGCTGGCAGTTGCTCTGGAGCACAGTTCACTGTGACACAGCATTCTGTAAACGGGACTGTGCTGGTCTCTGTCCAAGGAGGCTCATCTAACCAGAAAACCCTCTGAAGGCTGCGCTCCAGGAGAGGACCTGTCCTCCACTTCTTGAACAACTTCTCCAATTTCCAGTCACCTTCCCACCAGTACAATGAGAGTCTCATGGGTTCACTACCTTCTCCCACCCTTTCCAATCTCTTAATTTACTGTTCCTATTTTCCAATGCAAAGTATGTAATTGCTGTTGGTAGATTAAGTAGGTCTTGAATTTATTTTGCTAACAAGACCTGTTCTATCTACCTTTTCCTTTAGGAGGCTAATAGCAGAGTTGGCTTGACTTCAAGGACTCTGTTTTCTTAGTCTCCAGACAACCAAGTCCAGTTTTTAAGACACACTGTCCTGTAGTGTGTTGAGACATGAAAGGAATAGTAATGGACTACTTTTAGGTAATTGATTACTTTTCAAGTTTTCAGAGATTTGAACTCTTACATACACATGCTTCACTGCAAACAATGGTTAAGGAATCTAAGTGTAAGATGAGAGTTGGTGATTTGGGAAGAAGACTCCAACCAGTCAGCATCTTCTCTGTCAGCAAGTCTCCTAGAAGGAGCATGACAATGAGCTGGGTACAATGCCCCAAGTTAGGAATTACTTTAGAGTTGCTACTGCACAGGTGGTAGTTCTTGTCACATATATCATGTCCCACTACTTCACTGCTTGTTTCCTGCTACCCTCAATCCCAGGAAAAAATTATGCCACATTCACGGATTGCTTTCTCTTCATTCTCCCAGACTTTGACAGATCAGGTTTTTCTGCTCCATTTCCATCTTAATCAAATCCCGGTGGAATTAAACTATCATTGATTTGAATTGTGGCAATTCAACTATACAGCATGCAGCTCAAACAACATGCACCCACGCAGATAGAGCCAATAAAAATGCTTTTGTAATAGGAACTCGGATTCTAATTTTGTTGTTCCTCCATGCTCATTCCTAGGCTTAAGAGATACCCTTAAATTAAAAAAGACTGGTTTGGAGACAAGACTATAATCCATTCACTGGGAAAGCACTCAGTCAACAAAACTGAGGTTTCCCAGCTGTGCATTTCAACAAAGGAACTTAGTTTTTAGAGGTGGATTTCCTGAGTACATTCATTACTTCTTGGTAAACTTGTCATGTTACTCTGCCACTCAAAGTTTCCTACCCTCTGACTTCTTTTATATCCCAAACACCCAACCAATTATATATCCCTTGTCCAACCAAGGGGGAGATGGACAAGGAGAAGGAAAACAAGAGAAGCACCATCCAAAAGTAAGGACAGACCTCTGAAGAAAGGTGTAACATACTTGCTTGATACTATCTTTGTAAAATCTACAATTTACAAAAAAGCCACAGATCCCTAGGCACCTGGATCGGACGTACCCTTTCTTGCCCACCTAATTCCTCCCCTCCCAGGCTGAGGTCAGTGCCACACTCACCTCTGAGTGGCACACTGTAACTACTGACCTATGTCTGCTCCACTTGACAAAAATGAAAGGCAGGAACTGTATCTTCCTAATCTCTGAATGATCAGAACACGGAAGCAATGGCATTCTGCTTTCAGAAGAGCTCATAAACCTGAAAAGAGGTAAGAGACATCCAATTGTCTTCCAAATTAAAAGAAAATCTCTTCATCAGAAAGCAAAGCACTTTCAAATTGCAGGTGATGGGTGGGGAGGAGACAAAAAATACAGTGTGATTCTCAACCTTTCTTCTGTCCCAATACACCTGAAGGATCTTACCCACACAACCCCATTTAATAACAGTGACTTCTAACTTGGGAAGCTTGGGAGGGGGCTTATCTGATGTGAGGAAGATGTATGTGGTTTAGGATGCTTCCTTCCCATCACTGCAAGAGATCTCTAACACTCACATTTAATATTATAGTTTTGACTATTCTTAAGAGCCCAAAGTCTACAACATACATGTTTTAAATGTTCTGAAACATCAGTAAAGCTGATAAGTGGAAGTTAGGGCCTTCAAAGCCTGATCTGAAAGCACACCACACCATGACTCTCTACGGTCTTAGAATCTAAGACTTTCATGGAGAAATGATATACTGAAAAGGTAATGATAACCCCAGGGACTTATAAAAACCACAGGCTAAACCTTCTCAAATGTCAAGTGTCTTTTAAAAATCATTTTACGGGAGAGACTTGCTCACCCCCAGAAAATTATAGCCAAACTTCTCTGTATCAGGTATAGGGTGAAAATCCTACATAGATGAAAATCCTACAAAATCCTACAAATGAGGCACCTCTCATTCTTGAAATCTCATCCCTTCCTAAAAAGCTGACAGAATTTTCAGATCCTAGGTTTCATTATTTTAAAATTATTTCATTATTGGAAAACTACGTTCCCAGCCCTTAAAGAATCTCAAGCCAATCTCTCCAAAATAACCACATATAACTATCTACCAAGGATTTCTGTCAAGTAAAAGGCACTTTCAACATTACCTACTTCTGTAATAATTATTGAATTCATTAGTGAGTACATTTCTGTGCAGTTACTAATCCACTGAAGTCTCGAGTTCTGGAAGTGAGAGATGAGAGGTGCAGACTGTAACCTGCTGTGGTCCCAGGTGGTGAAGGTGAGCAAGAGTTAAATGGCCAGGGGAATGAGTGGTGTAGAAACTGCCTACAGCCTGTGCATGTCCAAATCCACTCAATGGGTGGAGTCTCTCCTTAGCCCTGACTCTCTAGAAGTTAGTCTGAACCACTGTCTGAAGCACTATACAAATCAATGAGATGAAAAGAACACAAAATGGATAATGTGTTCCTCGTGCCTGGAATTATACATGTCCTGGAAATAAAAGATCCTTTCTTGTTACTGCATTTTTAAGGTAATACTTCTGCTCGTGTCACCACCACTTGCAATTGCAATCATGTCTACATCATCTCAGATTTCTTTGGACCATTTGCCCAGAGCAGTTGTTCTGTTGGGTGTGGTTCTTGTGGGGGCCCCTGAGACCCTTTTAGAGGCTTAGTCAGGTCACAACTACTTTCATGATAATACTGAGACATTATTTGCCCTTTCACTCTTATTCCACGAACCTACAGAGCAGAGTTTAACCAGAGGCTACATGCATGTGAGGACATTCATAACTCTGACAACAGTATATGCTTGTATATTCTTGTGTTTAAAACCTGTCTCAGTTTTAATCTCCAACACTAAAAATACTGATATATAGATAGAGCTATCTATATATCTCTCACATAAAAAGCTCTTTGGAGGGGATCCCTGAGTGGCTCAGGGGTTTAGCTCCTGCCTTTGGCCCGGGGGGCGTGATCCCTGAGTCCCAAGATCGAGTCCCGCATCAGGCTCCCCGCATGGAGCCTGCTTCTCCCTCTGCCTGTGTCTCTGCCTCTCTCAAGAATAGATAAAATCTTAAGGAAAAAAAAAAAAAAAAAAGATGTGGAGGACAGAAGTCTAGGCTGGAAACGAAGAAATCTCACCCCTAGTCCTGCCTCTGTCACTGACCGGCTCGGCGACCTTTCAGCCCGCCTCCTCTCACTATATGCCTTCAATTTAAACTGAACCGAGGTGGGGAGGGCCCAGATGGCTCTTCCTCCTCTGACACCGAATGACCTCCCCGGCGGATTCAGGAAGCTTAAAAATGACCAGCCGGCCGGGCATGTTTCCACATTAACGCAACAGGTGCCGCTGCCTCAAGCAGGAGCCACCGATTCAGACCGTCCGATTCTTACCGGCCCTGGCGTCGCAGCCCTGGGCGACCCAGGCCACCACTTCTGTGAAAGTCACCTGCTGCATTATTCCTCCTTAAACCTCACGCTGAGCGGGTACTTCTCCTTTCCGCATATACCCCCACCGCAGCTCCGTGAACCACCGCGCTTGTTTTTCTTCAAACGAAGTCAAGAAAGCTGAGCACCAAGAACGAGCCCCAGCACGTTGGTGTCGCGGACCCCGCGACAGATACGCCGACCTCTCACCTCTACGCCGGCTCCCCACCAAACTCCCCCGACACACCAGCCAGTCTGCCTACTAGAGGGCCGATGTAGCCCGCCCGGCCGGTGGCCACAGAACCGCCTCACACTACGGTACAGACGCACCTAGCCCTCCCTCGTGGGGGCGCGGGGCAGCACCTTCTCTCTCCTTCCGGTGGGAAAGAGCCTTTTCCGGTTTCCGGGAGTGGAGGGGAAGTCCCTCCTCCCACGCGTCACCGTAACTCAGCGGGACGCGCTGACGTACCACGGATGCGCCCGCGGACGCGCGTGAGTGATGTGGTAGGTGGACAGGAGAGGCTCCTGAACGGGCCCCGGTCGCTACTGCTGGGTCTGCGGTGGGGAATGGGAGGGGGCTGAGCTGTACAGCGGGGCCTGGGAGAGCTGCTCCGAGACTCCCATCTCCTCAAGAACCCCGCCGTTCCTCCCTGAGCGTCCGTTCGAGGCCCTTCCCCAGCCAGCTGCCCCGTGTTTTACTTACTTTCCGACCTCAGTTTACCTGCGTGGCCGCCTACCTTGCATCGTGATGGTGACCACTTAGCATTGGCTGTCAGTCCGTCGTCTCATGGCCGGAGCTCATAAACGTCTGTGGATTCCTGCTGCTGCTTCCGGAAGCCCGCGTCAGGAACTGGGCTGGGGACACGGCGCTGTTGGGGTTGGGATGATAAATTCCAAATTAAAATTGCCATTGTTTTAGTTTCCTAGGGCTGCCCTATCGAAGTATCACTAATTGGGTGGCTTAGAGCAGCGTGTTTGCTCTCTTACAGTTCTGGAACCCAGAAGTCCGAAATGAAGATGTCAGCAGGATCATGTTTACCCTGAAATGCTGGGTAAAATGCTTCCTTGCCTTTTCCCAGTTCCTGGTGGTGACCAGACATCCCAGGAGTTCTTTGGCTTGTTAACTGCATCGCTCAGATCTTTTTTTTTTTTTTAAGATGTTATTTATTTATTCATGAGATACAGAGAGAGAGAGGCAGAAACACAGGCAGAGGGAGGAGCAGGTTCCACGCAGGGAGCCTGACGTGGGACTCGATCCCAGGTCTCCAGGATCAGGCCCTGGGCTGAAGGCAGGCGCCAAACCGCTGAGCCACTGGGGCTGCCCCATTGCTCGGATCTTTTAACTGTTCCAATACGATGTTTTTTCTGTGTTTCTGTCTCTGTTTCTTTATTTTTAAGATTTTTTTTGTGTGTGAGAGAGCGTGTTCACAAGAGTGGTGGGGGATGAGGGAGGAGCGGAGTAGGGTGAGGGGAAGAGAGAATCTCAAGCAGATGGCCTACTGAGTGTGGAGCCCAGTGCAGGGCTCCATCTCATAACCCTGAGATCCTGACCTGAGCCAAAATCAAGAGTTGAGTGTTGAATGAACTGAGCCACCCAGATGCCCAGTCTCTGTTTCTTTAAAAGGACAAAGTCCTCTTAGACAAAGGACCACCCTACTGTGGTATAACCTGGTCTTACCTAATTACATTTGCAATGACCATGTTTCCAGATCAAGTCACATTCTAAGGTTCTGGGAAGGACCTGAATTTTGGGGGGGTGACACTGGCCAACCTCATGTAGCTGTCAGCCTTAAGAAGTTGGCAGGCTGGGCAGCCCCGGTGGCTCAGCGGTTTAGTGCCGCCTTCAGCCTGGGGTGTGATCCTGGAGACGCAGGATCGAGTCCCATGTCGGGCTCCCTGCATGGAGCCTGCTTCTCCCTCTGCCTGTGTCTCTGCCTCTCTCTCTCTCTCTCTCTGTGTGTGTGTCTGTCATGAATAAATAAATAAATAATGTTAAAAAAAAAAAAAGAAGTTGGCAGGCCATGGGGCACCTGGGTGGCTTGGTGGTTGAGCATCTGCCTTGGGCTCGGATTGCCATCCCAGGGTCCTGGGATCAAGTTCCACATCGGGCTCCTGCTTCTCCCTCTGCCTGTGTCTGGTTCTCTCTGTGTGTCTCTGGTGAATAAATAAATAACATCTTTTTAAAAGAAGGAGAAGGGGGATCCTTGGGTGGCTCAGCGGTTTAACACCTGCCTTCAGCTCAGGGTGTGGTCCTGGAGTCCCGGGATTGAGTCCCACATCGGGCTCCTGGTGCATGGAGCCTGCTTCTCCCTCTGCCTGTGTCTCTGCCTCTCTTTCTCTCTGTGTGACTATCATAAATAAATAAAAATTAAAAAAAATAAATAAATAAAATAAGTAGTAAATCAAAGTGTTTTTGGCAGAGGAGCTGTGCTTTGAAGATTAATTAGCATCGTGAGTCAAATATACTTTGTGTTACTTAGTCCATTTTAAGAAGTCTTAAGTCCTTTTCTCTGAGCATATCTTGCTATTTTTCATCCTGGTGTCTCTGCTCTTGCTGTCCCTTATTCCTGGAGCCCTGCCATCAAGGAGAGTTCTGCAACTCATTTTATAATGTTTGCATCCTGTGATGCTGAAACTGACAAAGATAGCACAAGAAGAAAAAGCTACCAAACTCTCATAAATACAAAGCCCTGTAATAAAGTATTAGTAAAGTCAATCGTGCCTTCCATCTAGAACAAAAAAGGTTTTATCCCAGAAATGATTTAACATTAGAAAGCCTGTTTCTATAAATCAGTTTTAGTAGTTTAAATCTATATGATCATTTCAATTGATAAAAGTGTTTTTTGAAAATATTCAATACCTCCTTTGAAAACACTTAACAGAATGAGAATAGACAAATAGCAACTTGATAAAAGGCACTTAAAAGAAATGATAGTGAATTTCATACTTAATGATAAAACAGTAGAAACATTCCATTAAACTCAGGAAGAAATGGAATATTTACCTTCACTAATATTAAACACTGTGCTAGCATTTCTAGCCGGAACAATAAAAACAAGAATGGGACAAAATGTTAGGAAAAGTGAAGGTACTATTTTTAGATGATGTGATTTTATTTCTAGAAAGTGGAAAAGAATGAAATTACAAATTACTAGAACTAATTAAGTGGTTCAGCAAGGTGGCCAAATAAATTACATACAGAAACTCAAGTTTTTCTTATATGCCAGTTATAAAGTAGGGGGGAAAAATAACCAAATATGAATGTACTGCACAAAAGAGGCTTTTTATGAGAAATAAGTATTATGAAAAGACATTAAGGATAAAGATAAATAAGTGGAGATTTTATGTTCTGGTATGGGAAATTCAGTGTTTTAGATATATCAGTGTATCATAAATTAAGAAACAGTCTTCATACAGTGCGTATTAAAATACTGATCGGGGGATCCCTGGGTGGCTCAGCAGTTCAGTGCCTGCCTTTGGCCCAGGGGGTGGTCCTGGAGTCCCGGGATCGAGTCCCATGTCAGGCTCCCTGCATGGAGCCTGCTTCTCCCTCTGCCTGTGTCTCTGCCTCTCTCTCTCTCTCTCTCTCTCTCTATCATGAATAAGTAAATAAAATCTTTAAAAAAATACTGATAGGATCTCCAAGTAATTCTCTTTGGTCTAAGTATTGTATTCTTTTGATACATTCTTGGGTGCCATTTATTGGTATTTTATTTAGAATGTATCTCTTATTAGACTGATATATAGAGGAGGTTTTTCGGTACTGTATTAATCATATGTTGGTACTTAAAATTATGCTAGATCCCTTAAAATAACTTTAGGGAACATTTCTTATTTTACTAATTATCTGAAATAATTTAAGTGACTTTAGAATTATTTGCTCTTTTAAGGTCAACTAGAGAAATCATTTGTGAAACTCTGTTATATGATGCAGTATTATATGGTGGATTTTAAATGATGTGTCCACTCTCCTCTGTGATCACTTAAAAAGTCAACTCTTTTGTGGGGGATCAGCTATAGTTTATACTTTGCTTAGAAGTCATCCATTTTCAATAGGTTTTCCAAATTAGTTGTCCATTGTATTGTCTATGAATTATCTTGTGATTCTTTTATTTTTTTAATTTTTATTTATTTATTCATGAGAGGCAGGCTCCATGCAGGGAGCCCGATGTGGGACTGGATCCGGGGACTCCAGGATCACGCCTTGGGCAGACGCTCAACCGCTCAACCGCTGAGCCCACCCAGGCATCCCTCTTGTGATTCTTAAAATCTGATCTGCATGTCAGTTGTTTACTTTCTCATTCCTAACCTTACACATTTTTATTTTCTTTTTTTCTCAAATCAAGCTCATAGAGGATTTGTCTCTTTTGTTGAATGCTTCATAGAACCAACTTTGGAGTTTTTCTGCTCTTACTATTTTGTTTTCCAATTTGAGTTTTGATGATCATTCCTTTTCCTACTCTCTTTTGTTCTTTTCTAATTTCTTAATATTAATCTGAGAGCCTTTATTTTTTAAGTACTTTTTATTATTTTTTTAAGATATTATTTATTTATTCATGAGAGACAGAGAGAGAGGTAGAGACACAAGCAAAGGGAGAAGCAGGCTCCCTGCAGGGAGAGCGAGGTGGGATTCAATCCCGGTCTCCAGGATCAGGCCCTGGACTGAAGGTGGCGCTAGACCGCTGAGCCGCCTGGGCTGCCCAGATGCTTTTATTTTTAATCTTTCACTTTTGATGAAGACATTTTAAGGCAGTAATTTGCCTCTGAATACAACTTGTGTTTATGTTACATAGCTTTTGGTATAAAGTGTTCTCTTTTTCATTGCTTTCTACGTATGTTGTCATTTTGTCATTTTTTCTCTTTGATCTAAGAGTTTCCAGGATCAGATATAATTTTTTAAAATAGTTATGTTTTTTAATTATTTTCTTTGCTCAGTTTTTTTTTGAGAGACGTATTGACATTCATCACTCTTGTAAGTTCAAGTGCACAGCTTTTTTTTTAATTTTTAATTTATGATAGCCACAGAGAGAGAGAGAGAGAGAGGCAGAGACATAGGCAGAGGGAGAAGCAGGCTCCATGCACCGGGAGCCCGACGTGGGATTCGATCCCGGGTCTCCAGGATCGTGCCCTGGGTCAAAGGCAGGCGCCAAACTGCTGCGCCACCCAGGGATCCCTCAAGTGCACAGCTTGATGGTAATCATGTTTGTATTATTTTCCAGTTTTATCATTAGACAGAATTAGCCTCTGTAGTTTTTAACCAAGCATTACTTCTTTGGCCAGTACATAATCAATGATTACAGGTATCAAAATATGTGTATTTTCCACTTGGAATTAAAAAGTTCTATGCCTCTGTTCCATCAAGTTTACTGGTTTTAGTGTTCAAGTTTATTGATTTTAGAGTTCAATTGTCTGATATATTTCCTAGATCAGTTTAATTCTAGAAGAGATGTGATTAAAATTTCCAACTTAAATGTATTTTTAAACAAGTTTTTCTTGCATTTCTAAAAGATTTCCTTTATGTATTCAACTGCTACATCAGTGGTCCACCCAAGACTATGCCCTGTGTTCTTTGCAAGTTCCTTTTTATCCTGTTTAATGCTAACTTATGTCTGACCAATATCCCCTTATCTGATGTTAAGGATACCATTCCTTATTTTGTTTACGTCTGTCTGGTTTCTCATAGCCTCCCTCTTATCTGTTATATTACTTTAAGTTTCATTTCTAGTAAAAGAAAAAAATATAGATCTAATGAGTGAGCAATCTGGGTTTAGTTTTTCACCTGGAAAGTTTAGCAATAATGATGCAGAAGCCAGGTGATACGCTGAGGAGACTTGCAGATGCATGGAGGCCTAGAGCTTGGATAGTTCTATGTTGCAAAAAAGAAAGAAAAACAAAAACAAAAAAACTTTCATATGATGTTAAACAGTTCACAATACTGTGATCACTATTGTCAAATATCATTAATTTTATTCTGAGAAATCAGAAGCAGATCTGCAAGAAGTCATGGATTAGATTTTGCATTAGCGAAGATTATTTTCTTTATATAAGTATTTCAGGTGTCCTATGAATGGTTCTGAGGTGACTAAAACCCAGGCCCACTATCTCCTTGCTTTCCTTTTTTTCCTGCCAGAAATCAGCCTGCCTCCTCACATCCTGCCTCTGTGCTGCCCGCCTAGCTCTGAGTTGTCAGAAGCTAATGTGGTCAGAGGTCCTGCCAAGGCTCTTGCAGTGGAGGGGAGAAAGGTATTCTTTTTACTCGCAGCCAGTAGGTCAGAGGGTGAACACAGGAAAGCTTGAGAACTGGAAGCAAAACATCTCCATTCCTATTAGTTGCTGGGTTCTCCCAACAATAGCCAGTTGGAAGAGGGGTTTCCAGGACCAAAAGTACATGGGCCCTGTTCACAGTTTCCCACTGAAGAGGCGCCAGGTTAGGAGCAGTGCTGCTTACCTCACATCCCCAGCTTTTCTCCTTCCACTTCCCTGCCTCCTTCCCTAATCAAATGGTCAGATTTGGTTCCTGTGGTACATCTCCCTTTTTTCCTCCTCTATAACTGATAGACTTTGGGATTGTGAGAGATGCCTTGGGATCAAGGTTGGAAGACTTGCTTTATAGATAGCAGAGCAGAAACCCAGAAATACTTCTCTCATTACTCTGTGAGCTTTGTGGAAAGTGTCCCTGTAATTTGTTCCATATAAATTTTAATCCGTGGTCAGATCTGATTTCTCTCGGTGCTAAGTTGAATCTAAGAACAAGAGTGACACCTGAATGAGTAAAAGGTTTCCCTTGTGAGGAATACTGGGAACAAGACCTGGATGCTTGGTGTGTGAAGATGTTTTTTAAATGAATCTGTGGCACTTGTGCAAACATAGGGGCATTGGAGACGAGAGAAAGGAGACCCAGTTTGACAGGAGGTGCTTGCTGCCAGTGCTTTGGAAGAACACTCCAGCAAGTCACCTGAATGCTGTGTCCTGTGTTGCAGTGATGTTGAAGAATGTGATTCCCTACAAGTGCCTCCTTGGCTCTCACCTAACCGCGAGAGGCAGCCTCTGCATCCCCTGGGTTTTCAGTAGAACACCTGCTATCTACCTTTCTTCAACACGTACCCTTCCTCCACCCTATCAGAGGGAAGAAGTGGTCTTCCATGCAAGGCTCCTTTTCCTTCTGTGCCCAGATGCTGCATCTCTCTCTCTCATCCTCATTGCTTCCTCACCTAATACACATTTTCTTGTTTTGTCTTCTGAGCCCCATCCAAAGAATACTTATCTCTAGATTTCTTTTAGGCATTTGAATTGATTAATCCCTCCTTTAAAAAAACTTTATTGGGATATAATTAATATACTGTACAGCTTACCCACTTAAAAGTGTATGATTCAGTGGTTTTCAGCATATTCACAGATATGTACAACCATTACCACTGTTAGGTGTAGAACCTTTTCATCTCCACAAAAAGAAGCTCCATGTCCTTTACCTGTCATCCCCATTCCTCACAACCAAAGCAACTGCTGATCAGAATATTTTGTAGACAAAAGATTCTGTTGCTAGAGATTTGCATCTTCTGGACACTTCATGTAAATTGAGCGCTATATCAAAAAAATAAAAATAAAAAAAATAAATTGAGCGCTATGTGTGTTCTTGTGTCACTGGCTTCTGAGGACAATTTTTTCAGGGTTCATTCATGTAGTAACATCTATGAGTGCTTCATTCCTTTTTATGGCCAAATGATACTCCATTATATAGATATATCTATCAGTTGATAGGCATTCGAGTCCTTTCTACCCTTTGGCTATTGTGAATAGTGCTGCTATGAACTTTAATGTACAAGTTTTCGTTCAGATGCCTGTTTCAGACCTTTTGGGATAATACCTAGGAGTGATACTGATGGGGCATGTAGTAGTTGTATGTTTAATATTTAATGTTAGCTTAAATATTTTAATATTTAGTTTAGTGTTTAATATTTATATGTTTAATATTTGGAGGGACCACCCAACTGTCTTCATAGCAGCAGCACCGCATTAGCTTCCCCCAGCATGCACTGAGATCCACTTTCTAGTACCAAATTCCCAGTGGTCAGTAAGGCCTTTCAGTCTGAAGGCTCTTGCCCTCCAACTGTGAGAAATTCTCTAGTTTCCTCACTTTTATTATTTATGTTCTTCCTGGAATTTCTGTTAATTCAAAGTTGAACTTTCTGATTGATTTTTCTGTCCCTTGTCTATTTTTCCATTTGTGTGTTCAGCTATTTAGTTGAAGATTGCTTCAGTTTTGATCTCCATGCCCTTCCATCAACTTAATTTCAGCCCTACTCTTAACTTTCAGGAGTTGTTGTTCCTTGTTACTCTTTTAGAGCATCCTGTTATTGGGTTAAGAGTGAAATTTCTTCAATGTCTGCATTTTCTCATGTTCCCTGGATTCTTTTTTTCACAGTATAGTTTCTTGTTTATTTATTTATTTTTTAATCTTTCTACTGGAAGATGTTATTTCTATCTTTTCATCCTATAAACTTCCTCAAATGTCTGCGGGTCTTGATTGTTCATTTTTAAGAATGAGGTACTAAATGGATTATCATGTCTCTGTACTTAGGTGACACTTATCATCTGCTAAGATGATAGGGCAGGAGTGCTGACATTTTGCCCTAAGTAGCAGAATGCAGGGTATTTTCTATGGAGCCATTAAATTTATATACAGAATAACATTTCAGTGTTTTCTGTGTGTATGTGTTATTGGGAAGCTCTGGGTGTTATCCTGTTCCTCCTCCCACCCTGGGGGTAGATCTTGGCTGTGAAGTGCTCTGTGTGCTGGATTAGAATGAGGGACACCTCTTTCATGTGTAGTTTCTTGGCTCTGCCTCTTATCCCAGCACTCTGAGGTTCCTGGTTCTAGACTTTTCTAGCAATATGTAGAGTACATTGGTTTTTTCCTTGGTTTTATCTCTCACCCTCCCCAGTTTCTACTACTTCCCCTTAGCTCGTCATTCCTCATCAGCTTCCTGTCTTGGCGAGTGGTTTTGAAATCTCTGATCCACTGATGGTCCTTTTTTCCATTCTCTTGTCTTGATCTTTATGTCTCCTTTTATCTCTTAAGTGTTGTTTTAATGAAATGTTAGGAAGGTGAGATAAGTCAGTGTGTTCAGTCTTCCAAATAATTCTATATCATTACTTTCTTTTTTTAAGTGTTTTACTTATTTAAGTAATCTCTACATCCAGCAAGGCTCAAACTCATGACCCCAAGGTCAGGAGTCACATGCTCTACCAACTGAGCCAGCCAGGCAACGCTGCTTTCTGATTTTCACCATTAAAAACAACTAAAAGTCCATCAAGAGTTGATTAAATTATGCTCTGTTCATACAACAAAGTACTAGGCATTCATTAAAAGTGAATGAACCTGTTTTGGCATCAATAATTTGCCAAGATGAGTACGTCTTTAAAAATTTACAAAGCATTGAGTTATAAAAATATAAACTGGATTCATACATGTGACTGAAGAAAGAACCCAATTATAACAGTGGTTAAATCTGAGAGGTAATATCCAGAGTTCTTTGTTTCAGTTTCTTTAAACATCTCTAGATCTTCTGAACTTTTAAAAAATAAGCATGTTTTTAGTAACCAGAATATATGTAAATTTATTTGTGAAATACTATCATGACTATCCTTGTACATAAATAAGCTTTTGTGTGCAGCTTGGCTTTTTCAAGTATCCACATTTATTTGATGAAGAGAACATCATTTGAAACTTTAAATATTTTCAAATTTACTCTCCAGAAGGAATGCAGACATATATTTACCAGCAGTATTTGACCATGCTGGTTCCCTAGGCTCTCGCTGGAGCCAGGGAATGAGATCATTATGCAGTTCCTGCTTGGCCAGTTTGATGGTCATTGCTTCCAGTTGCCTTCTGCAAGAGATATCTCATCTGATTGGCACCCAGAGAGTCACCCCTTTCAAACTGGTGTTTGTATATTCTCCAAAGTTGTACTTTTATCTTTTTCTATTGTCAGCATTTTTTTTCTGTCTGATTTATTTTCTTATGAGTAATTATCAAAATAGTCACTTTGATATTTGGAGCTCTTCTCTACCCAGTTCAAAAAGTGTGATAACTAAAATAGTAAATTCCTGAGCTCAGTTCCTCAGATCTCAAAATGATTTTTCCTCTAATTAAGGCAGTATAGGGAGAGAATTAGGAGTTTGAGCTTTATAGTTAAGCTGCCTGAGCTAAAAATCTTAGCTTTACAACAGCTTACCTGCTGTAACCCTAGTCTAGTTAATGAGCTGGAGCCAGTTCCCTCACCTAAATAATAGGCGAACCTTTCTATACAAGCATGTGACATAGTGCTGGCACATAATAGACTCTTGAATTACGTTTATTCTATCATTACTATCATAAGACGGGACACTCCTGAGTAGGTACAATGGATTGAAATGTGCACTCTACCCCAGAAAATGTATGTTTAAAAAGAATTTTTTGTTTTAGTATAGTTAACAATGTTACATTGCCCTCAGGTATACCATATGGTGATTCACTTCCTCTATAAAAAAGTTATATGCTGCAAAAAAAAAAAAAAAAGTTATATTTTAAGCCCTACCTCTGAACATGATGGTATTTAGAGATGGGATCTTTGGGAGATGTTTAGGTTTAAATGAGGTCAGGAGAGCAGGGACCTTATGATGGGATTAGTGCCTTTATAGGAAGAGACAGCAGAGCTCTCTTCCCATCTTGCTCCTCAGCAAGAAGGCAGCTGTCTACAAGCCAGAAAGAAAGCCTTTAGCAAAATTCAACTATGCTGGCACTCTGATCTTAAGACTTAAATTCTCCAGAACTGTGAGAATTAAACAGTCTGTTGTTTAAGCCAACAGTTCACTGGTATTTTATTATAGCACCCTGAGCTGATTAAAACATATAGTTTTGTTATTGTGGAGCATAGGGCCTGTAGTCCTAGGTGAGAAATAAGGGGAGCAATGATGATAGACCATGAGATGAGTTTGGGATGCAGGTAGAAGTAAGAATACATAGTACGGACATCCATGCTTTTCTTGCATCTGTTTAACGTCTAGACTGTTTATCATCAGAAAACAGCAGTGAACTGGTAATTCTTTTCCCAAGCAACAAGATCTTGATTTGTCTCAGTTTGAAGGCTAATTTTGTGGAAGATTATGGAATGACGTTTCTGTATAAGTCTTTGTGTCATCTGACTATAAAATGCATAATAAAATGCAGATTGTGTTCTGCAGCTTTCCTTCAACATGGCATTTGTTAGGTAGGGATTCTGTTCATGGGTGTGAACGCTGGAACCTGTATCTGTTAAGAAAAAGTTGAGTTCAAAATGACTCTTTTTTTTTTTTTTGACTCATTTTTTTACATGGAATTCTGAGTCTTTTGTCTTCAATATAATCATAATACAAATTTTTCTTTCCCAAAGTCCCACTGATTCTTAGAGTTTTCTTTTTGTGGGGAAAAAAAAAAAACGCTCTTGTTGTTACTAAATTGGTATTAGGGTATTGTGAAAAGAATTAAAATGTTTCAATCCACAACTTCATTAGATTAATACCAACTACTTTAAGGCTTATTTGTTTATTCTGTATGTGAACAATTTTGTACACGTGTTTATTCCCTTAATATTATTTCAGTGACTCAGTATTGTTATTTGTTTAAAATATCCCCATTATCTCTGAAAGGGTGCTGGTTTTACGCACTGTGTGGCCAGTGGGTGCCACTCTGACCACTCAAATCAGGGCCCCAGAGGATACGGTTTGTCCAACCAAAGGACCAGCCTTCATTTTTAGGCTAATAAATTCAAGGTTTACAATCTTTACAGGAGATTTTGATAAATTGATTTTAATTAAACAATTTAGCAAGAAAAGCATGAAATTCTAGAATATAAATGTAAATAGAAGAGAGGAGATTTGGAATTGACATTTGGTATGTAAGGATTCTTTATTAAAGTCATTTTCCTCTGGAAGGAATGTTTGAATGTTCTGAAAAGTAATTTTCTTCTGGAAGGAAAGTCTGCCTGGAACTTTGGGTAACTAGATGATCATTTACTTATAACAAGGAGGGAAAACTGCAACATACAAACACACTTGTTCTGAAGGCTCTTGATCAGAGACTCTTGAGGTCCCCTTCCCCTGCTACCTGAGATGTTCACCAGGATTCTTCTTCTACCTCCTGGGCTGATTGTTTCTCCCACAGTGGTAATAAGCTGGGAACCTGTTGGCAGATAAACCAAAGTAAAGAAAACCATAGCCTGAAATTTTTACAAATGAGGACTTAGCAGGCATGGGATCCTTCTACCCAAGAGTATCTCCGAGAGCCTGCAGACTGAGAGGGGAAAGTAGAGATTGGAAATAGAACTAACATTAAAGGGATTTACTGAAGGATAAGACAGAGGACAGCATGGGTTCATCCTGTGGCTCTCCTCAGCCCTGTATGCAAGTGATGGAATTAGCTGCCACCATCACTAAACAAAAACTAAACTGGAAACAGATGCTAGAAAACTGTTCCTGCTTTAGGAAGGCACTTATTTTCAGTGTAGGAAAGCCCTTCATACTTGGGCGTTAGGAAGGGTCCTCCTTCCTGCCCTCTGCCTGTGTTCCCAAAAGTGAAGTCTCACTTGACATGCCCTCTGTGTTTTACAAGTTCATGTTGTCCCTCCCATTCCACAAATCCCAGGCCCAGAGGAAACTCAGCCAGGCACCCAGAAGCCAGGTCTTCTGTTTTTATGTAAATTATATTCAATGTTCAAGCAAGACTTATTACATATAAAGAAAGCCAACAGCAGTTAAGAAAAAGCCCTTACTGGGATCCCTGGGTAGTGCAGTGGTTTAGCGCCTGCTTTTGGCCCAGGGCGCGATCCTGGAGACCCGGGATCGAATCCCACGTCAGGCTCCCGGTACATGGAGCCTGCTTCTCCCTCTGCCTGTGTGTCTCTGCCTCTCTCTCTCTCTCTCTCTCTCTCTCTCTCTCTGTGTGTGACTATCATAAATAATAAAAAAGAAAAGAAAAGGCCCTTACTGATCAAGCCACTGGCCTAAGAGGGTAACTAAAAAACTTTAATTAGTGTCTATGGAAAGATTTGAAGCTCCTGCATCATAAATCAAGAATAGGCTACCAGGGAAAATGAATAACGAGAATGAAAGAGCTTTTAGAATGTTAAAATAAAAGTGTAATCTTACTGGAATAAAAAATACATTTTCCCTAAAAAGATAATTAGAAAAAAGATACAATAACAGCTAAAATTACTTATGAAAATTTCTCATTCAATGACCTTTGAGATGCTCCTGTTATTGTGGAGTTCTGTGAAGCAGTTCTTTAAAATCCTCCCCCTTTATTTTGAAACATGTAAAAAACCTCCAGAGAAGTTGAAAGAATTAAACAATGAACATCCATATATCCTTCATCTCAATTAACCAGTTGTTGATATTTTGCCACATTTTTAGTATCTTTCCTACTTAGCCATTTTGTTTCCTTCCAAATTTCTGAAAAGTAAGTCATAGCCACCAAGATCTGTAAAATTTTGATCCAAATTTTATGGTTGAGATGATTTTGGCAGAGTTGGGCAAGACTTTTTTTTCTTCAAAATCAATTATTTAGGGATCCCTGGGTGGCTCAGCAGTTGAGCATCTGCCTTTGGCCCAGGGCGTGATCCTGGGGTCCTGGGATCGAGTCCCACGTCCGGCTCCCTGCATGGAGCCTGCTTCTCCCTCTGCCTGTGTCTCTGCCTCTCTCTCTTTGTGTGTCTCTCATGAATAATAAATAAAATCTTAAAAAAATCAATTATTTGCATGCAAGTACTTTTTTTTAAGTACTTGTTTTTAAAATATGTTTTTGAACATGGACTTTTCATAATTGTTATTATGTAGCCTTAAAAGTTCATGGGCTTGATCATAAAAGTAAACAAAAGAAAAAAATATTAGTCCAGAAAAAAAACTAAATACCTGAAAGAATTTAAGAAGGAAATAATCAGGAAAATTGGAGGAAAAGAAATAATGAAAGAATGATAGTTCAGGTAACACAGAGATATGTCTTTTTAGTGAAAACTAAGTACGATAAATTTAAACAGTGTCTGTCTCTCTCACACACACACACACTACAAACCTTTGGGAGATTTTTTATTACTAAAGATAATAGCCTAAAAGCTTCTGGAGAAGGAAAACAGAAAAAAACCTAAGAAAGAATGAGAATTAGACTGTCTTTAGCAAGAATGTACGTTAGAAGATACTGAAGCAGACCTTTAAAGGTCTGAATAGAAAGGGTTCTGAATATGGAATTCTGTACCCAAATAAATAGAAAATGGAAATAGATATTTCATTATGTAAGAATTCACTTTTGTTTCACATCTACATTTTTATGAAATTACTTAGTATACTTTGGAGAGAATAAAACATCTCTCCAAAGTGACAGGAGAATCCAATGAAAAAAAAAAAAAAAAACCCTAGAATGTTAGCAGTAGCCTGAAAAATAATGGGTCTGCATTAGAACAGGCTGTTAAAGGATCAGAAGAATTCATTGAAACAAAAAGCAGATTCCTGTTAAACATATAATTAAGAGGCTGGATGATCATCACCAAAAGAGTCATAGGTGTATGCTTCATTTTGTCAAATAAAAGAGGTTATTGGAAATGCCAGGGAGGGATGCCTGGGTGGCTCAGTGGTTGAGCGTCTGCCTTCGGCTCAGGGAGTGATCCAGGGATTGTGTCCCAAATCAGGCTCCTTGCAGGAGCCTGCTTCTCCCTCTGCCTGTGCCTCTGCCTCTCTCTGTGTGTCTCTCATGAATAAATAAATAAAATCTTTAAAAAAAGAGAGAAAGAAATGCCAGGGAAGAGGAAGTTCTATAAGAACATGGTAGTCCAGATACAAAAACTAAAATGTAACATTGTAAGTAATTACTAGAGTGTGAAAGGATTTGATCAGTACAAATCTGGTGATAGGATTACATTTCTTACTCTTTGGATTTAATCTTAGTCCTTGGTCCTGCAGTGAATGATATTTATAGAAATATAATCTCATAAGTACTATATATTCATTTGGAAATTTTAGAATCTATATTTAAAATACAGAAAACAATGACTAAACTGTGTAAAGCTCAAAGTTATGTAACCAATTAGGATAAAAGAGGTGCACAAAAGTTGGGAGATAATTTCCTCATATAAAAGTCAATAGATGTATCTACTATGGTATCAAACTAAAGTATTGACAGGAGAAATAAAACAATGTAAAATATGTACAAAGTCCACCAAAGCCTTTGGTGGACTCACTCAGTTGAAGATGTGTGAATCCAGGGGGACCAAGGCAGCTAGAGTTTACAGGACAGTGTACCATAGAGGAGAGAGCTGGATAGGTCATTGTGGAGATTGGGTCCACATGAAGTATTCACCAGAGTACTGATGATCAGCTTGTGTGTGAGGAAACCTGATGCCAGTAAAAGAACCACCTGAAAGAATTTTACTGCAGCGCTCACAACCAAAAGTAATGCCCATTCCTACCACCAAGACTGGAAGAACTCCTAATTCATTAGGCATTGGGGAGAGTACTAAAAGTCTTGCTTCATTAGTGGGGAATAATTATCTCTAGCCTAAATACAGTTCTAGTTACACCAAACAAATCTTAAGACCAGAAAGGACCAGTTTCCAAATAACTACATCTTAGATCTACATCAAAGTTCCAAAAATTTTGTAGGGATACAAACATACCCAGTAGTAAATGTAAAATTCACAATGTCTAGCATCTACTCAATGATTACTGGGCATGCAAAAACGAAAAATAATCTAATCCAAGTGGAGTGAATAATCTTTGAAACTAACCCAGAACAAAGATATTAGAATTAGCAGAGAAGGACATTAAAAGTTATTAGAACAGTATGCTATAGATTGAAAAATAGAGAAACGGAAGACCTACAATCCCAATTTAAATTTTTGAGATGAAAAATACAGCACCTGAAATTTGAAGCTGGGTTGGATCCATGGCAGATGAGACGTTGGAGAAGACTAGTGAATTTGAAACATAGTCATAGAAATTATCCAACATGAAACAGGGAAATTTGTTTTCAGGGCAGCCCTGGTGGCTCAGTGGTTTAGTGCCGCCTTCATCCCAGGGTGTGATCCTGGAGACCTGGGATTGAGTCCCACGTCCGGCTCCCTGCGTGGAGCCTGCTTCTCCCTCTGCCTGTGTCTCTGCCTCTATCTCTCTCTCTGTGTCTCTCATGAATAAACAAATAAAATCTTTTAAAAAAAGAAATTTGTTTTTAAATGAACAGAGTATCAGTATGCTATCAGATAATTTACAAGTGGCCTAATACACTTGTAATGTGAATCCCTAAAAGAGAAGAGGGGAGGATATACTTGAAATAATGATCAAAATTTTCCCAAATGGTTGAATACTATAAATCTACAGATTGAAGCTCAGTGTACACCCAAGAACAGAAAATATGAAAAAAATATACCAAGTACATCATAATCAAAATTTTTAAAACCAGTAAAAAAATCTAAAAGCAATTGGATTGGGGGGAGGAGCTATGGTAGAAGGAGATATTACATACAGAAGAACAAAAGTAGAGATGATGGCAGATAACTTGGTGGAAACAATGCACGTAAGAAATATTGGACTTTAGGGACCCCTGTGTAGCTCAGTGGTTGAGTGCCTTTGGCTCAGGGCGTGATCCTGGGGTCCCAGGATTGAGTCCCACATCGGTTTCCCTGCAGGGAGCCTGCTTCTCCCTCTGCCTGTGTCTCTGTCTTTCTCTCTGTGTCTCTCATGAATAAATAAAATCTTAAAAAAAAATATTGGACTTTAAACAAAAAAATCTGTCAAGCTAGAATTCTATACTAATTCTGTACCTTATTTCAAAAACCAAAGGTGAAATAAAGAGTTTTTCAGACATACTAAAGCTGAAAATTCATCACCAGCATCCCCTCCCTACAAGAAATATTAAAGGAACTCACTCAGGCACAAAGAAAATAGCACCAAGTGGAAACCTAGATCTACTGGAGAAATGAAGAGCACCAGCAGTGACAACTACATGTGCATTTTGTCCTCAAAACAACCTGTCATTTTTTAAGAAAGAGCAAGGCTGTTCTTATGACACTACAAAACTGAGTGAGTTGTGATTTTTCCTGATTTTTGCTTGGAATAGATATGGATCATTGCATCCTGTGGTATCATATCCTTAATTGAGCAAAAACGTCTAGAAAGTCATTTCTGTGACTTTAGCCACCAGTTTATTCATGATACCCCTTTATGAACCCAGAGAATAAATAGTGGTGGGAGGCACACGTTTTTCATTGTTTTAGCTAACTTGTTTCTGTGATTATGAAATGGACACATGGTTTCTTCAAGATACAAATTTTAAAATACTGGTTCATCAATGTTTCTGGGACCATCAGTCTGTTCTGTTAGTCATTTTGTCTGATCTTGCACCAGTGCCACCCTGTCTTAATTACTCTAGCTTTATTGTAAAACCTGGCATCTGGGAAGATAAGTCTGCCCTCCTTATTCTTCAAGACTGTCTTAGCTGCTCTTGGCTGGTTCTCCTCTATACATGTTTTAGAGTATGACAGTTTCCACAAAGTAAAGGTGAATTTGTGAGTTGTATAATTCTCAGGTAGGGTTAAAGGCAAAAATTTATGCTTAAACTACTTCTTAGGTGCAAATAGTGTATGTGTACTATAAGCTTCTTTATCTTAAGTTTGTCTTTTTCAGGATTTTCACAGGGTTCTCAATTTCAGGTTCACAAATGGTTTTTCTGATTAGACTTTAGTTTGGGTCATTTCTCACCTATATGTGTCTTCATTGTATTTTTTTTTTAAAGACTCCGTGAGTCTTTTTTTTTTTTTTTTAAGATTTATTTATTTATGATAGGCAGAGACACAGGAGGAGGGAGAAGCAGGCTCCATGCCGGGAGCCCGAAGCGGAACTGGATCCCAGGACTCCAGGATTGCACCCTGGGCCAAAGGCAGACGCCAAACCGCCGAGCCACCCAGGAATCCCTTCATTGTATGTTTGAGGGATATTTTTCACTTCTGATTGTTGTGACAGTTTGCCTCCGTTCTTAATCTCAAAAATCTGAAATATAAATGTAGCCCCAAACACCTTGGATCGTGATGGCGTGGCCCAGTTATATAATGCTTTGAATCACCCAGAGTGTAACCCATGCATGCTCAGGTAAGTCCCAGCTGTGTCCTGTAGAGAGTGTCTCCAGTGAAAAGGTGGTCAGAATCTGTTATAGCAGCAGGTCATGGTGAGTGTCCTCTGGGGTTTGCAGTGGATCATGCTGCTCTCATTGTCCCCCTACCTCCAGTAGATTGGCCAGTGAAGCATGGTAGATAATAAATAGTTAATGAACTCTAAGTGAGACAAACTTACTAAACTATAAAACATACCGCTCAGACTCCAGGATCCTTATTCCTTTCTCTCAAATCCTAAATGTTCAAAATTTGAGCATTCAGATGCTCTCACACGTGTGTGTAGATAAGATCCAGGATGATAATGAGTTCTCTATCCTCCTGGAACCTCAGAACCACAAATAAAAGCAAATGCAGGAATCCCATAGAAGCATCCTAAAGGTTTTCCCAAGTTCAACCCAGATGAATAAGTCTATCAGATACACATGCATTCATGGTTAAATACAAAAACTCATTCTCTTTTGAAGAGACCATATGATGGCAATTATTTGTGATAAAACACTATTTTACAGGAAAGATGGTTTTTAGTTGGGTTAGCCTGTTCTTGGTTGGTCAGTGGGATGTTTCTAGCATTCCACTGGAGGCAGGAACCCACTGTGGGGTGAGGAGAGTAACATAATCAAGATCAGGGGATGGACAGATGCTCTATGCTGCTGCTAGGCTGTGAGAAGGGTCAGTTGTAAAAACAAAAATGAACCCTACAGTTTTGTTTGGATGCTATGAGAGAATTCTCTGAGTGCTGTTGAGAAAGGTTGATAGAATTATGAAAGGCAAAGAAGATATTGGTGGTGATCTTCCTGAGTTGAAGACCTCTAAATGTATTCTGTTGGAATGATCCTGAGTAGAGATGGAAATGAGGCTTATCTGCAACGAGCCAGGACTGAAACCTCATGAAGGTGTATGTGCCGCTCTCTCAACAGCCCTATTATCAGCCACATAGACTACAGTTGCTTCATGTTGTTACCTGTGGAATTCAACTATCAAAACACCTGGGGTTGGGTCCTGGTTGTGCCCTTTGAACTTTGAAAAAGACCCTTTAAAATCATTCTTTCTAACGTGCTTGTCTTTACTTTGAGAGGATCGAGTATGCTAATGTTCTGTCATTTTGAAAGAGTATAAAGTATTATTTACCAGTGGACCTAAATCAAGAACTAGAGTAGAACAAATGTTAACCCTTAACCTACTTTGGTTGGGAAGGGAGATTTGAAAGGATGTCTGGGCACAACCCAACTAAAAGGGTTCTCAGGTGTCAGTCACTCAATCTGTCCTTTATGTCCTTCTCTTTTTATTGTGTCTGCTGTGGCTTTAGGTGACACATTCATCTCTTAATTCATCTGCCCTCATCTAACCACCCCCAAAAACCTGCTTTCCCAGTTTCCAATTATTCTCAGAATTTATTTAGTTATAAAATTCCTATTCCAATAGCTCCTTTTAATTATCAATATGCAGAATATATAAAAACTATATTGAATATAAATATTTTAAAAATAAAATTTACATATAATACTTTACATATATGTATAAAATTACCTCCGTTTCTATCCCCTTTTCTCTCTGTGGAGATGAGGGATGAGGCTAAAAGTTCCAAACTTCTAACTATGGCTTGATCTTTCTGGTGACCCACCCTACCCCCCAGAAGCCCACCCAGGGTCACCTCAATAGAACAAAAAAACATTGCTGCCACTTAATGAAGGAATCGAAGGGATTTAGGAACTCTGTTCGAAACCAGGGTCAAAGGCCAAATATATTTTAAAATATTTTATTTATTTATTCATGAGAGACAGAGAGAGAGAGACAGAGAGAGAGAGGCAGAGACACAGGCAGAGGGAGGCAGGCCCCATGCAGGGAGCCCGACAGGACTCGATCCCGGGACTCCAGGATTACACCCTGGGCCGAAGGCGGCGCTAAACTGCTGAGCCACCCAGGGATCCCCATTACTAGGAATTTAAAAGGATTTTAAGAGTGCTGTGTCAGGACCCAGGGACAGAGTATATATGTATATATGTACATACATACATATATATGTATATATGTATATGTATATGTGTGTATATATATATATTTTCTATCCTCGCATTCACCATTTACTATACTTGGATACTTGGCTCCCTGTGTTAAATCCCATTATTATTTGCCTAAAGTGTATAGAAGCTTTCTTCTCTGGTCGTTTTTTCAGGTCTTCATTCTTTTCTGAAGCACCCTGCCCCTGCCATGTACACATAGAAATATAAGAACAGTTTTACACTTTTCTCCTGCTAATCTTTTATCAGCTTAATTCTTTGGTCCAGCCAGAGACCCTAAGAGGGTTTTGGAGAATTTTTTCTTCCCATACACTAACATCTTCAGTACAGTGCTGAATAGAAATAGTGATAGCAGACATCCTTGTCTTGTTCTAATTTTGAAAGGAAGCTATATTAATTTGCCAGGCTGCTGTAATGAAGTACCACAGATTGGGTGGCTTAAGTAATAGGAATTTATGGTCTCACAGTTCTGGAGGCTAAAGGTCCAAGATCAGCATGTCATCAGGATTGGTTCCTTCTGAGATTGTGAGGGAAAATTGTTTCACGCCTCTCCTGTAGCCTCTGGTGGTTTACTGGCAACCTTTGGTGCTACTGGGCCATAGAAATATCACCCTGACCTCTTCCTTCATGTTCATATGGTGCTTTCACTGTGTATGTGTCTGCTTCTGTGTCCACATTTCCTCTTTTTGTGAGGACACCGGTTATAATGGATTAGGAGTCACCCTAATGGCCTCATATTAACTAATTACATCTACAATAACCCTATTTCCAAATAAGGTCACATTCTGAGATATTGGTTAGGACTTCAACATATTAATTTTTGTGGGATACAATTTAACTTGTGAGAAGCTCTGACACTTTGCTATTAAATGTGTTTGCCATGATAACCTTTATTAAATAAGTTCTTTCCCGTTTCCAGCTTGCTTAAAAGCTGTTATCTTGGGGATCCCTGGGTGGTGCAGCAGTTTAGCGCCTGCCTTTGGCCCAGGGCGCGATCCTGGAGACCCGGGATCGAATCCCACGTCAGGCTCCCAGTGCATGGAGCCTGCTTCTCCCTCTGCCTATGTCTCTGCCTCTCTCTCTCTCTCTGTGTGACTATCATAAATAAATGAAAAAAAAAAATTTTTAAAAAAAGCTGTTATCTTGGATGTTAACCTTTAATCAATGTTTTTATGTACTTAATGAGAGTTAATATATGGCTTTTCTTTAATCTGATAGCGGGTGATTTATTCTAATAGCTTTTCCATTTTAGTCCATGCCTGAATTTTCAGAATAAATCCAAATTGATCATGATTCTTAATACATTTCTATATTCAGTCTGCTAATATTTTAGAAGATAGTTTCTGCATCTTTGTTCATAAGAAAGATTGGCCTATAAGTTTTATTGTTGTCATTGGACCTTCTTTACTTTTTTTTTAATATTGTTAAAATAGTGAGGACTGTGACAGAGATTGTTGGTTGGTTCAGTTTGGGATAATGAAAACATTTTGGAGATGGATGGTGGTGATGGTTGCATGACAGTATGACTGTACTTAACGCCACTGAACTATACACTTAAAAATGGTTAAAATGGTAAATATTATGTGTGTTTTACCACACACACACACACACACACACACACACCAAGCCCACAGCTAGCATGCTTAATGATGAAAGACTAAAAGCTTTCCTTTAAAGATTAGGAATAAAACAAGGATGTTTGTTCTTACCATGCCTGTTCAGCATCATACTAGACATTCGAGGCAGGACAGTTATGAAAGAAAAAATAAATAAAAAGCATCCAGATTAGAAAGGAAAAAATAAAACTGCGTCTATTTAAAGATGACATGATCTTATATATAAGAAATTAAAAGAACACACACACAAACCTAACAGAGCTAATAAATTCAGGATGGTTTCAGAATATAAGATAAATGCACAAAAGGTCATGGATTATATAATTCCATTCATATAAAATATCCAGAATAGGCAAATCTAGAGACAAAAAGATTAGTGGTTACTAGGAGCTGGGGGAAGAGGGGAATCCGGAGTGACTGCTTCATGGATATGGGGTGTTTTTTGAAGGTGATGAAAATGTTTTGTAATAAGTGGTGATTGTTGTGCATGTTTATGAACAACCTAAACCCCACTAAATTGTATATTTTAAAATGGTGAACTTCAACAAGATTATATAGATGAAAAGTGCACATGAAAATATACTCAACATATTAAGGAAGGGCAAATTAAAACCATTGTGAAAAGAGGAGCCCAGAGAGAGATGGACGAAATGTTATATGGTATCTGGGATGGAATCCTGAAACAGGAAAAGGACCTTAGCAAAAAAGTAAAGAAAGCTGAATGAAGTATGGATCTTAGTTAAATGTTGGGGCGCCTGGGTGGCTCAGTCAGCTAAGTGTCTGCCTTCAGCTCAGGTCATAATCCTGGGGTCCATGGGATCCCTGGGTGGCGCAGCGGTTTGGTGCCTGCCTTTGGCCCAGGGCACGATCCTGGAGACCCGGGATCGAGTCCCACGTCGGGCTCCCGGTGCATGGAGCCTGCTTCTCCCTCTGCCTGTGTCTCTGCCTCTCTCTGTGTGTGTGTCTCTCATGAATAAATAAATAAAAATCTTTAAAAAAAATAAAATAAAAAAATAATCCTGGGGTCCTGAGATCGAGCCCCACATTGGGTTCCCTGCTCAGTGGGAGCATGCTTCTTCCTCTCCCTCTGGCCTCCACTTGTGCTTGCTCTCTCTAGTGCATGCTCTCTCTTTCTGAAATAAATAAATAAAAACGTTAAAAAATATAATGTGTCAATTCTGGTTCAATAACTGTCCCAAGTGGACAGTACTAATACATTTAAAAGGGTTTTTTGGGATGGTGAAACTGTTCTGCATGATTAATCTATCTATACATGTGTTAAAATTCATAGAAATGTACAACAAAAATAGTTTACTGGATGTTAATTTTAAAAAATAAAATTTTTAAATGATTTGGAGGAATTGGAGAGTAAGAATCAGGAGAACCTGTAGATTTGGTCCCTGAAAGAAGCAAACTGCACTGGATGAGATCCATCTTTACAAAGGTTTCTCCTTAGGACACTCACCAGGCTGCACAGTGTAGGTGGCTCAAATTCATGCACAAAGCCACAGACTTCTTGGCTTAAGATAGCAGTGGATTTTAGTGGGGGAGTGGGAAAAATAAGTAAAGGTGGTCAAAAGGCACAAAATCCCAGTTAGATAAATAAGTCCTGGGAATGTAATGTACATCATGGTAACTATAGTTTAAAAAAATACAAAAGATATCAGTGGATAAAGTTTACTGCTGCCAGAGCGGCTGAATATTGAAGGAGAATACCCAGAAAGGAGGCACTGGCAGGGAGGAAGTCCCCTCAAATCCTTAGAAGACCCCTTTCTGCACATCTACTTAGGTGAGACTCCAAGGAGTACAGTGGAAAGCAACAGTCAAAGGCAGGAAGCAAAGGCCAGATATTTCAGCTGCTGCCTGCTCTAAAAGAGGTGATATTTGTAGTTTGCTTTTCACAAACTCAAAGGGGCATGGTAAATGCCTTAGACTGTCCGCTGAAATCCCATAGGGGCCATGTGTTGGAAGACTATGTCCTGGGACTAAGGCTTTTACTCCAATAATAATGGGGAAACTTAAACCATAACAAAGGTTGAACCCAAACTACACAAATACAAGATCAAATTCCAGCTACTAATTTGACTGCCTGCTAATACAAAAATCAACATTCTTCAGAAGATAAAAGAATGTAGAATCTGTGTAATGTCATCCCAAATGTCTATTACAGAATTTTAAGAATCCTAGACATGCCTGCTCCCAAATGTAATTCAGTATTAATAGAAAAGCCAGACAATAGCAGTAAATACCAAGACCACTCAAATGTTGGGGGGTGGGGAGGGGGTGGAGAATTTGAAGCAGGTATTATAAATACCTACAAAAGAGTTTAAGGAAAAGAGTTATAATGAATACATGAATGAGGCATTTTAACAGAAAAAGTTATTTTAAAAAATAGAAATACTAGAACTGAAAAAATAATTCAGTGAGTGGGTTTAACAGCAAATTGATGGTGTCCACACAAACTGTGAGATCAAATATCAAGAGACATCTCAGTTAAGGGACTGAGAACAAAATATTGAAAAAGAAGACCTATCAAACAATATTCAAGTGATGGGATTAATTGGAGTTCCAGAGGGAGATGAGAGAGAAAATAGGGTAGAAAAAAAAATGTGATTAATTAATGGCAAAAAAAAAAAAAAATCCCTACATTTTGTAAAGACAAAATATTTCAGATTCAAAATCTCAGGGAACCACAAGACGATAAATATGAACAAAACCAATCTTAGACATATCACAATCGAGCTGCTGAAAAGAGAGATAAAGAGAAAATATTGAAAGCAGCCAAAGATGATAAACACATGACACACTAGAGAACAAAATGACTGGACTTTTCACTGACTTCTCACCTGAAACCATGAAGGTTGATAATAGTGGGGAAGGGTGGGGGTGGGGGGTAGTATCTTTAAAGTACTGAAAGAAAAAGATCATTAATACAGAATTCTATATCCAATAGGATAAATGAAGATTAAATAAGTATCTTCAGATTAGAAAATCATCTAAATTTATTGCCAGCAGATCTGGACAAGAAATGCTGAAGGAAATTCTTCAGGCTAAAGGGAAATAATATCAGAGAAAATCTTAGACCTTCACAAATGAATGAAGAGGACAAACAAAAAAATACAGAGAACAAACTGGTGGTTTCCAGAGAAGAGGTGGATGGAGAGATGGATGGAATAGATAAAGGGGATTAAGACTTGGCTTGATGAGCACTGAGAAATGCATTGAGTTGTTCAATCATTTTATCGTACACCTGAAACTAATATATGGCACTGTATATTAAGTATACTTTAATTTAAAAGGAATGAATGAGGAGCAGAAATGATAAATATCTGAGTAAACATAGAAGATGTTTGTCCTTTTCTCTAAAAGATAGGACACTTTAAAGCAAAAATTATGTTACCTTGTGGTTTATAAAGTATATAGTTATATATAACAAATACAGCATAAAGGATATAGAGGGGATGGGGTAAATGGACCCATGTCTTCATACAACCCATGAAGTTGTATGATATTATCTCTAAGTAGTTGTGAAAAGTTCAGTAGGTGTATTGCAATATTTAGAGACACTACTCAAATATAAGACAAAGAGGTAGAGTTAACTATCGGTAGATAAAATGGAACTCTTAAATACCTGACTGTGTTAAAAGACAGGAAAAGGAGAACAAAGGAACAAATATCAAAAGAATTTTTTAGATGGTAGACCTAAGTCCAACCATATCAATTATTATATGAAATATTTGTGGACTAAACAGTTTAAAGGCAGAGATTGCCAAAATGAATAAAACAAGACTATATTCTGTCTAGAAGAGCTGCACTTGAAATACAAAGAGACAGACTATAAGTAATAGGATGGTAAAAGAACCTGCAAATGGGGAGCATGACATCAGATGCAATAGATTTCAACGCAAAACACAGTAGCAGAGATAAAGAAGGACATTCATACTAATAGAAGGTCAAGTCATCAGAAAGACATCACATGCATAAAGTGTTTATGTACCTAATAAAAGAGTTTCAAAATCCACAGAACAAACTTAACAAAAAAATTTTTTAAAGATTTTATTTATTTGAAAGAGAGAGCACAAGTGGGGGGCGGTGCAGAGGGAGAGGGAGAAGCAGACTGCTGAGCAGGAAGCCCCATTTGGGACTCAATCCCAGGACTCCAGGAACATGACCTGAGCCCAAGGCAGATGCTTCACCAACTGAGCCCTAAATTCAATCAAATTAAAGGGAGAAATAGACCATCTCTCAATCATAGTTGGAAGTTTTAATATTATTAACAACTGAAAGAAAAAAACACAAAAAAATCAGTAAAGACATAGATGATCTGAACATTATCAACCATACTGACCTAATTTATATTTCTAGAATACTGTAAATGTGCAAAGTAAATATTTTTAAGTGCACATAGTATAGTCAACAAAATAGACCATATGTTAGTCGATAAAGCAAGCCTCAATACATTCAAAGGGAATACAGAGTTTCTCTAACCACAATAGTGTGGGGATGGGGCACTTGGGTACCCTAGAGGGCCAGTGAGGGGATAAGTATGGGTTCAGAGAGCAAGCACAAGCAGGTGTGGAGGTAGGGGCAGAACATTATGAAGAAGAGACAGAGGATGGGTGAGGGCACCAATAACCCACCCAGACCCCAGCCTCATGGTCATTGGCTGCCACCTGCCTTCAGAGCTGCCAGGAGGGAGTGCTACTATCAAAATGGCCTAGGCCTTAAAGCTCAGGACAGAGCCCCAGAGCCCTTAAAGCTCAGGACAGAGCCTTCAGAGCTGCCAGGAGGGAGTGCTACTATCAAAATGGCCTAGGCCTTAAAGCTCAGGACAGAGCTTGGCTTCCTTGTCTACCTGAGGGACTAATAGCTTGTCCTCCCTGCTCTGGCCCCACAGAGGGAGAGCACCTAGCAACGTGTGGAGTGTGGCCATTCCAAGGTAAGCTGCTTGGGCTGGGGGGCTGGGATTCAGGTGGGCTTACTCTGTGCCAAAGGGGAGGGATGAGCAAACCCTTTGAAAGGACAGGAAGGGTCAGAGCGGAGTATACTGAGGGCTCAAGGGAAGGGCCTGCTCTGCCCCAGTAGGGAGCCCCAACCCTTGTTCTGACTGAAGGTACCAGTTGAAGGCAGCGACCCCAGAACCTTCCTCCCCACAGAAGAACTCTGTCCAGGGCTAGGCTGAAGGGGGATGGGAGGGGTTGGAAGTTCTGGTCCGACTACAGCCCCAGAACCAAGGGCTGCCACAGTGGCCCCACAATGTCTGTACTTAGTGACAGGACCCCATTGGGTTGAGGTCCAGGGCTACCCTCATCATTCTGTTCCCCTGAAAGCCTCAGGTGAAAGAAGATAAACTCAGGCCCCCAGCAAAGCCCCAGTGAAGTAGGCAGCATTGTCAGGACAGTGCAAAGAGAGAGGTGCTTTGTGCCCCAGTCTCTAGCTCATGGGTCGGGCCCTGCTCCTTTCCTTTCTTACAAGGAAAATGGTGGCTTGTTTCAATGAAAGCCAAAGGGAAGGGCGGCTGTTTCTCCTGGTCAGGAAGGATGCACTTCCTAGTGGGGGTGTCTGGGGGAAGGGGGCCATCGTGTGCTAGCATCATGAGAGCCGTAGTACTTGTACAGTGGTGGAGGTCAACGGCACTAGACCAGACCCTCTGGGGTTGAATACTGGTTTCTCCACCTACTAGCTTATACTCTCTCCAAGCCTTGGTTCCCTCAACTGTAAAATGGGAAAGCTAACGACATCTATTTTATGACAGTTGTTTTTAGGACTAAATGGGGTTTTAGCACAGTGTTTTGGCAGTAGATATTATTATGGGTGGAGCACCACATGTAGACCTAGATCCTCTATCTGAACGGACATCTCATCCAGACCCTGACTCAAATTCCAGGGCCCGGTTGAAGGTGGCCAGAGTGCTGCAGGGCTCCTACCTCCACTGGGGAACTTTCAGAGGGAGTCAGGGGTGGGGCCCTGCTTGCCTGGGCCTTTCCAGCTGGGTGATTCTCTGAGAGCTCTGGGCCAGGGGTCACAGGGAGGCAGCCAGCCTCTGAGGGCCCATTGTTCTTCTCTGAGCTGGGAAAGATGCCTTCTCCCCACCTCTCTTCCCCCTGATGCCTGACTCTGCATGCTCAGGAGCAGACCAAAGGTAAACAAACACTGCCATCTCTCCCTGTGCAGCTCACAAAGAGCTCTCAGTGTCTCACAATGGTCCTGTGATTCCCAGCCTTCTGAGCTCAGTGCCTCCAGTTCACAAATGAGGAAGTTGAGGCCCACAGGGAGGAAGTGGTATATGTGATGCCCCAAATAGAGAAGTGGCTCATCCAGGATTCGGTCTCCCAGTCCTGTATCTGGTAGTGCAGACTCAGGGGCACAACAAGTTCACAGCCATGCACCGACAGCTGCCCCGCCCCCCCCCCACCCCCCCATGGACATACACACAGACACACACAGTACACAGCCCAGGGAGATACAAAGGGAGGGGCAATGGCCTAAACCCTCCCTCCTCAGCAGCCAGGTGATGATAGCTAGGTTTCTGTTTGTTTGTTTGTTTGTTTGTTTGTTTGTTTGTTTGTTCTCCTCCCTAGATGAGCTTCACAGGTAACTGGAGCAGCAGAAGTCCTCAGCTTGTCTTGTCTTCTCCCCAGGTGGGATGCCTGCTGCCCCAGTAGGGGCCAGGGTACAGCTGTGGCCACTACTTGGCCTAGTGTTAAAGGGGGGAGAGGGAAGCAGGAACCAAGGTGCCCTCCCTACCTGAGGGATTGCCAGAGAGTATGACCAAAGGCTGAGGGCTGTGCATGTGACTGGTTTAAAATCAAAGGATGTGGAAGGGGAGAGACCAGAGTCTAGGGTGACCATCCAGGTTTTCCTGGGTTTGGGATGTGCAACTTTCAATTTTAAAACCTGGAAAGTTCCAGGCAAACTGGGATGAGCTGGTCACAGTCTTCCACAGCTTCTAGTCTGGGAAAACAAGACCTCCAGGAATACATAAAGGAGACTACAGGCTAGGGCCAAAAAGGAAACAAGAGTGTCAGGGATGAGAGAGACACAGCCACATGGTGGTTGGCACCTCTGCAACTTTGGCTGAGTAGCACCACTCCTCGTTTGCATATGGGTTCTTCCCACCCCAGTCAAATCTGCTGGAGTCAGGCCCCTCCCTTCCAACAAAGACACCCAGAGACCTGGGAGTGGTGGGCCACTTCTTTGGAGGTCCTTGCCAGCCTGGGATGGGTCAGTGCTCAACAGGCCCCAATTTTCACCTTCTTTCCTGGGGAACTGTCTCAGACCATATCTCTGGCACAGCCCAGGAGGCCATCTTTCCAAGTCCCTAGATGGCTCTGTTCCCAGTAGATATGAGAAACCTCTTCCTTCCATATAGGGAAATGGAAGGTAAAGGTGACCAGACACACAGCTGTGTGCCTTGGTTTCCTTATCCTGAAAACAGGGATACTGTCCCTTTTTTGTAGAATTGTATTAAACATCAAATGAGCAGCTGTTCAATAGAGGTTTGCTGCGGAGCCTGTTGGAGGAGATGCCTCTCTTGGGTCCAGAGGTCATTTGGGTTTCTGTTTCTTTTTTTTTTTTTAATTTATTTTTTATTGGTGTTCAATTTACTAACATACAGAATAACCCCCAGTGCCCGTCACCCATTCACTCCCACCCCCTGCCCTCCTCCCCTTCTACCACCCCTAGTTCGTTTCCCAGAGTTAGGAGTCTTTACGTTCTGTCTCCCTTTCTGATATTTCCCACACATTTCTTCTCCCTTCCCTTATATTCCCTTTCACTATTATTTATATTCCCCAAATGAATGAGAACATATAATGTTTGTCCTTCTCCGATTGACTTACTTCACTCAGCATAATACCCTCCAGTTCCATCCACGTTGAAGCAAATGGTGGGTATTTGTCATTTCTAATAGCTGAGTAATATTCCATTGTATACATAAACCACATCTTCTTTATCCATTCATCTTTCGTTGGACACCGAGGCTCCTTCCACAGTTTGGCTATCGTGGCCATTGCTGTTATAAACATCGGGGTGCAGGTGTCCCGGCGTTTCATTGCATCTGAATCTTTGGGGTAAATCCCCAACAGTGCAATTGCTGGGTCGTAGGGCAGGTCTATTTTTAACTCTTTGAGGAACCTCCACACAGTTTTCCAGAGTGGCTGCACCAGTTCACATTCCCACCAACAGTGTAAGAGGGTTCCCTTTTCTCCACGGTTTCTGTTTCTTCAGCTCAACTCGGGTACATGCAAGTCCCAGGTGTTGCCTCCAGAGAATGGCAAGATGGGAGATGGTTGAGGAAGGGGATACTGAGGGTGGTGAGAGTGGGGGGAGGGAGATTGGAGAGGATGGAATTTAGGATGAGAAGAACACACTGGATGAGGAGCAGGTCCCAATTGCTGGGAACCGAGGGGTTCTCAGCAGGCTCAGGGTAGGATTCATTTGTGATGCCCAGGTCTCTGGCATTCTTCAGCACACAGAGGCATGGATCTCCTTGGGCCCTGAGAGGCCCAGCTGACCTGCTGCCCTCCTGCCCAGTGGAAGGAAGGGGCTCCCCCATCATCCCGGCCTGTGCAAACAAACCCCCGGCGGTCTGGTCCCTGTTTCCTCTCAGGCCCTGACCGGGGCAGTCAGCACCATTAAGTTCTTCCTCTCTGAGGCTTTCCTGGGTCGCCACTTCGAGACCGTGGAGTTGGAGGGCAGCGAGCCCGAGCCAGGAGACCTCTTCCTGTTCAGGCTGTTGTCCCCCACCGGACGCTGGTGCGGGGCCCACGTGGGTGTGTACTGTGGCCACGGGGAGATCATCCACTTTGAAGGTGAGCATCTCCGGCTGGGACACCAGTGGGTGGGGCAGCGAGAACGAAAACCGGGTTCCATGCTGGAGGTGCGGGTCTCTGAAGATGGGCGACCCAGCACGCAGGGTGCAGGGCTCAGGGCCCCCAGGGCCTGGGAGATTTGGCTGCAGGATCAAGGCTGATCTGCGCCCACTGGGCGACCCCTGCAGGGAGGAATGTCGCCGGCCAAGGGCCTCACCCGTTACTGGGCTCCTATGAAGGCATCGTATCCAAACAGGGGCAGCGCCCAATGCTGCGCTCCCGCTCGCTGTGGCGTGTGCTGCGTAGACGTGGCGGCGTGGACCGCGTGGCTCTGGAGCACCGCGTGCGGGAGGCAATGGATGCGGACCCGCCCCCATATCACCCCACGCGCAGCAACTGCGTGCACTTTGCGCTGCGTCTGCTGGGCCCCATGCCCATCCCGGACCCCCTGCAAATAGATAGCGGTCCTATTAACTCGGTGAGTGCTGCCCAGCTACCCTTGCACCACCTCACCTCACCTCCCAAGCCAGTTAACAAATGCCGCTAACCAGTGTGCTCCTGCAAAATTCACACTTTCCCTCCCAGCCCGGGCCACGCTCCTCAAACACAAGGTCCACTTTACTCTGGCAGACCCAAAGCACCCAGAGGGAAACTAGGCCTGCCAGCTCGTGGAGATTCCACTTCTCTGAAACTCTTGGGCCCACTCCAGGAAGGCCCCAGCTCACAGATCTTGGCCACATCTGTTTCCTTCAGCCTACCAACTTCTAAACCCAGGCGCTGCCCTGGTCCTTGTTACCCTCCATTCCCATTCCCCCAGGGGAACCTGCCTATGGAGCCATCTTCCTGGGCCCTGTCCGTTTACACCCAGGCCCACAAATTCTGGTTCTGGAGACACTGGGATCCTAGTCTATAGATTAAGACTCAGCCCTATAAACTCTTCTTCTCACCGCTTCTTCTGCTCACCAAGTCAAGCCCTCTTCACCTCCTCCTCCAAGCCCAGGGAAGAGACCCCAGCCATCCAATCCGACGCCCAAACTCACGCCCAACTAGATCCCACCCCTTTTCCAAACCTGGCCACTACTTTCTAGATCCAGGCCGTCTTTCCTTGGGGGTACTTCTGGCCTTGGGAACTGAGCTGGGGGCCTACATGATCCAGGGGTCCTGACTGTCACACCAGACCTTACCCTAGCCTCTTTCTTCCCTCTCTCCCTTCCTTCCTAGGTGTCGGTGGACTTGAACTTGGCTATGGACTAGGTGTGATCTTAGGCCCTCCTGAATAGGCACGGGGCCTCAGAAATGGCCATTAAACTATTTTGCAAAGATGAATTCCGGGCTCACTGCCGCTTTTATTCAGTCTCCGCTTCTCTGCCTGCAGCCTGCTGTAGGCTCCTCACTAGGACAGACCTCCTTAAATTCTGTCGCGTTCAGGAACCCCCCACCCCCACCCCCGGCTTCCTGGTGAGAAACCAAAACACCACCAGAGGGCCCAGATTTTGCAGGAAAGATGTTGCAGGGAGACGGAGGGGCCTTGGTCTCTGAAGTGGGTCTCGGGGTGCAGTGCCTCGTTCCCGCTCTAGGACCGCCCCCCAGCGCTGTGACACAGCCTCCTCTTCAGTCCCCTGCTTTCCTTCCTCTGCGTGGGCTAGCGTGTGTGGCTGTGTCTGGAATGAGCGGAGCCCCTAGAGGCCCTTCCACCGAGACCCTGTGGTCGGGAGGGGGAAGGAGGGCGCTCTGCGTCTCCAGGAAGGCTGTGCCACCCCCAGTCCAGCGGCGGGGCGCGGAGGTGCATCCAGTCCTACTGGACCGAGGCTTCCCGACGGGGAGGGGGAGGGGGCGGGGATTTCCGAGGCCTGCGGGCGGGCCCGGCCCCCCAGGCTCAGCCCCGCCCCCCGCGGACACGCCCTCCGCTCCGCACGCGCCGGTCCCTTTAAGAGCCTCTCGGCGCGGCCCGGATTGAGAAATCAGCGCTCGGCCTCTGCCCGCGCCGACTGCGGCCTCCGCGGAGCCCGGCCCGCGCTGCTTCCCCGGCCCCGGCCCCGGCCTCCGCCCCAGCCGCCCCATGTCGGCCGCCCCCGCCTACGGCGAGGACAAGGGCGGCTCCGCCGGCCCCGGGGAGCCCGAGTACGGCCACGACCCGGCGAGCGGCGGCATCTTCTCCTCCGACTACAAGCGGTGAGGAGCCCGCGGCGCGCCGGCACCATGGACAGCGCCCGGCCGCGCGGACCGGAAGCCCGCCCTGCCCCCTCCCCCTCCCCCTCCCCCTCCCCCTCCCCGCGCCCGGCGGCGCCCGGGCCCTGCACCCCCCTCCCCCCCCCCCCCCCCCCCGTCCCCAGCCTGTCCCCAGCCCGTCCCCGCGGCCCCAGCCCCGCCCCGGGGCCCACCAGGAGGGCCCGACCCCGGCCCCCCAGCCCCGGGCGTGCCTGCAGTCTGTGGGTTCGCACGACAGCTTCCCCGCCCCTTCCACGCGGGGCGAGCTGGCTCCAGAGGACCGTGGGGGAGGCTCAGCGTCGGTGAGCTGAGCCTGGGGCCTGTCCGGGAAAGCTGGCCCTGCGCGTGCCCTCCGAGCCTCCCGAGCCGGGCCTCTCCTACGGATGGTTTCCCTGGTTCTGGCCCCACGCTCAGGCCCCCAGCTCCCATCAGGCTGGCGCTCACACACCTGCTTCCCACTTTGCCCCTGGAGTTCCGCCCTACGAGGTCTTCCCACTCTTGCCCTCCACCTTTGGCTCATTCTTTGGTTCTTTCCTTTATCTGTAAATCCTGAAACCAGCATTTTCAAAAAAATATTTTATTTATTTATTCATGAGACACACAAAGAAGCAGAGACATGGGCAGAGGGAGAAGCAGGCTCCCTGTGAGGAGCTTGATGAGGGACTCGATCCCAGGACCCCGGGATCACGGGGAGGGCCCCACCCTGGCCCTCTCCGTAGGCCTGCAGCCCCCTTCCCGACCTGAGGCAAAGGCAGATGCTCAACCACTGAGCCACCCAGGCGCCCCATGAAACCAGTATTTTAAGGGGGTTCTATGTCCATTCTTGTCCTAGTCACTGTGAATGCAGGACCATTCTCAGTCCTCGTCCTCTAGTGGCTCTAGATGGGAGCACAGAGGAAGAATCCATGCTGTGGAAGCAGTCAGAGGGAGGGATGCGAGGAGCTGGTGCCTGGCCTGGAGAACAGAGGCAGGGGAGCATGAAGGGTGTTCTAGGCAGAGCAAAGAACTGGTAGGGAGAGGGGAGATGGAGAGCCAGGCTTTGTAGGTGCTAGTGGGATATGGCCCAAATCGTTGTGCAATCCTCTGGAGTGACCAGAAATGAGGGTTCTGAGCAGGTTATACAGATTTGCATTTTAGGATTCTAGGCTGAATTATGCAGAAGAGATTGGGGTGTGCTAGTTTGAGCAGGAAACAAGGGGTGGTGTGGAAGTTGGGGGAGGGGACATGATGGTGGGAGGGGCAGAGGATTTGAGGGCTTTTGAGACTGTAGAAGTCACAGACCTGATTAACTGGGGGAAGAAGGTAAGTATAATACTCAGATTACTATTTCTTGTAACTGGATAGATGGTAGTGCCTTACAGTGTGTTTGGAAATAAAGATGTTACAAACAAATTTGTGAAAATAATTTGGAGCCCAGCTTTTGAGAGCCTGAGATTGTAAACTCTGGGGGGTATTTAAGCCTAGGAGCTAGGAGATTTTAGGATTTGGATTCCAGGACAGATTCTTAACATATATATATTTAAATAAATATATTTAATATATATAAATAAATATATTATATTATATTATATTATATTATATTATATTATATTATATATATTAAAGCCACAGAAGGAAGTGAAGGTAACCCAGGGATATAAAATGAGTACAGACAGTGCACAGATAGGAACTTTAAAGACACAGACATTAGGGATGACCAGAATGCAGTGGAAGAGTGTTTCAAGGTAACTGAGAAAAAGTAAACTGAAGGCATCATGCGGTTTCAAGGAGGCAGCAATCCATAATGTCAACCCAAACAAGGGAAAGAAATCACGACCATTGGCTTGACAAAGAGTCGGTCAACCTCTCCCTGTTCTGCTCCCCACTTCCTGTTCTGTGGGACAAGTCTGGCGAAGTCAGAAGAGGGGGAGCTGGGTTATTTTTCCTCAACATTCTATTACGAACAATGTTAAACATACAGAAAAATTGATTTTATAATACAAGGAATACATACATACCCTCCACCTAGATCCAACCATTGTTGACATTGTGCCATGTTTGCTTTATTTATTTTTTAAACATATTTTATTTATTTATTTATTTATTTATGAGAGACACACAGAGGCAGAGACATAGGCAGAGGGAGAAGCAGGCTCCCTGCAAAGAGCTCGATGTGGGACTCAGTCCCCAACCCCACCATCACGCTCTGAGCCAAAGGCAGATGCTCAACCGCTGAGCCACCCAGGCATCCCTGCTTTATTTTTTTTTAAGATTTTATTTGTTTATTCATGAGAGACAGAGAGAGGCAGAGACATAGGCAGAGGGGGAGGCAGGCTCCCTGTGGGGATCCCGATGCAGGACTCCATCCCAGGACCCCAGATCATGCCCTGAGCCCAAGGCAGATGTCCAACCGCTGAGCCACCCAGGTGCCCCTCAGCCCTAAATTCTTATCAGCGTCTCAAACCAGGTTAAAGTGAATAAAGGAGCAAATAAGAGATAAATAAATAAAACACAGTGAATGGGAAATTTGGTTTCCAGAAGTTTGTAAAGGGGAGAGAGAGAGAGAGAGAGAGAGAGAGAAAGAGTAGCTGGAGATAATTAGTTCAAGAAGGTTTATTTTATTTTTGCTGTTACTTTTGCTTATTATCTGGATGGGGAGCCTGGAGCAAGTCTAACTGCTGATGGGAAGGAGCCAGTTGTGTGGGAGAGGCTGAAGGGAACTGAAGCAGGCCTGGACCCCTGGGTGGTGGGAGGGGAAGCCTACAGAGCTGCCTTTGAGGAGGATCACTGCCCACGGGGAGGAGAACAGGAGAGGAGACGCAGATGTTTGGGAGCTGCAGGGGATTTTATCTGAGGCCTTTCATTTTCATGAGAAACAGGTGGTGAAGCTCTCAGAGCCAGAGAGCAAGGCTGTGGGTGGGGATTTGAGGCACATTGAGCAGGTCTGAAATCCAGCGAATAAAGCCAACTACTCCTGGCAGGGTAGGGGCAGCAAGGATGGGAGGGCCTTGGGTATGAGAGAGAGAGCAGCTAGAGGGACGGGCTGGGGGGCTGGGCCAGGTGGGGAGGAAGTAGAGACCAGAGAATACTGAGAAGGAAGGAAGGAATCAAGGACCTGGCTCCGGGTTCGGGTCAGAGTGGGAAGGGGTTGTACAGGGTTTCTGAGGAAGAGCAGTTCTGGGGAGGCAGGGGTCCAGATGTGGCAGGAGAGTGGGAGTGAGGAGGGCATCCCTCACCTCTGTCTGGATCAGCTCCCCTGGCCCACAGGCCAGAAATAGGGGTGGTTTACTCCCCAGTCCCTGCCGTCCTCCCCATCTGGAGTCCTATCTCTGAGCCACGAAAAGGAAACCAGAGCCTCCTTCCCTGCCAGTGTCTGGTTTCTGAGTTTCGGGGGCGGACCGTCTAGGACAGGGACAGGCGTCCCTGGCTCCCTGGTTGGCTCAGTCTCATCTCAGAGCAGGACCCGGTGCCCCATGCAGCGATTCCTGCAGCTCCCGGGGGCTGTGGTGAGGCCAGGGGGCAGAGGGGCTGGCGCAGCTGACCAGGAGGCTGCCAGCCCTGTGCTGGCCCCTGAAGGCGGGCCCCCACCCTGGTACCAGGCCCTGCAGCCTGAGGAGCTCCGGTGGCTGCAGGCCCCCGAGGAAGACACAATCCCGGAGGCGTCCCTGGAAGGGCCTGGCCCGGAGCCTGGCCAGAGCCAGAGCCAGCCGCTAAGGTACAGAGGAACTCCCAGGGCCCCTCACCCCCATGCCAGGAAGGGTGGACAGCTGCTGCTCTAGCTCAAACTCCACCTCCCCAGGAGGAGGTCTAGGTGGGTGGGGGCATCAGGGGTGCAGTGTGGGGGCTGAGTGTATGAGGCGATGAACATAACTCAGGCAGCTCTGGCAGGGGGGGATAGTGTTATGGTTCCACCTGGACCTTCCCCCTCCCAGGTCCCGGCTGCAGTGGGCTCTGGGTGAGGTTTGGAGACAGGCTAAGATGCAGAGTTTGGGCAGCCCACCCCCACCCCCACTTCTAATGGATTGGGATTCTGGTGGTGAGGAGAGGGAGGAAGGTGTATATCAAGGAGGTGAGCACGTCTGGCCTCAGTGTCTGGGTGGCTCTGGCCACCCCCTGGAGAGTTCCTCGGCCAGGTCAGGCCAGGGGTCAGGGCAGAGAGAGTGCGGTGTAAGGGGATCTGACCACAGAGGCTAATGTTTCATGGCTTCGGAGCCTTGCTGTGCATCCCTCGTTCCCTCTCCCTCTCGGGCACACAAGATGACGACCCGGGGGTGGTCACATCCCAGGAGGGGGCTGATGTCTGCTCATGGGCATTTGACAGTCCTGCCTGGCTCCCTGTGCCATGTACCCACAGGCCCTCCCCTCCCTCAATTCTCCTTGGCCGGCTGGAGCCTCCAGGGCCTGGAGTATTTGCACCAGGCCGGGAGGGTGGGAGTAGTATAGGTGCTGCAGCACGGCCCCAGGGGTGGTGCATTTGACAGGGGCCTGTGGCATTTCTAGGAGTGGTGAGGACACTCCGGGTGAGGAAGTCTGCTTTAGAGAACACCCAGGCAAACTCCAGCTGCTCCCAGTCAGGTCACCCAGGCCCACCCCTCAGGAGGAGGCCGGAGGGTCCATGAGGCTGCCTGTGTTTGATCCTAGAAGCCTAAATTCATCTTCCAGCATCTCAAATAGGAGTTGACTGGACACTGGGGAATGAGGCCAGAGTGACAGTTTTGTCGAGAGGGTGTATGTGTACGTGGTGTGTGTTGTGGAGGGGCTTGGGTGTGGGGGTGCATTGGGTGGGATGTGCACATCCAGATAGGGGTGTGGGGGGGAATGGAGAAGTCTTGTGGGAATGTGTGTGTTTGTGGGGGTCTAGGGATGTGGGTGTGAGGTATGTGTTAATGCATATGTGGGTATATGTGTGTAGAGTTTCTGTGGGAAGTGTCTGAACGTGTGGTGTATGTGTCTGTGATCGTGTGTTTCTCCAAGGGTCGTGGGTGTGTATGAGTTTATGTATGAATTGTGTGTGTCTGGGGGTACAGGTGTGTCTGGGGATGTGTGGATATATCTATGGGGTGGAGGTGTGGGGGTATGGGTATGTCTAGGGGTGTAGGTGTGAGGTGTGTCTGGGTGTGAGAATGTCTGGGGTCCAGGTGGTCTGTGGGGTGTGGGTATATCTGGGGGTGTGGGTATGTCTGGGGTACAGATGTGTCTGTGGGGGGGATGTGGGGATGTCTGGGGTACAGATGTGTCTGTGAGGGGTACAGGCGTGTCTGTGGGGTGCAGGTGTGCCTGTGGTACGTGTGGATGGTGCTGGAGCGTGGAGGGGGTATTGGGATGTGTGGGTATTTGTGCGATGTGTGCTGTGAGCTGTCCATATGGTGGAATGTGGCAGTTCAGCGGCCTGCACTCATACTCGGGGACCGGGGTGCCCAGCGTTTATCCTCCCGCAGCCCTAATGGTGCCCATGCTCAGCTGCACCGTCTGGGCCTCCTGTACCCCGTGGGCTTGAGCTCAGCCTGCAGGAGTGGACCACCTGGCCTGTGTTTGGGAGAGTGAGAAGATCCTCTGATCTGGGGGCGTTTAGATGAGCATGGCTGGGGCTGGACATTCTTCTGCCTTCTGTGATGACTAGCAGGTCTTCTGTGTCCTGGAAGACATTAGCTTTCTATCCTGCTTTCCACCAAAAAATCTGTTCAGGAAAGACCCTTTCTAAAACCCTTGGATCATCCATAGCTTAGCTCTGCTTCTGTCCCTTCTGAGTGTGCGTTAGGCACTTGGGCATCTGTGCAGAAGGCAGCCCATGCATCACGTTGGCTTCTTCCCTTCCTCTCGGCCTTTGTCGCTGACTTGCTTCTCAGCACCGGCAGCACGGCCACCCTGGCCTGTCTGTGACTGTTGTCCTGCTCATCCCTGCTGTCGCTATTCGCTTCAATTTCTGACATTCTGCTGTCTCTAAATATGTCATTGCTTTTTTTTTTTTTTTTTTTTTTATGGGTTGTCATTGCTTTTTAATTTCTACTGTTAGTGATAACCTTTCTAGGCTGGGTTCTCCTGCCTGGCTCAAAAGCTGTGGCTTATAATCTGGAAGATGAGAGAATTGTGCAGGACTCTGCACACACTGATCACCACATCTTGGAACCGTTTTGGCAACACATGAGCACATCAGTTGTCCCACAGCTGTCTTGGCTGTGTATAGAAGCATTTTTTCCATGAGTCTATTCACAGGTTCACTTCTTTGACCACCTACCCCTAGACCTCTGAGTATGGTCAGGCAGGTTGTTCACTGCACAAGGGCACATGACTGAGGACTACCAGACTATGCTCCACTCTTTGAAAGGAGAGCGATAGCTCAGGGCTATGTCTCCTTGGAGGGACTAACAGGTGTGGATATGCTTGCAGCAGCCCTTACAATGAAAGCTGGATATAGACCTTAAATCTATATTGGTGCTTTATTTTGTTTTTGTTTGTTTGTTTAAGATTTTATGTATTTATTCATGAGAGACAGAGAGAGGCAGCGACATAGGCAGAGGGAGAAGCAGGCGACATTCAGGGAGCCCGATTCAGGACTCAATCCCAGGACCCCAGAATCACAACCTGAATAGATGCTGAACCGTTGAGCAACCAGGCGCCTTAATGCTTTATTTTGAATATTAAATTTTTGTTTGCCATATCCCAAATATTTTCCTTTCTGTTGCTTTATAGGCTGTATTGTGTCCCCTTCAAATTCCTATGTTGAAGTCCTAACCCCTGGTACCTCAGAATATGACTATATTTGGGGCAGGGGTCTTTAAAGAGGTGATTATGTTAAAATGAGGTCATGAGGGATCCCTGGGGGGCGCAGCAGTTTGGCGCCTGCCTTTGGCCCAGGGCACGATCCTGGAGACCCGGGATCGAATCCCACGTCGGGCTCCCGATGCATGGAGCCTGCTTCTCCCTCTGCCTATGTCTTTGCCTCTCTCTCTCTCTCTCTCTCTCTCTCTGTGTGACTATCATTAAAAAAAAAAAAAAATTTAAAATGAGGTCATGAGAGCCCTAACCCATTCTGATTGGTGACCTTATAAGAAGAGGAAATTTGGGGGCACCTGGGTGGCTCAGTGGTCGAGTATCTGCCTTCGGCTCAGGTCGTGATCCCAAGATCCTGGGATCAAGTTCCACATTGGGCTCCCTGCATGGAGCCTGATTCTCCTTCTGCCTGTGTCTCTGCCTCTCTGTGTGTCTCTCATGAAAAAAATCTTAAACTAAAAAAGAGGAAATTTGGACACAGGGAGACACAGTGGGAAGACCATGCGCAGACACAGGAAGACCACCATCTATAAGCCAAGGAGAGAGGCCTCAGAAGAGGCCACTGCCCATGCCCACTACCACCATCTCAGACTTCTAGCCTCTAAAATTTTGAGAAAATAAATTTAGGTTGTTTAAGCCCACACAGTCTGTGGTACTTTGTTATAGCAGACCTAGCCAACAAATACAGTTGCCATATTTGTTTTTTTATCTTAAATTTAGTTTCATATACAAAAGTTTTAAAAAATTAAACCTTAGCCATCTGGTTACTGATAATTTTATGACCTTGAAAATAAGAATTTCCCTTTCCTCTTCCGTATTTAAAAATCATTTCATTATTTAAAAAAAATGTGGGGTTTATTTTGGTTAGAGACATGTGTACAAGTTAAATTCTTTGCTGCATAGCAGTTGTCCCAACAGCATTTATATATGGGAAGGAAAGGTTCTTCCTTCCATTGGTGAGTTGTTCCTAATGTATCACTTTAGATTCATTTATGGGAAAAAAAAAAAATTGCCCCCTATGACCTTTGACTTTCTGTTGTTAGCCTGGTACCAGGCAGTTTTGTCATTGCTGTGTTGATTTGTGTTTGGAATTCCAGGAGGATGAATTCTGTCATTTATTCATTGTTCTCTTCTTTCCCCAGACTATTCTTTGGAGTTCTTAACCATTCATTATTTTTAGATTTCTCTGGGCAAATTTTGCTGCCACTTCAGGATGTTTGACAAAATGCCTTCATTGAACTTGCAAGGGGCATTGCATGAAATTTATGTATTGGCCTGAGGACTACCTCTATTCCCTTCAGCCACGTGCAAGGGGTTATTTATCCAAATCTTCATTTATTTCCCCCATGAGGTTTTTATAACTGCCTGAAATCACTGTTGAATGTTAAGGGACAGCTCTGGCTTTTGCTGTGAAGCCATTTCAGTAGATTTCTGGAGCTCTGGGACCCCTCCAGTCCCTGGGGTTAGATCAGTCTGTGGAGTCGGGGCTCAGGACACACCTGGGGTGGGCTAAGGGTATCCTGTTTCTGTTTGGATACCAGCTCCAGATCCTTCCCGTCTATCCAACTGGCCATTTTCTGGGCAGGGTCCATACCTTTCCTACCCCAAACCTTTCTTCTTCTGGCTCTAGGTCCCCGGCTGTATAGGTTTCCTGGGGTGCTAGAAAGAAGTGCCACAGAGCGGGTGGTTTAGAACAACACATGTATTGTCTCACAGATCCCGAGGCTAGAAGTCCAAAATCAAGGTGTCAGCAGGGCCATGCTCCCTCTGAAACTTGTAGGGGATCTGTGCTCATCACTTTGTAGCTTCCGGTGCTGGCGATCTTTGGTGCTCTTTGACTTGTAGATGGATCACACCAATCCTCTGGCTTCACATGGCATTATTTCCATGTCTCTCTCTTCACACGGCTGTCTTCTTATGAGGACACCAGGAATACTGTGTCAACCATTCATCCTAACTAATGACAACTGTAGCAAGTCTGTTTCCAAAAAGGGTCCCTGGGGTCCTGGAGGTTAGGACTTCAACAGAGCTTTTTTCAGGGGCACCCAGCTCAACCTGCACCACACCCTGGCCCACGTTTCTCTGACCCCAAGTCCCCTACCCATGTCGCTTCTTTCTATCCTCTTGATGGATACCCCCACCCCCACTCTCGTGGCCTCCCCTGACCTCCTGTGCACCCCCAGGCATGATGACCTGAAGGAGATGCTGGATACCAACAAGGATTCCCTCAAGCTGGAGGCCATGAAGAGGATTGTGGCTGTGAGTGGGAAAGGGGTCCTCAGGGCAGGGTGGGTGGTGGGTAGGAATCAAAGAGCTGCTCTCCTTGTGTCCTTGTGGACTTTCCCCTAATAAGTGTGGGCCCCTTCCTTTCTCCTTCCCACCACCCAGATGATCGCCCGGGGAAAGAATGCCTCAGACCTGTTTCCCGCTGTGGTGAAAAATGTGGCCTGCAAGAACATAGAGGTGAGCACCACCCAGTGATGGATCTCTCATGCTCACCTCCATCGGGAATCAACTCCGGCCGGTTGGGGTGAGGAAGGGAAGGATCCAGCCCCTGGGGGCCTGACTTGCTCGGAATGTTCTTGGTTCAGGATATGTCCCTGAATCAGATGTGGGTCCGAGTGGAGGCCCCAGGGCACAGTAGGGATGCTGCCCCCCACTGGGGGAATTTGCCTGTGTGATCACAGCCGGCCAAGTGATGGCATATCACAGGGTGGGGGGCACCAGTCCTGCTGAGAAACCTGCTCTCCCCAGGTGAAGAAGCTTGTCTATGTGTACCTGGTACGTTATGCCGAAGAGCAACAAGACCTGGCCCTGCTGTCTATCTCCACCTTCCAACGTGGCCTAAAGGTCAGAGGTTTCGGTTTGCCTCCCTGGCACCTGGGGTTGTGGATGCCATGTAGAAGGAGGCCAGGGAGAGGCTGGTGCCTGAAGGAAGCAGCTCTGGCCTTTCCTACCTGCCGAGAATGGGGAGGGTCAGCGTCAGAGAGAAGGGCCAAAGGGACCCTCGGACGGTGGAGGCTGGCTCAGTAGGGGGTTGAGATGCAGAGTGGGTGCCCTGAGAGCGTGCAGCCCCTCCTCTGAGATGCTCAGGATGATGGTTGCCTCAAATGTGAACCAGTTAAAGCCCTGGAAGTAGAGAGCCCTGGGCTCCCTCCCAGTCGCACTGGTGTGAAGGATCCGGGGTCCATAACCAGGCAAAAGCTAGCTTCCTTAGGACAGGACTGTGAGGGCCACGGCTGACCTGGGCTCCTCAGCTCTGTGTGTCAGAGCCTGGGTGCTGGCAGGTGGGCCTGGGCTGGGTTTTTGTGGAGAACAATTAGTTTGGAACCTTTTCACCTGTGACTTGTTACGGAGGACAGAAGGGCTTACTGAACACAAATGAGCTCTACCGACAGGAAAGCAACAGAGTTTACCCTGTAGGAGAGCTGCCTCAGACTCCGGGGTGAGTTCAGAGGTCAGCGCAGATGCCATAAACAAATGACTGTCCACTTCCAGTGAGTTCAACACAATTATTCCTCTAGAGCTGAAACAAGCTCTAGGTGATCATTCTTCTTCCTTCTTTTTAAAAAATTTATTTTTTAGAGAGGGAGAGACAATCTCAAGCAGACTATGCACCAAGCATGGAGCCGAGGGCAGGGCTCGATTCCAGGACCCTGAAGTTATCACCTGAGCAGGAACCAAGAGCCCCGAGGCTTAACCCACCATGCCACCTAGGCGCCCATGATGACCGTTCTGTTTAGCACCAGAAGTAGCTGACTTGTCTTAGATGTCCTGGTGTATGCAAAACACCTGCTTTTAAAGGCTGGCTCATATCTGTTGTCCTGACAGGCTCTTTGAGGCAGGTAGAAATTGAAATCACCAAGGGGCACCTGGGTGGCTCAGTTGGTTAAGCATCTGACTCTTAATTTCGGCTCAGGTCATGATGTCTTGAGAGATGGAGCCCCATGTCAGGCCCTGCACTCAGGCAGGAGCCTGCTTGGGATTCCCTCTCTTCCTCTCCCTGTGTCCCTCCCCACCTTTTCCCCTTCTTTAGAAAAATCAATCAATCAATCACCTAAAGGAAAGAGCAGTGGGAAGATTCAAATCCTTTAGAATGGAGTGGGTGCTAAATCCCCTCATACTATGTAAACTGAATATTCTCCACTTGTGTTTTGCATATGACATGCATGTGTGATGGTCTCCACAGCATGCTTTCCTGGTCGGTATATGTCAAGGAGACAGAAGCCAGTATCTCTGAACGCCATTCTGTTCTCTCTCCACAGCAGCATTTTCAGCTCAGATGACAACCATTAACTCCCCTAGTCTTTCTGCACATGTAGCTCACATTCCTGTGAGAGCATCTCTGAAAGGTCTAGCTCAGCTTTTCGTGATCAGCTGGTTCAGTAGGTTGCTGAGCAGCCTGAGGACTGACTGCCCAGATCCGGGCCCAGCCCTAGGTCACTGTGCTGTGGCCAGCAGGAGGGCCTGACAGGGTCTGCCTCTCAGGCGGGGCAGCGAGCAAGGGCACTTGCATTTACATTTAGTCAGCCAGCAGTACCTGGGTATCCCCGGCCACACATTGTGCAAGGTTAATTCTTAAAGACAAAACCAGAGGATCGATCTATCTAGATTGGCAAGTGATCTTTTTATTTGAATCAGGGTTAAATCCTCTTAGAAGAACTATTCTAGGATTTTTGCATAGGCAAGTTCTACATTTACCCAAAGCCTCCTTAGTCCACTCAGTGCAAGGATTCTCGAGAAGAGTGGTTAGCAAACTTTTTCTGTATACTGTCAGGCAGTAATTTAGACTGTGTAGGCCAGATAGCTTCAACCCTGCAACCACTCAACTTTGCCCTTGAAGTGTGTAAGAACCTGTCAATGAGTGGGCATGGCTGGGTTCCAATAAGTTTTTTAAAAAGATTTTATTTATTTATTCATGAGAGACAGAGAGAGAGACAGAGAGAGAGAGGCAGAGACACAGACAGAGGGAAAAGCAGGCCCCATACAGGGAGCCTGATGTGGGATTCGATCCCGGGACTCTAGGATCATGCCCTGAGCTGAGGCAGGCGCTTAACTGCTGAGCCAGCCAGGTGTCCCTAAATTTTAATTAATAAAAAAGGCAGAAGACAGATTTGGCCTGAGGACCATAATGTTCCAACCTTTGCTCTAGAACATATCCAACAGGCCATCTCCAGTGACAGAGATGTCACTCCTTCATAAGGCAATTTGCTCCAACTTAGGACAACTACAATTTCTTTTAAAACCATTATATTGTGGGACGCCTGGGTGGCTCAGTGGTTGAGTGTCTGCCTTTGGCTCAGGTCGTGATCCCGGGGTCCTGGGATCGAGTCCCACATCGGGCTCCCTGCAGGGAGCCTGCTTCTCCCTCTGCCTATGTCTCTGCCTCTCTCTGTGTCTCTCATGAATAAATAAAAATCTTTAAAAAAATTAAAAAATGAAACCATTTTATTGTCTCAAAACCTCCATAGCTACATTTTTAAAAATTTATTTCAAACTCACAAAAGGCACAAAGAATAGTATAATGAATATCTATATGCCACGCATAAGAAATGAAAAATTTATCAATAGCCAAAGCCCCTTATGTCTCTTCTCCTGTTTATCGTTCATGTGCATACATTTACTGTCTTACTATTTATTTATGCATTCCTAAATAACATATAATATTGTTTTGTAAATGGTATCACATGATATATGTGTTCCTCTAAAACTCATTTTCTTTCTGCTGTTGTTGTTTTTTTTTTTTTTTTTAAGGATTTTATTTATTTTTGAGAGACACAAAGAAAGAGAAAGAGGCAGAGACACAGGCAGAGGGAGAAGCAGGCTCCATGCAGGGAGCCCGATGCAGGACTCGATCCTGGGACCCCAGGATCACTCCTTGAGCCCAAGGCAGATGCTAAACTGCTGAGCCACCCAGGGATCCCCATATTTCTGCTGTTGTTAATGACTCTGGGCTCTCCTGTACATTAGAACCATTCATTTCCATCAAGGACTCTCCCTTCTTATTGATCCAGGCTGAGACTAGGTTTGGTTTCTCAGCAGCCCACTACTGTGTTTGGCTCAATTCAGACAAACCTCCAGTGGGCAGTCAGATAATCTAGGTCTCCCTACATACTGTCTTTATGCAGTTGGTCCCCTGAATCCCATATGACATCCCATTACATTTCATTTTATTGGTTTAGCACAGCGTCCAATTCAGGGCAATTCTAAATCTTCATTTTTGTCCTCTTGCATCTTCCTCCAAGATATTCATAAGCTGTACAGACCAGGGCAACAGACTGTGAGTTCCAAGGTTATCTGTTAATAAACCTTCCCCAAGTACAATGTTTTACCAAGTTGTGGATTCACCTAATTATACAGTCAGCTGGCATTTTCTTATCTTGTTAGAAAGGATCTTTTTCAATAGCAGAGAAATTTCTTAACACCCTTCACGGGCAAAGGGCTGTAGAGATACAGAAACAAAATAGACAGGAATTCTGCTCTTAAAATACTTACATATTCAGTGAAACAAAAAGCCTGCATCAAAAAATGGCAAGCCAGGGGACGCCTGGGTGTCTCAGTGGTTGAGCATCTATCTGCTTTTGGCTCAGGGCATGATCCCCGGGTCCTGGGATTGAGTCCTGCATTGGGCTCCCCGCATAGAGCCTGCTTCTCCCTCTGCCTCTCTCTGTGTCTCTCATGAATAAATAAATTAAAAATCTTAAAAAAAATAAAAATAAAAAAGGCAAGCCAGGAAATGCTAACCCTAACCCTAACCCAGGGATGCCTTGCTGAAATCGAAATACACAGTGTTAATATCGACCAGCCTAGTTACTCTATCAAAAAGGAAAATGTGTTTTTTTAGTAACTTCTTCTGAATCCATATTCATTTCCAAATAAAAAGGAAAAAAATAGGCTAGAGCAGTGAGATATGACATGATTTGACTGAGACTCCTGCTTTTTAAATAAGTGCTTCTAAACCATGTGTTTAAAAATCAGTTCTAGAATTTTGACAGGGATTACCATTATCGTCCCCTGTCATTTCGTGGATCTTCTCTTTTTCTGTTTTAGAACCTCAGGGAGACATCTGCCATTTAGTGTTCCAAAACCTCTCCCATTGTCCACCATTCTCTAAAATTCACAGCAATTTACAGTAGTGCTGCTGCCATGATTGCAGTATACTAAAGGCTCTTACCAGGTGTGTACTGGATGCAGCAGGAGCAAAGAGGAGGGACCTGTGCACCTATGTATTTTAAACACTGGAGGAAAAGAAGAAGAGCAACTTTTGGGAAGTTGCTGGGGAAAAGGAGGGTTTTTTTTTTTTTTTTTTTTTTTTGAAAAGGAGCGTTAAAGGTGAACCCTGGGAAGAAGGCCAGTTTACATTTGCTGGCAGTCAGCTCCGGCATAAATACAAAGACCTCCCCTCCCCCCCAAAATCCCACTCGAGGACCAGGAGGTGTTTCAGGAACTTCAGGTATTCTAGAAGATTTTTACTTTTCCTGAAAGTGAAGCAACCCATTGCCACAACTGTTCAGGTATCAGATTTCTGCAGCGGGGGCCAAGAGCCAGTTCCCTCAAGTAGTACCCCCCAGGTACTAGCACTGGCACATCATTCAGGGAGTTGGGGAGGTAGCCAGGAACAGTGGGTTCCAGAGGTGTAGCCTTTCCTATCAGTGCACTGTGTTCTCTCAGGGCTCTGCCTCCACCTCTGCTCTTAGGACCCCAACCAGCTGATCCGGGCTAGTGCCCTCCGTGTCCTGTCTAGCATCCGGGTGCCCATCATAGTGCCCATCATGATGCTGGCCATCAAGGAAGCTGCCTCGGACATGTCACCCTATGTACGGAAAACAGCAGCTCATGCCATCCCTAAACTCTACAGGTACGCCCCAATCCAGCCCTTCACTCCTCTGGGAGCGGTTCTCAAGTCCCCAGCACCCCTGACCCCTCCCAGGTCTTGCAAATCGCCCTTTTTCTTTTATACTTTTATACTTGGGATGCTTTGAGACGGTTTGGGGAACTGACAGAGATGAAGGACAGTGGTGGTGGCAGCTCACACCTCTTCACCAATGGGGTTGGGGTGTGGGAGGTGGGCACAGCTTGGGCAGATATTGGGAAGGTGGGAGATGGGGCGAGGGGCAAATTCCTTTTCACTGTTTCTCCTTCAGTCTGGATTCTGACCAGAAGGACCAGCTGATCGAGGTCATTGAGAAGCTTCTGGCCGACAAGACCACGGTGTGTACACCTCACACACGGCCGGGCGGTGGAAAGGAGCGGGACAGAGGCCCTCGGCCCCTCCTGCGCGCCCTCTCTAGCCACTGCCCCTTCCCCAGTTGGTGGCGGGCAGCGTGGTGATGGCCTTCGAGGAGGTGTGCCCGGAGCGCATCGACCTGATTCACAAGAACTACCGGAAACTCTGTAACCTGCTCATCGACGTGGAGGAGTGGGGCCAGGTGGTCATCATCAGCATGCTCACCCGCTACGCGCGCACGCAGTTCCTGAGCCCCACCCAGAACGTGAGTGCCAGGGCCCCAGCCCTCGCCCCCGCCGCGCAGGGGGGAGGGCGGCCGGGAGGAGGCGCCCACTGCCCGACCCCGGCCCCGCCCCCGCCCCCAGGAATCTCTGCTGGAGGAGAACCCCGAGAAAGCCTTCTACGGCTCGGAAGAGGATGAGGCCAAGGGCCCGGGCTCAGAGGAGGCGACCACCGCAGCGCTGCCCGCCCGCAAGCCCTACGTCATGGATCCCGACCACCGGCTGCTGCTGCGCAACACAAAGCCGCTGCTGCAGAGCCGCAGCGCGGCCGTGGTGATGGCGGTGGCGCAGCTCTACTTCCACCTGGCGCCCAAGGCGGAGGTGGGCGTCATCGCCAAGGCCCTGGTGCGCCTCCTGCGCAGCCACAGGTGCGCAACCCCGCTGGGCCGGCTGCCCCGCCCACTGGGGCACTGCACGCCCTCGCCGGCCCCGCCCCGCCGCGCCCCGCCCCGCCCCGCCCCGCCGCGCCCCGCCCCGCCCACACCCGCGGGATGGATGGGCTGGTGCGCGGAGCCTGCCCCGCCCGCACTGCGGGCTGCTCGGGCTGCTCCGGCTGCTGGGGTGGCTGGGCTGGTCCGCCCCGCCCGCTCTGGGGGCTGCTCCGCCCCCGGCACCGCCCACACAGGTGGCCTGCCCGCTGACGCCCGCCCCGCCCCGTCCCGTCCCCAGAAGGCTGGCGGCAGGGCTGGCCTGCCTTTGCCCGCCCCGCGCACTCTGCAGGCCCTCCCAGCGGCCAGCTGCTCTGGGAGCACATAGCACCCCCAACACCCCAGACTTTGTACTGACCCCATTCTTGCCCCCACACACACTGGTCCCCTCCTCTCCCTCCTGTTTGTCTGGCCCACCTCCCTTCCCTCCACTCGCTGCCCCTTGGCCTGGTGGAGGGGCCCAGGTACCTCTGACCTGTCCTCTCTCCGTAGTGAGGTGCAGTACGTGGTACTCCAGAACGTGGCCACCATGTCCATCAAGCGCCGGGTGAGCAAGTGACTGAAGCCTGCCCAGGAAACCCGAGGCGTAGCTCCTGTGGGTGTGCGGGGCACTGGGGAAGGGCTGTGCAGAGCATGGCAAAGGGGAGACCCCAAACCCAGGAGGATAAGCAGGGCTTGGATCCTAGGGTCCGCTGAGAGAGGAAAACCCAGTGAAGAAAGACCCGGTCAGATCTGAGAGGGAGGATTCTGGGCCTTGGGCAGGAGAGTGGGGTAGCTCTGGGAGAGAGGCAGGTCTCCTGCTGTGATGAAGCTCCCTGGGCTGCCTCTCTCTGCCAGGGTATGTTTGAACCCTACCTGAAGAGCTTCTACATCAGATCCACCGACCCCACCCAGATCAAGATCCTGAAGGTGAGTGATGGACAGAAGTGCATGGGGCTTTCCTGCCTCACTCCCACCGCACCGACCTACTTAGATATCCACAGTGGCCACCTTGGGCCTGCCTGTTTCTGCAGCTGGGCCCGTGGCTGCTCCAGCCAGAAGCGTTTGCTCAGGAAGCCAGGCTGACGAGAGTGGGAAGGGACTCACCCTTTGCCTTTCACCTATTAGACATCTGTTACTTTGCACACGTAAAGTAATCTGATTTTTGTACTAAACTCGGGAAGCATACATGATCTTCATCTTATAAAAATGTAGACCCAAGGAGGTGAGGTCTGTGGCCTGCTGACTCCAGAATGCTTACTTAGCCCCCACTTCGGGCAGGCTCCTGTGTTCCACCCACAGTGTTCCTTTCCCTACACATCTATCCCCTCAGGCTTCCATGTAAACATACACCCACAGAAGATGTGTCAGGAGCCTGTACCCACATTCCATTCCATCTCTGCTTCATCTTTACTGAGTAATTTCATGCAGCAGCAGGTAGTCCTGACTCTGAACATCTACTATGTATCAGTCACAGCTAGATCTAGGGATAGGAGAGATGGCAAACTCATCAGACACCTCACCCTTGGGTGCTTGCCGTCTAGTTGGGATGAGGAGGAGACACTGAGCACCTAATCCCAAAACACATGGAAAAATTCACTTGAGAGATGTGGTAAGAAAGAGAATTGCAGAGGACCGTCAGAGCATAGACTTGGAGAGCCTGATCTAGTCTGGTGTCAGGGAAGCTTTCCTCCAGGCAGTGAGGCTTGAGAAATGCCTGAGAAATGAACACGAATTATCTAGGTGAATGCAAGGACAGGAACGGCAGAACAGCTTCACACAGAAGAAGCAGTATAAGCAAAGGTCCTGAGACAGGAAGCAGTCTGACAAAAGGCCAGTATGGGGTGTGGAGGCCAAGGGGGAATGCAATGTGAGAACAGAGGTAGACAGCGGTCAGCTCATACCGGGATTTATAGACAATGATAAGGATGTTGCTCTTTATCCTGAAAGCAATAGGAGGCTTTGTTTTCAATGGAGGTGGAGAGGTGACATGATTGTGCTATGAGCGTACTCTGGCAGGAAATCCATTTACGAGGCAAACTAGTCCTGCATTTTGGATGAGTTTCACAATCTGTCATCTCTTTCATTGGTTTAAGGATGTTGCAGGGCTGTCTGTAGGATTGTGTTCTGGTCTGTGGAGGGTGTTTGGAATGAGGGGTTGTGAAAGCACAGAGAGCCCACTGGCCATGCTGCCCATTTTCTGCCCCCCCCCCCCCCTGCAGCTGGAAGTGCTGACCAACCTGGCCAATGAGACCAACATCCCTACTGTCCTACGGGAATTCCAGGTACGGGCCAGGGCCCAGCTCCCAGTAGAGGGGCCCTGGAGAGTTGCCCTGTAGCCCCTGTGCTCAGAAAGAATCATCTGAATGGGCCAACTTTCTCTTAAGGGCTGAAAAAGTGGAGAAACTATTCTCTTCGGCTCCTTGCAGTGCCTTCTGCTGGCTTTGGGCTGGGGAGTCACTGCATGATGGCTGAGGGTGTCACTCCCTCTCCTGGAGGTTAGTCTCCAGCACGATGAGTCGTTGAATGAGGGTGACAAGCTGCCCCAGCGGTCACCCTCAAGCCTGCAGAATCACTGAGGTCACTGCCTGCATGGTCACCCCCCAGAGGGTTCACTCTGTTGTGCTGCCCCACAGACCTACATCCGCAGCATGGACAAGGACTTTGTGGCAGCCACGATCCAGGCCATTGGACGCTGTGCAACCAACATAGGCCGAGTCCGGGACACCTGCCTCAACGGCCTGGTGCAGCTGCTATCCAACCGTGATGGTCAGTGTGTGTCCGAGTGGCCAGCTTTGATGAGCAGTGGCCGTCGGCCTGTCTGTCCAGACACAATGCATGTTCATCTGTCTGTCCCTCAACCTCATTTAGCGTCTGAGTGTTGCTACGCCTTTGGGGGCCATTGGAGAAGTGCAGGGAGTTGTGGAGGAGACCCAGGGGTCAGGGGCCCTTGCAGGTGTGTCTGTCCCCCTGCCTGTGGCTGTCTGACTACCCTGGGGCCCACACACTCATGTCCCGGTGCACAGAGCTTGTGGTGGCAGAGTCCGTGGTGGTCATTAAGAAGCTGCTCCAGATGCAGCCTGCACAGCACGGAGAGATCATCAAACATCTGGCAAAGCTCACAGATAACATCCAGGTGAGGGAGGAACCCTAGTTTCCCGCCCATCCCAGCATCCCCCCACCCCAACGTGATTTTAAAACCCTGTAATTAAACACTTCTAAGCCTTCATAAGATCAATGTCCTTACCTTCCATGCTGGCTCTGAAAGGTCTGCAGGTGGAAGGGGAAAAAGGGAGCATCCACGTGGTCCCCATGTGTTGCCCAAGACTCACTTGCTGAGGGTCCCTTGCTGAGCTCCATGCTCCTCTTTGCTCCTCTTTGCTCTGAAGCTCTGGCCAATTGACAAAGCTCATGTTTTTCTGTTGCACTGAGGAGCTGAAACATTCAAATAAGGTATTCCTTGAAGATTCAGGAAGAATAACACGAAAGTAAAACACTGAAGGTGCAATGGATCTAGAAAATCAGTCTTCTAAACCAAACCAGGGCTGACTTTGGCCTTTGAAAACTGTGCCTATGCTAGTAAACCCCTGGGGAGAGGGGAGACGCTGCCCAGGCAATGCTCACCTTTTAATCTCTCTCCCACCAGCCCCCTGACCCATTTCCAGAGATCCCCATGATTCATAAGCCAGCACAGTTGGGAGGATTGCCATTGGTGTGGCAAGCCACATGCCCACCCACATTTCCACATGTACACCTGTCTTGACCCTTCTCACACACCAACAGGTGCCCATGGCCCGAGCCAGCATCCTGTGGCTTATCGGCGAGTACTGTGAGCACGTCCCCAAGATTGCACCTGATGTCCTGAGAAAAATGGCCAAGTCCTTCACAGCAGAGGAGGACATTGTCAAGCTACAGGTCATCAATCTGGCAGCCAAGCTCTACCTGACTAACTCGAAGCAGGTAAGGATTGAAAGATGCCCCCGAAAACATGCTGGGCCCTGGGAATGGCTGAGGCAGGAATCTGTGGGCCCTCACCAAATAAGTGTGAACTCCAGCATCTCTTTTGGAAGAGAGAATGCAGGGCAAGAGTCTAGTGTATCCAGGTAACTGGTGTCCCCCCAGTGTCCACAGCTACTCTGAGGACCTGGGGCCAGTAGGGATGGTGGCCATCATTAAGAGGCTCTGCTGTGGGGCTGTGACCTCCAGTCACAGAGTGTTCCTACCTGCTACCTTGGGAGCAATGGGGCCGTAAGAACCACAGTGGAGTGGGACTGAGGAAGGGGCCAGTGATGACAGACACTGGTGGGAGAAAATGTGTCCTAGGAGATAGGGTCTGTCCTTCCTCCAAGACTTGGTTGTGTTCGGCCAGTCTGTGCCAGGGATGTAAGGGCAAGTCTCTGCTCGGCTGAGGCAGTACTGGTGTCCATTGTCATTCTCAAGGTTAAAGGTTATGAGAGGTACCATAGCCAAGGGCATGGCTCCACTAAGCTGGAATATCAGGATATTAAAAGCCTCTTAAGTGTCGAGCAACCCCTGAGATGCTTGAAAGAAATTGTCCTAAAAATACAGTGTAATGTGCAGAGTTTTCAAGGTGTTAGAGAGGCTGAGCACTGTGACAGTTCCTATACTCACTACCCCACTCAGTTAAGGGAGTTGGGAGTTGGTAAATGATCACCTGTGGACCAAATCCAGCCTGCTGCCTGTGTTTGTAAATAAAGTTTTATTGGGAATGGAAATGTCCATTCATTCGTTTATTGTATATGGATGCCTTTGTGCTACAGCAGAGTTAACTAGTTTCAAGAGTCCATATGGTCCACAAAGCCTAAAAGAGTTACTCCCTGCCCTTTCTAGAAATAATTTGGCAACCATGGAGCAGAGCTCCTGGGCGGCTGGTTAGGGTCAGCAACATGGGTAAACCCTAGAGATTGTGACATCCCTGCTCACCTGCAGGTGGTTTCTTTGCCTTCCCATCGAGTCTTTGGATGGTGGCATTTGTGCTTCTTCAGTGGCTCCTTTGATCCATGTGCCTACGGTGGGTGCCAGGGAGTTAAAGCTGGGGAGGCAGGGCCACCATAGGCTGGGACACTTGTCGGGAGTTGGGACAGGCAGCTGTCATGCATGGGACCAGGTCTGTGAGTGTCAGTATCGCGGGAGAAGTGGGTTGAAGAGAGAAATTAGAGCACCGTGGGGAGGTGTTCAGTCCCTGAACAAATATTTGTGTGCCTTCTTCGTTCAGAGAGGAGGAAGGAACAGGTGGGAGGAACATTTGAAAAGATGAAGCCGCGTGGGTGGGGAGCTGCCCAGAGAGGCTGAGGACCGAGCAGGACTCCTGAGCCCCAGGATGGTGATGTGTGATGTCGGCACGTTCTCATAAGCTGGGTGTGTCCACATGCCATTTCCCTAAGCTGGCACTGTTAGCTATATGTACATTTGCTCAGTGCTTTACCTAACATGCATTTCCTGCATGCTTACTGTGCCTGGCACAGAGATATGTCCTGGGATAATGACAATGAGTGAGACATGTTTACTGACCTCCAAAGGCTCACAGCAAAGTGGGGGAATTGGTACAAAACACAAAGCAATAAGAACTGTAGTCAGGGTTGGAGCAGAGAGTGCGGGTGTGTTCAGCTGAACCCCTCTCCTAGATAGGACACGGGGGTCCTACTCCTATCAGGGTGGCCAGTATAGCTGTTCTGGCAAATGGACATTAACTCCAGGTTCCCTGTACTAAAGGTGCACCCTCCCAGGCACAGGCCCTATAGGATGGTTCTTTGATTCAATAAAGAGAGCTTTTCTCCTCCCTCCATTTTTTTTCCCAATTTTTTTCTTCCCAGCCTGTTCTCAGAATGGTAGAGAATAGGGAATCCGTAGCACACCAGAAGGGAGGAGGTTTGCGTGTGCATATGGATGTTCATGTAAAACAGTAGTGATGCTTCTTCCTCCTGCTACCATGGGTGACATTCTGGGGCTGCAATGGGCCATAGCAATCCCAGCCATTCCCAACTTACTGACCCCCAGCACACGCCAGATCCTGGCCCAGGCTGAGGCCAGAGGGATGGCCATAGCTCTGCCTGCTGTGGCTCAGCAGATAACCAGGTTCCAGGCCACAGGCCACCAAAACTCTGATAATAGATGTATTAACAGAGGAACTGGGGCGGCGGCAGCAGTAAAGGTGCTCATTATAGCACCAGGGTACGGCACCAGGGGCAACTGCCTGGACTTCTTTTGACAGTGAATTTGCTTTTTGTGTGCCAGGTGAGATATGTGGGAGGAGGGTCCTTTAGGAGCATGGTGGGAGCTAAAATCTGGCCTCCACGTTGGATGGAAGATTTTGATAAAGTTCTGCAGAATTAAAAATTAGAAAGGTAACTTTTTTTAATATCATGAAGCTTATGCATGATCATCATAACATATTTGGAAAATCCAGGAAAATAATAATTAAAAATTTAAATTAGCCATAGGCCTACTACTTAGAAAAGACAACACCATTAATCTTATATTTTCTTAGCTCTTATTGATTTTTTAAAAATTTTATTTATTTATTCATGAGAGACAGACAGAGACACAGGTAGAGGGAGAAGCAAACTCCCTATGAGGAGCCTGATGTGGGACTCAATCCCAGGATCCGGGGATCACGACCGGAGCCAAAGGCAGATGCTCAACCACTGAGCCACACAAGCGCCCCCCCTTAGCTTTAAAAAATACATTTCTGGTGCCTATAGATAGCCATCTAGAAGTTGCCCATTGGTGTCTTATTCAATATATTAATTTTTTCATTTCTGTTTCCTTCAAGTGCCGTCATATTTAGAAAGTTATTTCCCCAGTCATATGTCATTTAAAAATGTCACCAGTAATTTCATCTAGATTTCTATTTTTGTGTTTTTTAAATCCATTGTAGTAGTTTTCTTTCTTTCTTTCTTTCTTTTTTTTTTTTTGTAGTAGTTTTCTCTTGCTGTGTAATAAATTACCGTAAGCTTAGTGGCTTAAAACAACATGCTTATTTTCTCACAATTTCTGTGGGTTAAGAGTCAAGGCATGGGGTTTCATTGGGTCTTATGCATGGCTACCATTGAGATGCTGGCAAAGACTGGGTTCTCATCTGGGACTCTACAGGGAAGGGTTCACTTCCAGATTGGCAGGGTTGGTGCTTGGGTGCAGTTCTTTGGGATGCTAGGACTGAGGCCCTGGCTGCTTACTGGCTGTTAGCTGGAGACCACTTCAGTTCAAGAGAGCACTCTCAGTTCCTTGCCGAGGGGGTCTCCCAACACCACTGCTTATTTCTTCAAAGCTACAAGGTAAAAAGTCTCCAGAGCAAATCTTATATAATGAAACATAATCATGGGATTAGATTTCACCCCATCACTTTGGCCATATCCTATTGGTTAGAAGTGAGTTTTAGGTCTTGCCCACACTCATGGAGAGAGGATTGCATAAAGGCACAAACACCAGGAGGCAGGAATTGTGGGGGAGGACCTTAGAATCTGTGGGCCATGTCCATCTAGAGCGTATTTCTATATGTAAGGTCAGGATGTATTTTGTTGTATTTTTTTCTGAGGACCTGGTGTCCCAGTGTGATTTTACAGGTGGTTGGAAGGTGGCAGGTATGTTAACATCCATTCTTGAAAAGGAGTCCATGTTCCTTACTTAAAAGTCTGCCCCAGAAGCTGGAGCCCACTGGTCCATGGGTACCTGGTTCTGTTCTTGGTGCACTGTCGCATGTCTCATAGGCCCTCTTGAGCTGCCCATAAATCCTGAACATCCTGGCTGAATGAGGTGACGGTCCTGCTGGTGCAGGCTGGATGCTATGATTTCTGGTGAATGGATCCTTGGTATGGAGAAGGGTAATGAGTTGTTATAAGCAAATCCTGCAGCATAGAGGTGGGTGAACCAACCCCTTCCTGTATTGGTTGTTGATAATACAGTGAAGTTTGTGGACAGACAGATCCAAATCCTTAACACTTCTTTCCAGAACTAGGCAAGGACTTGAGGGGGTAGGGGTGGGGGGGAGTCTGATCAGCCAGCTGGGAAGTCTGTAGAAGGGAATCAGCAGCATCTTGATGATGGACCATGTTGATGAGGGCATCCACCAGCCATGAGCAGTCAGACGATGTCTGGCCCAGGGAAGGGAAGGTCTGTGACAGAGTCCATTGCAAGGCATCTGAGGGGGGATGGAGTTGAGAATACTTACCTGTGATGGGAAAAGTGTAGCAGGCGCTGCTACTGCTAGGAGGGACTGAGCCGAAGTCCCTGTGGGCCGTGTCATAGGCACAAGGGAGTCACTGTAGCTCTCTAGCTTTGCCACAGCAGCAGCTCTGATCCTTTGTGATGCTCCCACTGGGTTACCCAAGTCAGCCATGTACTTGGCTGGATGTCCATAAACCTCAGGCAGACCAGGGTTGGTTCAGGACTACCTCCACTGGTTCCTGCTGCCCTGGGCACTCTGGCTGTAGGGACAGGAGATCTATGTACTTGGTGGTTCTGTCTTGGTCACAAGACACGGAGACCCAGCTGGGGATAGCCCCCTTATGTCAGCAGTAGGCAGTGCAGATTGCTGGCTCTGGTGGGCCTGGGCCTAGAAGCAGCACCAACTGGCTCTTTAACCTGAAATATGTCGCTTCTGACTCTGCTTCTCCTCTGTAAGTGGGGACAACAGTCCCTACCTCTCAGAAGGGCTGCAGACATTCCATGAGGTCATGTGAAGCACCATACACAACACACAGCCCTAGAAGGCCTCCATCAATGACGTCTGCCCCCTATCATGCTATGAATGCAAGTCAGAGCAGTCCAGGATCAAGATTTTGGGTCCTGGGATGTGGCTGCCTCCATTGCAGACAGTGGATCCTGCATGATTCCAGCAAACTCATAGGCAGCTCCAGTTTGCTGTGATCTCAGAACCTTCCAGGGGAGGCCATGGCCTCTGGAGACCCCAGGCTGCTCAGAGTCTACCATATGGGTTAATGGGGCATGAGGACAGCCCTTGCCCAGGGGATCCCTGTGTGTCCTCCGGTCTCCTTCTGTTGTCTACTTTTCCTCTGGGTGATGCTGGCTGGGAATTGTGGGATTTCCAGTAGAATGTTCCAGACCTTCATTCATCCTGCCACCCCAAAGTACCCGGCCTGGAGTAGGCGGGGTACAGTGGGGACCCCAGACTGAGGAATGATGGGGCCCACGGCCAAGAGGAAGGAGATTCCAAAAGGGCAACCTCTTTTGCTGGGCCACGGCAGTTGTCAGAGTTCGGGTCGGGCATCAGCCAGGGACGTGAGGGGAACGGCAGAGGGGTACAACAGCAGGTGGGAGAGGGCGTGGTGGGGGCAGCTGGCCGTCAGCTGGGAGGAAAGCACTTGCTTGGAGGTGTCGGCTTACAGACTGCTGCAGGGCCTTCTGTGTCCCACCCTTTCTGATGGCTGCTGATCATCTCTCATCCCCCAGACCAAGCTGCTGACCCAGTACGTGCTGAGTCTGGCCAAGTATGACCAGAACTATGACATCCGTGACCGAGCGCGCTTTACCCGACAGCTGATCGTCCCTTCAGAGCAAGGGGGGGCCCTCAGCCGTCATGCCAAGAAGCTCTTCCTGGCACCCAAACCAGCCCCAGTCTTGGAGTCATCCTTCAAAGGTGTGAGCGGAAATCAAGGGTGACCTCCTGGTGGAGGGGGAAGAATTGGCCAGAACCCCAGATCCAGACTGTGCCCCTGAGGTCCCAGTCTTAGCCAGACATCAGGACCTCTGGAGAAATGCCAGTCTCCCACTTCCCCCTAGCCCACCCCCTCTTGCCTGTCCTGCAGCACCCAGGACTTAATCACCCAGTAACCCACAACCATACCTCCCAGCTGGTTTGGGCTCCTGGCTCCTTCCCCATCTGGCTCCCCTGCCCACCTCCCTCCCTGAGCTGGCACTACCTATCAAGATTTAAATACCAGGGACCTGGGAAGGCAGGAAATCAAACAGCATTCAAAGGAGAGGTGTATGTTTGTAAAATTCCCGAGGAAGAAGTTGCCAGCACTCTGGGCTGTCCCTGGAGCTCGGCCCAAATGCTGGGTGGTCAGTGTTGCCTCTCTGTCCTTGGGTGCATCTCCTATGACAGGGGCCTGGGGAGAGGCCAGGAGGGGAGGGTCCTTCAGCTGGCTCTCTGGACCTTGGAATCTTACATAGGAGGGGAGCCTCTGTCACAAGGCTCAGTTCTCCTGGGTGCCTTTCGGTTCTGCATTTTCCCTTCCCTGGACCTCAGGAATAGGGAGATTCTGAGGGATGGAGCAAATTTGAAAATCTCCCAGGAAGGAGGAATTCCTCTCTCCTCAACACCATCCCCACTCATCAGTCTCTGATTTGCCCTCTGATGCCACAGGCTGGACCTCAGGCCCCGACTCTTTCCCACTCCCGTTCAGACTGCACGTGCCTCCCCACGGGGTCCAGAGTCTGACCAGGCATGTCTTCCGGCCTTGATCCAACCTGCCCATCCTCTTCCTCATACCAACCAGGCCGCCTTCCCAAGCCTGGCTGTGCAAAAGCACGCAGCCCACATTGCCCCGGAAAAGGAGCCACGCTCATATGTCTGCCTCCCTTTTAGATAGAACCAAGCAGAGGAGCCAGCAGCATCTTCTAGGCCTGGAGTCCACCACCCCCCGCCCCCCTCCCTCAGCCCTTGCTCTAGTCATGCCAGACAACCCGAGGGTGCGATCAGGGTGGAAGAATCCTAACGGAACACGCTCACTGCTTTCATCTGCCTAGAGGGGGATCCTGACCAGAGTCGTGCCCCCCACCCCAGGAGATAACTCTCTCAGGGGATTTCCTAAAACCTACTACTGGCCTGACCTCTAACCCTGCCCCCAGACCGGGATCACTTCCAGCTGGGTTCACTGTCCCACCTGCTCAATGCCAAGGCCACAGGCTACCAGGAGCTCCCAGACTGGCCAGAGGAAGCTCCAGACCCATCTGTGCGAAATGTGGAGGTCAGCAGGGGTAAAGGATTGAATTGTGTGTGTGTGGGGGGAGGGCAGATAGCAGAGTCCTGGCAGTGCTGCCTGGCCCTCCTGACACCCTCCCCACATGCAGGAAGAAGATCTGTCTCTTATCGAGACCCACGTGGGCCTGTTGGGCGAATACACTGAGGTCCCCCTGCCTGTGTGCCATGTGCCCTCTACTCTGTGTGCAGTGCTCTCTCTCCCACCCTGTGCTCCCCCCTCACCCTCCTCGTGTGCTGTACCCCATTTCCTCCTTGGTTAGCAGTGCTCCCTCTTTCAGTAGCCTCTCCTCCCCTCCACGGACAGTGCCTCTCCACTCATCCCCACTTTCCCTCTTGGAGACTGGTCCAAGTAGGGCTCAAGAAGAGGCAGGTGCAAAGTTAAAGCCTTGTGCTTTCCTTCCTCTGCCCCAACCATGATTTAATGCTCCTCTTGCCCCACCCCCATCTCCAGGTACCTGAATGGACCAAGTGCTCAAATCGAGAGAAGAGGAAGGAGAAGGAGAAGCCCTTCTACTCAGACTCTGAGGGGGAGTCAGGCCCCACAGAGTCGGCAGACAGTGGTGAGGAGATTGGCAGAGCTGGGATTCTATGCTCCTGCCTGTGTGTGTGTTTCACATGGTTTCATGTGTCTCCGGGGTTGTGCACCTAATTGTGTGGACCTGTATGTGTGTTGGTAGACCTGAGGGATTGCATGTCCCCTACTAGTCCACCTGTGTCCTGGTTGGTGCAGGTGGCATCTGGGGCCAGAGGCAGCTCAGGGGGTTGCAGCTTCAGTGCTGAGTCAAGGTGGGGTCCCAGGGCACCTGCTCTGCACACAGGGAGGGGGCCTGAGACAGTTCCTTCACAGACCCCGAGTCCGAGAGTGCCTCAGACAGTAAGAGCAGCAGTGAGAGTGGCTCCGGGGAGTCCAGCAGTGAGTCTGATAGTGAAGACCAGGAGGAGGAGAAAGGGAAGAGCAGTGAGAGGTAAGAGGCCAGCCAGCCAGATGCTGGTGGGGTTTAGGAATCTCCTCTGGAAAAGAAGGGGGGGAACGCTCAGCCTTAGCCACTCTCCTAAGAGCCCCTGTGCTTCCTCATGCAGACCTCCTGCAAACCCCAGTCTACTCCCATGATCGCTGCTGTGGTTGGCTATAGAGGGTCTCTGTGCTGGGTCTGCACCTCATGGGGGGCAGCCTGGAGAAGCAGTCTGGGGCCAGGGGCCCCAGCATAGGAGCCTGGGTGTGGGCTCCACTGGCTTAGGCTCCCTACCCTCCCTCCCACTTTCCTGGGCTTCTCCTGCTCTTCTGTGAGGCAAGAAGGGGTTCCAGGCTGGGTCTGAGCCCCACCTGCCCTCTCTCCTCCAGTGAACAGAGTGAAGAGGAAAGTGGGAAGAGGAAGATGAAGAAGAGGAAGAAGGTAGCCGAGGGACAAGGAGAAGGTTCATCCTCAGATGAGGGCAGTGATTCCAGCAGTAGCTCATCAGAGTCTGAGAGGACATCAGACACCGAGGAGGAGCAGGTGGAACCTGATTCTTGGAGGAAAAAAACAGTGAGAACCTTGGGGTGGGAGGGGGGCTCATGGGCCAGGCCCAGTCATCTCCCCACCATCTAGAATAGACCATGGTATCACCTACCCAACCCAGAACAGGCCACATGCTCTCCTCCTGCACCTGCATCCCATTCTTCTCTTTCAGCCTCCCAGCAGCAAAAGTGCCCCCGTGGCCAAGGAGATCTCCCTGCTTGACCTAGAGGACTGTGAGTTTGGGTGATAGAAGTCACGGGGAGGACACCTTGGGAGGATGGCTTAAGAAGGTCCATGGGAGCTCTGGGTTAGGCTCCCCAGGGCTCCAGGGTAGGAAAAGCAGACGGAACACACTTCTGGGTTGAGAGGCAGCAGGGCGACTTCCCCAGGTGTGGGGTTGGGATCAAGGACCAAAATCTGCCCGGAGCCCCCAGGCGGCCATGTGCCTCGCTGTCCGTGGTGCTGAACCGTGTGCTCCCCGAACTCTGGGCTCCCTGCTCAATCCAAGCCAATTCCACATTGCCTGTCCTTCATCATCCCCTCCCTCATCTACTCCCACAGTCACTCCTCCCAGTGTCCAGCCTGTGTCTCCCCCCACGATTGTGTCCACCAGTCTGGCTACTGACCTGGAGGGCCTGACGCTCACAGACTCCCCGCTGGTGCCCTCGGTGAGTGGGATGGTGGAAGGACTGCTGGGGCGGGTCTGCATCATCTCTGTGGTGCATCCTATAGTGTGGCTTTGTGTGTGTGGGGGTGTGAAGTAGGGGATAGTGTTGAGTCCCCTTTGCTCGATGACTGTAGATGAAGACAAGGCAGGGATGGGCGCTCTCCTTGCTCTTCCTCCCCTCCAGCTGCTGAGTCCGGTGTCTGGTGTTGGGAGGCAGGAGCTGCTGCATCGCGTAGCTGGCGAGGGGCTGGCTGTGGACTACACCTTCAGCCGCCAGCCTTTCTCTGGGGACCCCCACATGGTGTCTGTGCACATCCACTTCTCCAACAGCTCTGAGACCCCCATCAAGGGCCTGCACGTGGGCACCCCCAAACTGCCCCCTGGCATCAGCATCCAGGAATTTCCTGAAATCGGTACGAAGGGCCTTGGACATGGTAGAGAAGGAGGCACCTGGGTAGAGTCCATCTTTCTGTGGCTGCCAATGCCCTCTCTGCCTTGGGCCAGGCTGTGGGGGTACAGAGAGGGCATCTGATGTGATCATGCCCTGGTAGACAAGATAGATTGGGAAACCAGCAAGTCCATATCAGAGCAGAAGGCCTTTGTGGTTTCAGGACTGATTTAAATGGGGTGAGGGTGGGGTTGGGGAAAGGGTAGTTAGATTTAAGGAGAAAACCAGGAACCATCTCTAGAGGCCCAGAAAGTCAGGAGTGCCTAGAGGAGTGATCGTTTCTGGCAGTGGTGGGTTCTAGACCTCTCAGGTGATGGTGTCTGCCTCTCTCCCCCTTTCCCTGCCTTATACCGCTGCAGAGTCCCTGGCGCCGGGAGAATCTGCCACTGCTGTAATGGGCATTAATTTCTGTGACTCAACCCAGGTGGCCAACTTCCAGCTGTGGTGTGTATCCAACTCCTGGTGGGGTGGAGGGTGGGCTGGGGAGAGGAAGGAGCAGAATGTCAGGGATACATCATGAGCTGCTGGATCCAGAAGCCATCTCAAGCCATCAGATCTTCTCTCACTTTCTTGTTGCTTCCAGACAAAGTGGGGGAGTGAGGGGAAAGATGCTGGCCTCATTTCCTCTCCTTCTGTCTCCTTCCACCCTTCCCAGTACCCAAACCCGGCAGTTCTATGTCTCCATTCAGCCACCCGTTGGGGAGCTGATGGCTCCTGTGTTCATGAGTGAGAATGAGTTCAAGAAGGAACAAGGTGAGCGCTCCCTGGGGTAGAAGGGAGGGGGCTCAGCACCAGCACCGCTGGGGCTCTCAGTAAGCTCCCAATGCAGTCCTGCTGGAGGAGCCTCGCCATCTTCAGACAGAGGGAGGCCTCATAGCCTGTGCCTCCAGCAGAAGCTTCACAGAGGGTGGGACACTTCAGTGAGGCTTTAGAGGGAGTGGGACTTGGCCAGGCAGAAAATTCTAGGCCAGCATTCCAACTTGGGGAGATACCATGAGTGTGTCCCAGTGAAAGTTTATAGGGAAGAAAGGAAAAGAGTTTGGTTTGGAGCTCAGGAGTCCAGCACAGAGGGGTAGTCAGAACGAAGCTGAAAATGAGATGTCTGGTCTAGTTTCTGAAAAAGCCTTGATTGCTATGCGAAAGGATTTCAATCTCAGAATTTCAGAGCTGGAAGGGGTCGCCAAAGTAATCAGGTCCACCAAGACTGTGAGGGAGATTAGGACTGTAGGCCTCATTTCCCTAGCAGTGGAGGACCCCCTGAAAGGTATCTGAGGAAGGGGCCAGGTTCAGATCTGTTTCACCCAGGAGAATCCGGCAGCACTCATAGCTAGGACTGGATGGGGAGAGCCCGCACCAGGGACAAGATGCAGGACAGCGTAGGCAGGGGAAGCATGGGGTTTCGTGACTTGTGGCTCAAAATTCTGACCCCACTGCTCATTTGCTGTGTGACCTTGGCCTAAATTCTGTCACTGTGTGCAAGACTATTGCATTAGCTTTGGTGAGAGATGGTGAGGATGGAGATGAGAGCCCCAGCAAAGGGACTGCAGGGCTGGGGCGGGTAGTGGTGCTGGGAAGGGGGAGCCAGGGGCTGCTGCCCTGATGAGGAATAGAGAGAAGTATCCAAGGATGGCAGGAAGAACTGTACCCTTCACCTAGACCAGGAGTTGGCAAACTTTTCCTGTAATGGGCCAGAAAGCAAATGTTTTCAGCCATATAGTCCCTGCTACAATTACTCAACTCTACTGTTGTTAACACAAAGCAGCCACAGATAATGTGTAAATGAACAAGTGTGGCTATGTTCCAATACAATTCTATTTATGGACACTGAAATTTGAATTTCACATCATTTTCATATGTCATGAAATATTGTTTGATTTCTTTTCCCCTGACTTTTAAAAAATATAAAAAACATTGCAGGCCATACAGCCCACTGGATCAGGCTAGATCTGGCCTGCAGCCTGTAATCTGCCAAAGCCCTGATATGGGAGAAGGAGGAATGGGCTAGTCAGGGGAGGAGGGGAGATCATGGTTGGTTTCAGAGGAGCTGATTGTGAGGTGCATTTGGGAGATTCAGGAGGCAGCCTTTAGCAAGTAACTGAAGATGTGCGCCTGTGCCCTGGAAACACCTCTAGGCTAGAGTCAGGAGTACAGAGGTGAGAGCTGAAGCTGTGAATGAGTCAGAGGGCCCTGGGGGAGAGACCGGTGGGAAGGGAAGGCCAGGGAGCATCCTTGCAGAAAACCTGCATTCCTCAGGAGAAGGAGGGGAGGGGTAAGAGAAGGAACAGAGTGAGAGGCAAAAAGAGAACCCAGAGAGAACACCAGAAGCGTGCCCTGGGGTCAGATGGTGACAGACCAGAGCGATCTGCAGATTGGAGGCTGCTGCTTACTTCAGCGGGCAGGTCATTGCAAATGGGAGACAGAGGCCAACTGCAGTGGGTGGGAGGAGACCAGGGCTTGAGGCAATGGAGCCCTCTGTGGAGGACTTGACCATGCATGGAGAGGGAGACATGGCACTGCCATGAGGAACTCTTGCTTCTGGAGAGGACTGTGTAGGGACTCAGAGACTTGGCCGCAGGAAAAGTAAAGGTACAGAGACAAATGTCGCTAGTCAGAAAGGAAGGGGATGAGGGCAGCAGGAGAGGGAGGTCTGTTCTCAGAAAGAGAAGAATGAAGGAGGACAGAAAGGCTGAAGAAAGGGTGGCAGGAGGGCAGAAGGAGGACATCACATGGCTGGCCTAGCATGTGTGAATGGAGGTTGGTCAGACCTGTAGAGTGAGGGGTTGTAGGGGTTTCAGGAGCCCTGGCCAGGCTTGGAGCTCTTCCCACAGGTGGAATGAGAGGTCCACCTCTGAGAGCCTTGAGTGGCTGCTGGACTCTGGCCTGTCCAGTGAGGACCAGTGCCTTGACCAGGAGTATAACAGCCACCCATAATCTGTTTGTGAGGGCTTAGCTTCCAGGAGCTGGGAGGGATTTGAGCGTGGGTGGGAGAGCCAGCCAGGAAGGACCAGAGTGTGAGGGCTGGATTGGAGAAAACCTCTTCGAGCTGACTGGGCACCACGTCCACTGGTCCCTTCCTTCCAAGGGACAGATAGCCCAGATGTCTGACAGTGGGGAAGAGCCAGACCAGTCTTTGGTCAACAACATGGATAGAGCTTGGGGTGGCATAGGGTGGGGAGGCTGGCTTCCTAAAGGAGGGTGTGGTCCAGCAGGAAAGTAGCCCCTTAAGATCGAGAGATTCAGAACCCCTTTTAGCATGAGACCTGGCCAGACTGATGGGAACTTGGTTGAGGATGCTCAGTAGACAGACTCAGGTGCCAGCCTCTGGTCCCAGCATGGCCTCTGCCCTCATCACAATCTCTGCCCCCAGGAAAGCTGACAGGCATGAGCGAGATCACAGAGAAGCTCACGCTGCCAGACACTTGTCGGAGTGACCACATTGTGGTGCAGAAAGTGACAACTGTTGCCAACCTGGGTCGTGTACCCTGTGGGACATCTGATGAGTACAGGTACAAGGCCACCAGCAGAGGGGAAGAGGTGGGCTGTGGGGAGGCTGGCTCTGTAGGAGGCCCCACACCCCGAGGCTGAGCCCCTTCCTCTACCCTCACCTCAGATTTGCAGGCAGGACACTGACCAGTGGGAGCCTGGTCCTACTGACCCTGGATGCTCGGCCCACTGGAGCCGCCCAGCTGACTGTCAACAGCGAGAAGATGGTGATTGGCACCATGCTGGTGAAGGACGTGGTACAGGCTCTGACCCAGTGATTCCCAAGGGCTAGGACCTCTTTGACCTCCACTTGTCGCTCCCTCATTGTACCTGGGCTGTTAGCCCCCTCTTCTCTCTCTCATAGCAGATAGTATCCAGGGGGGCCTGTTGCCCTCTGCTCATTACCAGGCTCCCCCCACAGGGCCCCTCCCTATAGGTTCCACTGTGACCTATGCAGGGGGAGCCAGCAGCTGCTCCCCTCATCTTCCTGGCTTTCTGCAGCTATTTATGTAGCAATATCCCAATAAAATGTCTTCTCCCTATATGCTGGTTCAGCTTTCCTTCCTTCTGGGTTCTGATAAGGCAGTGGGTGACCTGTGGTCCCTGTGACTTTCTAGGGAAGGCTGTGGCTGATTCTCACAGGTGACTCTGCTTGGACTCTATGGTGACTGTCCCTGAATCTCCAGGTCTGTCTGTGGAAGAGACACACCCAAGCAGAGACAGGGAGACCAAGCTGGAAGAACTCCCTGGTCATTTTTATGAGCCTCTGCAAAAGCGAGGCCTCTCCAGTAACCGTCAGCCCCTTGGTTTCCCCCATGGGCTTTTGGGGAAGACTCATAATGTGGGGAACTCCCCAGATGTAGGTGTGAGGTTCAGAATATGTCTGCAGCGGAGCCCCCACCAGGCTGGGGAGATGACCCAACCAGCCATTGCAGTTGGGAAAGAACAGGAGAGGTGGAAGAGTGCTTCCCAGATGCCCCGTGTCCCATCAGCTGGGGATTTTAACAACATGCAAATTCCGGTCAGTGTTTGCAGTGGGGCTTGAGATTCTGCATTTCAACAAAGTTCCAGGGGCAGAGGCTATTGCTCTGTGGACACTTGAACAATGAAGATAGCCTCTGTCCCTGGGACATGCCTTCTGGAGGTGGCAGTGAGGGTCAGGGCCCTCCTTGATGCCTTTTCCCCTGACAAAAGAGGCTGAGCAGTGGTTCCAAAAGGTGTATAAAGTATCACATTAGCATGTGTTCTATTAAAAAAAAAAAGTCTATGATCAACAAGATTAGGAATAATGGATTTATTTATTTATTTATTTTTTGGAATAATGGATTTAAATGAAACAAGTTTATTTCCCACATACCTTCTCAAAGCCTTTACTATGTCAATTTGCACTGTGACCTATCCTTCCCCCAAAGAGGTTGGAGCAGTGTTACCCAAACTTGGTTTTGCTTTTGAAACACTTTTTCCCCAGAACATGTTGATTGCCTGGGTTACAAGGAACACACTCAAATGATGGTTTGAGATGTGATGCCTCAGCCTCTGGTCCTCTGTGACCAAGACTCCACTCCCTTGGCCATACCTCCCTCCCCCACAGCCCTGTCCCTGAGGCTTTCCTGAGCAAGTCGCTGCAGGGTAGAGACAGGTACAGCAGGTGTGCCCTCCTCTCAGGGAAGGAGGACAGAGGAAGTGCCAGGGGATGCCCCTGCTGCTGTCCTTGGAGACCGGCTGGGCTCTGTGGCACCAGAGAGCAGCTGGAGCCCCATGGTCTCCCTGGGATCACTGTTTTTGTCACTGCTCTGCCAGTCAAGGGCAAACTGGTCGACTCATTCTCACTCTTGTCTCTGAATCAGCACTGCCCAGAGCAGAAGAAGGTGAGAGTGGTTTTCTGAGGAATCTGGACAAAGACCATCAGAGAATTCTAGGCTGACCTGTCCTTTGCAACAAAAGCCCCAGAGTAGATTCTGTAAGAGCCAGAAGTGTATAATGCATAGCACCCAACATCCCTTGAGCAGCTCCCATCCCCAATTCCCACAGCCTCTCAGGAAGGGTCCTGGGGTCTCCGATCCTGAGCGAGAATCCTACGTGCTGGAATCTGGTTGCGGCCCTGTGCTGGGTCCTCTGGAGCATGTCCCAGCCTGTGGGTTTGGTACTTGCAACCCTTTATGAGCAAACGGTTCTTGTGCTGGTCTCAGGAGAGAGGCAGGGAGTGGGGGAGTGAGGTGTGGCCGGAGAGTGTGACTGGGCAGCTGGCCAGGAGGAGAAGGAGCCCAATGAGCAGGCTGTGCAGCTGGGGCTGGAGATGCTGCAGCCTCCAAGCTGGGAAGCTGAAAGAGCCCAGGCTGTGCTGAGGGAATGATCGAGGGAAAGAGAAGCTTTGCCAGAGGAAGGGATCAGCTGCCCCAGCATCCAGCCCCCAGACCAGCCCAGCCCTCCCAACACTCTAGGTCCCTGGCTGAACCTGCCACAGCCCTGCCATGTCAGCATCCCCTGAGTGAGTCTCTGCAAGGGTAAGAAGGGGCCCACCCAGCACACACTGGGGGGAGCAGATGAGACATGCAGGGCAAGGGGACCTCACTCTCCCCTAGAACACTCTTCTTTCCAACCCATATCATACCCTGTATTTTGTCATGGACCCAAGGCTTTGCATTTCTGGTGCTGTTTTGTCCCCAGGGCCTCAGGGGCTTGGGCTCAGATCTCCTGGATTTCACAGTCCCATTAGCAGCGTCAATGGGGTGGCCAGGAAGCTGGCCCAGAGCTGGGGCCCCCAGACCACAGAGCACCAAGACTAGGAAGCACTCTTAGGATTCTGCTGGTACATAAGGACGCTGGGAAGAGGTACAGGTGGTTGGACTCACAGGGGGAGAATGTGCCCCCAGCAAGGATGGGGCACAGCAGGAATGCAGACCCAGGAGGTCTGAGTGTGCCTGAGCCTGACCACAGGCCTCCACAGGCCAGAGAACAGTGAACTGAGTGAGGGGCTGGTCACAGAGCCCAGTCCAGTATGGCTTCAAAGTAGTGCCCTGGAAAATGCGGAAGAAATAGCTTCAGATTCTGGCCAGGCTGTGGCAACTGGCTAGCTGCCATGACTGGCAGACAGATCTATCTAGGGCTGGTAAGGAAGCCACTATGAGGCTGTGCCCACGCCAGGACCCCCACCCAGCCAGTCCCTAGGGTGAGGCTCTGCGCTAATCCTTCTTCTGGGCAATCTGGGGGGCACCTCCTCCTGGCATAGCCTGCAGATCAAAGGGATGGGTGTTGTGTGGGTAACTCAGTGTGACAGGGCTTTCCCTGGTCTGACCGGACAAGGAAGGGAATGTAGAAAAACTATGCCCCACAAGAGGGCCTGGGCTCTGGATAGTCAAAATCCTCACCACCAATTTCTTACCTGAACATTGCTGAGCCATATACATATCCTGCTCAATCACCCCCATCTCTACTATGGCTCAAGATGACAGGGCTTAGAAGGGGTGGTTGGGGAGGGAAGGCCTGCCTAGGTCCCTCCTTCCTCTTCAGTGACTGAGCAGCTGATATGTCCTAGGTGCTATGGTGACAAAGCTATAAACTAATGACTATGACAGGGCTGTGAACCACAGAAGGCCTACTCAGCCCCGTAGGTCCCATCCTACTCTACCAGATGCAGAGCTAACTGGGTGGGGAGAGCCTCAGCTCTGGGGTGCAGACAGGAGAGCTGGAGGAGGGTGCTCAAGGACGAGAGCTGTGTCTTCCCTCTCTGCCTGCTCTGTTCTGTCTCCCGGGGTCAAGAGAAGGACAGTGAACTAGGATCTGGAAGCATGAAACCCAGGATAGGGTATGGAGCACAGGGGGTACCAGCAGGGCATACCATCTTGGATTTTCTACTAGAAGGTGGTCTGAGCCCACTGTCTCCCCCACCCCACTGATCTATTAAGAGAAAGTGCTTAGGGCTGTGCTGTTTGACCCTGACCATTAGGAGCTCCATCCTTGTTGCCCCATTACTGCAGAGGATGCTGTGGGATCCCCGAGGCCTCACAGTGGGCCCTGGAACGGTGCTGGGAGTGCCCACACCCCCTGAACTTCTCACCACTTCTTATCCTGGTGTCAAGAGTCCTCCAACTTTAGTCCATTTTCAGATCTTCCACCCTGAGATTCTGCTTAAACAGAGATACTGCATGGCTTCTCTGTGGTACCTGGGGACAGAGCTTGGCAAGAATATCCCAGACACCTCTTTATTTTTAAAAGACTGTTTTAAAAATACTACTCAAGGGCACCTGGGGGGCTCTGTCAGTGAAGTGTCTGCCTTCGGCTCAGGTCATGATCCCAGGGTCTTGGGATCGAGCCTCACATCGGGATCCCTGCTCAGTGGGGAGCCGGCTTCTTCCTTTCCCTTTGACACTCCTCCCTGCTTGTGTTTTTTTTTCTCTCCCTCTCAAATAAATAAAATCTTTAAAAAATAAAATGCAAATACTATTTAAAAGAATTATGTATAACATTCATATAGAAAATTGTGCAAATCACAAGCATGCAATTTGATGAGTTCTCATAGAATGACACCCCCTCCACCCCCCGGCACGTAAACAAGAAACAGGGTGTGACGGTACAGCCCCCACATGCTTCCTTCTGGTTTGGGGCAGTGTTTTATTTCGCTGAGAGACCACGGAACTTTGAAGCCATCTGACACCCGATTCCAACTGGCAGTGGGATCCCAGGTGGCCAGCATGGACTTGTGTCTGGCAATGCCAGCACGGTAGTATATGCTACTCTCTGGGGCCACCAGAGAGGGCACCAGCGACCCCTGTAGCAGAGGCGAGGGATGTGGAGATAAGCAGGACTGTCTTCTGGTCTTACCTGAAGGAGAATGTGAGGGGCAGCTCTGGGGTCGGGGAACTCTTGAGGGCTTGGGCAAGGTGACTTTGATCTAGGCTTTTACATGCCAGAGCCCAGCATCTGCACCTGCAGAGGGAAGGCAGGGAGAGGTGGGGTTGGGAGAGGGCGTCTCCCTAGGACGATGCAGCACGGAGACCCCAGGATCCTGACAGGAATAGCTGCATTCTCTCGAGTGAATCCTGAGACATCTCAGTTTCCTTAACCGAGAACAGAGGCCACGGCCTCCTGAGTTCTGCTCCTGGTGCTGAGACTCCAGTTATCTAGCCCACTATGAGCATCTCAGGATAAGCAGCTAGCCCTCAGCTTTCACTGTGATCAGTGTGGCAGTTCACCTCCAGGACAGCACCCAGGGATCCCTGCTTCTGGACCTGGACATTTGTGCCCTTGGGCCACTCTCTCATACATTTCCTCAGGCTTGATGGGTGTGAACAACGGGAAACTGCAGAAGTGACAGTATGTCCTTCCTGAGATGAGGTTAGGAGAGTCACCGTACCTCCATCCTAGTCTCCCTCTCCATCTGGTAATTTGCTCTAGAGAGGGCCAGGTGCCATGTCTTGAGCTAAAGCCAGCAGTCCTCTGGAGGGAGAGGCCCTTGTGACAAAGAACTGGAGTTTTGCCAGGGGCCACTTGAGTGAGCTAAGAAGTAGACCTGCAGCTCTGGGCAAAGCTTCCAATGACTGCAGTCCTGGCCAACAGCTCATCTGCAACCTCAGGAGGGATCCCAAGCCAGAGCCACCCAGCTAAGTCATTCTTGGATTCCTATCAGAAATTGTGTGAGGCGAGACATTTTGTTGTTTGGAGCTGTTTAGTTTGGCGTTAACTTTACAGCAATGAATTAATACGACTCAGCCCTGGACCCAACTTGTTGGGTCGAGGGAACGTCCCTCAGAGGGGGCCTGGGCCTTACAGGCCCTTTGCTCTGGCCCTTACAGGCCCTTTGCTCCCACATCATGTCGGTGGTGTGCTGGAGCGGGCGTGCTGGCTCGGAGCACTGACTGCTCCCAGGAATTCTGTGAGCCACATAGTGTCACACTGGTAGTGTGAAATCAGGTGTGGTGGGAGTATTTATGTCACAGAAATAGGTGACTATGGCAAAAACTCCCCTTCCCACAGCTGTCAGACGTTTGCCAGCACACTACTGCCTTTAATCTCTGTCCCTTATTTCTTTAAAAAACTGTGATATTTAAAGAATATCACATAACAACCACGAATGTACTGATTCCCAGGCTTAAGGAAGAAAGCACTTATCAATTCAGGCAATACTCTTTGTCCTCATTTCACAAGCTCTTCTCTCCTCCCCTGAAGTAAATCACTATTTAGAATTTTCCATTTATCAATGTCATGTGTTTGTTTTGTACTTTTACTACATACGGATATGTCCCTGAACAATAAATAATATGGTACTTTGTGATAGCAGTATACTGCATGTTTTAAATTTTTATGTAAATGGCATCATAAAGTATGTATTCTCCTACCTCCTGCTTTTTTCACTCACTATTTTTTCTTAGTCATCTATGTTGATATAATTTGGCTTTATTTAACTTACTTTTATTTATATATAGTATTTCACTGTATGACCATACCAAAATTTATTGACCCACTCTCCTGCTGGTGGATATATAAGGTTATTTTATTTTTGCAATTATGAATAATACAGCTATTGGCATTTTTACTCATACCTCCTTTAACAAATACAAAAGTTTCTCTAACAGGTTACCCTAGGAGTAGAATTGCTGGGTCATAGGGTATACACACCTGCAAACCACCAGCATCACCAGAATAGCAGCAGTTCACATCAAGAATGATCACAGTACCTTTGTTCATAAGAGTCTTCAAGCTGGAAGCAATTCAAATACCAAACAACAGGAGAATAGAGAAATAAATTCATTATATCCACACAGTGGAACCCTGCTTAACAAGAGGACTGAACTGTTGCTACAAGTGACAACATGTGTGGGTCTCACAGATACCATATTGAATGAAAGACACCACTTATATGAAGTTCTACAACAGGCAGAGTGAATGTCAGGAAATGAATGAGAATAATTGGAGATACACAGTGGGAAGAGGTATGATGGAACCCTACGGGGTTCTGGAAAGATTCTATGCCTTGATGTGGGTGATAGTTACCTGGCTCTATACGTAGGTAAAAAATTATCGAGCTGGACACTTAAGATTTGTGTATTCCACACTGTGTGTGTTATCCAAGTCAAAACAATGTAGAAAATAAAAGCAAAAAACTTAAGTAGGGGAGCCAATTTATACCCTCACTGGCAGGGATCCTGCTATTGGGAAAGTGAGACTTTTTCATTTTTCTCTCCTGTGGTTTCATTTGCATTTCCCTGGTAATTGCTTAAAGTACACATCTACTGATATGTTTGTTGGGCATTTGGGTTTTCAGTGTCTGTCAATTGCCTGTTCCCATCTTTTGCCTATTTTTCTATAGGTTTGTCTTTTTTCCTCATTAATTCCTCATAAGGAGTTCTTATGCATTCTGGAAACTAGTCCTTTATAGATCTCACATTGCAAATAACTTCTTCCAACTTATGACTTTTTTTTTTCAGATTTTAAAAATCTTTTGTTAAATCAAAGTTTTAAATTTTTTGTTTTTTCAAAGTTTTAAATTTTAATGTGGCCTGGGGCACCTGGGTGGCTCAGTGGTTGAGCATCTTCCTTTGGCTCAGGTCATGATCCTGGGGTCTTGGGACTGAGTCCTGCATTAGGCTCCCCACAGGGAGCCTACTTCTTCCTCTGCCTATGTCTCTGCCTCTCTCTCTCTCATGAATAAATAAAACCTTAAAAAAATAAATTTTAATATGGCCAAATTTAACAATCTTATAACAATATGTCTTGTGCTTTTTGTTTCTTATTTACAAAATTCACCCACACTCTGAGGTAACAAAATATTCTCGTATTTCCTTCTGAAACATTCCCAAGTAGTGCCTTTCACGTTTATATCTTTTTTTTTTAAGATTTTTATTTATTTATTCATGAGAGACAGAGAGAGAGAGAGAGAGAGGCAGAGACACAGGCAGAGGAATAAGCAGGCTCCATTCAGGGAGCCTGACGTGGGACTCAATCCCAGGACTCCAGGATCACGCCCTGGGCTGAAGGCGGCGCTAAACCGCTGAGCCACCCGGGCTGCCCTCTCCTTTATATCTTAACCCACTTTAAATTTGCATTTGTGTATGATGAAAGGTGGGGCTGGTCCACATTTTAAAATCCCACTTTAAAAGACATTTTAAAAATACCCAAACCAAAGAACATGATTTCTTCTTCACAGAGCTTGGGAAAAGTCTAGCAAAGACTTGTGTGCTTATTTTACCTCGTAGTTTTGAGTTCCTAAGTGAATCCCCCTTCTGATCTTTTTTAACCAGGAAAATTATTTCCTCCCAGCACTGTCTTCTCTTCTTTCCAGTTCTCTGCCTGCGGTGGAAGCAGTGAGCACGACTACAGGGTTCCTCCAGTCCTTTTAGTACATGCATTTAAAACTTAGTCCAGCCAATTACCGTTACACTTAGAACCTGTATTGTAAATCTGGGGCTTGACTGCAGAGACAGTGCCAGGCATAGCTGGGCTCAAAGGCTGTTTGTTGACTCTGAGAATGGATAATGCTGCCTATTTGTTCCTGCTACTTCTGTCAGTGACCAGCTGTGGGGACTTGACCGAGTCATTTAATATCTCCACCTCTGCTGCTTTCCACACCCTGTGGATTGTGGACACCTTCCAGTCAGAGGTACTGTTCTTCCTGTTCTACCTGCAGGTATGGCCAAGTGAGGGCAGGGAGCAAAGAGGCATGGCTACACCTGAGGCCATGATTGTATTTTTGACTCAGCCACCCCTTCCTCCACCATCTGCAGTAAGCTCTGGGGTCAGTCTGAAGAACTGCACACATAAGGGTCCTGGCAGTTTTGTTCTGATCTAGTTAAGGCTCTGAAACAAGGAGATTGTCTGGGTTTGAGTTCCCACTCTTCCATTTCTAGCTCAGAATCCTTGGGCTAGGTACTTTGCCTTTTTATTATTTATTTATTTATTTATTTATTTATTTTGAGCTTCAGTTTTCTCACCTAACACAGGTAAAACACTTAGAACTGTGCCAAGCACATAGTGCTCAGTGAAGGTCAGTTGTTATTACTGGGACAGCAATTTCTGTTCCAAGTCACCTAAAAGATGCCTTCGTTTTCTTATGGCTAGAAGCTTTAAAATATGAAAGACTTCCCAGATACCTACTCCCTTGGACACTATTCCAGGTTTCAGATTCTTATCTTGTTCAGCTTTGGGTCAAGGAAAAGGTTGTACACAAGTTGGCGGCAAGAGAGCTGCACGGGGACCCTAAATATACTGGGCTTTGCTCTTTTAATTTGAATTAGTGGCCAGATTTAAAATTAGGAAAATTTCACGTTTAAAAAACCCAAGACAACCCAGAGTGTCTTAAAAGATCTGGCTGGGTGGGGACCTCATTACAACATGGTATTTATCAGCTAATTACCCTTTTAGATATGCCCAGGCCTTCTCCATGCTCACTCACTCACCCTCATGTGGCTCCTGTGCCATGGGTTGACCAGGTTATGACCCCCAAGAAGACAAGATACACCACCCCAGAGCAGCTGTCCTATGCTGTGTGTGGGCCAGAGTAAGACTTGGGAGTGGGCTGCTCCCCAAGAAGGGCGGGCCCCAGGAAGGACCCCCTGAGGGAGGGTCCCAGGGAAGCTGAACCATGAGGTATGGTTTTCTGGATGGCTGGGGTGCACCACCTTAAGAAGGAGGGCAGATGGCTGGGCAGGAAGAGGGTAGAATAGGTGACAGGTCGGGGATGCAGGACCCCCTTTTGCTCTACCCCTGCAGCCATCATCCTCTCTGCCTGTGACCCCCAGCAACCCAAGAAGTTCCCCGCACAAGGACCTAACTGTGAATGGAGATTGGCCAACTTTCACTGTCACTCTGAGTCCTCCTACTCCATCTGTTCTTACCCCGGCCACCTTTTCCCATTAATCCTCCTGATACAGTAGGTTTAGACCACGGACTTCCTCTCCTTCCACAGAAACCTGCAGTTACCCGCACCCCTCACCCCAGCCAGTAAATCCAGGCCAGCCTCACCAGTCTGCCAGGAAGAGCCCCGTGCATAATAAATGCTTTATAAATAGTGTTATGAGGAGCTTACACAGGTAAAACCCTTAGTAATGCTTTACAGATGCTGGCTCCTCTCCTCGCTCCAGTCCCTGTTTCTCCTCAGCTTCTACAAGTCTCCAGCAACATCTCAACAGACCTGATGCAGCCATTCCCCTGTTTACAATTCTTAATAGCTCCCTGCTGTCTGCAAAATAAAGGCCCTTCACAAACTGGGCCCAGGCTTCTTCCCTCCGGTGGTATCAGCACACACGATCCTCCGTCCGGTCAGATCCAGCCGCTCCGTTCAATCCTCCCTCCCCGCCTTTGCTTGGTCTCCGCCTGGAATGCCATCTCCGCCTCTGCGAGCGCCAGGGGCTTCCGGTCTGCTCCTGCACCAGCTACCCCAGGTCGCCTTCCGTGGCCACAG